>NC_072791.1:170985810-171610810 GCF_028583425.1 Eublepharis macularius | reverse complement strand
TGTGTTCCACTTCACAGCTGAGACAGCCAGCTGGATATTAGCACTAAATCTGGTGCCAGCTGTTGCAGCCATGCAGCAAGATTCTGAGGAGTTGTAGCAATGTTTTAATACTGAACCTGTACTCATAAAACAGGAACATAGAATGTAAGAACACATTGGTACAAGACACTGGTAAAAGCTAAGGGAGAATCATCCTGCTGGCTGACATCTCACAGGGTGCTCTGATGGACCCTTAACTTACTTGGTAGAAAGGCCCTTTGACATAAGTTGGAGTCTCTCTTCAGAGTACATGGGTTTCTGCTACATAACTGCACACTTTTGTGACTCCATTAATTAAGTACATGTATATGCCACTCTTCCTCCAAGAAGCTCAGGATGGCATACATCCTCCTCCATTTTAACCTCTTAGCAAGTTTGTGAGAGAAATTTGACTGAGATAGGTCTAAAGTCACCCAGCAAGTTTCACAAAAGATGTAAATTTGGGCATTCCAGGTCTTAGCCCAACTCTCTAAGCACTGCACTGCCTAGTGAGAATTTCTTCAGAAAACACTTTTGTAAGAGCCAGTTGATTGACTTAATTTTTTTATTTCTTCCAATAACTTCTTTTTATTTTAGGTGCTGGATAGGTTGCTCTTTACATCTTGGACCACAGAAATAAAAATCATTTTAACCAAACAAACAGCACTTTTCAGAGAACTCTTAATATATATCAACTAGAATATTTTAATAACAGCACAATTATATGTATATTTACTCCAAAGTAAGTCCCACTGGGCTCAGTGGAGTTTATCCCCAAGTAATAACAATAGGATTGCCACCTTGTTTGCTATGCATTTGTAGCACACTGATTCTCTGCTTTCTGGTCCTTTCCAGTTGACCATGTTCATCCGCTGGGGTTACAAATCGTAAGAGGCAATGCAGTAAATGTACACATAAAAAGCACCACCAAAAGAAAAAAAATCATGACAAAAACATGCTGTGTTTGAGGTCATGGTGCTTGAGGTTAGGGAGCATGAACCCAAAGTTAACTGAGCCTGGACATCATAATTACCTGATCTCAGAAGCTAATGTTAATTTGTATCTCTGTATGATTTTGGGGTTCCAGGCTGGCCTTCATCCAATGAATATCAATGACTTATGTAGAAATGTAGCCTGCTCTGAGGATGGATAATTCTTATTAATACTAAAAGGAGGGATGATACTGAACATTGCAAATCTGCTGTTTTGACTTGAAAATGGCTGTTTTGATATCACTTCTCTCTTATGTGAATTAAATCCATGAATCTTTTCCACATCATTTTATGTTTTCTTGTGCTATATTTTTCCTAATACATATATGAAATTTTTGGCATTGTTTTTGCAACCTAAGTGGGTGAAACAAAAAGTTTTACAATGACAACCCACAAAAACAAATGAAAAGGGACGTATTCGTTCAGTCCTTGCAAACCCTAATAATATTTTGCATTCAATGTCAATTGAGAAATAGTTCCTCAGTTAGTTATTAGAAGATTTGGTAACCAGCAGTGAAATCCTAAGCAAATTGACTCCCGTCCAAGCCCATTGATTGCACTGGGCTTAGATTGGAGTAACTCTGCTTAAGATTGCACTGCAAATGTATCTATCATGGAATGCTAACATGGTGTGGATCCTGTCTATGTGGTAGGGCTACATTGTGTGTGTGTGTGTGTGTGTGCGTGTGTGCGTGCGTGCGCGCGCGCGCGCGCGCGCGCGCTCGCGCGTGTGATGTGACTAATCCGAATGTGGTTTGGAGAATAATTCTTCCATCCTTTTCTAGAATAACACAATAGCAGTGCTTGGAAGAACAGTCAGCACTAACACACATACACATACACGTACAGCTTTGTTTCCCACCCATCCAAAATCTGATCTTTAATGATAGCACATTCAGGCTTGCTTTCAGCTTGCTCCATTTAACACATATCATTTGTACAACCAGATCAATTGTTACCTGCCTCTAGCTGCTGAGTTTATAGCAAAATGTCATATATTTAATAATATATTACCCTGTAGAACTTTGATGTTACAAATTAATTGTGGGTTTAGCTGCCCATGAACAGTTCTTAAAATTTAGCAATGACAAATTACAGCTGTTGCATCCAGAGAAATGTGAGCATGAAGTAAATGCTGCACTCTACTCAGACAGGATTTTGAGGCTACAAATAAATCAAATAAATCCTGTTCAGAATTTGTTCTTGCACTAGGACTACAAGAAAGTTGATACACTTTTTGTATGCCCAAGTATGTGGTTCATTTGACAATTATTTGATTAATAATATTCTCGAAATCCTCCTAGGAGGATTCGTTGATGCGTGTACATCATTTAATTGACATGCTGTGTAATCCTAAACAGAGTTACAATCTTACTAGCCCACTGACAAAGAATTCAGAAAGCGCAACTCTGGCAGTTTTCACACTACTAACCTGCTTCCATAACGTTGCGAAACATCACACAAAAAATACGGAAGATAGAGTCTTCTCACAAGAGTTTTGCGCAATGTCACGCAAAATTCTCGCGAGAAGACACTATCTTCCGCGTTTTTTGCACAACATTTTGCAACATTACGGAAGCAGGTTAGTAGTGTGAAAATGGCCTCTGTTTAGGATTGCACTGTTAGTGATTCTCTGCTAAATATGTGAATTGCCTTCATTGAACACTATTGCATTTGAAATGAGTTTGGGTGATAAGAAACCTGCCTCTGGTGTGTAACCCCAATGGCTACTTCACAGGTACATGTCAATCATACCTTGGAAATCTAGATCGTCTTTAAGGTGCTATTGGACCAGGATCTTGCTCTTCCACTGAAGACCTACCTGTCAACTGCAATATTTCGGTCCAAATGACAAACATATCTACTCATTCTGACTATTACAACAGCAAGGAAGTGTGTTTCTTATAGGAAACTTAAATCTGATGTGCTATCAGTTGAAAATCTCTCAAAGCAGCCTTAGAAGATTTTTGATGTTTGATATAGTTAGGGATGCCAGCTGTCAGCACAGAGGTGGTAACATATGTTTTAAAACTTCAGCATGCTAAGATGGTTCCTGTCCTCAGCCAGCATCTGTTGTTTGCTGGCACCATATTTTTTTAAAGGAGGATGCCATAAATTGGCCACCTTGTTCCTGGGTTTTTGACTTTAGCAAGGCTGTCCAATTGTCAGAGCTATGCATCTTGATAGCTGAAACTGACCTGTCCTCTCTACCTTCAAAACAAAGCATAGGACTGACTTGGTACTTTAGGGCACAGGAAGAATTTTTGGGTTCTTCTGAAATTGGTTTCTTATTTATTGTGCTATTTCAGAGGAATGCATATGTCATAAAAAGGCAGGTGGCTATTTTCCCTGCTAGTTGTAGCCTTGAGATTAGTTGCAGGAAGACAATTACTCTTGTTTGAAAACAAGTTCATTTATGAGCCAGGATTGTGCTGTGATTGGAGTATCACAGAAGAACTGAGGAAGCTTGAGTTGAACTTCCCTCTCCACCATAAAGCTTGGGGGCAATCTTGGGTCAATCATTCTCTTTCAGCCTAACCTAATTCACAGGTTTGTTGTGAAGTTGAAATAGGGGACAGTGAACCATGCAAGCTATCCTGAGCTCCTTGGAGAATGAAAATATAATAGCTGTTCAAAATCAGTACCCTCTCATTTCTAATTATGATTATGGTCTGTGAACAAATCTTTCAAAGATTAGGTCTGAAAGAATATAACACAAAATGAACAACACAAACAAAAGCAGCAAACTAAGAAATTAAGCAGCTGGTTAATTTCAAATTAAGGTGAGTTAGCAGTAAGGTCTTATGGCTAAGTTTCCAGAGTGCTCCTTGGGCCATAAACATAAGCCAACCTCATTTGAGCTGCTCGTAGCACTGTGAGTAGAGCCTTGGCCTTCAGCTGTTTATCAAGACTTTAAGATAAAACTTCCTTGTCTTCATGAAAAACCATTGTTTGTGTTTGGCAAAATCAATGTTACTGTTCCTTTCTTGGTATTAAGTGTACTTTTTTTGTTACATGTCAGCTGGGCAGCTGGTCACACATTTGAAAATACTTACAACTTGGGCACCATGCCTCCCAGGTAGGAGCCTGAAGATAATATTTAAACTTAGTCATGGTTTCTACTACAAGGTTATAGTAGAATCCATTCTCTCACCCAGTGTGCTACTGAAGGCTTGTGCTCTTGAAATACCACAACACCTGAACAGTTCCTATAATCTTTCAGTGGTATGTGTCCTGCTATAGGCTAGAAAGTTTCCTCCAACTTACATTGCTCTTTCATACGAAGAGGAAGATTCTTTAGGTAGGGAGATAGCTATAAACTTTGCTCAGTGGAGCGGTATATTGTACTTCTTAAATGTAATATGATCAGATTAGCAGAGTGAAGAATTCAGAACACTATAAGAACATAAAAACATAAGAATCTGCTGGATCAGACCAGTAGTCCATCTAGTCCAGCATCCTGTCCCTCACAGAGGCCAACCAGTTACTCTCAAGGGCCAAAAACAAGACATAGAGGCTGAGGCCCTCTCTCAATGTTGCCTCCTGGCAGTGTTATTTCAGAGGTTTACTACCTCTGAATGTGTAGCTTCCCCTTGGTCACCATGGCTAGTAGTCACTGTGCCCATCACTACATTTTCTGGCAGGGAATTCCACATTTGAATCCTTCCTTATATAAAGAAGTTCGTTCTTTTGTTCATCCTGAATCTACTGCCCATTAACTTCATTGGAGGCCCTCAAGTTCTAGTATTTTGGAAGAGGGAGAAAAAGTTCTCTGTGTCCACTCTTTCTACCCTGTGCATAATTTTATAAACCTCTATCATGTCCCATCTTAGCTGTCTCTTTTCTAAGATGAAAAATCCCAGACTCCAGCTTTTCCTCATAGGAAAGGTGGGTGCTCCAAACCCCTAATCATCTTGGCTGCTGTCTTCTGTACATTTTGCAGCTTCACAATATCTAGCTGCATTAAATACACTCTTGTAGATACATTTCCTGAAAAACAGTTGGGGAAAGGATTTTTTTTTAATGCTCTGAAGAATTTATAATGATATACGCCAGCCTCTGAATACCAGTGCCAGGAGGCAACATCAGGGAAGGCCTTGGCTTCTATGCCTTCTAGTTAGCTCTACAGAATCACTGAGACAGGATGCTGGACCAGATGGACCACTGGTCTGATCCAACAGGGCTTTTCTTATGCCTTCAGATGACTGAAGCCAAGTACACAGCATTAATGTCTTCAAGAAATTTTACATTAATACTGGATATGGATCCCATCCCCCCTCAGTGGGGGCGAGGTATCCCTCACTTTCACCCTCCATCCCACCTCCCCTTATCTAGTCAGAGGGGGAGGAAGGCATGGGAATGGGCCTCCCAGGTGTGCTCCCAGGGTGGCACAACAACATCACTGATGTCATCGTACCACCCTGAGAACACTCTTGTGCTTCATTGCAGGCTGATTTGGGCCCCAAACAGGACGAATTGGGCCCACTTGAGGTGCAAATTGGCCTGCTGAGGAGTGCAGGAACACTCTTGCACCTGCATGGTGATATCACCAGGACTGACATAACCAGAAATGACATCATCACACAGCCGTGGGTCCATGCACGCGCATGCGAATACAAGATTAATAAGGGGGAAAGGAGGTAAGAGTCAGGTCTCCCTCCCGATGGTAGGGAAGGGGACCTGGCAACCCTAATTCTAACAATAGGGATTGAAATCACTTTATACTGTTGACTTTACTAAGAGAGTAAACATTAAATAGAAGAGAGAAGTAACTTTACCATTAATGGGAAAATTTGGCTATTAATCAACCTAAGCTAGTAATATTATCAGTTTGACTTTATTAAAAATACTTAGTTCAGTTAATGATGTAGACAATGGATACATTAGTAGAGACGATATAGTATATATAAAAGAATTTGAACAGGCTTAGATTAAGAGATACAATATATGTATGTTTTAGAAGAATATAGTAGAAAATAAGTTAAGCAATAAGATAGGTTAAGGGTTAGAAAGCTGTTGGAAGTCTATAAGGAGGGGGGAGGGAAAGGGTGGGGGTTGAAATAAATTTAGTAGGAGGGGGAATGTATGTATTAATGATGTACTCACCAATAAAATTAAAAAAAACAAAAACAAAGAGAGTAAACATTAAAATTTGAAAATAAGCCATCATTCAGTTTTCAATGAGGGTGTTTTGTTCCTAAATTCCAGTTGGGAAGATGACATTTGACATACTTCAAGTACAAAAGAAGTATTTTCAGTATGAAGCTCGTAGATTTCTTCGGCATGAATAGTTTACTATCATTCTGCAGCCATTCTGTTCTGATTCACAAATCATGAAAATCCATAAAACTCCAAACTTGAAACAGTGCATTACTTTATTGAACTGCCTGTTATGAGTACACAATTTTTTTTTCTTTTTTGAGACCGCACTGCATAGTTGCCTTTACATGATGTGCAATCCCCAGGTGGTGAAGAATTGCTGCAGTGGGTCACAGGTATGATGTTCTTCTCAGACTAAATAATAAAATGTAGGACTTTGTCTCAAGGACTTTCAGTATAAAAGAAGCACAAAACAATTACAATATACATAAAGAACTAAACTGGGCAATCTGTGAAAATTCCACATTGGGGACCCAGCTCATTTAAAGGTTGGGAAAGAATATTGAAAAGTGCATAGTGTGAATATTAAGAACAGCATGAATACTGAGGAATTTGGTATTAATTAGAGGTATAGGGAAAGAAATTCTATATTATATATAATTTTAAAGACTGTAGTCACATTCTTAAGTTCTGCAATTAGAAAATGAATGTAATCAAGTATAATTTTTCCCTTCAATCCGATTAGGCTAACATTTTTAAGTGTGGTACCTAGGGCTTTTTTTCAGTGGGAACGCACTGGAATGCGTTTCTCCCTCATTGTCCCCTTGAGAGTTCTACCACTTCCCAGAAAAAAAGCCCTGGTGGTACCCCTCAAATAAGGGAGCCTCTTCCAAATTTCAGGCAATTAGGAGAAAGCTCATGAAAAGTTCTGAGTATCATGGGATCTGCATATACAAAAGCCACGTGGAATGTTGGTTCTCTGCTTTAGAGATAAACTTCTCATATAATTTAATCCGAAATTTTCTCTCATATAGACAGACCAAATCCATCTTCATTTTTCACATTTTCACATTTCCTTTACTTGGTTGTGTATTTGCTTACTGTTGGGGAACCTTAGCAGCTAACCTTAGGCTTAAAAACAAACCTTTTCTTAACCCACCTTGCATCTTCAAAGCTCCAGATAACTGAATAGCTCCAATAAACAAGACATTGTATAGAATCAGAAAGCACTCCCAAAGGTACTGAGATGGTGGGATGATTGGCAGAAAACAAAACACCAAGCATGAATGTATTGAATACACTCCTGTTCCCATTACTCCTGTCGTTCATGTATTTGCTAATGCTGAGTCATTGGGTTGGATCCTGCTGTGAAAAAAGCTGAGGATCATGGAACTTGCATGGAACAAAAGCCATGTGGAATATGGGAAATGGGGGGATAAAGCTATATGGAAATGGGAAAGACTGAGTGAAAATGTTAGCTGAATCCAACTAGGGTTGCCAGCCCCCCTTACCTTGAAAGCAGGGGACTGCAAGACTGTTACGCAGGTAGGGGGGCCCAATCCTGGTTCCTTGCATGTGTGTGCTTCAGAGTCTCCAATGATGCCACTTCCAGTTGAAATCTGGAAGCTACGGAGTCTCAGCGGGGCAACAGTCAGCCTCAAAGATAGCATTTTCATCATGTTTGGGGCCAGTTTAGCCATGCTGAGACTCTGCATTATCAGGGTGTCTGGCACGTGCACGAGTGTGCCATTCCACTGTGTGTTCCAGTGGCTCCCAGCCTGCCTTCCTCTCCCCTTTCCCCTGCTGGCCAAGTGAACAGGGTCAGGAGGCGTAAAGTGGTGGTAGGAATCCCTCACCCACCCACCAGGGGGCTGGCATTCTCTCCCTGCCAACTGGACAATGAAGCCCCGGAATAACAGTCAGTCTGGAAACTTTCCAGCCATTTCCAAACGTTGGAAATTAGTTTTGTTTAGGTTTGGCAGCTTTCCAATGTTTATGGGTGAGTTTTTTTTTCCATTGAATCTTATGCATGGTCTGCCCTCATGTCTCTAAAATTAATTAACCGAACACTGAACTGAAAATACTCCATTTGCTAATACACATGTTATGACAAATTCAAACCAAAAATGTAATGGCAGTCAGTAATACTTGGAACTCACTAGACGAAGCTGATATTCTGGCATCTGACTCCTTCTTTAAGAGTACACAAAAGTCTCAGGGAAGGAAAGAGACAGTGACTCTGCTGATATGGAATTGATTTGCAAAAGTAGGTGAGGATTTCCCCCCCCCCAAAAAAGTTACCTTGCTTAAGCAGTGGTGTCTGGGTTATAGGTAAAAGGAGGTTTTGAGGCTTCTGAGGCAGAGCTACACTGGCCTGATCCCTCAATGGCCCACAGGACATTAAAGAGCGCTAGTCTTGGAAGGAAGGGGCTGGGGAGTGCCTCAACCATACAGCTGTCATTCCAAATTCTAACTTACCAAAAGAACATATCAGTGAGCTTATGGTCAATAAGCAGCAGATAAATGTTTATTAAACAGTATGTATGTATGTATGTATGTATGTATGTATGTATGTATGTATGTATGTATGTATGTATGTATGTATGTATGTATGGTCCACCTTTCTCACTGAGACTCATGGCAGATTACACAGTGTGTGTCAGTACAATGTCAAAGAGATTTCAAAGAACATATAATGGGTATATATGCTAATTTGCAAAGATTTAAAAACCATCAGAAATCCAATATAGAGCTGAAGAAATGCTGAAACAGAGCATAAGCAATTCTATGACTGACATAGTAAGCAATGTAAGAACTACCCAGTAGGATCATACTTGCGGTATTAGTAGTAAAGTTTGCAATCCCTCCTTCTCCCTTTACTGATAGGTTCCCTATCCCTTTACTAATGGATCTCTTTGAGATCATTTCCTTACAATACAACCCTTCTGTCTGAGTATAAAGCCCTCCTGAATAATTCAGTTATGCCTCATTTGCAGAAAGCCAGGAGAATGGGAGCTTTCCTAACCCCCTCAGGTAGACCATTCCATGAAGTGGGGGCTACCACAGAGAATGCGTGTGTATGGGCAGCTGTTGATTTTGCCCAATGGCAGCTGTTGATTTTCCCTATGTGCAGCTGCAGAAGGCCCTGTTCAGATGAGCAAAGTTGCCATTGTGGAATATAGGGAGAGAAGAGGTCCCATAGATAGATGGACCAAGGCCGTGAAGAGCTTTGTAGGTGATAGACAATACCTTGAATTGTGCTCGGTAACTGATAGGTAGCTAATGGAGTATCTGTAGAATAGAAGTAATATTTATGGTTGTCCTAGCTCCAAATAATAGCTGAGCTGCAGCATCCTGCACCAACTGATGTCTCCAAGTTAACTAAGAGAGGAAGCCTATGTACACTGCATGACAATAGTAAAGTCTTGATGTTACCATGGTATGGATCCAGGCAGCCAGATCAGCTGTGTTAAGGTAGGGGGCCATCTTCCAGGCTAGACTGAGTTTGTGGGAAGCATTTTTTGCAGCTGTCTTAATTTGCTTTTCTCGCAGTAGTGCTGGATCCAATATAACCTCTAGGCTCTTGGTAGGCATTCTGTTCAAAGAAATTCATTTAAGAGAGAGAGAGAGAGAGCACAATCCAAACTACACTTTCCTGGCAGTAAGCCTAAGGTTGCTAACTTCCAGGTGGGGCCTGAAGACCTCCTGGAATTACTACTGATCTTTTGACTTCAGTAGTTGATCCCAGAATGCTTACTGATCTTCAGTTCCCCTGGAGGAAATGGCCACTTTAGAGGGTGGACTTTACAGTATTATTCCTTGTTGAGATCTTTCCCCTCCCCAAACCCTGCCCTCCCCAGGTTCCACCCCCCAAATCTCCAGAAATTCTCCATCCTGGTATTTCAGTCCTAAGTAAGCCCCATTGAATAGACCCAAGGAGAAAGCTGAGTAGGCCTGCTTAGAATTCATTTCAGAGTTTTAAACCAAGAAATGGAACTAAGGCCTTGCTTTTGTTATATTGGATGCAGTCTTCAGTCTTCATAGACCCTTGACCACAGTTTGCAGCATGGGATCTATTTTTAATTTTTGCCATCTGTATGTTTTCCTGTCTCTTTCTCAGTTTTACCCCTCTTCCTCTGTCTGCTTCTCTTAAAAAAATAACAAAACAAGCAAAAAGCCTCTGGTGGTACTTAGGCTGGGGCAAGACACAGTTGTGGGTTAAAGAAAGGACATTTATCATAATCTATGACATGATCAATGCATCAAAATGTTTTTATTCATGGACAAGGAAGCCTTGATTCATTTTATTCTGATAGCCACAACTGGAACAGTTGCCTTGAATTTTCTGTATGAACAGTCCAGTTGTACTGTTATAGCCCTAGCTATCAGAATAAAATAAATCAAGACTCCCTTGTCCTTGAAGAAGATAATTTTCACAATGCATTGTATATCTTATAGGTTATGATAAATTTCTGATTCCGAGCATTGGTCTGAGATTTTCCCCTTTCTTTTTATTAGTTTACTTTTTAGCTTGTCAGTGCTCCTCTTCTTTTTCATCTGTTGTCACTTGATTTACCTCTTTGCGCTCAGGTGTTGTGGCCTTTGTAGAAACAAGTTAGAACTGCATTATCCAACCACCTAGCTCTCTTGGTTGTTTATGCTAAGAGAAATCAGGATCTTACGGGAGGATCTGACACATTGCTTCCCCTGTCAGCGTAACTGTGCTGGGGGTAGATTTCTCCTTGGGATGAATATAAGAAAAAACAAGTGGGGCACCTGCAACTATTTACAGAGGCACCTCATTTCCCACCCCCATATCCTTTTCCCCTTCTCTGCCCCACCGTAGCCTCTTTCCCTTTTCCTGCTTCCTTTGCTCCTTCCTACACACCTTTGTCTGTGCCCCGTCTTCACCTTCCCCCTTTGCCCTCAGGCAGCCTCTCCCCTATGTCCCGGTTGTGTGGTGCCAGATAAGATGGGACCAGTTGAATGGTGGGGAACCTACAAGGACTTATGGGGGGACTACACTTTCCCCTGTATCCCCTTCCTCATACTATTTCCTAAGAAGCTATTAAAGAAAAGTTAGTCTGATGTGCCATAAGAATTTGTTACTTACAGAGGCAGAACATATATTTGAAAATGTTCAGGAACAAGTCACTAATATTTTGGAAAGAAAAGAAATTCTGTGCTGTGACCTACTTTATTATTGGCAGAGGAAAGGATTTGTTTACAATCCAAAGAGTTAAATTTAATTACAGTAAGATCAATGACTTTTCTTTAGAGGATATAAGCTAATAAAGTAATAGAACATAGAATAGCTCAGACTCCCATTTGTAGCATATTTGTAGCCTTCTTACAGGAAAATGAGTCAGAATAAATTTGCAAAACTACATGACATTTATTTACTGGGAACTTTTATGGAGTGTTCTTATGGCTTTTTAAAATTACTACATATGAAACATGCTTGCAAAATACAAAGAACTGATGTTTTTTAAAAAAGTTACTGATGGTTTTAGATACAACAAAATGTTTCAAAATGTGGAAGAATTATTAGTGACCCATTAGAAGGCCCAATAAATCATTTGAGAAAATTCATCAAAAAATCCACTATTGTATCTATGGTAACTACACATAGTTATTATCTAAATACATATGCATTTTCAAAGGCTCAGGAGGACAACAGTTTTTGTTTTAAGGACCTTATTGGTTTTTACAAGATGTATTTTGATGTTTGTTTTTCAGTACAATTTTACAAGGAAATGTCTTAAGTGGAATAAACATTTTTCTTTATAGACTTGCAGTTTATCTTTCTTATGTCGTTGTTCTATTCTAGATCCATGTTCACTCTGAGAAATAGGGTAAAACCAGTCAAAGTGTGCCTAATATGAAGAAGTGTCTAAGGCAGAAGCATTAAGGCAAGATCAGATCCAAGAGTTTGACAGGAATTGTACATTCCTACTTGGCCTCAGTTGGATCTTATTTGTAGCATTCTGCTAATTCTTTGGTAGCCCTTAAAAAATGGACAAAAGGATTCAGCAGAAGCCTATATAATGGAAAGAGGTCTAGGAGGCAAAGCTGAAAGAACTGATTGCTTTCAGCCTAATGAAGGGGAGGGGGGGAAATAATAATGTGTTGACCATTTTCAAATATTTATAAGAGATGATAGGGAAGTGAGGAAACAGTAGATAAGGAAGTTGTGTCACCTGCTGAGAAATCCCAGATGTTGTGGCAGGGAAGGAAAAAATTTGCTGTAGGATACTGTTTTCAGGAACATTCCTACAGTGAACAGACAAGTAACCAAGCTCTAATATCAGGCTTAATTCAGTACAGAAGGACTGGATTAAGCACAGGGATTTCACAAGCCATCATTAGTTGTTTAATGGAAAGCAAAATAATAGAATATAATTTCCTATAACAGAAAAAACACTATAAGCTTCCAGAAATTAAAATCAGGGCCATGATGAATTGCAGACTTGAGCATAAAGGAGAGGATTCCCACCCCCACGCCAACATGATGGAACTCCTTTCTCCCCTTTCCCTGCCAGCACTTGGCAGCTGGTGGCACTGAAAGAAGAACTGGAAAACAAGTGCCATAATGATTCTACATCACTTACAACCTTTTAAGGCCATTGACTTCAATGGATTTAGACAGGTGTAATTCTGTTTAGGACTGCACTGTTAATGGTTCCTCTTAGACATTAGAATACAAAAGGGGAGAACTCAGTCACTTATAGGGATGCCACTTTTGGCAGCAACCTTGTAGCAGGGATATTTTACACCCAAGCTCCAAGTTCAATTTATTACATGTGGCATACCTGTTCTCTGGCTCACCAAATACTTTCAATGTGACCTTTGATGGTAAGAAATTGTCCAGTTTGGCACAGTACTATATATATTGGTCTGTCCTAGCAGAATTAATTTTTCTCATATTACAAATGTATCACAATGAGTCCCCCCCTCTCTTAATATTAGCCTGTGAGTTTAGCTGAACATCTTTAAGTAAAAGAAGACAGTTAACATGATGAAGCTGTTGTCTTCTTTAGTGGGCCATCTGGCCAATTGTTTATGGACCTCAGTTCCAGAAGAATTTTTAGAAATGCGCTATGTTGGTAAATGCCACTCTAATAAAGTCTGCAGACTGAAACAGTGAAATTTGTAATTAGGTTTACTACAATGTACTGATTTAAAAAACTCATGCTGTTTTGATAGCTTTGAGGGCTAAGTTAAAAAAAGAACATGAGGAGAATGATGGAAGAAAGGATAAAAAGGCAATTACCACATCCCACTTGGGATTCAAGTGATGACTTTTTGAACCACGTCAATGTGGTGATGAACATATGCAAAGGAGCATCATATTCTTTAGCCTACGGCTAGTGTCAGAAGTATGTAGCTATTAATAACATTTTGATGGAATACATGTAGGTGTTTCAGAAGACAATCCAATGGGCAGAGTCCAAAAGATTACTGTTTCTTAGTAAGAAATTATTCCCTCCAAATTAACACTGTTAACACCTTCTAGCGCAATTTTTCAAAATTTCTTTTTATTTATTTTTTATTCCTGGAAGTCAGTCTGTGGGCAAATGTTACTTTGGAATCTGCCTGAATAAGTGAAAAGCTTTAATAAGTGTAAGATTTTTTCAAGGATGTTTTGGTATGGTACACCTGTCGATCCTGATGTGTTTTCTATTTAATTTACTAAAAATGATAGAAAAGAGAAACATAAGGAGAGTCAATCTCTGTAATTATAATTATAATTTTATTGAGGAACCATTACAAAATGATACATAAGAGTGGGGGGTAGAGATTGGCATGAACAGAAAAAAAATGAACATGATGTTCGTTGTTCATTGCCATCCACGAACAGGGACTCACGGACAACCACGGACATGACCCTATTCACGAACATGTTTGTGGTTGGCTGTTTGTAGGGGCCAACAGGCTCTCCTCCAGCTATCATCCAAGCTTGGTCAAGATCCCTACTGCACAACTCCCAGAAACCTGACCTCAGCAGGCACCAGGAAAGGTACCAATAATAAATAATAGCTTGGCCCAGAGCCTGGCAGCAGCCCTGGAACCTGAGGATGGGTAGATCCCTACTGCACCAATCCTAGAAACCCTGCCTGAGCAGGCAGCAGGAAAGGTACCAATAGTAAATAATAGCTTGGCTCCAGAGCCTGGCAGCATCCCTGGAACCTGAAGGGGTAGATCCATATCCCACCACACACAAAAAGAATTCAAGCTCCAATGCACTCTTCCTGTCTTTCTATCAAAATGCCAACAGCAGCTGTCTCTCCCTCTCCACTGTCTGCAAAGACTAGCCAGAGCTGGGAGCCCCTCCTCCCCCATGGTCTTTGCTCCCTTGTTGTAACAAATTTGGAGCTCCACACTTGGAAGGAAGACCAGTCTATCAAGCTAAATTGGGCTTAAATTGGGGATTCCAGGGCAACAGCAGGAGTTCAGACAGAGTTCAGACAATCCTTGCCTAAGTTGCCAACGGAATTGATTTCAGGTGCCAGACTGTCTGGCTTGATGAACAGCAACAAACGAGGCTTGCAACGACCACTTTTTCGTTTAGAATGGGGCCTCATGAACAGCTTGTTCTTGAACAGCAAGTTGGGCTGTTCGTGGCTTTTTTTGTTCGTAATGCTGTTCGTGCCCATCTCTAGTGGCGGGGGTGGGGGCAATAAATACTTTTATCTGGCTTTTCTTCAAGGAGTTCAGGTGATTTTATCTTCACTGCAATCCTGTGAGGTAAACTAGATTGACTCTGTTTGTGAGTGTGTGTGTGCGTGCGTGCGTGTGTGTGTGTGTGTGTGAGATTCAGCCAATCTGGTAATTTTGATTTGGGAGTATCCAGATGTAGGGATGGGAGAAAGGTGAAGCATCTGGTAATGGTAAGAGAAATCAGGAGGAGCACTTAGGAAGCAGAAATCTGTTACAGGATGGCCGTTTCCAAACGGCTTACCTGGCTCCAGAACGTTGCGCCATCTTGTGGGGAAAACACGAAATATCGCCTTTTCTCGTGCACGTTTTGCGCGATGTCATGTGACGTCGCGCAAAACTCGTGCGAGAAAACGCGATATTTCACGTTTTCCCCACAAGATGGCGCAACGTTCCGGAGCCAGGTAAGCCGTCTGGAAACGGCCCCTGTTTGAGAAGATGTCAGTTATGTGAATTGTCCTGCTGTAACTTGAGATATGGGGTATAAATCCCTTTAAATAGATAAATAATGCTGGCTGGCATGGTAGGCTTCCTGTTCTGGTTATGAGGCCAAAATGATTTATTGTCAGACTTTTCTAGTAGTTCAGTGATTAAGGTGTCTTAGATACCTTTCCATTTGTTGTGCAAGTATTCTAACAATTGAATAGCTCATGTGACCTAGTCAGTCCTAATTAGACATGGGCATGAACAGCATTACGAACAGAAAAAACCTACGAACAGCCCAATCTGCTGTTCATGAGCAAGATGTTTGTGAGGCCCCATCCTAAACAAACAGATGGTCATTAAAAGCCTTGTTCATTGCCTTCGGCAGCCGTTGAGCAAGCCAGACAGTCTGGCACCTGCTGCAATCAATCCCCTTGGCACCCGGAGGGAGGGAGGGACTGAACTCTGTCTGAACTCCTTCTGGCTTTCCTTCTGACTTTAACCCTTCAAAGTACTTCCAGCAGAGAGTCCCGTTTTTGCCACTGTGAAGAGAAAATGATAGCCAACGAGGAGACCCGTGGATCATGCCTTTCCCAGGGTGCAATCTCTCTGAAACTTAGGGGGTCTTCTAAGGACAGTGAGGACTATGTCCCCTACAAATTTGGTGGGTATTGGACATTGGGACATTGGGGTATTTGGTGGGTACTGGACACTGGGAAGGTCAGTTTGTGGGATGTTTAAAGGGCCCTGCTCCATGCATGGGGCAAGAAAGGGCCGTTTAAACTATCAGCTGGCAGGCGGCAGGGAGGAATCCCCCTCTGCCGCCTACCAGTTGATAGTTTAAAGGAATCTTTAAAGGGCCAGGTAAGTGGGTTTGAGGGAGGGGGGCTAAGGGAGGATTGGGGGTGCTTCTAGCCCCCACAAACAATGAACAACTAACATGTCTGGGAACAGTCCATGTGCTTTCATGTTCGTTGTTCGTGGATGGCACCGAATGACAAACAGGGTGTTTGGGTTTTTTTTTCCATTCGTGCCCATGTCTAGTCCCAATATCCTTTACATACCAATTTTTGTTACCCCTTCAAGACTCACAAAAATGGAGGCCATAGTAAATTTGTTAATCATTTCCACAACCCGCTCAGCAACAGCAGACTGACATGGCTTCCTCTCTGGAACTCTTTTCATAATAGGTAGGTTTAGCATTTTAGTTTTTCTAATGAAAACTGCCTTCCCTGAGAACCTTTCTAAGCTACAATATGTTCTGACCTTCTTTCAGATTTGTTTAAAAATAACACAATAGCAGTTATTAGAAATACAAATGTTCATTGTTATGATAGCTGTGCTTCTTTCATAAACTATAATTTTGCTTAAGGTGAGCAGATGACCTCTCTGTAAACAGTGATTCATTAACAACAGAGGAGCAGAAAGTTATGGTGGAAGTGAAGCTTACCTGCTTTACTGTTTTAAAGAAAATAAACGATGAAAACTTTGCAAATTTTACACATTTACAAGAATTGTAAACAACAACTTGTTGCAAACTATTACTAATATTATTATGCCATCTCAGGTGTGAAGTATAATCTTATTACACTGTCTGAGAGGGCAGGATCTGTAATATATGTGGTGGCTAACTTGATCTGTGATGTGAACATAAAACAGAAATCACCTTCTCATCCATAGATAACATGATGTCAATGTCCTGTTTTTCTGCCCTATGAATCTGGATGGAAATAGTAGTGGCAATCACTGTAGTTATCTATAATATTACTTTTTCCCTCTCCTCTTTCCCTCCCTCTGTTGCTTTCTATGTCTGTAACTTTCTGTTTCACTCATTCTAGTGCACCAGGCACAGTTGCATTGCCTTGGAATGGATAGGAAAGGAAAAACAATAGAACAACAACAGCTGTTGTGGAAGATGGATTTCCTGCTGTAATGATGTTGCTAAGATTATTAATTTATTTAATAGAATTCAGACGGAATTCATCTGTTAACTGTCAGGATTCCACAGGGCCTGTGGGTTGCTGTAGGCTATCAGCATTGTGGTTGCCTGTTAACAACTTCCAAGGGGGCCAGCTGAGAAATAGCTTTGTTTATTTGTGTTTGGATTATAGGGCTTAATCTATTATTTGGTACAACAGTCACTCTGCCTTTGATATATATTCTTAGAAAATTCAAGACAAGCCTCGCTGGCATGAAAAATTCACCTTCCTTGGTTCAAGTTCCTGCAATATGTTAATGTATTGAGAATAGCACCTTGTAACCTTATAAATTACTTATGAATTCCATAGAAGCATTTTTGCTCCTGAATTTGTCTAATTTATGGTATGGAAAAACCTAATCTACCCCAACCAGTCATAATTAGGGTATTGTATTGTAGGCTCTAGTATATTTTAGGAATAATCTTGAGTCTGATTAAGGAATGAATGAAGAGATTTTATTCAAGAACTACAACTTTGACGGAAAGGAGAGAAACAGAATAGATACTAAGTACCTCAGTAAACAGGGAGGAGGGACTTCCGGGAAGTAACAGGAAGCAGGAAGTAGCCTAAGAATACCAATCTGGAGACATGCAAGAATAGAAGAGAGGAGAAAAGAAGGATCCCACTCTGCCATCTATCTGTCAGACCTGCTGCCTCTTGCAGGTATTCTGCATTTTCTGCCTTCTCCGTAGACAAGATATTGTATTTCCAACAATATTAAGGGTATTGTATCTGGGTGTGTCTTTTGCTTTGAGGCCAATGGGCCATTCATAGTCATGGGATTTTATATATCTCTTTCAGGATGATCTGTGTAGCGCTAGCTCCATTCCTTATTCTTTCAATATGAAAGAACTATTCTGATGAGCTGTGAAAGAGCAGTAGAGTATTTCAGGCCAAGATTTTATAGACCACAAGATATCTACATTTGGGAGAGTCAGCTGGCAAGAGCTCAGGGCTGGCCATAGAAGGAATATGAAGTCACCACTGCATGCAGCTGATTTCACTGGTGGCACTCTTTTCTCATCTGTAGGTTCTGTGTGTCATGAAAAGAAAATGTGCTTCCAAGTTGGAATGACATTTCTGACTTTGTACTTCAGGAGGAGTGAAAATGCACCGTGCTAGTCCTAGAGTCTTTAAAAGTACAGGAGACATGCAGTGAGTAGATTATGACTAAAGCTTAGATTCCCTACTTCACTTACAGGCATTCTTGGACAAAGTTAGGATAATTCATATTCAGTCTGCTGTTGGGTACAGTGTGTTTGTTTCTTCTGTAAGATGACGAATGAGGCCACTGATTTGGGACACTGCATTTTTTCTTTATTATTTGTTGTGAGACTCAGTCAAATTAAACTGAACACCAGTCCCATGTAAGGGAAGTAGGGTTGCCAGCCTCCAGGTGGTGGCTGGAGATCTCCTGGAATTACAACTGATCTCCAGGTGACAGAGATGTTTCCCTGGAGAACATGGCCACATTGGAGGGTGGAGTCTATGGCATTATATTGTTCTGAGGCCCCTCCCCTCCCCAAACTCCACCCTTTCTAGGCTCCACCCCCTAAATCTCCAAGAATTTCCCAATCTGAACATGGCAACCCTAAAGGGAAGGGAACTCAGAATACAGAAGTACCCACAGTTACAATATTTTACTTTGATTCTGATTGAGTGTCTGAAATAAAGATAAACATAAATGAAGGAAATGACTGACTGACTGACTGACTGACTGACTGACTGACTGACTGACTGACTGAATGAATGAATGAATGAATGAATAAGTAGTTTGGCTGAAAAGTCCAGTATTGTTTTTTGTTTACAGAAATGGTCAGCAGAGCTGTTTGACATTTCTTTCCTGATGTATTTCGGAGGTATTGAAACAGGAAAATATGGGTTTAGATGATGTTGCAAAGGTAAAGTTAAATTTGGAATGATGCTTCCTCTGGCAGTAGTTTTGTTTTGTGAGGTTTTTTTTAGTAATCTTGTTCTCATCTCTCTTGATTGCTACATACTGCTAGGTGACTGCTGTGTCATCACATCGACCGAGTTCATTTCCAATGTTCTTTTCATTACAGCTTTTAAGGTTTTACCATCAAGAGTGCTGGGAAACACTGTTACTGTATTAGTACCAGCAATGGGGACAAGAATAAGGCAATATTTTTAATTGAACTTTTTGATAAAACTCAATCATAGATTCTGCTAGCCAAACAAACAAAAACAAAACACATTTCCCCAAACTAGTCATAGATCCAGAGGAGTTAGCCGTGTTAGTCTGTAGTGGCAAAATCAAACTCTTTTTGATTTCCCCAAACTAGTGTTAAACATAAACCCTCTAGAAATTTCTGTGTGTGCATTGAATGTAGGTAGAAGAGATGAAGCCTACTTGACCCATCCCCAACCTTCATGCCTTCAGCAGCAATCAGTTGTGTGAGGGCCCAGATAGGATAAGGAAATAATGGAGGAAGTTTTAAGCCCCCCCCCCCATACAATTTTCTCAATCTTAAATGGCTCTGGAGATTTGCCAGTTGTCCCATTGGGTAAGCATATGAGTACCAGTAAGGGTACCTGCGTGTTTGCTCCAGCACAGCAAATACTGGCTCCCTGGAGCCTTATCAGGTTGGAAAAATATTTCAGAGGGAAGGCTCAACCCCTTCCCCAGCACCCTAGCCCTGATCCAAATCAGGCCTCTGCATACCTAATAACTGCATTTTTAAAAGTGTCTGTTGCTCCATTCACAAATCTCAATGTCTTATCTAGTTTGACTCTAAATATGTAGATATTAGGGGAAAACCTAGGAAATATAATCCCACTGCTGTTTATGAGTGTTCAAAGTATGTTTGCAGTAACATTTAATGAAAGCTATAATTAGATGCCACATTGGCATTAATTTCAGCACTGGAATTTATCTTACATTATACTTTCAATTTATTTTACACTGTTTTCAATTGCTTGGATGAATTTTGTTTCACTAATCCTGAAGATGCTGGCAAAAAACCTGGTGGCTAGACCACTACGTGCCTTCATGATTTTTACCTTCCTTGTTATTCACAATAAGTCATGGGATTCTGGCTGGATTGCTAGTGAGTTCATCGCTGAGGCCTGACCAAAGTATCACCGCTGTAAAATAAGCTGCACTGAAACCAATTGGTTAAAAAAGTCCATACTGTTCCACACTGACCTATTAAATTATATATATAAATCTGAGTTTTCTGGGCAAAGTACTCAAGTTTATGGTGGACCAACTCCAGCTATACCAGGATGAAGTATAGCTAGATTCATTTTAAGTTTTGAGACAGGGACTCTAGGAGAGACATAGAGGAGAATATCTCATGGTCCTCTCTTCAGTATTTGATACTATCAACTATGCAATGCCTTCTTGGATTTGCTCGCTGGATTAGGATTGAGAAGGTCTATTTTGTGAAGGTTCTAATCCTTCCTGATGGGTAGATTACAGATATTATTGTTGGGGAATTGTTCTCTATGAATGTCCTACTGCATTCCTCAGGGTTCAGATTGTCTCCCAACCCTCTTTCTCTCAGACACAAACTCACACACACTTTCTCTTCCACATAGAACTCATCTGGAGATCTGTAATGAGGTGTGATCAGTATGCTTATGATATCAAGCTTTACTTCTTTTAATCTGAACCAGGGAATCATCTGAGGTCCTGGTCCTGGTAGAAGGATGATAACGGTATGGCTGGGGAAGAATAAACTGGAACTCAATCCAGATAAATCAGAGATAATGTTAGTGGATGATCCCATGGACTGGTCAACATGGAAAGTGCTTGTCATGGGCTAGGATTACACTTGCTCCTAAGGATCTAGAACATAAAATAGTGAAGATCTCATTATCATCCATGCATAGATACAGTATATTCAGTATATTCAGTATATTACTTGTATAGCACAAGAACATAAGAAGAATCAGAATAACGGTCCATTTAACATAGCATCCAGTTTCAAATAGTGGCCTATCAATTGCCCTGGAGGGCCAACAAATAGGGCAGAGAGGTCTCTGATGTCATTTCCTAGCACTGGCAGTCAGAGGTTTACTGCTTCAGAATGTGGAGGCTTCCTTTAATCATCATCATGGCTGCAACTATTGGTGGATTTACTCTCCATGAATCTGTCTAATCCTCTTTTGAAGTTATCTATTCTAGTGGTCATCACTAACTCTGCTGGCAGTAAATCCCAAGACTGGATTACAAAATGAGAGGAAGAAGTACTTGTTCTTGTCCATCCTGAATTTATTCCTGATCACAAACAAAAGAAAGTACTTGTTTAATAAATGAATGATTACATTACAGAATCCACTCTCTTGTCACTCCAATGAGCAAAAGTACTCTATTCAGTGCTTTTTTCCTTTCTGTGTGTGCGTGCGTGCATGCTGAAGAAGTGCTGATACTCCAGAAAGAGGTGCCAGTGCATACCATCAGAAAAAAAGCCATGACCATATTATTCCAAAATGTTTTATTAGAACTAAATGGGATAAAGAGAGAGAATAGTATATTTTGCCCAGATAAATGATGCATATGATCAATAATGAACAATACCAGCATTTATTTTTATTAATAGGCTTCAATTGAATGATTTAGATTACTTTTTTTGTTTCAATGGTCTCATTTTCATTTAAGGAATGTTAATATTAGTTTTCTTCAGTGTTTACTATCTATAGTTAATACCAAACTACCTACATGCTAGACAGTGTTACAGAAATTATTTGATGGTGCAAATACAGGTACTCATATGCATTTCAAAGCCAGTACCATTAGCCCTCATGGTATTTGGAATCTTGGGTTACAAAAGAAACATAAAATGCAATTTTTCTCACTATAATGTTGCCAGATACATTCAGATAATTTTTTTTCTGGTTTAAACCAAAATTGTCAGTCTTGCAAACAGCACACATGAAAGACTTACATGTAAGTAAGTATTAGTATATTGACCTGTGTGAATCACGTTTAGAGAAATAAATCTACCATGCTGGATTCAGCGGCTAAGCAATATCAACAGCATAATGTCATGTTTGCCCCTTTTTTCTGGTTTATGAATATATGGAAGCAAGGAGACCTTTTAAAAGTTATACCTACAAAAAGAGAATGCAAAAGAAATACGACCAAAAAAAGATGTAACACAGTAGGTACTTTCCTCTAGAAGCTATGAAAAGAGTATTAAGTTGGTTTTTAATAACAGACTATAAAAGTTTCATGGCATACTCCAGCAACCATTAGGTACAGCTAAGACTCATTAAAAGTTGTAGAATGGCTTTTAGTTATAACTGACTTCTCTGATTTCAGTGAGACTTAAGACCACTTTCACATGCATACCCAACACACACACACACACACACACACACACACACACAAAGTATTGATGAGTGATCTGTTTTTCCACAGACATATCTCACATGACTATTGAGTGTGTGCATGCGAATACAACTCAGACACAACTTGAGTCTGCAGGGAAAGAAAACACAGGTACGGTGAGAAACACTCCCACCATCAGCCTCACGTACAAGTTGAATAGTTACATTTATACAGTGTTTGTGTAACTTCTCTTTTCATGGGTTCTATGGGGCTTAGAAAGCAACTTTCACAAAATTTTAAGAAAGAACTTTTTTTCCTTTTAAATTTTTTAACAATTAGTAAAATACAACTTTAACAAAAATTAACTCTTAAGTGCAACCATACAAAAAAAGCTCCAAATCAACAATGTCCTTAAAAAGGCAAACAGTTCAACATTCAAGAAGTGATGAGTCCTCTCTCATCCATTTGAAGCAGCTGTACCCCAGGCTTCCGTCTTCTTGTTGGGAATTATAGCCCTGCAAAAATAATACAATCCCAGTAACACCAACTACACACAATACACAAACACCACTTTAAATCATATTTTACATACAACATTTGATTACCTTATTCAAGGTGATAAGAGCTTATAATTTATTAAGCTCCCCGCAAACAGCCTCCTCCTCAGCAGCCTGACTCTAGCTTCTGACTCCACCCCACTGGGCTAAACCAATTAACCTCACAGGGGTTACATTTGCAGCCATGGCAGCCATTAGTGATATCATGCCTCCCCCATGACTGCATGTGTCTGAGGGAAACTTTAAGGCACCCTTTTGCTGGATTGTAACATGTATATTATACATGTTATGTAGTTTGGTAGTTTTGTATTCCCATTTTACAGATAAGGAATTGTACTCCTCCATTCGGCTGAGCTGTGAATTCTCCCTCCATCCAAAGCTACCTTTGTCTGGTGGAAGAGCTCTCTGCTTAATTGAGCAGTGTGGTAGGAAACTAATAGTGCAATCCTAAACAAAGTTACACCCTTCTAAACTTATTTACTTCATGGGCTTTGAAAAGTATTACGCTGCTTAGGACTGTACTAGGGGTGTGCACCCCGAAAATATTCGGGTTTCCCCCTACCTGCCAGCTGAAGTTTAAAGGGAACTGCCACTTGCAAGAGGCAGGGAAAGGGCCCTTTAAACTCAGACCTCAAAGCTTCCCAAAGCAACCCAAATGCTTCAGGAAGCTCTGATTAGGGATTTCCAAATCAGGGCCAGCATGCTGGCTCTGATTCGAGAATCCCGACTCATTACAGATCGGGTCCGATTCGAGTACTTTAACTGAATTGGAAACTCGAAGCACACACCCCTAGACTGTACTGTTAATCTGCTAAAGATCCCACATTCAGTTCATGGACAGGGACTTTATGATGAGAAACCCAGGTCCCAAATCCATCTGTTGGACTATCAGACAAATAGACCCTATTAGAGCTGCCAAGCCCCCAGTGAATACCCACTCTGAGCTCCCATTGCCCACTGGCAACAGGATTTTTTTTTAAAAAAAGGCAGCATCACAAGCATGAGAACAACATGCACAAGTGATGGTGGGTAGCTCTAGGAATTGCTGGGAACTCTAGAGTTTCCAGTGATTCCTAGAGCTTCCCACCATCACTTCTGGGTTTCCCCCAGAAGTGACATCATCATGCTTGTGACACCCTCACCTCTACCACGTCCCTTCCCCCAACTCTCCTAATGGTTGCCAGGTTCATCCTGAGAACACTAGACCGTGCTGACCAATAACACCATTATTTTTGGTCTTGTACTGACTTATGGGACAAGATGGTGTCGTTCCGTCGCCGAGGCGGGTCTGGGGCGGGGAGGTGGGCCGGGGTGGCCGGTGGGGAGGCCTAGCGGGCAGAGGCCAAGGAAGCGCAAGGAGCGGCAGTTGCCTCCGCCATGAGGGGGGTGATGAGGCGGGCCCTTCGCTCAGATTCTGAATGGCTTCTAGGAAGTCCAGTTCTGACTTTCATGGGCCCTTCATTTACCTTGATGATGTCCCATTCAAGATTGGAGACAAGTTTAAAGCCCCAGCTAAAGTTGGCCTACCCATCAGCTTCTGCTTGCCTGACTCGCTGCAACTTGGAAGGGAAGCTCAGTATGACTTCTCCCTGGAAAGGAGGACCATTGAGTGGGTTGAGGACATCAAGAGGATCCAGACCGCCCAGCAAGAGGCTGAATGGAATGCCGAGGAGGCCCTAGTCAATTCCAAGGCAGCCCTGGAGGAGCAGAGCCAAGCGGGCTTCTCTGAGGGCTGCTGTCCTTGGGCTGCCATGCCACCTCCCATCAACCCCATCCTTGCTAGCCTGCAGCACAACCACATCTTGACTCCGACCCCAGCCAGCAACAGCACCCTGCAGCAAAAGGCCCTGAGCCCACCCCACGCAAAGGCCGACTTCAACCAAGCAGATTTTGAGTGTGAGGAAGACCTCTTTGACAAGCTGAAATTAAAAACAATTGATGACAAGGAGGAGCTGAAGAACATTCTGGAGATCCATGTGGGTACCACGGGACAGAGAGTTGCCCAACTGCTAGACAACAGTATGCCCAAAGGAACTCCTGAGTCTGTATTGCAGGACCAGGAAGTTCTAGCCACACTGGACCTCAAGCCCCTCCACAAACCAAATGCTCTTATTGCTTTGCCACAGCTGGGGGGCTGTAAAAAGATGTCCCTGTCTTCCAAAGTGTCCCTCTCTCCATCTGTGAGCAATATCAAATCTCTCTCCTTCCCAAAGCTCGACTTGGATGAGAGTGACCTGCCAACAGCAAAGCTCACGATTGCATACTGCAATGCTGCCTGCCTCTGCAACGGCACTTTTCTCCGCTCTTTACAGAGCAGAGCTAGTGAACTAAATGGGCACCACATGGCTGGGCTGTCCGACTTAAATGTGGACAGTGGCCCAGAGACACAGACTTTATCCTCAGTGTCTAGACTGCCTTCCCAGCCCACCTCAGTAGCATGTACAGAAGAAACTCCGACATTCAATACAAGTACAGTGGTAACTCACCAAAGTTTCTTGACATCTAAAGTGCCCAGTGCCACCAGCTGTGCAAAATGGCTCAGCAGACCCCTGTATGAAGAAGATTTGCAGGCCCTTTCCTCCAGCGAGCGGCAGTGCATTGAGACTGTTGTCAACATGGGCTACTCCTACGAGGATGTCCTGAAAGCTATGAAGAAGAAGGGGCAGAGCATAGAACAGGTTCTTAACTATCTGTTTGTCCATGGACAGCTCTGTGAGAAGGGCTTTGATCCACTCCTCATAGAAGCTGCTTTGGAAATGCATCAGTGCTCAGAGAAGGAGACAACAGCACTTCTCCAGCTAATGAATGTACTGACTTACAATTGTTGTGCAGGCAGAATAATCTTCCAACTGGTAGCCGGCTTGATGATTTAGAAAAACTTCCTAGTCCTGAAGCAAATCCCCAAGAGGGTTCCTGCTCAGATTTACTAGTTTATTGTACGTCAATTTATAATGTTAAATGAAAAAAAGAAAAAGAAAACAAAAAAACACCTAAATTACACTACTAGTTGAGTTCTGATTTTCTCCGCAACAAGTATATATAATTTCTAGAGTCCCACTTATTCTAAATTAGTCACAAAACCTTTTTTCTATTGTTCATGTTTCTTAATCCATAAATCCAGATATCAACAAATCCTTGTTATCCATTTCATGCAAAAAGTCTGTTAACCGTTTCCATTTAGTCAAGAAGTTAACTAATGTCCTTTCTCTAATTAATGCAGTAAGTTTTGCCATTAATGCAAACTCTAGAAGTTTTGTCAACCATTCCTCCACTGTAGGCAATGTTGTAGTTTTCCACTTTTGTGTATAAAGTACTCTTGCTGCTGTAATAAAGTATAAAAACAGTGTTCTAAATCTTTTTTCCAACTGGCTGTCCATTATTCCCAACAGAAAAGTCTCTGGTTTCCGCTGAAGTTTAATCTTCATAATCTTCTGCCTCGATGATTGTATCTGCAACTAAAAACTCTTTGCTTTCTTACATGTCCACCACATATGAAAAAATGTTCCTTCTTGTTTAGCATATTTCCAACATTTTATACATATATGTATTGTTAGTGTGTCATGTTTAGAATTATGTGTTTTTTCTTATTCTCTGTGTTTATTGTTTATTATGTTATGGTGTATAGTTTATAGTTTAAATAAAGAAAATTCAATCATAAAAAATTTACAATGTTAGATGAAGTTAACAAGTAAATGTTTATAATTACTATTTCACAACTGACTAGCTAGAATCCAAATGAAATCTTGCTGCTTATTGCTTATTTATATCATCCAGTGACCTGTATGGATGTTGGCCCTCCAGTGTGATTGGTTGGCTACAGGCTGCTATACCAGATGGACCATTGGTCTGATCCAACAGGGCTCTATAAGTAATATAATTTATCTGTTCATGAATAATAACAAGATATTCACTATTTTGTACTTTGGACTCAGTCTAGAGAGATTCTCTCTCTGTATTAAAATCCCATAAAGCTTCTTTCTGAAGCTTTCCTTTCCCTGCATCTACTTTCAAATTCATAAATTTATTATGAGAGGAAAAGATAATTCTAAAGCTTGTGTGTGAACACTAAACAAAAATTTGGTTTCAAGTGATCACCTCAGATTTACCCAACAGGCAAAACAGAAGCAGAAAAGGAATCCCAATTCACCGGGAAAAAAATATGAGCGCATAAGGAGTGATCCTACTAAATAAGGACTGATAGAAAGAATACTGATCTCCTTGTTATGAACTTACCTTGATGAGCCCTAAGCATGTTGGCCTTTTTGAATGGAGGAAAGCTTCTTTTTCAGTCACATTATCTCTCGTGGGATAACTATGCAGGGCATTATCACAGTCTGCTGCTGTAAAATTCCTTGTCTAAGTGTACTCTGGTGAAAATCAATTTTCAGACAACGTTGTAATACTTTTTCTATTGCTTTACAAATTAAATTGATTCCCTCAGCATCATTTTTCAGGCATTATTCCAGATTATGTTTGCTGTACTACCTTAATCAAGAGTTGTAATGCAAGGAGATAACAGTCATATATAAACAATTAGAGCAGTATCTTGTATGCTTCTTTCAATGGTCAGCTTGATTCATGTCACTGTACTAATGTCTGAACACTAAGCAAAATAAAAC
The DNA here is from genome assembly GCF_028583425.1 of Eublepharis macularius. NCBI lineage: Eukaryota > Metazoa > Chordata > Lepidosauria > Squamata > Eublepharidae > Eublepharis > Eublepharis macularius. Next base: position 171,583,108 of record NC_072791.1, on the reverse strand, counting down.
TATAATATTGAATTGGAATGAGTTTTATGTAAATCGCCATTCACTTTTAGAGTCTGCTTTTAAGATGCAAGTTTGTGACATAGAATCTTAATCTTGTCTGGCACCCCCCCCACCCTCACCCCCACCCCCCAAAAAACAATTACAATTTGATGGTTGTCTAGTTTTACCATTGTCAGCACAATCACGTAATGCTATGTCAATACAACTCATCTTCTGAGTTGACGGCATGGTAGCCTTAATCCAAATATGCACAAATTAGTTTAGACAGCCCATTTATCTGACTTTTCTCCTTTGGGACTTTTGTCTTCCATGATGTTCTTATTAAGGCCTTTTCATTTCCCTTTCTCTGCTCCCATTTTCTGTGCTGTTAATATTTAATAACATTACAGGCCTGCAGCCAAGCTTTGTCCAGTATATTGCACTGAATAACCCTCCTCCTTTCCACCAAGCTCCTAATCAGCACACAGGGGGCACTGTCTCCCATGGGGTCCCTCCCCCATTCGTGATTTAGACTTTCAGTTGAAACCACCTGTTTCTTTTCAGTCTGTCCCAGTTAGAGATGGGCATGAATCGAATCACAACCCAAAAATAACGCACGAACCAGGTCGGTTCGTGGTTCGCGAACCAGTGATTCGTGGAAGCTCGTTTCCACAAACTCATCTACTGGCTTGTTTGGGTCGTAAAGGGGCAGTTTAAATGGCCATTTCCCCAGAGAAATGGCCATATAAACTTTTCCTGAGGCTTGCAAGCCTCAGGGCCCTTTAAACTGCCCAAACCCCACCCCCCAGCCCCAGCCCCAGCCCCACACTTACCTTGCCCTGCAGGCCTGCTGTGTCTTCCCCCTCCTCCTGCAAGGGGCGGGAAGGCCGTTTTTGGCCTCTTCCATCGCTATGTGGGCCTGCAAGGTGGCAGAGGAGGCCAAAACAGCCTTCCTGCCCCTCAAATAGCCACCGCGGCAGCCATTTGAGGGGCAGAGAGGCCAATTTTGGCCTCCTCCACCACCCTGCAGGCTCACCCAGTGGCAGAGGCCAAAATCGGCTTTCCCGCCCCTCAAATGGCTGCTGCGGCCCCCTGCTACCTGCCCGGTGATAGTTTAAAGGGATCTTCCACTTGCAAGGCAGGAAAGGGCCCTTTAAACTGTCAAATGCCCCTTTCCCTGTCATTGCTAAGTGGCTGGAAAGTGGCATTTAAACCCCACGAACCATGAACTGGTTCATAAACTGGCCCCAGTTCGTGGCTCCTGTTTCATGAAAACCCATGAACCACGAACCTCATGGTTTGTTTTTTCTGTGGTTCGTGCCCATCTCTAATCCCAATATCACATATACCTATCTGATTTACATGTACAGGCCATCTGTCCATCTATCTCTATCTCATTCTCCCCCTGCTCTCTCACTTAGTTTGCTCTTTTCTCTTTAGCAGTAAAGGGGTACATGTTGTATATTAATGAGGTAATTTGAATATTAGGCTGCATCCCCTGCCACACCATTGAAAGTGCTGTGAGTAGACTAAACAGCCCTGGCAATTTCAGCAGAAGTGATACATCACCGGATATCGCATTTCCAGCCCTGACCCCTTGATGTCACCAGATGTTGTACCTCATGCATCTCTGGATATCATTTCTCCAGTGCCACCCACTGTGATGTTATTGAACTTCCACATGTTTCATCTTCAGTATACCATTTCAGCAGCACTTTATATACCTTAGAGATTTCCTTTTTATCATCTTGTAAAAGTGCCTGTTCTAATTCCGAATTCTCCATTCTTATCCCTCCCTTCACACAGTCCGAATTATAAAGATCTCTGATCTGTCTGTACTGAAACCAATCATAACTTGGAGACAACTCGTCCTGCGTCTTTATTTTAAGTTTAGAAAATTCCATTCGGGTTATCTCCTTGTATGTTAGACACTGTTGTTCATTATCGACAGTTCTCGGATCTATTACTTCATATGGAACCACCCATGAGGGGATTCCATCTTGTAGGTAATTTCTGTACTTCTTCCAAGTTGTGCATAGGCTTCTCCGAATATAATGATGTAAGAACATAGAGTCCGCTTTTACTTTATCATACCATAAGTATGCATGCCATCCGAATATTTTTTTATATCCTTCTAAGGCCAGTAATTTCCGGTTTTTCAGCATCATCCAATCTTTCAACCACACTAAACAAATTGTGTCGTAATAAAGTCTTAAGTTGGGCAGTTGCATTCCGCCTCTTTCTTTTGCATCTTGTAACACTTTCATTTTCACTCGAGGCTTTTTGCCTGCCCAAACAAAATCTGATATTTTCCTCTGCCATTTTTCAAACTGCTTAGAGTCTCGGATAATTGGTATTATCTGTAACAGAAACATCACTCTTGGCAACACATTCATCTTAATTACTGCAATTCTTCCCAACCATGACAAGTTCAGTCTGTTCCATTTAATCAAGTCTTGCTCTATCTGAGTCCACAGTTTCTCATAGTTGTTTTTAAATAAATCTATATTCTTTGCAGTCAGTTCAATTCCCAGATATTTCACCTTACTTGTTACTTCGCAGTCTGTTATTTCCATTAATAGTTGTTGTTTTTGTTTGGTCATATTTTTACATAATATCTTTGACTTCTTTTTGTTTACATAAAATACTGCCAAATCTCCAAACTCCTTAATCTTCTCTATTACTTTTGGCATATTCTCCATTGGATCTTCCACAATTAGCATTATATCGTCCGCAAATGCTCTGACCTTATAGGAAAAGTCCTTTATTTTTATTCCACGGATTGCATTGTCTTCTTGTATCTGTATCATCAGTATTTCCAAAACCAAAATAAACAACAGTGGAGACAGAGGGCAACCTTGTCTTGTTCCTTTACCTATAGTCAATTTCTTGGTCACCTCGTCATTCACCACAATTGCTGCACTCTGGTCTCTGTAAATTTCCTTTACTGCTCTTATGAATCTTTCTCCCATTTGTAGCTTTTCCATGGTGGCAAACATAAAGTCCCAGTTCAAATTGTCAAACGCTTTTTCAGCGTCCACAAAGAAGAAACCAACCTCCTTGTCACAATGTTTGTCATAGTATTCAATAGCATTTATAACTGTCCTTAAATTGTCTTTGATTTGTCTATTTGGCAAAAAACCAGCTTGCTGCTCCTCAATAACTTCAGAAAGCCATCCCTTCACTCTTTCCGCCAGTATCTTCGCAAAAATTTTGTAATCATTATTAAGTAACGATATAGGTCTATAATTTTTCACGTTAGTCAGATCTTGCCCCTCTTTGGGGATCAGTGATATATTAGCTTCACTCCAAGTGTCTGGGATCCGTTGATCCTTTAAAACACCATTAATCACATCTTTTAGGAATGGTGCTAGTTCATTAGCCATTACCTTATAAAATTTGGCTGTAAGTCCATCCGGTCCTGGCGCCTTTCCCAAGTTTGTTGACTGTATTGCCTTTCTTATTTCTTCCTCCGTTACTTCATTGTTCAATTTGTCTCTCCAAGCTTCCGAGATTACTGGGAGCTTCATTTTCTCCAAATATGTCGCTATTGAGTCTTTATTCACCTCTTTTTTATTATACAATTTGGCATAAAATTTATAAAAGGCTCTACTAATAGCTGTCTGTTCCAGGTACACTTTATTGTCCTCACAGATTTTATTTATTATTTTCTTCTCCTTTCTCTTCTTCAATTGCCATGCCAAATATTTCCCAGGTTTATTTGCGCCTTCGAACGCCTTTTGATTCATTCTCTTAAGATTCCATTCCAATTCTTTGTTGTTCATTGCTGTCAGCTGTTCTTGAAGAATTTTAATGTCCTGGTAGATTTTCTTTTTCCCTGGTCTTTTCTTTAACTGTATTTCTTTGGCTTTTATTTTCTCCATGATCTCCTGTCTCTTTTCCTCTTTTTTTCCCCTGGCTCTTCCATTTAAGTCCATTAACATGCCCCTAATTACTGCCTTGTAGGTGTCCCATACCTTGTTGGTTGGTACTTCTCTATTCATGTTATATTGTATGAAAAACTTTGTTTCTCTTCTCAACGTCTCCATATTTTCTCCCTCTTGCAGCAAATCCTCATTTATTCTCCATCCTTTCCTTTTACTCCTTTTCCCCAACTTCCACATAATTGGATTATGATCTGAGCCTACCATAGGCATTATTTCCACATCCTTAGTCCAAAGCGCTAAGTCTTTTGAGGCCCAGATCATATCAATTCTTGATAGCGTAGAGTGTCTCGTGGAGAAAAACGTATATTGTCTGCCTTTGGGATTTTGTCTTCTCCATACATCTTCTAAAGTTTCCTGTTGCGTCAATACAAAAAACGTCTTTGGTAATAGTCCTCTTTTCTTTTGTGCAGTTGCTGACTTTTTATCTAGTTCCAAGTTTGTCACTCCATTGAAGTCTCCTGTAAGAATTATCTGGTCATAAGAAAGTTCATCTAATTGCTTCCTCAAGTCCTCAAAGAAGCTTTCTTTTGCTCCGTTAGGTGCATAGATTCCAATCACCAATACTCTCTTTAAATTCCATATACATTCCACTGCTAAAAATCTGGCTTCCGCATCTCTCATCACTAACTTTGGCTGTAGCTCCTCCTTTATATACAATACCACTCCCCTTTTTTTCTTATTAGACGCCGCTACAAAATCACTGCCCAATTTATTCAATTTTAGATACTTTGCATCCTGTTTTCTAATATGAGTCTCTTGCAAACATACAATATCACATTTTTGTTTTAATAGCCAGTGGAAAATACTTTTTCTCTTATTCGGTGAATTAAGTCCATTTACATTCCAAGATAAAACTTTGCACTCCATATTCATAATCTTGTTGCTGGTAAGTCCTTTTCATTGTCCCTTATAAACTGCTCCATCTCTTATTCAGATCTAATGCGCTTTTTCACTCCTCCAAATTCAAAGGACACTGCTTCTGGTAGTTCCCATCTGTACCTTATTTTCATGTCCTTCAGAATCTGAATTAGAGCTTTATATTTTTTTCGATCTAACAACACCGATCTGGATAATTCCTTCATGATGATAATCGTCTTGCCATCAGTCTCCAATGGATCTTGAAACTGTTTAGTCACAATCTTCTCTTTTATATTTCTAGTCGTGAATTGCACAATCACATCTCTTGGTAGTTTCCTCTGGGTCGCGATTCTTGAATTTACACGATATACCACATCTAGGATAGCCACAACTTCCTCCTCCTCCTTCCCCAGGTATTCAGCTAACACCTCAGTGATCTGTTCTTGAGCTGTCTTTCCTTCCACTTCCGGCAAGCCGTGAAACCTCAGCTGCTTCTCCATATGTTTACTTTTCGCAACCGCCATTCTCCCCCTCATCACCCTCATCTCTGTTCGTTGCGTATCTGCTAAGTTCTCCACCGCGCTTTCCACTACCTTGACTCTTTGCTGTATTCCCTGCAGGTCATTTTGCATTGTTTCCATACCTTTCTTCACTTCTGCCAGCTCATTTTTCACTGTCTCTTTAACCTCTTTAACCTCTTTCATCAACTCCAGTTTCATGTCCTTGAGCTCTTTAATCACTTCTAAAAGTTTTTTATCCAAATTCTCTATCGCCGATTGCCACTCTTTTTTCGACATCGCGAGGCTTGCTTTGGCTCGCTCCCACGAGTCCGCTCTCTTCCTTAGCTCCATGGCGTTTAATTTAATGTCCTTTTAGTTTAAATGTCCCGGTCTTTTCAAAAAAAACTTTTAAAGAGTCCAAAATGTCGGGCGTCTTTTCTCTATGATTCCTCTATGATTTTTGTAATCCAATATGGCTTACTTCCTCTTTCGCTGAAGCCGCGGCTCTTCCCCTTTCAAAAATGGCGATTCCCTACTTCCTGCCCTCTGGCAAGGGCCCCCTCTCTCCAGCAACTCTATTGTTGTTACGTACTTCCTGTTTCCCGACTTCCCACAGCAATTCTCGCGATGGTGAAACTTTCTCACAGCCTGATATCTCCTTATAGCCACAGGTATTCAAAACAATAGTCCAATTTCTTTAATAACTTCGTTTAACTTAGTCCTTTTTCTAATATAATTCTTGCCGGGTCCTCCCCTCCTTATACTTGGTCTGTTGCAGTTTAAAAGTCTACTTTAATTCTTCTTTACTTTAAGTAATCTGTCCCGTTTCAAGAGATAGTGATCTTTACCTTCTCATTCACTTTCCTTGGGTTGTAATCGCTGTTTCAATCTTAGATTCCCATCCACTCTTCCTTCCCCTGTTGAAGCTTGGGCATGTAGGTCTTATGCCAACCGCATTGGCACCAGGACTGCCGCAGAGATTATAGCTGACCTGTCTTAGGGTGGGACCTCAAGGGTCGGGAGAGGATCCGTTGCGTAGGACCCCCCCCCTCGCCCGAGATCGACGCACCCTGAGGTGCTTGAGCATTCTATGCCTGTTCTCCGCCTGAGAACAGTTGTCCGCGGGCTTGATTTTGCCCCGCCGGCCGCTTAAACAGCAGCCCGGTCAGCTCCACGATTAGAGCTGCGTTAGACCTCCATGGTTCCCAAACCGGAAGTTAAAGTGCAAATGGTGAAGTGGGCTATAAACTTTAATAAGGAAATAACAATGGAGGCGTGGGAATACTAGTGGAAGAATACAGTGAAGATCACGACATGCACCAATATTAAAGAGAATGTCTACAAAATGATTTATCGTTGGTATATGACACCAAAGAAAATTGCGCTAGGGAATTTGAACACGTCTAATAAATGCTGGAAATGTAAAAAGCATGAGGGATCTTTGTATCATATGTGGTGGTCTTGTGAGGTAGCTAGGCAGTACTGGGGGGAAATAATAAGAGTAATAAGTGAGATTTTACAATTTCAAATTAATAAGAACCCAGAACTCCTGCTACTGAACTTGGGAATGGAGGACATTCCAGCACAATATAGGACATTGCTATTTTACATGACAGCAGCGGCTAGACTTTTGTACGCGCAAAAGTGGAAAGTGCAAGAAGTGCCAACTATTGAGGACTGGATATATAAATTGCTGTACATGGCGGAAATGGACAAAATGACAAGGAAACTGAGAGACCTTGATCCAGGACAGTTCAACACGGATTGGGAGAAGCTGAAACAATATTTAGTGAAGAAATGGGAGGTGGGAGGAGAACTGTGGCAGTTTGAAAATTACTGAAATACAATAAAAGTAGAGGGAGGTGACTTTACCGGGGGGTGGAGAGTTAAATGAGAATTTCTAAGCAACTATTTTATTAGACTATTATATATAGCATTAAGTATTATAGGTGTTATTACAAGAATTATAATGATAGAAATTAACTAATTATAAGGATAGAAACTAATTAATTTCATTTCTGGCAATAATTGTATAATGGAGACAATTTTATAATTGTAATGAAGGAATTTAAGTAAGGTGGGAAAATATATATTAATGTATAGATTATGTATTAAATTGATTGAATTAGTTTGGAGATATATATGGGTCATATAAGTTATATGGGTATATAAGTTAAATTGGTTGACTTATATTGAATGTACTGGTTATAGAAGTATCTAAAATTATGCTAAAGGAGGGATAAATTATTTGTCCCATATTGAAGATGAGATTATAAGATAGAGTATAGAGTATCAAAACTAGCTAAATGATTATTGTCAAAAGAAAATATGCCAAGAATGTATTATTTAGTTATGCATTATTTAGTTGTTAAAGTAAGCAGGAAGACAGAAGGAGCACTGTGTTATATAGATAAGCTTAGAAGAAAAGTGAAAGTTTACGTTTGATAGATAGAATAAATTTAAAATGAGTAAGGGAAAAGGGACAAGGGGTTGGAAAACTGTTGGAAGTCAACAAAAGGGGGGGAAAGGGAGGGGGTTAGAATCGGAAAAATTAAAGGAAACTGATTGTAATGTACAATTTAATGACATCTAATCCAATAAAAAAATTTTTTAAAAAAAGAACTTCCACATGCTGCAGCCCACTCAGGAAATGGAGTAACCACCACTGGGAATGGCCAAGTATCAACAAGCCCAGTCACTTGTGAACAAAAGGAAATGGTATTAGATCCACCAGAGTAGGTGGCTTTATGAAAGAAGCAACTTTATTCTAACAGAGGCACATTTGGGATCTAGAAGGAGATGTGGCCTAATCATGTAACTTCTGCTGACATGACATGGGTGCATGTGGCCTACTCATTGCACTTCTGGTAACATGACAGGAGTCTGGTCTAATATAAAAATGGCCTTATTAATATGTAAGGTATATCCCTTTACCTCTCTCTTTCAGCCCCTTATGCCACTGAACCCTTTTTTCTGGTTCTTTCCTTATTTGTGGCACTGTCTTTTCCCCATCCTTCTTTGAGCCAGGTATGTGTACAGTTTAGGGGAAATCTTAATCTCCACAAGCAGATATAAAATAAGATGCATAGTTCACAGACAAACAAAATGGGGGCACATATAAGTTATTAGAGATATAGCTAGTACTGAATGTATAAATACACAGTGGAGTGATCTCTAAAAATGTTTTAGAGAGTTATTGACTTTGTTCTAATAACCAGATTCCAAGTGTGTCATTTCACACATCACGTTAATACCACTCCTCTCTCACAGTTTCCATTCTCCTCTAAGGTCTCCTACTCTTTTTCTCATTCTTCTGGCCCATGCCCTGTCCGGTACTAATTTCCCAAGGCCCTTCTTCATGTCCTGCTTTTTCCTGGGTTCTGAAAAGCTCACTCAGTGGCAGTTAGAAACTGACTGACCTGCCCTATGCTACATTAGGACATTTCAAGATATTTTGGCAGTGCTAAAATCCTCTGCAGTATTTACAATATAGATACTGATACAGAAGGTAATTTATCAAGAGTAGGTAGGTATCGAGAGTAGGTATCAAGAGTAGGTATCAAGAGTAGGTCTCCAGTGCGGAATATTGAATATATTTGCGATTATGAGGTATTGCAGTCCATACTACAAAACGTTTTTGATACTTTGCAATCCATTGTGATTATAATATACAGATTATGGTGGACCTTACCTTTCACACACCCTGCCACCCACCCTAAACCTCCCTTCACAGGTTTGGGGCTTCCCAGGCAGGTAAGGGATCTTCACCAAACACCACCTCTCTAGCCTCCAATTTAGAAGAAAGAGAGCCCTGATCTAGATTTTCACAGGGTCCCCTCTCTCTTCCAGAAGTTCCATTAGACAGGCAGCCCATTCCCTGTATTTACCTGCCCTCACCCAGCTACTGACCAGGGCCATTGGGGAAAGGGAACTTAGAGATTTTTCCTATATATTCTGCTACCATTTACTTTACTAGGCTATTTAATGTGACCGGTGTATATTTTCCTTTAGCCAACAATTAATTAAGCCAGTAAATTAAACTTTATTTACAAAATGGAACATAGGCATGAATGGTTTTAAACCCAAAAGCATACTGGGGTCAAAGAGGGAAGGTTTCAATGTAACAGAACAGATTAACAGCCAACTATTTATCTCTGCTGCCTTCTTTTAGCAATTCTAAAAGCCTCTCCCCTTTCTCTCACTCTCTCCAACAGACTCCAACTGTCACTGGCCCAGCATTCCACCCCCTCTCATTGGCTGGTTCTCAGGAGAGGTGGAGATGGAGCCAGTCCTGTCTGTCACACAGAACTTGCATTTTTTTACTTGATACCCATAACCTTCAAGCCATGTCATTAGGATAATTACAATCTGTCACATATGAAAGATAACTTGAAGTTACCAAGAATAATTTGCACTAGATAGTTGCACTCAAATGCCTGAAAGTTTGAGGGGACTTATTAAATGCCTTCTAAGGTCCTCTTCTCCATGTAGCTACTTAGTTTCTCGGGACTCTGTACCAATAATTGGGCTTTCTTTCATTTAAAAAAATCATTTTAGTATTGGGTGTTTGGGTGTGATACAGTTACATTTAGCTTAGCAGGCTATTCTACGTATAACTTATCATTCTTCCATTCTCCAGGAACAAGATAGTTGGGGCATCCCATAGTCCATAGTAGCATCTTTTCCTCACATCTATTAGCACCTTTCTGTTATTGAAGTTAACCTTCAGAAAAGAAAGAATTTCACTTCACATCCAATGCGGTCTGTTATGTATTTTAGAGATTATTGCACAATATCGTCACTCCATATGCTGCTGGGTGGTCTTGCTGTTCTCAGTTACTTCATAAGTCCTCTGCTTCACTCACCTCAAAGTCATTCTTGCAAGACTGTACAACTTCCAAACACACCAAAGACAGGTGACAACTACAGCTTTCTATAAAGAAGGTTTCTGAGCTCTTTGTAAAACGCAGCAGTCTGCACAAATTCTGAGTATTTGATAGGATAACTGTCTTCAGATATTACTGTTTAATGTTAAGCCTATGGCAGGCTTAAAGGTTTCTCTCTAAAGTAACATTCCACACAAGTGATTGCATTCTTATGATGGGTGGAAAGGGATGGGCGAGTTTCAGGTTTGCAACAGAAAAAAACCCAAGGATTGCAAATTAATTTAGACTTGCTGTGAATGTGCATGTGCACAGGATGCATAATACAAATGGGTTCTACTTCAGGTACCATGTTTGAAGTCAACTCATGGATGGTCCCGATCAGTTGTATGGTTTCCAAGATCAGGAAAACTGATGGCTGAAAATGGATGGCTGAGAAGAGAAAAAATACTATATAATAACAGTACCTTACTAACGGAATGATGATTTGATGACAGATATGGGTGTATGACTGGCAGTATCTTTTGTAATGTATAAAAAATGTTCTAGGAAAAAGTTCTTCTGATCCTCTATGTTATTATATCATATGCTATGCAGAGCTGGTTACATATGCTTTTCTGGTTCTCTCTACCCTGCCTGCAGTATTCAGCAAGGTTTGACACATGGATCATCCAAATTATAGGTTCGGATCTGTGAGTACAAGGATCAATTACTATTCCTGGATTCTGCTCCCTATAGCACTTCCTTCTCACTTAAAGAAAGTAGATTCCCATGGGGGTTGGGGCAAAATCACACTCTTTCCCCTCTTCTGGCATTGCAGCTCCACTGACAGGAGAGGAAAGACAGGCCATTTTGCCCATTCCCCCTCCTCACTGCACCCCTTCGGGCCACATGGCTGTTGATTCTTACATGTCCTGTAATGCCAGGCATAATTTTTCCTCTGATCAGAAGGGACTGCTGGGTGGAGGAGGGCAACAGAGAAATGTTCTGGGGCCACCAGCATCTTCAGCTATTGATCATTGGAGCAATCTTAGTGATTCCAGGTCCTGGGTAAAATTCAAGGATGGGGTTCCAGACTCACTGTTCAAGGGGACACCCCCTGCATAGCTGAGGCAGCTGCTGCCATCCCACAGCTAGTCCCTTGCAGTGGCTGCCTGACTGTTCAAGTGTCATCATCTACCAGTTGGAGTTCATCTTGAAAGAGTGGCAAGAACTAGAGAAGGCCCCAAAGTGGTGGGTGGAACAGATGGTCTTATTGGAGGTGATGTGCTGCATGATTAGGGACTGTTTCCTCTTCATCCTCCAGGCCTCTTACCAGTTGCATGTTACCATCATTGAGTATTCCCTGCCTATCATGCTGGAGGTAGACACCGGGCACCACAGACTCAATGCAGTAGAAAAGGGAGGCACACTCACTGGCTCTGCTCCCTGGCACTTCTGTTCAGACTGGAGGAGGAAAAGTGGAGTGAGGGAAAAGATGGGCTGGTCTCCCCCTTTTCTTTCTCCCTGCTTACCTGGAATCATGAGGAAGGAAGGAAGCTGTGCGAAACTGGATTATCCTTCCCTCCTCTTCCCTTTCCATTATTTGCAGCAGCTTCTCTGCTTGATGCAGACATGACCAGTCAGGCAGAGTGAGAGCCTCTCAAGCCCCTTTCTGGCCCTGCCGTGTTAGGCTTGCAGAACCATCACCTTCATCTGCAGTCATTTTGGCTGCTGCCTATTAGGACCCAGCAGCAGAAAGCCCAGAGTGGCAGCACCCCAGGCAGTGAGGGGCTCTCTCACAGGGCCTGGGGAAGTTTCAGCAGATGCTCCTTGACTAAGACTGCTGCTGTGGACCATGAGGTCCAACCTATGCAATTTCCAAAACTGCAACAGTTGTCTCCAAGATTATTTAGCAGCTGGTGTAGAAATACATTGCAATTAGGCAGATTTACGGAGATGGCTGTATGCTGACACACATAAGAGGTTTTTCACAGAAAAAGTAATATGTAGAAGAAATATGGGTTTGGATTATAATCAAATACTAATCCAATGATGAAACGGGGAGGGGGGAATTAACATTGTTATAATGGATCTGACAAACTGAGATTACATCTCCCTGGGTGCTATAGTGCAGTGATCAGGTTGCTTTGTCAAGTGTTTTTGAGGCAAATCATAGGATGCATCGGAAAGGGTTTCTCAGATTCTGTCTTTCCACGCATCTGCTCCAGTCTGTGTCTGGCCTGACTACACTAGTCTGACAGCTGAAGTGGCAGCAGCCCCAACTGAAGCCCAGCACTTATAGTAAATGGTGGAGAAAGGAGGGGTGGAAAATAATTTAAAGTGAATGGTGGTGATAATAAAAACAAAGAGAGCCAGTTTGGTGTCATGAGTAAGAGCAGTGGGACTCTAATGTGGAGAACTGGATTTGATTCTCCGCTCCTCTGCTTGAAGCCAGCTGGGTGACCTTGGTTCAGTCACAGCTCTTCTGGAGCTCTCTCAGCCCTGTCCACCTCACAGGGTGATGGTTGTGAGGATAACGATAACCTGCTTTGTAAACTGATCTGAGTGAATGTTAAGTTATCCTGAAGGATGGTATATAAATCGAATGTTATTATTACATTATATGTTCTAAATAATTTTTAAAATAGATTGAATATGGGGATGGGAAGGAATGTGCATATCCCTACCATGCAGTCCAACTCTAACTTGGGCTTTTAAATTATGATTAACATAGCCAACAAACCCTATTAGTACAGAAATGCCTTCTAAACATGAATGATGAGTATTATTACTGAGGGAGTTAACGGTTAGGATTTCATTTTTACCATTGTAATAACATTTTTAGGATTTCCAGTTAACTCTCCTTTCCCCCACCCCTCACCCTGTTTGCTGAAACATGATAGTTTGTCTGCTATCTCTGTATACCAGCTTTCATTTTTATAGAGACTGCAATGTTCAGGACTAAGCTCCTGCTCATATCAACCTACTTTTGCACTTATCACCCACAGACCATCTTGTTTTCAAGAAAGTAGAACAAACCACACAGATATCTTCTCTGTATTGAACGATTCTTTCCTGAAACGTAACTAAAAGGCATTTCTACCCATTCTCTTTTTGTGCTTTCTAAATCTGTTTCTGCTTATCATATTCACAAATGATATAGCGTACATTTTATATTTCGCTAGATTTCTTAACCTTAATAGTGAGGAGGTTCCCTTTTCCATATTTAAGCTATGGGCCTTTTTTCTTCGGATTAGTGTTTTCATTCTAGCTAACACCGTTATCAAACATTTGCCATTAGTCAGATTGCTGGTACCTTATTCTGTGTTGACTTTTTTATAAATAAAATAAATTGGCAACATCATTATAGGATCTGGATGAAACTGAAGATTTCTTATTACCTGAGCTTTGGCATTTTGGTGATCTTCCCTGAATCTGTTCCTTGTTGACCAGCTCAGGTGTTGCACTAATGCTTAAGCTACATGCATGGATATGCACCTGTGTGAATATGATTCATTTTCCAAGCGGAGCCCAAATCCATTTTCAAATATTCTAGTTTAAGGAAAGTACCATTAGCTCACCACCCTCCATCCCTCACTGAGTTCCAGGTTTATGTTGTAATATCTGCTACAACAAACCCTGAAATCTAGGTAGTAACCACATGCCAATAATAAGGGATCAGTGATTAAATGATAAGGCGCTGCTACAAGCTTTGAAAGAACACTTGGACTTGAATATAGTGAAAACCATACATTAATACAAATATCTGAGCAGGGAACTAGCAAGGCTAGTTCTCCCTTTGTTTCTGTGCCCTGTGAACTTGCTTTAATGCAAAAACATAAAGGATATCTGCTCCCAGCACCAAGACAGAGGGAAAATGAGCAAAATCTTGCAACATTTGGGAGCTACCCTGTTGGCCACCTCAAGGACAGTATAGCTGCAGAAAGTCTTTAAAAGTTGCTCTTTAGTTTATTCCTCTATCAAGGTAGCTAATTTTCTTCTGTAGTATATGGATGGGCACCGGGTATAATTCAGTGGCAATTGCCATTTAGATGCAGTCTCTGCCAGCATACTAGAACTATTTCTGCATTTTATTTATTTATTTATTTAATTCAATTTTTATTCTACCTTCCCCGCATCAGCAGGCTCAAGGCGGATTAAAATTAGAGGTGGGCACGATCCAAAAAATAACAACGATCCAGCTGATCGTGGATCGGCGCTGGTGACGATCCCGAATTAACAATCCACACCGATCATCTCCCATTCCCGATCCGTGGATCATGGATCGTGGAGGCCAAAGCGGGGTGCGCTGCTATTCCCAGCTATGTGGGAAGGTGGGTGGTGGTGACGAGCCGCCTCCCCTCAGGGGGTGGGGGGTCTGGCCGCTCGCCAGTGGCACCCCCCATGTGCCCGCCTGCCAGGCCGAAGAGGAGCGCACTGGTATTTCAGGTGAGAAAAGAACGGTGAGTGATGACGGCGGCATCTGTGTTTGTGTTTGGCCGTCTGTGTTTGGCTGTCAGAGCTGCCTATCAGGGTTTGCAGGGATGAGATTGGAGTGCCCATGGCTACAGAACACCCCCTTCCCCCTCCCTCCCCTGGGTGTCTTCTCCCAACTGGTGACTGCTTTGCTGCTCCGTGGTTGGAAGGAAGCCCTGCTGATCAAGGAAAGCTGGGATTCCATTCAGGTTTCCAGGGTGACAGAAGGAGGGCAAACACAGCTCAGGCATTCCCCTGGCTCCGTTGCCAGGGGAATAGATTGCTGGCGCCTGAATGTCTGGATCCCTGATCTGAGAGTGATCGCCCCGATCCAGGCCCCTCCCAACCATTGGATCATTGGCCATGGACGATCACGATCCGCTGGGTCACGATCACATGATCGCCATTATCGTGGGTTTTTTTCGATCGTAATGCGGATTGTGCCCATCTCTAATTACAATTGGTATAATAATTTAAAATACAAATAGCTTTAAAACCAATAAAACCATATAAATATTTTTAAAACATACTGCAACAGACTTCTCCAAAAACCACCACAACCATCTCCAAAAGTATTTAACAAGGCTGGGCGATAAATGCTTCCTGTGGGGGGCACATTCTCTCATGTTGCACTCCCATGCAACTAGGTTGAGCCATGAACAAGACCATGTGAACAGAATTCTTTCCAGAGGACACTTCCATAGAACTGGCATTGTCTGTCCACATGAGGTTCTCATTCAGTGGCAAAATTCTATGGGATCACCACTACCAGATTTCAGCATTGCTGGTTGCCATGATAGGTGCCTAAAGATTTCCTTTGGAATCCCTGCTCATACCGCTGAAACCCAAAGATCATATGAAAAAAGATTATATGACTTACTGATTCCACAGGCCCATAAGGAGACCAAGGCCCTGGAATATTTCTCCCTGATTCCTTTAACTCAGTGGTCCTGGGTAATTTGTGCAATTCCCAATTATAAAACTATCTGGTGTGTGTGTGTGGGGGGGATAAGTACTACATGCATGTGGGCTGGACGTCTGAAGGGCACAAAAGTCTATTGTAAGGGGCAAAAAACCCATAAATCTTTGCTGTCTTTGCGGAAGTTCCCCCCCACCCCTAATTTATACTTTTCTGTCTGTTCAACAATCAGTTGTTTTCTATTTCATTACGTTTTTTCACCGCTTCTGTTGACTTTGGGAAACCTCAATATGGAGAAACTATTGAAAAGACATATTTATTTTCTTCTTTTGTTTATTACTAATGTGCCAAACACTCATCATCAAGGTGGATGAAAGTGAGGGAAGCTTTTACTCTCCATTAAGAAATTATATATTGTGCCTGCATGGATTTACTGTTTTTTAATTAAACAAATAGCATTGCAGGTGCATGTGGAGTAAGAGGAGCCAACACCATTAGCTGTGATAATCAAGAGCCAGCTATATTTATTTTACAGCAAAATAGGGGGTCTGCAGAATCCCAGAGCAAAGCTAGGGATGTGCACTTAAAATGATCATTTTAATGCCATATCAGAAAGTTGAGAAGGGTGTGACTGTTACTTTAATTGAACAGCATGAGTCTTCTTATCATTCTGGAAAGTTGTATTGAGAACTGAGTTTTAATAAATATTGGAACAGTATTCCTTATCTGGTGAAATGTGATAATCATGCCCTTTCTGAACTAAAATGAAATTTTGAAACAAGAATTTTAAACCCCCTCCAGAGGCAGCAGAAGCAGGGAGAGGGGGAAGGGAAGAAAGGCTGCTGGTTGGTGTTCATTGGCCCTTTTAACTATGAAGTTGATAGCTAAGTCAACAGACCTGCTATGTGAGCAGTCTGTCCAGCCTCCATCGTTTTTATAACTGTTCATGATACAAATCATAAAGCCATTGAACCTAATGTGCCATAATTCACATTAGGAAACAAGCCACACTAGCAAACTGCCCACTTGGCAGAACGTTGTCAGCTTCCACCCGGGAGAGTGAGTCATGAATCGAATGTGAGTGAATGCTGAGTGATTGGGCATGATCGGCTCCTGTCCCCTCCATGCTGCGGAATGTGCTTTCTTTGAAAATAAAGGTACTTGTGAGTCATCCCCGGTACATTCCCTTTTCCCTATTGATTAAATCCTGTCCTGCAATTGAGGGCCATCAGTCAGCCCTGATAAGTTTAAAACTTAATCCTGGGAATACCTAATCAAATCCCTAAATTCATCAGCTAAACTCCGAGAACATTTAATTAATTGCCGTTTCTTTGTAAGGCACCAGGAGAGACCAACCAAATTCTTCTGCTACACCCGGTAGCACCAATCAAAGGTACTCAAACCTTTGTAATTCTCAGATGACCTTTAAAGTCCTTTGTCCTAATGGTTGAAGTGCTCTCCAGCCTCAGGGTTAATTTTTCCTATACAAATATGGGTTTTGCCCCACTCAAATAGTACATACTTATTGGGACTCAAGCGTAGTGCCCTCAGAGTCTCTCTCTGAGCCTTCCACTCCAGCCAAAGACATGGAACATTTGAAGCCCTCTTCCTTCATGGTCTACTACTCCTCTGATGGTAACAATATCCTGATCCCACACTCTATTTCAGCCTCTGGCTAATTTCCTTGGACTCTGGTGTGTTTGTGTAAACTGTTTATTTGCCTCTTGTGTGTGAGTTTTCCCCTTTAAATAAAAACTACTCTTTATTTCAAAGAACACACATCTCAGTTTCTGTGGGGAGGGAACCCCGTAAAAATTGGTGGAGGATCCCGCTTGTTACTCCTCTTGCATAACCTTCTCGTTGCTGCTAATTCCCCCTACTCGCAAGGAGACCAATTCTCATAACAGATTGGGCATTGACAGATCCACTCAAAAGATTTTCAGAGCAGAGTAGCTGAACACCCTCCCTGTTTGCACCCAAAGAGGCAAAAAATTCCTACTCAGCTTCCTACCCAGAGTGGTGACTCTGCAATGCTTGGAGGAAATATGGGCAACATGTTGGAAGTAGATCAAAGAGGTAGGGGATGGAACATTGGTGCTTTAAACAAGCCTTCATCTGCACTACCATTTAGGCCATGCACCTGCCCACATGGGCATACCAACATCCACAGACTCTCCTCCATGAGCTACTGGCAACCCCTGTCCCCTCATCTCCCTCTTTGTTGGGGATGGGATGGAATGAGATTCTCTGTGAGTGGCATGGCACAAAGACTGAAAGTTCTGAGTAAGTGACCAGGGAGTAAGTAGTTATAAAAGGGGGAAGGTTTGACTTAAGAATTGGGACATCTCTTGT
This sequence comes from Eublepharis macularius, assembly GCF_028583425.1. Lineage (NCBI taxonomy): Eukaryota > Metazoa > Chordata > Lepidosauria > Squamata > Eublepharidae > Eublepharis > Eublepharis macularius. Next base: position 171,565,212 of record NC_072791.1, on the reverse strand, counting down.
TCTGGATGGGGTTGCACTCTCTTTAAAGGAGCGGGTTTGTAGTTTGTGGGTGCTGCTGGACTCGGGCCTTCTGTTTGATAAAGAGGTTGCAGCAGTGGCCAGGAGTGCCTTTCACCAGCTGTGGTACTTCCTAAGTAGGAAAGATCTTGCCACTGCAATGCATGTCCTGGTTACATTTATATTAATGCTCTATGTGGACTGTCCTTGAGAAATGTTTGGAAACTTCAATTGGTGCAGCCAAGAATGTGGCAGCCAAGGCGTTAACTGGAATGTGTTGTAGGGACCATATTTCTCTACTCTTGTTCCCTTAAGGCAGTTTTCAAGAATCATGAGTAAAAGTTCTTTATTGATAAGATGCCAGTATCATACACTTACACTATCCTTGTTAGGACTGGTGGCTACAGACAAGTATCAAGCAGATACAGATTCCCCAAGGCTACTCCTCATCCCACCCCCTCTCCTAATAGTCTGCAGGCAGGAAAACAGGCTGTGTGGTTCATGGACTTCTCAAGGTCAAGCAGGCTCCCAGACTCGGGAGAGATTACAACAGGAACAAACACCTCCCGTTCTCAATTTCCCTCCCTGGGTTCAAATAACAAAATCACCCCAACAGTATCAGCTCCAGCTGCAGGGGGTATTGAATATGACAGGTGATCCTAAGCACCTGACATTTCCATCTACATTGGTTCCTAAATTGCTGTCAGGCCAAATTCAAGGTGCTGATGTTGAACTTTAAAGCCCTATATGACTTTGGACAAGAATACCTTGCCTTCTCCAATATGAACCTACCTATCCACTCTGGTCACCCTCAGAGACCTTGCTTTGGGTGCCCCCACCATCTGAAGCTAGATGGGTGGCAATCCAAAACAGAGCCAGCTCCATCATGATGCTGAAACTTTGGAAATCCCTCCCCAAGGAGATTTGCCTGTCTCCCTCTGGCTTTGTCTTCCAACAACAGATGAAGACTTTTTTGTTTCAATTTGGCCTACCCCAGTAAACTATTACTGGTCTCCTGCCTGATTTGTGTGTATGAGCCAATCAGACACACTCACTGTATCTCAAAGGGTTATGTTTATGGTGGTAGGTAGTATGATTTCTACCCTCAGCTTTTTTACTTATATAAATATGCATAAATTGCCTTTCTCCCATATTGGGTACTCAAAGAAGCTTACATGAAAGGAGCTTAAATGAAAAGGAAAAAAATGGAAACAATTTCAACCTAGATACACAAACTAACAGGTACATATTTTAAACAGGAGATGAGTTTTAAAATAATCATGTGCTGGTGCTGATTCTGCTAAAGTCTCATATGAGTTGTGAACCACCACTGAAGAGAAAAGGGCCGTTAGTCCTTTGACTCCTGACCTTGACTTTCCATCAAAAGATTGTACTTGTGGTAAACCCAAGCTTAAAACATGTAAAAACAAGAGTAGCAAATGTTCAGTCACCTTCTTATTTATCTGGTTCAAAGCTGATTTACATATTATGAAGTCCTCACAGCCATCACAAGGGCTTTCAAAGGGTATCAGGAACTCAGTTCCCATGTATATGTGTTGCCAAACTGTATTGACCATAGTACCTGAGGAGATGGTGCTTAAGCCATCACCCTGGTGCCATTTTACTGATCTAAAAATGGCCCCAAGGATCTGATAATTGCCCTGCTGGGCAAACTTATATATTGTGATGGGTAAGTTTGCACTATTGAGCAAATAGTGCCTTCTTGGGGCATTTCAGGTCAGGAAAACTGCATGGGAGCAGTTCCAACATGGTGTGTCCATGTGTGGACCTTCTGGATCAGATATATTGACCATCCATATGGTCTTTGTGATACGTGTGATAACCTTTGATATTCTCAATTCCCTCCCCTCAGAGGAAAGTCAAGATAAAAATGCATTAATGATGCAGTGCATTAATAATTAACCACTGACATTTAATCTCTAAGATATGACTTTGTATTCAGGACAAATGCAAAAACAAATAAAACCACCAGCACTACTCTTCAGTGATGGGATAAAGTGGTAGAAGATTACGTTAAGGCAGAAGATGCACTTCTAGGGGCAGTTTCTGAAAGGCCACTGACTCAGGCTAAGAAATATAGGAAGCTTGGCTCCCTAGAAGCTTTATGGAAGTAAAAATGCATGCAAATAAAATAGTACTTTAAAAATGTTTATAAAATATGTAGAAAGAAATTGAAACACCTTATCTACAAGAAAAGACAAAAACATACCCAGCGGCTGAGTTTTGGAAAAAGAAATATGACTAAGGGTTGGTAGAGATTAGAGGTTTATGAATTAGGACTGATGTACAGAGAGCTTTCTTCTCTTCCTCTCATAACACATTTTATAACAATTAAATTAATTAGCAGTAGATATAGGATGGGCTAAAAAAGGTACTTTTCACATAACACACAATATTCGGACTTTTCTGCTGACAAATGAAGTGATGGCCACTGGCCTAGACAGTTTCCAAAGGGGGTTAGACAAAAAAATTATGGAGTGTAGTCTCTCAAAAGTTGTTAGACATGACAGATGAATTGAATTGTCAGGTTTAGAGGCAGGATGACCCTGTATACCAATCACTGAATGACTGAACATGGCCAGCACAGAAGCATGAGCGGGGCTAAGCTTCTGATCTCTCCTCTGTACTGAAGCCTGGGAATGGTGTTTGGCTTGCAGCCTGTGACCCTGAGTGAGCCAGGCCAGTGGAACTAGGACCAGCCCAGAGTTTGTTTTGTATAGTTTTGTATGTTTAATTTTTTGTATTTCTTTGTAACCCCACTGTCCCCAGTGGAGAGAAAAACAGAGTAGAAACATTTCAATAAATAAATATTACCTTCCTGCTTGCGTAGGCATCTGATTGACTCCCTCATGCAGAACAGGATGCTGCATTTGACAAAACTTTGGTTGGATCCAGCATGAAATTACCTTTTAATTTTTTTTTTTTATTACAAAATATGATTTACAAAACATAGGTCATTATATAAGTGATAGAAGTTTGCTGGCATTCAAATGTTTAATCGAAATAACCATAAAGACATTTTATTACCACCTTTTCAGATCTGATCATTTCAGAATTATGATTTCTGTCCAGTCCCTTCAGGGCCAGCTGCATCTTTAGTCACATCATTGGTGTATGCCAGGATTGAGAAGACTTGGCAAGTCCAACTCACTTTGGCAGGATGGGTGGAGGCAGATTTTGGTAAGAATTCTATTTCTGTCAAAATCCATCAGGATTTTCTTGGCTCCTTGATTTCTGCAGCATAAACAGATCACTGCTCTCTACGCAGTGATATTCCACAAAATTCTCCTGGTTCACCCACAGCAGGGCCGTTTCCACACTACTCACCTTCATCCGGAATGCTGCGGAAGTCACGAAAAAAACACGGAAGATAGCATCTTCTCGTGTGAGTTTTGCGTGACATCGTGCAAAACTCCACGAGAAGACACTATCTTCTGCGGGTTTTTTGCAACATTCCGCAGTGTTCCGGATGAAGGTGAGTAGTGTGGAAACGGCCCAGATATAAGCATTCTGTCAATTCTCCAGGAGTTAGCTGTGTTAGTCTGTAGTAGCAAAATAGAAAAGAGTCCAGTAGCACCTTTAAGACTAACCAACTTTACTGTAGCATAAGCTTTCAAGAATCAGTTCTCTTTGTCAGATGTAGCTTATGCTACAGTAAAGGTGGTTAGTCTTAAAGGTGGAACTGGACTCTTCTATTTTGTCAATTCTCTGTTGTCAGTTATGCCATCAGAATATCACAACTGTATCTATTCATCTTTCAAACCTGGTCAGAAACTGTAGTTAAGTGGTCTAGATAATCTGTTTTATTCAAAACCACTGGTGCAGCTGCCATCTGCTTGAGCTCCCTGCCTAAAACTATGATATTTTCAACAGGGTCACAGTTAAAATGGACAGAGATAGGCTTACTCAGAAGACTTCTCACAACTGCTTCCTTGCAGTCAGAACAATCTTCAGAGAAGTATTGGCCTCCTCACAAATCCCACCATGCTCTAATATTTAACCCAGGGTCAGGAAGAGAAGACAAATCTCTCCAAGCAATTTGTTCACTTCCTGAGGATGTGACAACTGAAATTAATCAAAATTGATTGTGAAAATCATTTAAAATATGGGTGGGGAGAATGGCATGTTGAAGCAGAGTACAGTGATCTGCTTTTGCATATTGTCAGTAATGTGTACATTCCTGTGGTTCACAGCTTTGTGAATTCATCTTGGGAGGAAAAAACAACAACAACCCAAGCACAAAATTTATTCAGGCACCTTTGCCACCAAGAAGAAAAAAAACCACACACACACACACACACACACACACAGGCATACAAACATTATACTCTGTGGATAAAATAACTAAAAATTGTATTTCATGAGTGGCTGCACAAATAGAATTTTGCAAGCCTATTTTAACTAGAATTCATTTTTCTACCCATGAAATAAAAGCAGCACTGTGAGGGTCAGTTCATATTTTATATCCAAAGTGGTATTGTCGATTTCTAGGTCTAATATAATATATATGAGTATTCTGCGCAGTTAACTTAATATGCATCTCCACATCTGGCCATTAATTCGTCAAGTCATCCCTAAATCAGCCTTTTGTGTGTAGAAGAATACTAATACTATTTTTGTTAGTTTCCTATGATTCTTTTTCTAACATACTGTGGAAGAAAAATGTCCTACATGACTGATTCTGGCATCTTCAGTATTTAAATCTGCTTATTTTTGCCTTGCACAGCTAATATTTTTAATGTGAATTCTAGATAAAAAGTATCTCACTGCATGTTCAGTAAATCAAATCCATTATTCCTTGTCAGCTCCTTAAACAACCTGAATTTCCCCATGTTAAGAGACTGATTAAATGGAACCTCTCTGAGGTAAAGAAGATGCCAGTGCCATTTAGCATGGTTCATTTCAAAACAGTTCAGCTGCCATTCATATTCAAACAAATCTAAAATAATGGTTGTTGCGGATTTTCCGGGCTGTATAGCCGTGGTCTTGGCATTGTAGTTCCTGACGTTTCGCCAGCAGCTGTGGCTGGCATCTTCAGAGGTGTAGCACCAAAAGACAGAGATCTCTCATCTCTGTCTTTTGGTGCTACACCTCTGAAGATGCCAGCCACAGCTGCTGGCGAAACGTCAGGAACTACAATGCCAAGACTACGGCTATACAGCCCGGAAAATCCGCAACAACCATCGTTCTCCGGCTGTGAAAGCCTTCGACAATAAATCTAAAATAATTTCAATAGTCATAATAGAGCTCTAGAATCAGATGACAGGATGCATGTGTTTCATAGCTCTCTGAGCATTTTTTATATTATGGATACAACTAGTAACGTGGAATGTAATATTTGAAGTCCCTCTCTGGTGTGAATGAAGCACATTAAGCAGCTACAGGGCACTGAGATGTGTAGTTACCAGCCTTGGATGTTTAATACAGCTCCCCCTTATGTTACCTTAAACTTTTACCTCATGGAAGCAGAGAAATATACAGAAAGTATTTACTGAAGGTTCAGAATACAAAGGAATTCTATTGGTAAAACAGTGAAATTTCTGTGCACAGTGAGTAACTTGAAATTGATGGTGTTACTCTGAATCTAGGTCAGAGGATTGAATGAATGTCTTGCTTTAACTAGCCTTGATTTAGATTAATGCAAGACAAATGTCTGATTCCATCCTTAGCTATGCTGGAAGCAACAATTCCATACAAAAGCAACACATATCCCATGCCTGGCAAATAAAATGAAGAACAGGATTAAAGACATAAAACTTGATGTTTTAATGAACTATACATACAGATAATTATTTTACACTGTAGAAGTATATCTCTTCCTGTGAAAAAGGTAAGCATTTGGGACATAATGCAATAACACTTTTATGTTCCATTGTTCCAATAGGAAACATTTAAGCATGTGCTTAAGGCTAAAATCCTATGCTCACAGACTTTGGAAGGCCATTGAAATCAAGTAATATGCATGGAATCAGGTTTAGTTTTTCATGTTGAAATCACTTTGGCTCCACATTGCTCATCTTTTCTCTTTATTTGTGGCTTCGTAATTAGTAATAAAAATTATCAGGGGCTGGATTCTATGCAGTGTCAGAGGAAAGTGCTGGCAGATGCTGATTTTTTTCTTCCTGCCTCCTGCTTCCCTGGCATAAAAATGTAATGAAAAGAGTAGAGGGCTGCATGGATAAAAGCCATGCAACATGGGCGGCTGCACTGAGGAAGAGAAAGAGTGCAATTCCCCCTTTCTGTCAGAGCAGTCAGGAGGGGCTATTCCTCTTGCTTTCTCCTCTTTAGCACAGCTGCTTCTGTTGCATGCCTTTGTATCCATGGGCATCCTTCAGCCTTTGGCATTGCTTTCTCAGTGATGACAGGTGGCTGCTGGGGGAAGGGAGAGGCAGGGAAAAATTGCCTCTCCCAGCACTTCCTGCGGATGCTGTATAGAACACAGTTCATGGCATAATTCAATCAAATTTAAACCAAAAAATTTTTCCCCTATCCATTTACTTATTAGCAGCTTTTCTTCCCAGTGGGATCCAAAGTGGCTTACAATGCAAAAATACAAGGAGAAGAAGGGGGGGGGGAATTTGAGTGCAAGGCAGGTCTTTCTTTATTCAAGAAGATCTTCATCCAAGCTCCAGGCTATGACCCTCAGGCTAAGAGCCAAAAGCCAACAGTTTTTCAGTTCTTGCCCTTTGGATTGCACCTCCAGACTACCTCAGGCCATAAAAGGTTACCTGCAAGAATGGGGCAGAATCTCAGCTACAAGTTCTTACAGTCACTGCCTAGCATTCCAATTAGGGTTGCCAGCTCCAAGTTGGGAAATTCCTGGAGATCTGGGGGGTGAAACCTGGAGAAACCTGGAGAAAGTGGGGTTTGGGGAGGAAAATGACCTTGGCACAGCATAATTCCATAGAGTCCAGCCCCCAAAGTAGCTATTTTCTCCAGGTGAACTGATCTCTGTGGCCTGGATAACAGTTGTAATTCCGGGAGATCTCCAGCCACCACCTGGAGGCTGGCAACCCTAATTCCAATTTTCCCCCTCCTCCCTTAACATTTTGCTTTAAACACAATTAAAATTTGTCACATTAACCACTATACTCACTTGTCCAAGTTATTCTGTGATGCTGAATTTCTGCTTCATAGCTGTCATAAAACTCTTCTTTAAAAAAGAATCTCAGCAAAGATTTATGTAAGCCTGTATTGAAAAATGGGTTTGGGGCCTACGTCTAATTAGTAGACTGCAGATACTTAGATGGACCATAGGCCAGACCAGACTAGCAGATAGCTGATGTGTCCATAGATGTGTATGAATGTGCATGTTTTGCAAAGTCTCATGGGGACATGTGTTTGAAAGGGCCACCATGACGAGGAGAGGTGGGCTAGCTGAAAGGACAAGAAAGGAAGGAAAAGAGATGAGCTGGAGGTAGTGCTCTCTGAAAGGCAAAGCTTGTCTCCAAGCTTTGAATCCAGAAAAAAGGACACAGCTGAAACTGCTAGGTGAAAGAGTTGAACACTTTTCTCTGGGAGAGCAACAGCAGCTAAGAAGACTTGAAGAATGTGAGAAGAGCCTATCGTTGGTACATGACACCAAAGAAGATTGCGCTAGGGAATTTGAATACTTCTAATAAATGCTGGAAATGTAAGAAGCATGAGGGCTCCCTCTATCATATGTGGTGGTCGTGTGAGGTAGCCAGGCAGTACTGGGGTGAAATAATAAGAGAAATGAGTGAAATTTTACAATTTCAAATTAATAAGAACCCAGAACTCCTGCTACTGAACTTGGGAATGGAGGGAATTCCAGCCCAACACAGGACGTTGATATTTTATATGACAGCAGCAGCTAGACTTTTGTATGCGCAAAAATGGAAAGTACAAGAAGTGCCAACTATTGAAGATTGGACTTACAAATTGCTGTATATGGCTGAAATGGACAAGATGACAAGAAAATTGAGAGATCTGGACTCAGGGCAGTTCAACACAGACTGGGAGAAGCTGAAACAATACCTGGAGAAGAAATGGGAGGTGGGAGGAAAACTGTGGCAGTTTGAGAACTACTGAAGTATTGAAGTAGAGGGGGGAGACTTTACCGGGGGGAGAAGAGATAAATGTGAATTAATAAGCAGTCAGATTAATAGATTGACATATATATAGATATATATAGGTTAACAAACAGAACATAGAGAAAATAATTAATTATAAGGACTAAATATAAGGAGCGATTAACTAACAATATTTTCTTTTTTTTCTGACAAGTTTTGTACCAAACTGAATGTCTGAAGATATAGATGGGTCAAATTGATTGACTACGTGAGGAGAGATATATAGAACTATTATAAAAAGATAGAATGAGTAATATATATAGAGAATAAGTCAAATTGTTTGATATAAACGAATGTATGATCTATATGGTTTATGATATATAGAAATACCTGAAATTGAAAAATTGGGATAAATTGTTTATCTAAGATGGAAACAAAGGCTTACAGTTTGGGCATATAATGTTAAAAATAGTTAAGGATGTACTGCTTAGAATAATGGAGAATATATATTTGTTTTAGATAGAGGAAGCTAATAAAAGTAAGGGAAAGGGGACAAAGGGTTGGAAAGCTGTTGGAAGTCAACAAAAAGGGGGGGGAAAGGGAGGGGGTTAGAGATGAAAAAATTGGGGAAAATTGAATGTAAATGTGGAAATAATGGATTCTAACCCAATAAAAAATTTTCAAAAAAAAAAAAAGAATGTGAGAAGAGGAAATATTGTTTCTTTAGCATCGACTTTTCACCAGTGAAGCCTAACAGTATCTAGAATCATTGGGGCATGTTTTATAATAGAGCACCCCCCCCCATTAAAGTTAATCTCTCCATGACTGACAACCAAGTTATAACTGTACATGTATCTGTTTTACTCTATTACTAACTGTAATGTTGGAATATAAATTCTGACACCTGCCTTTTAAAATCTCCCTGCAGCCTTGGTGAAGTCTGACATCAGTTTAGTTGTTTCTACAGCCTTTTACGCAGCATTTCCCAAGTACATCTGGCTTAATCCCAAAGGTTAGAATGCTCCCTGATGCTTTAATTTGTAGTTTGTCTCTCTCTGTTCAGTAACTAAAAAGAGCTGTACCCTCATAGAGGACACTTAATGCTGTGGTTTATCACCAGGCTTATACAAATACATGGTAAAATATGGCTTGTTCTAAAAAAGGTCAGCTAAATGTAATCCCCAGAGTCCCAAGGACCAGGTTCAGTTTCTAGAGTACTGTTCACAAATTCAAAATGTAAATCTGATTTAATTAAATACAATAGAATGCAACTATGAAAAACATTTTCCAAACTGTTAATAGTGGTTCACTATTGTGTGGGTCCTTCTCACAATCCACTTTGAAAAAAACTCAGACAATACTGTGGGTACATCCAGAGGCCACACCTGGAATAGAGTCCCTGATATCCAAAAGGCCTTCTGGCAACAGCAGGAACTCTTCTAGTGAAGATGCTGGATGAATCCACAGCTTGTTCATTGCCCTAGCAGCAGTTCCCCTTTTTTTCCTGGCAAGATGAAGTGGGTATAAGGATTCTGCCAAGGAATTACAAAAGACTCCACTAGTTGGTTTTTTGAAGCTTTATTGTAAGACCTAGTGTCAAGCTATTACAAAGGCATTGTTAGGAATAAGGCACATGCAAAATCCAGTAACCCATATACTTCAGATAATCACACACACACCCCTTTTGGGGGTTCGGCTTGAACGCCTGAAAGCTCAAGGCCACCCGGCCAGCTGTACAACCTTGAAGAAACCACCCGGCTGCACAACCTTGGAAGAGCAGCTCGGCTGCACCACCCCCCACTCTTGGGACTGATGGCAGATGCCAACATCCTGACAGTGGGGCAGCTGTGTACTAGGATGTTGATCTGTCAGCAGTTCCTGCTTTTTTGGCAGTCAGGTCACTTTAGGCCCATGGAGCTGGGCAAGTCCTATGGTTTGTTTTCATATGTCTGTGTTAGGTCTGGAGAGAATGCGGGGCTAGAGAGATTCTTTGGGAGCCCGTGGTGACTCTGAGCAACCCAGCTGCCAGCACATAGGGGTTGAAAGCAGCTGTACCTGAATGTTGGGAGGCTGGGAAAGCTAGACTACAGCAATTGGGGCACTGCTCTTCCAAGTACATCTGTGGAAACTGTCACTAAGAATAACTTACAAAGCATGTAGTAGAACAAAGCCTACTGAGAAAAAAATAGCATGACTTCTGCAAAAAGAAGTCCTTCTTCACCAATCTTTTTTGAACTCTTCCAAATGATATTCAAATATATAATGTCTATTGGATCACTCTTACACCTATGCTTGTAAACTCTCTCAGGCATTTGGACTTTCCAAAAGTTTTTGACAAGGTCCCTCTCCAAAAACTTCTGAGTAAGCTTAACGGTCATGGGATCTGCCAGTGGATGTAGGTCCGTCAATGGCTACCTTCGCATCCAGAGGCAGTAAACCTTTGAATACAAGTGCTAGGAGGTAACATCAGAGGGAAAGCCTTATCCTCTATGCCCTGTTTCTTGACCTTCTAGGTCAGGTTGTTGGCCATGGTGGGCTGGCCATTTAGCTTACAGGGAAATTTCCTGGTGGGCCATTACCCTAATGGGCTGGTGGTGACTAGGAGCAAGCAGAGCCATGGCCCAGCAACTCTGGCAATACCTCAGGGACCACTTGGCTCAAACCTTTTATCAGTGATGTCCATTAATGTCAACTCATAAATTGAGTTGAAGGCATTTTCTCCAAGGTAAATTCTCATTCTCAAGGACATTTGTAATGATTTGTGTGTGTGTGTGTCTTTAAATGCTTGGTGTGCTACAGATGAAGAGTGGGGGTGAAAGAGAAGGATGACTGAGTGAGATGATTGGTTGCTGACTGAGACTGTGGGTGGAGTGAACTGCTGTTTTTAGTTACTGAACAGAGAGAGAACATTCAGTTTGAGCAAAGCAGGCAAGCTGTGTGGAAGCCTGAGGGGATTCTCATTCTAGTTCAGTTAGGCAATCTGTGTGGAAGCCTGAACTTTGTGTGTCTGTGACAGAACATTCATTCTGTCTGAAGCAGGCAAACTGTGTGTACGCCTGAGACAGAAAGTTTACGTATACTTGAGTGAGAGATCGATCTAGCTGAAGCAGGCAAATTGTGTGTGCACCTGAGAAAGTTTATAAAGATCTGTGTGACGGAGCCTAAGTGAAGAAACTTTAAGAACTGAGAACTATCTTTGAAACCATTAAGCTTAAGTACTAGTGTGAAATCGATATGCTTCTTGTAAAAATAAAAATTAATTTTGGTTTTTTTCTGCCGCCCAATAGGATAAGTTATTCCTATATCCCATTCCTTTCCTCAGGGCCACATAGTCCCACAAAGGAGCTTGGGAATGTTATTAGAAGGGAAATTTAAATTATCTTCGAATATAATTCCTGGTGGCAGCAATCTACCCAGAGGGTGTAAGAAGAGGGTTAAAGGCAAAATCGAACTGAGAAAAGAAAGAGGGTCATAACATTGCTTAGGTTTTAAATATGAAAGTGCATTAAACCATATTGATTCCATGTAAGTGGCATGCCAACTTTAAAAATGCTCCAGCATCTGCTGGTTTGGTTCATGGTCTGTTGGCCAGTTGTGAGGAGGCAACTAATTTTTCATCAAGCTCTTCATGAGCAGCTCCAGCATGTTTGGAAGATAACGTTCCATGTATCTAGACAGTACAGTACCATCAGACATATTTCACGTATGTCTGTTGCAGCCCAGCGATGCTGGCGGAGGAGGGGAAGGGGCATGGTGACAAACCCACACCACACATTTGACTGGAGTGAAAACAGCCACAACTTTATTAAATTACAGCTAAGAAGAGCATTGGTGATGCTTAGGGGTCGGATCCCACCTGCCAGCCTATGTCCCTCCCACCCTCTCAGATGTCTGCTGAGGGAGGGAAAGCAAGGAATGACAGCAAAAGGGAGATCATGTGGGTGTACACTCCTATGTGACTCCCCTGCTCCCTGGGAGTGAATATGCATCAGCAGCCTCCAAGCTGGGCATGCACCACCATAACTCACTCCCAAGATTCCTTATGGGAATCCCCTTAATGGGGAGACTGGGCACACAGGCCCCACTTCCCCCCAAAGGGATCCAGTCCCAATGCCAGACCATGAGACAAAGTTGTGATGAAAAGAAATGTACAAAGAAACCACAATGATCCCCCACATACAAAGACAATCCCAACCCCCAAAATGTAGGGAGGGCTGGGTTGGATTTGCAAAGTGAGGTGAGGTGGGGCCAGCTGTGCCTTAAATCCCTGGCTGCTGAACCAGAGAGAAAAGTGCATCCCTCTGCTCTGGCACCAGGCCCCGGCTGCCAGCAACCCCCCTGGCCATCCTAATTGGGTGGCCAGGAGCTTTCAACCGATTGCCTGCAGGTCCACCCTGGGAAAGCTGGGCAGGTCCACAAACACGGCAGCCACCATGCCCTGCGCCTCTCTGCCGCTCTGCAGGCTGCAACCCAGGCCACCCAAGTAAGTCTGGGGGCTGTAGTTTCTCACACAGCCTGATGGGAGCCCAGGTTTCTCCCCTTACAGACCTGTCACTGCTGCATCAATCAATCACCAGTGAATAGAAATAAACAATGTGCTTTCAAAAAGATCTTTTTTTCATGTTCATTGAAGTCTGTGTTATTAAAAGTATTTGTGTATGCACATTTTTGCTCAACCTTGGGGGATTCTTAATTCTCAGCTATCCATGGCCCTGAGCAAGATTCAATTTCAGCTAGTGCACAAATGTAAAACTGCTTGTAAGGTAGAAGGAAACGTAAATCTCACTGTCACAGCTACAAAGCTGTTTGACATATCTGAGCCTTGACATGGCTAATTAAAACGGTTTGTTCACTGGCCAAATATTTGAACTCTAAGATTGTGGCATCTGTTGCCAACACTAGAACTAGGAACCAAGAATGTATTTGACCCATAAAAACTGAAGCATATTTTGTTGTTTTTGATACAGCAGTTAAGACACTGCTGAAGACTATCATTTTTATATTGTTTGTATTTTAGTTTGTCTGCTTGGCAGTTGGAAATAGCTTCAGTGAAAGCAACAAGTCTTTACCTGCATGTCCAGTTCTCCTTAGGGTTGCCAGGCCCCCTCAACCTCTGGGGGAAGGGGGGACAGGGGCCTGGCACTTACCTTGGAGGAGAGGGGGTGCGCGCCCGCAAAGCACATGCACTCCCCCATAGGCGCGATGATGTCACTTCAGAAGTGACATCATCGCGCAGCCCCTGGGAGCATGTCCAGGCTCCACAGGGGCTCAAAACGGGCCCGATCCGTTCTGAAACGGGCCCATTTTTGAGGCACTGCGGAGCGTAGGAGCACTTCTGAGCTCTGCAGCACCTCAAAATGGGCCTGTTCTGCTGCGGATCGGGCCCGTTTTGAGGTGCTGCGGCATGCAGGAGCACTCTTGCGCTTTGCAGTGCCTCAAAATAGGCCCGTTTCAGCACAGATCAGGCCTATTTTTGAGGTGCTGTGGAGCGCAGGAGCACTCGTGCGTGCCACAGAACCTGAAAACGGGCCCAATCCCTGGCATAATGGGCCCTTTTTGGGCACTGCCTCAAAACAGGCCTGATTCACGCCATAATGCCTGTTTTGGGGCTCTGTGGAGCATAGGAGCTCTCCTGTGCTCCACAGCACCCCAAAAGGGGCCCGTTCTGCCATGGATCGGGCCCGTTTTAAGGTGCTGTGGAGTGTGGGAGCACTCCCATGCTCCGCAGCAGCCTTGATCCAGGCCAAAACGGGCCCAATCCCGGTGGTTGCTGCACATGGGAGCACGCAGAGCCGCGGAGGAGCCCGCAGGGAAGGTGCGCCCCCCGCCGGTTAGGTAAGTGGGGGTGGGGTGGGGGAGCAGGGGTGGGGGATCCCCTGCCCCCACCAGGGGTCTGGGATCCCTAGTTCTCCTGACTGTCTATATCACTTCTTTGGATCCTGCCAAATAATTTTATTTAAATTGTTTACAAACTTTTGCTATTCTACTGGCTTAAAGAGTTTCCAGTTTTTAAATGGCAATACCTGAATAAAATGTAGATAGTGGATTACAACAAAACAAATAAGTCTGTAAAACTTCTTATTGATGATCTTATTACTTTTTGACTGTTTTTCGGAGAGCATGATAGTAGCTGTAATGCCAAGCGTGTTCCTCCAAAGGAATAAATACAAAAAAAATGCCTTTCATTTATGTCGAAAAGTGTTGCTTGGTTACCATATGATGGCCAAGTTTGTCTTTGCAATAGTTTCAGCAAAGAAATGACAGGGCAAAACAATGGAGAGTATACAAGTCTGGCAGAATATGCAGTAAAAAGAAATCTGGCAAGCAATGAGAAGCAGACAACTCATGGCCTGTGTGTCTGAATGAACACCACCAATAATCCCTGAGATTTATGAAGAAGCAGCAGAAAATGGCGGGTTCCTTTTGATCCCCTGAAAATATCTGCCCAGAGATTCCTAGTTCAAAGCAATCTGGCACCCTTCTCCAAGCTGTCCTGGTGTCTCTCACACAGTCCAAGAAGCAAGTGTACTCCTTCTTTATAATTAAGGATTCTAAAAGAAATAGAAAGAAAGCACACATTGAAATACCAGATTCCTTGTAGTTGTCTTAAGATTTTTATTTTGACTTCCCTGTTGCCCAGTCCATTTTCTCGGTTTCTTTCTCTGTTTTCATTTTTTCAGTGGTTTTGGTCTCTTATTCATGATTTCATTTAGAAAATTGACAGTAATTTTTTTAGCAATGATAGGTACCCCTGAGCCAAACTTCCATTTGTAAGCATGGGTTCTACGCCGGTAACCACTTTTAAAATACTGAAGCCCTAAGACAACATCTTCAAGTCCTGTTTTAGAAATAATTTGTAGTGAATTGGGGATTTTGTCTTTTACACTAGTAGAAGGAAGAATAGAAAGATGTCATGTGCTCCAATGTGAGTTACTTACACAATATAAACTATCCCTGGCACTTCTTCCAGGAGTGGGTAAAATAATTCAATGACAAAAATTTCTTGTTCTTTGTTAAAGAAAACATAAAGAATTATACTGTCAGTCACTTAAAAATGAGTAAAAAAAGACTTGAGTGTATGAAAAGGAAACATAAAACAAAAGCACCCTGTAAAAGCTAACAGTCCAACTTGTCACTGGCTTGTTAATTTTTTTTACCCAGATTCCGACAACAAATATAAAAAGATACAAAGAAATTAGACTTTCTAGACCATAAAGGATGTAAAATAATTTAATGATAAAAAGATGAGTCTTTCCAAGAAGAAAATACAATACATTATTTGGTGACATGTTTTTGACTACATGCTCTCAGTGCATACAGTGATTAAATTAGATGATCTACGATTGTCACTGTTACTTATGGACATCACACAAATTATTGCAGTCACTGTTTTCCTTTTCTGTGATAGTCAGTCAGTCTTAGAGGTGCTTTCAGTGTTTTTGAAATGTAATCTTTTTCAGCACAAGCAGATTAAACTGTGCGCACATCCATGCTCAGCAGTTCCATCTGTTAATTTCCACAGGTATTGAGACCTGGGAGCAGTAGCTTTTGGGAGCTGTTGCAACAGAGCATCAGCTGTCACATATGCTGGTACTGTAGGCCACAGCTAGGAGTCCAAGTTTAAACTGTAACATGCAAGAGCAATGCAAAGATAGCCCATCTGGGCTAAAAGGCAGAAGGACATATGTTGCCAAAATAACTGAGAATTGTTAGTGATTTAGTCACAGCTGACTGCGGTAACAAAAAGGTATGGTGGTTGAATGAAGTGGGAACTGGAATTCCAGGCAGACCCAAGAATATAAGCAATGTGGGTTAGAATTATTTTCTACTTGCTCAGTCTACCCCCACATGCCCACAAGAAATTATTCACTGATGAAAAGCTCTGGAATTACATTGATGGATGTATTCCCAACAGCTGTGATCTTAGAGTGTCTCTATATGAGACCTCTTGCGCGAGGACGTTCAAGTGAAGGGAGTCGCAATGTCAGCGAGGAAGCTGAGTTTTCAAAGGCAGATCAGAAGGCTCTGCCAATTTCCCCTCTTTACAGAGCCACAAAGATCACTCCTCAGAGGGTTTGATTATTTCCTCTGCATCTCCCAGAAGGTGAGGTGAAACTGACAGAGCCTTCAGGGAGGCCTTCCTTTGTTTGTTCAATTTTGGCAATCTGTTGTGTTGCACCCCAGAGTGTTTGAGTGTACTGACTGAGAAACAACAAATGCCGCAACTTGAAATGATCTGGTTTAATTATTTTGTATTGTACATGACTATTTTACTCATATTTATTGCATGTTTCTATGTTTTATCTTTTATTGTATTATGGATTTGATGTGTGACCCACCCTGAGCCCATTTGTGAGGACAGCGGGTTAAAACTCTGATAAATCAAATCAATCAATTCCTGGACACCATTGACCTGAACTACCACAACCCAGTGGCCAACATCCCATTGTTGGACAAGGTGCTTGAGCAGATGGTGGCCACGCAGTTTCATGTGGCCTGGGAGAAGATGGATTATTTCAACCCATTTCAATCTAGATTCAGGACTGGGGTTGGGATGGAAATTGCCCTGGTCACCAGGACTGGACAGTGGGGAGCACTGTGCTTTGATGGTTCCACTCTTACTTGACTGGTCAATTCTAGAAGGAGGTGCTATGGGACTGCTGCTCAGCCACATGGCAGTTATTCTGTGGGATCCCACAGGGAGCTTCCCATTCCTTATTCCCCATGCTGTTTAACATCCACATGAAATTCCTGGGAAAGGTCATCAGGGGATTTTGGATAAAAGGTACGACCAATATGAAGTGCAGCAGCCAGGCTATTGTCAGGGGCAGGATAAGGGATTGTATCACTCAAGTCCTGAAAGATCCACACTAGCTGCCTATTTGTATCTGGGCACAATTCAAAGTGCTGCGTCTTAAAAGCGGGGCCAGGCTGCCTCCTCTAGCCCTCCAATTAAGATCTCCCTCAGAAGTTCTGCTTTCTGTGATCCCACTTTCAGAGGTGAGGCGAGAAGCAGCCAGATACAGGGCTTTTTCAGTAGTGGTACCTTGCTAGTGGATTGCCCTCACTCTTGAGGCTTACTTGCCCCTACATTGCTTTCTTTAGGCACCAGATCACAACATTTCTGTTCATCCAGGCTTTTAATTAAGGACTTTAACACTATTTTGTTTAGAAACAATTATATTAAGCTGCCTGTGGTCTGTTTTTAATGGTGGGTTTTACTTAATATCCTTTAACGTTTTGTTTTATTATTTTTATTTTGTAAGCTGCCTCTGGCAGGTTCATGGAGAGGTGGCATAAAAATGTTCTAAACAAACAAGGCAAAGAATAAAAGTAAATAACTGGATATCTAATATGTTACAAGAAAAGAAATGTCAACTTCCCTCACCCATTGCAGGTTCATGGATTGTACATTTGCTTGACCTATCTGACATTTAGATTTTGCCTAAATCCAATGGTTTATAAGAAAAACATCTGTCATTGCAATGAGAATAGCAGCTGGATATAACATAAATGAAGTAGAAAAAACTTAATTGCTTTTACGAACTATACAAGAATGTCAATGAAAGGACCTTCATTCTGTTCTTAAGCTAGAATCCACAGAATGGTTACATTTAGCCATTCCCTGGGGAATCTGGTATGTTAGCAAGATCTCATCTGTGACTACGTGCTGACAATAAAAATTGAAACTTAGAATGCCAGAAGTAATACAAAGCATGTTCTTGAAAAGAACACAATACATTTACCTGCCTTGGAGCCACTGTTCCTGAACTTATGAACTCACTGTACATGGTGACAGATCACTATATACATTTTGTACATAGGATTAGTGTTCAGGAATCATTTGTTTTAGCTCACTATTAATCTTCTGTCCATATAAACTTCATCCTTCTGATCTGCTTATCAATCAATGCAGCTTAGTTTGTTAAATTCTGTTATATTTAACAAAGAAAGCAAGAAAGTGGAAGAAATGAGTAATTGTTCATTACATCTATGCTGCCTAACCCATGGACACACTAAAATGAAAAACTGTATCACAATGAGGAGTAGAATTATAATGTATAAGCATACGGCGGGGACTTACCCACGCCGGTGTTTGCTGGAGCCGCTCGGGGCAGGGAGAAAAGGCAGGCCGGCATCTCAGCTGGCCCAGCATCAAAGCCCAGCCCCAAAGCATGCTGGGCATTGTAGTCCAGCAGCCCTGCCGGCCAATCAGGGCTGCTGGCCGGCCCGGAGGGAACCTATCAGAGGGAGCCTGGCAATGCCTGACCTGAGAGGGGAGGGCTTCACCCAGGTCCTCCCTCTGGAGACTTAGGGCTGGGCCGGGCCTCCATTGCGCAGTTGGAATTGGAACAGCGATCTCCACACACCCTCCACTTGATCTACAGTTGGGGTATATGCATTCTTTGGAAGTTGTGTTTGGTATGCTGATGTTAGTATACGGACGGTTAGAGTACAGTCATTTGTTAGCTTCGGTTATGATAATGATTGAGTTTCTGAAACAAGCAGCGTTTCTCGTCACAACTTTTGGTGGGCAGTTTGTGCGTAGGGCACCGATCCCGTTGGGTAAAACAGGGCCTGCTGGCACTGTTTCCCCATAGAGGGGGATCCCCATAAGGGATCTTGGACCAGGCTTTGCAGTGGGAAGCCCAGCTCGGGGGGCTGACAGAACAGGCCTGCGTCCAGGTGACGGGGGAGCCACGCAGAGGCGACCGCCCAGTGTGACTCCCTTAACTGTCATCCCGTGGTTTTCCCCCTGCAGCAGGCGTGCTGCAAGGGTGAGGAGTCATCGGTGGGCAGGCGGGCCTGCCGATGCTGGGATCCGTGCCCTTACGCAGCCATAGCTCTTTAACTCTGTAACCAATAAAGTTGTGGCCAATATTTCTCCAAAAACAAGCGTCAGCATGGTTTTTTCCTGCCTTACGAATCCCTGTCCTTAGGGATGGCACAGCAAACAAAAATATAAAAAGCATACTCTGTATAGTTACAGGCCACACCATTTTATCCACATCTTATCATGAACAATGAAGTGCCAAATATTTTAGACAATTACCATGTCATTGGTTTTAAAACTTCCTTGTAGCCCTCGTAACATGTTTTCTCCTTATCACCCATTTGTGAACCATATTTCTAAAAGCATTAACCATGTATGTTGATTTAATCAGAAGCTAGGCTTTTAAGAAAAAGTTTACAAAAAATGGTAGCCTCTTGGAATAATTTTACCACCTGTATAATGTCTCCCATATCTGTTTGTGTAGACTGTTTGTGTAGCACAGTTGCTGTAACTGTGCTAGGGAAAATGCAGGTGATTCACTGTGATAAATAGCATTGATGGAGTTTCTCACCTGTCTTGTGGATAAAACAATCCATAGGATTGGATCCAGTGGAAGTTTTCAGAGAATGAGTTGGCAGAGCAAATCGTTCTCTGCCTTCCCCTTCCCAAACTAGCCACTCATTTGTCCTAAAACTCCTCTCTGAAGACTGGGAAATTATCACAAGCAAAATATATAATTGCTGCAGCAATGAGGAATAAATCATGTAAAAACATCTCTTTCTTCTTATTCTGCAAACAGCTTGTGTCTATCGAAAAAGGCAATTTTATCTGATTCTTGATTTTACTTGTTACCCTGAAATGTAATACATTTTGTTTGTCAGAGAGGAATTGTGAGACAAATGGCTGGCTGCAAGGTGGGGGGAAGTCTGCCTGCTCCTTCCACAAGCTCTTCCTGAAAAATCCAACCACAAAGTCCAAAATCTTCTTGAGTTTTATATATGGAAGAAACTTTTGAGACCTTCTTCTCATAGTAGAAATAAGAACAGAAGATGCATTAATAGCTCATGTTCTCTATTTCATTGCTTATTTCTAACTTATAATACAGACATCCAAAATATGGGAGTCAGAGGAAGGGGTACAAAGAGACAAAAAGCCAAGATACCTGTTCAGAAAAATATGGTGTATTTTTCTTATCTTCTTGAGGTGTCCAGAAGATTACAGGAGAATCAGTGTGAATTTTGTGTGTGTGTGTGTGTGTGTGTGTGTGTGTGTGTGTGTGTGTGTTTAAGGCTTGATCATAACGTCTTAACACATTCATAAGCCTAAGATCCATTGATGAGTTCCAAGAGATCCTTGACTGTAAATCAAAGGAATGAGATAACTGGAGGGAAATAAAAATGGTGAGTTTATAGTGAGTGCGTTTCTAACCATTTTTTTGCTAATATTCCTGGTTTTCTTTATTTTACATGATTTTAAAGCCATTTATATATAACTGATGCAAAGGTAATGATAACAAGCACTAATTTTAATGAGGAAAAGATTCAGCATGAAGAATCGAAAAACAAGCATAACTGAAATGAAATCTGAAATAAAATGAATTTCAAGTGAAACTAGCTAAAATAAGTAATAGTAGCTCCAATTCACATATACTGCTAATTTAATAAGAAGAATGAAGTCAGAGTAGTCAAAGTATGCAAGTATGCAGAGTAGACATAGTATAGTAATCTGCCTGAGTAGTAATGATTACATTCTTAAGTAGGGTTGCCAGTCTGCTCCCACCTTCCACCTCCTACCCCCGCTTACCTGGCCAGCACAGAGGGATGCACCTCCCAGGGCACACTCCCAGGCAGCATGGCGTGCAGCTGTGCACCACAGCAGCTCAATTCAGGCTGGATTTGGGCCAAATCGATCTGGATTTGGGCTGAATTGGGCTGGATTCAGGCCAAATCAGGCCACTATGGAGCGCAGGAGCACTCCTGTGCTACGCAGCAGCCCAATTCGGGCTAGATTTGGCCTGAAAAGGACTGGATTTGAGTCAAATTGTGGTGCTGCGGAGCAAAAGTGCTTCTGCACTTTGTAGTAGCCTGATTTGGCCTGATTTGGGCCCGATTTGGCTCAAATCCAGCTGAATTCAGGCCGAATCATGCCCGATTCAGGCCAATTCAGGCAGCTGTAGAGTGCAGCAGTGCTCCTACACTCCACAGTGGCCCGATTCGGGCCAAATCGGGCCTGATTTGGCCTCCCTGTGGAGCGCAGGAGCGCTCCCAATGCAGCACGTGGCCTATGCAATGACATTGCTTCCTGGAAGTGATGTCATTGTACAGTCTGGGAGTGCGTGAGTGCGCACTCTGCACGCATTGTGAAAGGTGGTCAGTGCCGGGCCTCCAGCCTCCTGCCTCGAGGGGTTGGGGGATCTGGCAACCCTGTTCTTAAGACCTCATGACCAATGCTGACAAATATGAAACTTTTAAAGCAAAATTTTGCACCAATGTCTGTAGTATAAAAGGATCAAGTTTTGTTATGACATAGTACATGAAAGCATGCATTTACTATTTCAACTGCCTTGTAAAAATCAAAAATTGCCATAAGACTCCATCTGTTCTGTGACACTGTTGAAATCAAGAGAGCCTGCTGTGTTTTTTAAAAAACCCTATTACAATTCTATTTAAGTACATATGGAGGGTGTTTGCCATTTAGTCTTCTGTAGAATTTATTACTTGCTTAATATAAGCCTTTCCCATGCACATTTGTAACCTGATCTTTTTCCAGGGCACTCAAGATGGCATACATAGTTTTACCTTCTGTGAGGAAGTCAGGTTAGGAAATAATGAATGGCTAGACTTCAAGAATCCAAAGAATGTCAAAATGGCTGGGGATTTCAACCCAAGACTCCCTACTATCACAAACAGGTGTTGCTATAATAATAGAGTCCAATCTAATAATAGCACAGCCTAACGTTATCTAATCTTAGTTTTAACTTTTTCATAAATGCTCAGATTTGGATTTGATTAAAATACCTCCGTTGCTTTGACTACATCTGGATGTTTATATTTTTATTGGATGCATGCACTCAGTGTTGCATTTTCCCATGAAGTCTCTATAACAGGGAAGCAATGTTTAGGACTGCCTTAGCTGAGCTGTTCTCTGCTGAAAATATTCAGCAATCTTCTCATTACAGGCTCTGAGCTTTACTTTTAGATAGTATGCCGCTCTAAGCAATATAGCAAAGGAACAGGGAGTGCTTCTCCATTTGGTGCATAACTTTTATGTACTTAGAATTTTACACACTTACACTCAAGTATATAGAAGTGGTCATTTCTGAGTAAATTATGCAGCACTAAGATTCATTAACTTCTCCTTCATTCCTTGCTGTACTAAACAAGCCCCATTAAACACTTAATGGTGTTTGTGGCCAACAGAGTTTAAACTAAAATGAAGGGAGGGCCACCTTAGTTGCACGCACAACCTCCTCTAAGGTCAGTATATTGGATCAGGATGACTGGTGTGTGGATAATTTTGACTATCTCTTTATTGTATTTGGTATTTCAAGGAATGATTGACTGTATTATTCACAAAGTATTCACTAACTGTGGTAACCAGAGCAACCTTTGGCCTGAATTTTGCCTCTAAGATAAGGAATGCAGAAAGAAGTAATGTGAAACTTAACTATACATTCATGATGAAACTTGATTTGAAACAAGACTTCCCAGAAAAAATCTGAAGAAACTCCAAGGGAAGTGGGCAAACAGCTATTTCAATGGGCAAGCAATCATTAGACCTGGTAGTGCATAGTGGCTGGAGCACTGGACTAGGCCTGGGTTCAGATTTCTATTCTGGATTCAAAACTCTACTCCATTACAAAGCTAACTGGATGACTTTGGGCAGTCATTCCTAGCCTACTTAGAGATGAGTGGGTTTCCACACTTCCATTACATTTAAGGTCCAGTCCTTCATGGAGATGAAATACAAGTATCTTCCATCAAAGCTCACAAACTTCAATGGTCATAGATCCAGAGGAGTTAGCTTTGTTAGTCTGTAGTAGCCTCACCTCATTTGGTGGGTACTGTAGCCCCAAAAACACTTGTTGTACCCACCAAATGAGGTGAGGGAACAAACTGACCGGGCCAGACTAGTACCCAGAAAAAACCTGCTCCAGGACAAACCTAAAGGAACTAACAACAGAACACTACTGGTTGTCACCTATAGTTCCCAGCTCAAACCCATCCAACATATCATCAGTGATCTACAGCCCATCCTGGAAAATGATGCCTCTCTCTCACAAGTCCTGGGTGGAAGACCTCTCCTTGCCCATAGACAGCCTCCCAATCTTAAACAACTTCTCACTAACAACCATGAATCGGCTAGCACCAACACAGGTACCAGACCCTGCAACAGACCCAGATGCCAATTCTGCCCTCATATCTACCCAGGAAATACAATTACAGGACCCAATGGCGTCAACTACACTATCTCTAGCTCTTACAGCTGCTCATCCTCCAACGTGATATATGCCCTCATGTGCCAACAATATCTATCTGTTCTGTATATTGGACAAACCAGCCAACCTCTGCAGAAAAGAATAAATGGACACAAATCTGACATTAAAAATGGCAACATCCAGAAACCAGTGGGAGAACACTTCAATCTACCAGGACATTCCATAAAGGACTTAACGGTCACTATAGTTCAACAGAAACCTTTCAAAAACAAAATCCAACAGGAAGCTGCGAAATTGGAATTCATATGTAAATTTGACTCAGTCAGACTTGGATTGAATAGAGACTATGAATGGTTATCTCATTATCAGAAGTAACTGATTTCATTGACAGAAGCAAACTGATCTCATTATCAGAAGCAACTGATTTGCATCTACCCCCTCCCCTCACCACCAATATATATCTGGCCAGTTTCTTCTTACCATCCATGCATCTGATGAAGAGAACTGAGGTTCTCGAAAGCTTATGCTACAGTAAAGTTGGTTAGTCTTAAAGGTGCTATTGGACTCTTTACTAAACTTCAATGGAGCAGTATTAAAGAAAGAACAATTGACTCTTCCACTTTTATCCCCCTTTTCCCTGATTGGCTGGACCTCTGAGCACAAAGAAGTGATCTAATCTGGATCTAGGCACTTACAGAAGCTCATAAATGAAGCTCATAAGTTCTTCCCTTCATTCTACATATAGTTATGTTGGTCAAAACATAGTCATTTAATGGAAGTGATTGATTAGGAACATCAGCTCTGAGACTGGGTTCTGCCAGAGAATCTTCTCGAATTGCCAGAAATGATTCTGACTTGCACTTGGATCATAGGATGTTCTTTGGAATGGGATTTTATCTGTCCAAGGCAATGGGGACTCAGATTCAATTGCAAAATCTGATCAGTCAGATTCCATAGAGGAGGGATGAATTGTCTATGCTACACTGAGTTCTTTGAAGGAAAGAAAGGATAAAAAAGGAATAAATAATATTCCACACTGGAGGATACTCTGTTCTCCTATAGGCATCTATGGTATATGTATACATATGGCATTGTGTGTGCACACACACACGTGCATGTGTGCACAAACAAGTCGCAATCGACTTCTGGCAACCTCAGCAAGGGATTTTCAAGGCAAATGAAAAGCAGTGGTGGTTACCCATTGGCTTCTTCTGCAGAGTCTTCCTTGGCGGTTGCCCATCCAAGTACTGATTCTGCTTAGCTTCTGAGATCTGATGAGATTGGGCTATACCATGCTGCCTTCCCTCCCATATTTGGCATTACAGACTCTGAACTCACAATGCTGGCACTGAACAAATTTCCCATCTTTATACTTCACTAACCGTAAAAGTTTCTAGCAAAAAATAATCCTTCAGATTTTCAAAATAATCCTCTAGATGCCCCATTCACACCTATCCTCATTTATTGAAGAGTCATTAAGTACTACTTCCTCAAATGCTTTCCTCTATTGAAAATAACATAATATGCATTCATTGGATTGCTTTCATTGTGAAAAGTCATATTTCAGCCACAATTGAAATGTTCCTTGTATATAGTGTTCAAATGTGCATGTCAGTGGCCCAGCCTTAACTATTTTTTTATTATTCCCTGCTATATTATTAGATTTCACTTATCTCAGACATAAATATATGGGCAATGCTGGGGTGGGGGAGAATGAGAAGGAAATTTACCTTGAATAACATTAAATCAAATTTACTGAATGATTCCATTTTTTCCATTAAAATAATTTTAATTAGGGTGTATTTATTGAAATCTTGACATCATTCTTGGTATTTAAGGCGGCTTTATATTTAGCTGTCATATTATAAAAGCTTAGCTGGCACATGCATTTATTGATTTCTAAATTTCATCTTATTTAGTATTATCTTGGAGCAATTAATCCTTGAATCCTTTCTTATTAAAACAATTTTTGTAGTACTAGAACTTTGAAGTATGGCCACAGATGAGAACTTTTATTAACCAGGAACTCTATGAAGGTACCATGCAATTTATTTGTAATGTGCAACTTTATTTTTCTTCTATACCTCCACCTTGTTCACCAGCTCCTGTACTGAAATTAGCAAAAAATGACTGCTTTTTTGTGAATAAGTTTTGAAATGTATTCATCCACTTGTATGATTGAAACCTGAAACTGTTATCTTATAGCCTTCATACATTATTGAATAATCAAGTAACAGGTAATTTGTCGAGATGGCTGTTATTATAAGGCCCAGAGGTACATGCAATTAATACAATCACTGTTATGTTTAAGCGTAGTTTACCTAAAGGCTTCATAATTAACAAGATTATGATTATTTCATGGTTTTTATCTGGTTTTTTTCTTGTTGAATGTTAGAGTGATTTTAACATTCTTTCACTGTTTTTCACTGTTTCAAAGCACAAAGTACACATAGCATTCTGCCTGCAGTCCAGTTTAAATGATGCTCTTTGGAATTAAATCGGTTTAGGAATGGTTCATCTATTGATAACTTTTTACCATTAAAGCATCACATAATTGAGAAAATGTTGTCTGTAAGAGAAATCCTAGAAACTGTAATGTTTAAACATACAATGCATGCAGCCTACTTCCTTATACAGCCATGTGCACCCCAGTAACAAAGAAGAAACGTGTCTTGTATTCACAGTGGAGTATCTAGGCTCAGTGTCTCAACACTGTACTGATTATTACAGTCTTGCATGTCTCATGAGAAGAGCCCTGTTAGATCAGACAAGTGGTCCATCTAGTCCAGCATCCTGTCTCATGTAATGACCAACCAGTTACTCTGGAGGGCCAAAAACAAGGCATAAAGGCTGATGCCTTCCCCTGATGTAGTCTTCTTGAAGTGGTATTCAGAGGTCTGCTGCCTTGAATGTGGAGGTTTCCTTTAATCACCATGGCTAGTGGCACTAATAGACGTATCCTCCATCAATCTGTCTAATCCCCCTTTAAAGCAATCTATGCTTGTGACCATCACCACATTCTCTGAGAGCAAATTCCACATTTTAATCACTCCTTGTATAAATAAGCATTACCTTTAGTCTTTTATAAATCTATTCCCCCTCAGCTTCATTGGATGCCTCTGAGTTCTAGTATTTTGGGAGAAGGAGAAAAAGGTATCTCTGTTCAGTCTTTTTACTTTATGCATAATTTTATAAACTTCTATCATGTTCCCCCTTTTCTAAACTGAAAAAAACTCCAGACTTTCAAGCCGTTACTCATACCAAAGGTTCTTCAACCCCTTAATCATCTTCGTTGTACTTTTCCTAACTTTGCAATGTTCTTTTTGAGATGCAGTGACCAGGACTGCACACAGGCCACAAACCAGATCTATACAGGAGCATAATATTGGCTGCTTTATTTCCAGTCCCTTTCCTAATAATCCCCAATAGAGGTGGGCATGGACCAGGAAAAAAACATAGACCATTGTGTCGGTCTGTTGTGTTTCACGGACCACGGACCACGAACTGTTCACAGACCTGCCCCAGTTTGTGGCCCAGTTCATTGGTCTGTGGTCTGTCATTTGTTCTCTGCACAATTTCTGCACAAGCTTAGATGCACTGCTCTGCTTTTGGTCTAGAGTTGCCAGCCTCCAGGTGGTGGCTGGAAATCTCCCTGAACTGATCTCCAGGCCACAGAGATGAGTTCATCTGGAGAAAATGGGTGCTTTGGAGGGACATCTCTATGGGATTATACCCTGCTGAGGTTCCTCCCCTCCCTAAACCCTGCCTTCTTCAGGCTCCACCCCCAAATTCTCCAGGAATTTCCCAACCTGGAGCTGGCAACCCTATTTGGGCCTGGAATGAAGGCCCCAGAGGGGAATGACAGACCCTGGTAGCAGCTAAACTGCTCTGGGGCTGGAATGACAGCCACTAGAGTGGAATGATGGTCTCTGGGAACAGATCAAAGGGAGTGGGTAAAAGTCAGATCCAGATTATTTTAAATGGATCCTCATGAATTCATATGATTTTTATATTTAAACAAAACAAAAAGGCCATCATATTATAGATCATGTCCTATTCTACTGACAGCATGGAAACAATCATGCACATACATCTGTGGCACCACCACAATGCAAAATCATGCTTCAAAAGCATGGATCCTCATGGATCCTCTTAATTTTTTACATAGGGCCACCCCAAATCCACCACATAAAACCATATCATGTCTATTGCCACAAATTGCATCCAAAAAACCATGCACTCACTGCTTTGTTGCACCACCATGGCACAAAAACACGCTTCAAAACCACGGATCCTCATGGTCTAGGGCAAGGAATTCCCAAAGGGAGGGGGGTTCAGATCCTCCTGGAACGAACCCAGCTATGGTCAACGAGTCCTTCTGCTGGGATGCAGCAAGGGGGGGGAGGAGGCACTGGTGGTCTAGGGGACAGGAGGACACATGGGGAAGGAGGTCAAAATTCCCTTTGTGTGTGTGTGTGGGGGGGGTGCATTCACATTTGGCAAGGACAGGGGGTGGTCTAGAGCCCTGACCCACCTAGGCACCTTTCCAGCTGGGACAAGTGCTCTAAATAATAATGATACTGTTAATAAGTATAATATATAAAAATGTTCTGTGAGTCCTCACAGGCTTAGCCTGGCTCACAGGCTTGAGCCTGGCTGTGGAACAGAAGCAGCCAGAATCACAAGCAAAAGCTTAAAATACCTTCTCCTGTGACTGAAAAATCCACCCTGCAGTTTCTCCAGATCTTACTGCTTGCTGGAAACTGAAACCACTTGCCTGAGAGGGGGCGGGATTTACTCCTTCTGCACTCATAGAGAAGAACAGGAACTCTCTGTTTGACAACCAGAGAAGGTCTGCAGACATCCCCTCCATTGTCTAGGGAATTGATTGCTCAGTGCTGGCATGTCCGGTTTGACGGACTGACAGACCGACGGACTGGCCCAAAAGTAGTTGTGTCAGTGAAAAATGCCTGTCCCATGATCCACTGGTTCGTGAACATCAAACCGGGCCAGTCTGTGTCAAATTTTGTTCCATTTTTTGGTCTGTGCCCACCTCTAATTCCCAGTATAGAGTTTGCACTTTTCACTGTGACAGCACACTGTGTTGACACTATCATTGGGCTACCCACTACGACCCCAAGGTCTCTTTTTCTCAGTCTTAGCAAGTTCAGACCCCATTAGCATATACTTGAAATTGGGATATTTTGTTCCAGTTTACATCACCTTATACTTAACAGATTAAACTTCATTTGTCACATTGTTGTCCACGAATCCAATTTGTGAAAATCCTACTGGAGCTCTTCACAGTCAGTTTTGGTTTCCCCATCATGAATAATTGTGTCATCTGAAAACTTAGCTACTGCTCTACTCACCTACAGTTCCAGATAATTTATGGACAAATTAAATGTCACTGGCCCCAATGGCAGTCCTTGTGGGACCCCACTGCTTACTTTTTTCCATTGTGAGAACTGCCCATTTATTCCTACTCTTTGCTTTCTTTTATTTAACCAAATTTCAATCCATAATACGACCCCTTCTTTCATCCCATGGCTGCATAGCTTACTCAGGAATCTTTGGTGAAGGACCTTGCCAAAACCTTTTGAAAGTCCAAATATATAATGTCTCTCAGGTAACTATTTTCTACATACTTGTTCACTTTCTCAAAGAACTCCAAATGGTGGCGAGGCTGGACTTCCCATTGCAGAAGCCATGCTGATTTCCCCTCAACAGACTTTGTTCTCTATGTGCCTAATAATTCTATCTTTGATTACAGTTTCTACTAATTTGTCTGGCACAGATGTTACGGTATGTGGCCTGTAATTCCAGGTTCCCCTCTGGACCCCTTTTAAAAATTGGTGTAGCATTTGCTACTCTGCAGTCCTGATACACTGGCTGATTTTAGTGATAAATTACATGTATGGGTAGTAGATTAACAATTTTGCATTTGAATGACCTAAGAATTCTCAGGTACATGCCATCAGGACTTGGAGAGTTTTTGGTTTTTAATTTCCCCAGTAGGTCTAGAACTTCATCTCTTGTCACCTCATTTTGGCTCAGTTCTTCAGATTCCCTTCCCATGTCTCAGGAGGGGACATGGGAACTTAACTGATCCAAATGGACCACAAATGCAAATTGTTCCAAAAACATGTATCTCTACTGCTTTTTTTAAAAAAAAATCTCTACATGTATTAAGGGTCAGTTGATTAATTCTGTACACAGTTATCTTAAATCTAAACAATTTCCACATTCTTATCTCAGACTCAGCGTTTCTTCTTAGGAAAACTTGGTAGTTTCTCTTCTTAATATTTGTTTATAGCCTAATTTTTTCAGTCCTGAAATTTAACTCCTAGAACATCCCAACAGCATGGTCACATCAGGAATCTAAGATCCGAGAAAGTGTTATCTCCTCCATGGGAAAATAGACATGTAATAGAATGTGGCCTATAAATCTTAGGACACTACTCAGATGGCAATGTTTGCTCAGCTTAGAATAAAGCTGTGGCCTTGAACACCAATTCATGTATAACCTTGCACTCCACAGGGAGTTTTACCACCAGCTGTACAATCATAGCAATCAAACTGTTTTGATTAGAGCAATGGTGGTTTTACAGGTGCAAAAGAAAACAAGTAATTTCATAAATTCTTTAAGAAGAGAAGGGACATCAGTACTTAATGAACAGTGTTTAGGAATCTCTGTTATTTTCTTTGTATTGAAAATCTATCCTGGTTTGAAGGTTTAGTAAGGGTTACATTGTGATGTTATTAATAAATAAATTATAAAAAGGTAATTTAACCCTGAAATCCTATTAAAATACCAAGTTCCTGTAACTGATACCAGCTCAGCTCTCACTAAATGTGAGCCGTGTTATATAGCTCTTACAGCTCTTGTTGAAGACAGCAAAAGATCACAGGTACATGAGGCACTACAAGAATGCTTGTTCTACCTGTAGTCCATGAGCCTTTTACTACTTCAGATCAGCTCCTGAGGAGTCTTCAAAGAATTTTCTCAGCCATTTCCTGAACACTCTCCCACTGCATCTTGCTTTACTTGGTCCTGTGTGGATCAGTCTCGTGTGTTATCTCAGAGACAACCATAACAGAGCTTCCCAAGGGTAGTTTGTACAAGTATGGCAGCACTTTTTTGGAGTATATATTTCTTCCCACATAGCCTGTTTACACTGATTGTGTACTTTTAAATGTGTTACCAGATCCAGTCATTTTGCATTTTTTTGTATACATGGTAGAAAACCCTACGTTTACCAAAAAGCTCAAACTTTTGCAGTTAATGTGCAAAGCTCTCTTAAATATGCTTATGACTGCATCCTGTGAACACTTATGTAGGACTACATTTCATGGAACACTGTGTGACTTAATGTTTAGTAATCTTACATAGCATCAGGCTCCAAAAGTCATAAACATCAGGACAAGAAAGTAGGTTGCTTGTATATTTTCAGAGGGATTTAAATTATGACTGGAGGCAACCTGGAATAACTAGTCATTCTTTAGTACAATCATATCCATTTGCTACTAAAATATTTATTGATTGATTATGCAGTAAATCACAGTTTGCTTGATTTTTGCTAGATATATATTTTATGAATGCAATAGTGACATAAGAGATCAGCACAAAGATCTAGAGGAGGGAATTTGGTTGGATTAAAAAAATGTTTTTAGAATATTGTATATATTCATCAAACTTTGTTCTTATGCCTTATTAGAGCCTGTGGCATTCCATATTTTGTCAATTCCCTTGAATACATAAAGAATAAGCTGCTAAAGAAAGGCAAACCATCATGGGATGTTTAGTGTGATATTTCTTCTTAATTGGCATGGAAATAATGTTGTAAAGGTGACATATTTGTTTTTCACTGGCTGAATGAATTGAGTCATAGATATCTGAGAAGGATATTCTTTCTGATGTTTCCAAAGGAGAAGGAAACTTCCTGCTTCAGGCATTGTTAGGCATATTTTATGTTATAACATATGAAGTTCCTTTTTTAAAAAAGAGCTGTAACCTGCATTATGGAGACCTAGGCCTCAAACTGAAGCATAATCCTGACTAAACATGGGCATGAACAGCATTACGAACAGAAAAAACCCACAAACAGCCCAATCTGCTGTTCACAGGCAAGCTGTTCGCGAGGCCCAATCCTAAACGAACAGGTGGTCATTAAAAGCCTTGTTCATTGCCTTCAGCAGCCATTCAACAAGCCAGACAGTCTGGTGCCTGCTGCAATCAATCCCCTTGGCAACTGGAGGGAGGGACTGAACTCTGTCTGAACTCCTTCTGGCTTTCCTTCTGGCTTTAACCCTTCAAAGTACTTCCAGCAGAGAGTCCCGTTTTTGCCACTGTGAAGAGAAAATGACAGCCAACGAGGAGACCCGTGGATCATGCCTTTCCCAGGGTGCAATCTCTCTGAAACTTGGGGGGTCTTCGGAGGACAGGGAGGACTATGTCCCCTGGAAATTTGCTGGGTATTGGACATTGGGAAGGTCAGTTTGTAACCCCTCAAAGTAGCTGCCTTCCAACAGACAGTTCCGTTTTTGCCACTGTGAACAGAAAATGACAGCAAAGGGGGGGAAAACATGGATCATGCCTCTCCTGGGGTGCAATCTCTCTAAAACTTGGGGGGGGGTCTTTGGAGGACAGTGAGGACTATGTTCCCTGGAAATTTGCTGGGTATTGGACTTTGGGAAGGTCAGTTTGTAACCCCTCAAAGTATCTTCCACCAGAGAGTCCCGTTTTTTCCACTGTGAACAGAAAATAACAACAAAAGGAATGACCCATGGATCATGCCTTTTTTGGGGTGCAATCTCTCTGAAACTTGGGGGTTCTTTGGAGGACAGTGAGGACTACGTCCCCTGCAAATTTGGTGGGTATTGGACATTGGGAAGGCCAATTGGTAACCCCTTAAAGTAGCTTCCACCAGAGAGTCCCGTTTTTGCCACTGTGAACAGAAAGTGACAACGAAAGGAAGGACCCATGGATCATGCCTTTTCCGGGGTGCAATCTCTCTGAAACTTGGAGGGGGTTTCAGAGGACAGTGAGGACTACGTCCCCTGCAAATTTCATGGGTATTGGACATTGGGAAGGTCAGTTTGTAACCCCTCAAAGTACTTGCCTTCCAACAGACAGTTCCATTTTTGTCACTGTGAACAGAAAATGACAGCAAGGGCGGGGGAGACACATGGATCATGCCTTTCCTGGGGTGCAATCTCTCTGAAACTGGGGGGGGGGTCTTCAGGGGACAGTGGAGACTAAAGGGGGAGAGCCCTGGATCATGCCTTTCCCGGGGTGCAATCTCTCTGAAACTGGGGAGGGGGGTCTTCAGAGAACAGTGACGACTGTATCCCCTGCAAATTTGGTGGGTATTGGACATTGGGAAAATTCTCCCGGGTGCAAGATGGAAGGGGAGAATCTCCCCACCTCTCTCGCACTGAGCAGGCAGCCTGGCTGTGTGACTGCTCTCCCAGCCATTTAAACTATTCGCTGGCTGTTGTCAGGGGGAATTTTCCCCCCCTGCCGCCTGCCAGCTGATAGTTTAAAGGGATCTTTAAAGGGACAGGCAAGTGGGTTTGAGGGGAGGGGGGCTACTTGGGGGTGGGGGGGTTCTGGCCCCCATGAACAACAAACAATGAACATGTCTGGGAACAGTTCATATTCGTCCATGTTCATTGTTCATTGTTCATGGATGGCACCGAACGACGAACAGGGTGTTCGGGTTTTTTTTTTCTGTTTGTGCCCATGTCTAATCCTAACAACACAGAAGTGTTACTGGTGAGCAGATCTGGCCTGGGATTTAAGCTGTCACCCATTCTGAATGGACTTGCCCTCCCATTGAAGGAATAGTTCTGAAGTCTTGGACCCAAGCGTACTGTTGGATAAACAGGTGGCAGTAGTTGCCAGGAATGCCTTTTACCAGCTTTGGTTAGTCAGCCTGTCAGATCTAAGTTTTTTGCTATCATGACTTTCAGCCCCACTCTTTACAATGAGGGATTCTAGGCATCTTGAGGAAGCTGTTTTTGCAATTAATGGCATCAAAATTTCACAGACCACAGTCCTCCCTCTAATCCATCAATCCACCAAGTTTTTCCACAGTTACACTACACACAGACACAAGAGTAGACCCTGAAGAAGGCTAGTGTCAGCAGGTGCACACTATGGTGTGAAAATGGCTGGCAAAGGAGTAGGGGGGCAGTCACAGCATTAAAAATAATCCTGTTTTATGTTCATGTTTTTCTTTTTCTAAAGTGCCACTCAATTATTACCCTTACATCCTACTGTTGCCTCTTGGTGTCATGTGTTCCTGTGCTTTGCTGTTTTGTTCCTGTGATGAGGGAGTGTTCACCCCCAATTTCCATTGGTGACAATTAATCCTTAGCCCAAGTGTGGGCAGGCAGGCAGCATGATTGTCTAACCCCCTCCCTCTTTTTTCCCCATAAGCATTCATTTTGCTGTGAGCAGGTAGGATTGTTTTTGAAAGGGCAGGCTAGAGAAATGGCTCACAAAATGGGAAGCAGTTTAGGAAGCAATCCTAAACAGGTCTACTCAGACATAAATCTCATGTCATTCAATAGCGCTTTTTAGAATTGCAGCCTATGATTGAAGTCTTCAGGGGCTTTTATCAAGTCTGACTGATTGAACAGACTACTTGCATACATACCCAAGCAGCATCTTTCCTCACAGTGACCAACTGTCCAAGTGCCCTGATGAGAGTGGGGGACACAGATCAGTGACTACGTAGCACTGCAAAAAAAAAAAAAAACCAAGATGCACATTCCCTCCAAAACAGAAGTCCCATGTCATTCAATAGTGCTTACTCCCAGGGAAACATCTTTAGAATTGCAGCCTATGATTGAAGTCTACCCATTCCTGCCCGCTACAACTTCTATTGCAAGGTAAAAAAAACAAGATAAAATGTACAAACTTTTTGATGGGAGAATGCCATTACCATTTGGTTTCCTGGATTTGGTTTACTATTCTGAAAGCTACTTTAACAAAACAAAACAGCAATTTCCAAGCGTATTCCAGCTTGTTTGTTTCATTTTGCATACCCCTACTGGACAGGGTCCTAGGGACCATATCACTCCAGTCTTCTCTTGACCCATCTCCACTAG
Organism: Eublepharis macularius; assembly: GCF_028583425.1. Lineage (NCBI taxonomy): Eukaryota > Metazoa > Chordata > Lepidosauria > Squamata > Eublepharidae > Eublepharis > Eublepharis macularius. The sequence goes on along the minus strand of NC_072791.1, from coordinate 171,530,831 downwards.
CTCCAATATGTTTTCAGGCAGAATTCAAGGTGCTGGTGTGACCTTTAAAGCTGTATATGGATCAGAACCAGAATACATGAACCTGCCCAACCACTATGGTCATCTTTGGAGGTCCTGCTTTGGATGCTCTCTCTTCTCAAATTAGGCAGGTGGCAACCCAGGAGAGGGTTTTCTCAGCCATGGCATCAAAATTCGAGAACTCTCTCCCTAGGGAGACTCATCTGTCCCATTCTGTTCCCACTTTCCACTAGCAGGTGAAGATTTCTTTATTTTGTTTGGCATTCCCTCAGTGATCCCTCCTTTTTTGGTTTTTTTTATAGGTATTTTACCTCTGATTTTAATGGATTGAATTGTGTGGGTATTTTGTTTGGTTTAAAGATTTTAAAATGTGATTTTATCATTTAAGTTTTAATGTGTTTGCTGCCGTGGTGGTGCTTATGAGGGGAGGGTATAAATTGTGTTAAATAAGTAAATAAAATAGGTGACAGCCTTCATTCCTGACTAGATTTTCTTACAAACCTCCCTGCAAAAAATTTTATAATAGTTTCTGACTATTTTAAGCCAGCTATCAAGTACAGCCATTCTCAGACACAAGGCTTTCCATTGGCTTGGATCCAATGGAAGATTTCCGCAGACAAAATGGAAGGCAATTTCCACCAATTACTCCCTCCATGGGAAACTTCTGACTTTCTCCTCATAATGTTTCTGAAAGTGCTCTGCCCTCCACAAGGAGCATTTCAGGGAGCATTTGCAGCAAGAGCAGTTGGGGCAAGTAACGAAGCTGAGCTCCATGGATGGAAATCTCTTCTGTCTGTGGAAATTGCCAGAGGATGCAAGCCATAATCTGAAGCACTTTACAACTGACAGTTGCTGTACTTTTAACTTAGCAATAAACAGCACACTCACATTTCCTCCCATAATCACATAGAATGTAAAGATGATGGCTGTTAAAATATTGGGGATGCATAACAATGAGCTTTGATTTCAAAGGAATGCTAAAATATCTGTGGCAAAGATGGATTTTTTAAAATCTATCGTTGCTCTCCTTTCTCCTTAGTCGCACAAGCACCTAGATGGCAATGAACTACAGGATCTGGGTTCTGGGGAAGCTACTATACCATAAAGAGAAGAGGACTACAATCATCAGAATGTCCGCTGCCCCACAAGATGAACTTTGGGACTTGGCGTTATTTTAAAAAGAGAGAGAAGTAGAAGCCTCTGTCTTATGTCTTGCAATCATAATGTTCATGTCATCAATTTCTCATTGGAAAAATGTCTAGGATTACTCGGTGTACCATAAGATAGTTTTTCTGTATTCTGTACCACATTTCTATCAGCAGTAGCAAAGCAGAGTCATATAGGTCAAACCTAAGGGTATTTTTTAAAGATACTTTGGGCTTGGAATGAAATATATTAACATTCTAAGAATAAAATGGTGTGATGGTCTTGTAGATATTTCTGGATGACAGCTGTGGTACCTTCCTTGCCTACCCATCTAGGTCATTTACAGTGCATCACATTATTAGCATACAGCAGTATTCCTTTGCCTTTCTACTAATATGTTCCTGATAGGAGTAAACCTTTATTTGTTAAAGAATAGATAGGGAAAGAGGGAATCTGAGAGGCAAAAGAGAACACATATGGGCAAATCTATTTTACTGAATGTGATAGGCAGGACTACTTCCAGCTCCGCTTCTCCTGAGGAGCAACCAAAGAGAGCCAACAGAATGCTGAGACTGGAGGCAGTTGAAACTTGTTAAGCTAGTTAGTGTGAGAGGTTTTTGTGGCTGCTGAGGAGTAGCTGCAGATAATAGCTGGTTGTTGACACCTGTTAATTTATAATATAATCATCTACTGTTATAAGAATATGGTGTCTCTTAACAAGACTGTATGTATTTAACTAATTCACTCCTGCATTATACAACTTGTAAATAAAAGTTATTCTTTTTTCTATTTGACTGTGGTTGACTTGAATTTGTTGGCTTAAGGGAAACAACACACGCACACACACATGCACATCAAGCATACTGGTCATCATGATGACCTATGGGCCTTATGATGGCAGCATATAGAGGAAGCAAACACCGAGTTCCCTTTCCCCAACAGCCCTGGGCAGTAACTGAATGAGGAGTAGAGCATATAGGGAGCTGTCTGCCTGTTTGGCGAAGTCCTTGGGAAGAGGAGAGATGTGACCTTGTGTGGATTCAGGTCATGACTCTCTGCCTGATAATTAGGGACTAGACAGATGACATGTTGTGAGTCGTGACTATCCTTAACTGCTTGTGAAGCCCCATACCTGTTTTATGGTGGGAGGCAATGTGAAGGGGGTCACACTGAAGCTGTGGTAAGGACAAAGGTTATGCTAAATTAGTACACAGTGGTATAAACAGGAACCTCACCTTTGATCTCCACACTTCCATTAAAAGGACTGAGCACATGCTTTTCAGTATCTGTTGTTTTATGCACAGAGTGGGCATGAATACATGTGTGTCTCTGTAGGCTGTATTCAAATTAAAAGGTGGATTTTGAGGAAGTGTTTGAAAGGAGACTCAGAGAGAATGTCATCATGCAACATATTTGATTGGAGTGTTTCATTTAGATACTACCAAGAGGACTTGCCTAATAGTTTGCTGACAGAGACCACTGTAGCATATTGGTTGGAAGGAATCTAACAAAGCCAATATTGGATCATTCTCATTAAGGCCACATGCAATGCAGTTCCAAAATGCAATCTTTCTTGATTAGTAACTTATACTTGGGGGAAAAAAGTAAGTGGAAAACCCATTAGCTGAAAAATGGGAAATTAGAAAGTAAAAATGATAATTACTGGAGTCTGCAAAAAATAGGTGTTTTAAACTGCAAAATATGCTGCGCTTGGAATAGATCCTATTCTAGATATCATTCTTATGGTTATAACTGTGGCTTATTAAATCATCAATTAACCTGAAATAACTTGAGACAAATATGCACTGATCAAGTGTTTCAATTTATCTAGAAGTATTACTATTTCCCCCTATTATTGAAATACGCAAAAAAAAATGTGTAAAAGTATCTGAAATGGTTCTAGGAAGCTTCAGCAAGCATTTCAATTAGACATGGGCATGGACTGGGAAAAAAAACCATGAAGCGTCGGTTCATGGTCTGTCGTGTTTCACAGACCACAAACTTTTCATGGACCTGCCCCTGCTTGCAGACCACTTCATCGGTCCATGGTCTATCACTTCTGGTGGCCCTAGAACTGTCCCGTCACACTCAGAGATGCCAAAACTCACAGCGAGTTTTCAGCAGGCTCTCCTCCAGCCACCCTCCAAATTTGGCCAAGATTGCATTTTGGAGGTCTGAGTTACAGACCTCCAAAGCAGCCACCCCCAGGAAACTTCCAGTTGATAGAACAGGAGATGCAAACACCAATTAACGTGCATTGGCTTGCAGCGCCAAAAAGTTGCACTGAAAACATGGGATGGAGTTAGAGAATCTTCCTTTGAGAATGGAATGACAGCCGCCAGAGTGGAATGACTGTTTCTGGGAGCAGAAAAACCCAATAAGTTTGCTCCCAGAGCCTTGCTGCAGAACAAGCCTCAAGACTCTTTTTGCGCAATCCAAAAAAACTCCCACAACAAACACTTCCTCCCTCGGTAACTAGCTGGAAAGTGAAACCACGGCTCAGCGCTGGGTGTTATATATACTGCTTGGTGCTTGCTCTCCTTAGAATAATGGGAGTTCTCTGGTTGACAGCCAGAGCTACCTAGCAAGGTTTTCAGGGCTAAGATTGGTGTGGTCCAAAGGCAGCAAAAGGTGTGCAGGCAACTCCCCTAGGTTGCCTAGGGAATTGATTGTTTGCCACTGGGATGTCTGGTTTCACTGACCAACAGACTGATGAACTAGCCCAAAAGTCATCGCGTCTGTGAAAAATGCGCATCCCACGATCCGCCTGTTTGCAAAAGCCAAACCAGGCTGGTCCATGTCAAATTTTGGTCTATTTTTTGGTCTGTGCCCACCTCTAATTTCAAACTATTTAAGCTAGAGTAGTTGCCAAGAAGTTAGTGGCACTATTTGATACTAAAATATTTGGGAATGCAGCAGCCTGATTGCTTCTGGATGGCCATTTCACTATAACTGCAGATTGATGAATCATACCCAAAGACATCGGAAACCAAGCCTCATAATACTATGTCAAGTGAAGACCATTCTGTGAGTGCAGACTAGACATGGGCACGAACTCCATTATGAACCAAAAAACCCCCACGAACCGCCTGATCGTCTGTTCGTGATCCAGCGGTTTGTGAGGGTCCATGGTCAATGAACCAGCGTTTGTTGGAAGCCTGGTTTGTTGCATTCGTCCGCGGTTCATGGAGCCAGACAGTCAGGCACCATCAATCAATTCCCTTGGATACGGAGCTGGGGGAATGCCTGAACTCTCTCTGCACTCCTTCTGTCGCCCTGGAAACCTGAATCGAAGCTCAGCTTACCTTGATCGGCAGGTCTTCCTTCCAACCATGGAGCTGCAAATTGGTTACAATTGGTTACATGGGAGAAGACACCCAGGGGGAAGGAGGGGGAAAGGGGGTGTTCTGTAGCCATGGGCACTCCAATCTCATCCCTGCAAACTTGGGTGCTGGCTGGAGGAGAGCCTGCTAAACACTCTCTGTGAATATGGGCTCTCTAAGTGCAACGGGGGCTGTTCCGACGCCCACGAACCGCGAACCGGTTCAGTAATGGGAAATGTTCATTACGGTTCGTTTGTTCGGGTTCGGCGGCAGCAGATAACCACGAACCACAGGTTCGTTCATTTTGGTGGGGTTTGTCTAGTCTAGTACAGACCACAGCCTGCTGCAACAATTAGAATCATACCACACAATACAAGAGACAAGAGCATTGGGAGTATTTTTATATTGTAGGTGTGTTTGTTTACCATAAATATTTTACAATTGAGCTCTGAGGAAGGCCTGAGGGCTGAAATGTGTCTGGTCTGTCTTTGTATCAGTCATTGGACTGTAGCATCATCTGTGTATGGAGAATGTTTTAGTTACTTTTAATATATGAATGTAGCCTATAATTTAGGCCCTATGTTTTTAACTTGTTTTTAACTACAGCCTTGTGTACACTCATAATAAATACTTAGTTAGAATATTTTTATTTTTTGTAACTTGACCCTTGTGTTTCCCTCTGGATGCTTCTGGATAGAAACCTGATACTACATTTTGAGTTTATAACAGTGATTCTTGCTTTAAGCAATACTTATTCCCAGAAAGGGGATCTATGATGCCTCAGTAATCCCAAGGTTATTATTTATTTATACATACATACTCCACCTTTCTCCCCAATGGTGACCTAAAGCAGCTTGCATCATTCTCCTTTCTTCCACTTTTTCCTCACAACAACCCTGTGAAATAAGTTAGTCTGACAGTATGTGACTGGCCCAAGGTGAGCCAGTAAACTTGAACCTGATCTCCCAGATCCTAGTCCAAAACGCTAACCGCTACACCACACAAGCTTTTATGGGTTAGCTGCTGTAGCAAGCAGCTAAGCCTGGGTAAATCATGTAAGTCACATGGTCTCCCCGATACTAATCTGAAATTCTAACTGGTACACTATGCTGGCTCTCTGACTTTAATTGCTACATCACCCATATAACAATTATAATAATTAGATGTGAGGTCAATCTGGCTATAACATATTTATTTATTTTTATTTATTCAATTTTTATGTGGCTTCTCATCCATTAAGATCTCAGAGCAGTTCACAACACTTATAACAGTTAAAAACCAATACAAAATATAATATATTCAATAGGATCAAAATAAAGCAAAAACCTAATACAAATAATTAAAAACTCCTCTAGTCTAGACATCTGTCATTGATCACCAGGGTTGATCTGGCTGGCTAGGTAGGTGTCGCCTTTCTCCCTCACTGCTCCATGTGCATCCCTCTCAAAGCTGTGCACTTGGTGGAAGAGAATGACCATCCCAGATAGTTGAAAAGGGCAATATCCAGACACCAGTAGAAGAACACTTCAATCTACCAGGACACTCCATCAAGGACTTAAAGGTCACCATAGAAACATTTCAAAAGCAGAATCCAACAGGAAGCTGCTGAATTGGAATTCACATGTAAATTTGACTCAATCAGACTTGGACTGAATAGAGACTCTGGATGGTTATCTCATTATCAGAAGTAACTGCCTTTTAGGCATTCCATTCAGATTCAGCAACAGAGGGGAGGGGTCACCCAGCCTGAATTGAGCACTCCACCTCTTCCATGACTTTTGCAACTGATTTGCATCTACTCCCCCCTCCCCTCACCACCTATATATCTCTGACCAGTTTCTTCATACCTCCATGCATCTGACAAAGAGAACTGGTTCTTTAAAGTTTATGCTACAATAAAGTTGGTTAGGCTTAAAGGTGCTACTGGACTCTTTACTATTCAGCCACCTAGCTATGTGATCAGCATTCACATTTGCTCTGTTGCCTTGCTGGGGTCAATGCTGCTGCTGACCTTTCTTGAGAAGGAAGAATGTATGTAGAACAGAACATTGCAATGTTGTCAGATTTTCTACTTATATTGGTCTTTCTAGGGTGATTATTGAATATTTTACGCTAATTTGGTTATATTCCTAACGTGGTGGTGGTAGAAAGTGCTCTAAAGTCATAGCTGACTTATGGCAACCCCTGCTATTGTTTTCAAGGCAAGAGACTAACAGAGACGGTTTGCCATTGCCTGGCTCTGCATAGCAACCTTGGTCATCATTGGAAGTCTCCCACCCAATTACTAACCAAGTTTAGTCTTGCTTAACTTCCAAGATCTGAGGAAGTCGGCATGCCTGGGCCTAACATATGAACTGTTATTTACATTTTCTAAATCGCAGTTGGGGAGGGCTGTGGTTGAATCCAATTAGTACTAAAGGATTTCTTCCTGATAATTGAATTGGCTATTAACACTTTGATAATTATCATCTTCGTTTTTTTGCATTTGGAAGAAATTTAAGTTGGCGATCACACAAGTTTTACCTTTGAAACTGAACTTGCAGTTGATTTTGAGAATGCAAGGTAGAGATGGGGACACTTTTATTTGTTGGATCTGCTTTCATACTCTCTGGTGAAAAATGCATATCTAATATTCATCCTAGTGCTTTCACACTATCCAAAATGTTTTTTCTCCTGATTTACATGATTAACTTATTTAATGAGGCAGAAAGAAGGTCCCATCCATTGTACTTAGTCACGAGCAATGCAGCACTGAATAAACAGTAACAGGACATTAATCTCACTGACTTTTCATTATTATGCACTAACAGGAATAAATTAGTACCCAATTCCATTGTTCCAAGGCATTCACCATGTCTGTTTTAAATAGGCAAGAGATGATATATTAAGAAATATGTTTCATTATTGGTTTGAAACACAGCATAGCAGAGAAAAAAGTATTATGTCAAGGACAGCAGGTTTTTTTTTTAAACTTTGCAAAGGAGACACAATTATACAGTTTTCATGGAAGGGATACCCTGGGGGTGATTTTTGGGCCTCTCTCTATACTACACCACCTAGATTTTATGCCAGTTTAACTGACCTGGCTTTCCAGGGCAAAGAATTCTATAAATAGCATTTTGGAGAATGTGCTAAGAATTCTCTGTTGAATGTTGGAGCTCTTTCTACTCCTTTCTCAGATACATGAGATGAATGTTTAGTTGACGGACTCATGGAGGAAAAAAACAGTGTTAAAGGGCCATGAATAGTATAGTATCTGTAGTGTAGAGTATTTACTGTGTGTTACAGTGGAACAGTGGCGGTAGAGGGCAGAGCAGGGAGTTTCTCTGACTGCCTTTTTCATGTGTCTGACCAGGAGACATGTATCTCTGGCAGTAACGTGAATAGCCCTCTATGACAGACCCCCCCCCCCTTCACTCTCCCCACTGTAGGACAGATTTTCCCACCAAAATTTAGTTTCCCGGCTTTGATTGAGCAACCCCAAGTAGCATGGCAATATTTGTGGTTTTGAAAGTCTGTTTGTCCCAACCTGCCATGCAGATATAATTTTGGCCTTTTAGCCCAGCACAGGATGGGGAAAAGCAGGAGCCCTGCTCCTTTTTGTTGGAAATGGTACTGGAGACTATAACATTCAAAAAGAAATAATAACTTTTATTTAACAGGCAGGTATTGAGTAAGTGTAGTCTGGGGATTAAAATGCAAAGATAAAATTTTATTGGTATTACAGAATACACTTTGTGTAACAGACAAAATAGTATCCTTGAAACTTATTGTCATATATTCTTTGTTCTTAACAGTGAGAAGTGTTTTACTTAGTAATTTAGCTACAGCAACAAAGTTTCTTCAGGAAGTTTCCTATGAGAATTCAGGTTTTCTGGAGTTCGTCCCTTTTTGTGCATTTAACTTGCTCCTTTCTTGAAACTAGAGTGTATTTCTATCTCCTGAGTAGGCTAAAACCATCTTCCCTTCACAACAGACCCAAGGTCCTCCTCAGAGCCAAACTTCCTTCAAAAACTGGGCCAGAATTAATCTTCTTTTCCTCAGAAGATATAACTTCTCTTCTTTTTGGCTTGAAAGGGAGTCTCAATCTACTACCCAATCACTCTTTCCATAACATACTCCTCGTTCTCTGGTGTCTGTGTAACTTCAGCTTAACTTAGACTTCGAATTCTTAGATAGAATCCTTCCTCAGGACAGTAATACTATAGTTAAGGTAAATGAGTCTTCTCTCATCACTAAAGGTGAACCTGTCTGACTTTTCAGACTCCCTGACTCCAAATCCTGTCAGAAAGTCAACTGTTTTCTGGATGTACTTACTGACCAATCAGAGAAGAGGGAGCAGCCTGTCACTCAAGCTCTCCATTTTAGAGAATAGTTAACACCCCAAAACTCTCTATTAAGTATTAACTGATCAGCCCATTCTGCTGTTTGTTTGACATTCTCTGGAAGCCTATCTGTAACCAGAAGCTTGAACTCTGAGGGAAGTTGAAATAAAAATTGATGCAAAATCGTTAGGCCCTTTATTCCCTCTAGAGTTAGCTTTGACAGATGAAATCCACTTATCAAAATAGTCTGTTTGGCGATAAAAGACTTAAATGACTTCTCTTTCTGAGGTACTAGGCTTCTAAACTTCTTTCTGAAGTAATCAGTATCTAATCTGGATCTGTAGTATACTGCTGCCTTGTATTCTGCATAAATAACAGGTTTATCTGAGGGAAATGTGTTGTAGATATCGGCCAATTCTCCTCAATTAAACTGGGTAAATACTTCATATATTGTGTGTCTGGTATTCCCCAATTTTGAGCAGACTTTTCAAAAGTTGACAGGAAGATTTGTGGATCTTCTCCTTACACATACACCATAAAATCTTTTAGGATAACTTGAGGAAAATCAGCTCTGGGTTTGGGGTTTCCCTCTGTTTTATCCCCGTTCTTAAGTCTCTCTTTCTAATTGTAATTTTTCTGCTTCCCAAGTGGTTTTTCTTTCCAGCTCTATTTCTTGAGTTCTAAATTCTGCTCCAACTTTCCACTTTTCCATTTCAAATTGTTTTTGTTCTCTCAAAAACTCTAAATATTCTGGGTTGGGGTTATACATTCCCTCAAGGATTCTCTCAGTGTGGTTCTGCTAGGCTCCACACTACTTTGTATTGGTATAACTCTCAGTTCTACACTTTTTTCCTCATTAAGTAAATTTAACTCCTTGCACTTCTGAATCAGAGCCTCCTTCATCCCTGGAAACTCTACCATTTTTCTCTCTTTTAATTGTATTTCCTTCTAAAATTTTATTAAACCTCACAAGATCATGTTCTCTTATAAATCCTACTAGTTTCTCTATGCCTACTTCCTTATTAACAATTCTATTTCCCTCATAGAATTCGTTTGAACACTATCTCCTTTGCTATCTGTCCCCTTGTAATGCCTTTTTCACAGAATGTTCTTTCTTCCCAGGATATTCTATCCCACTTAGAATATTTTCTCCTTCTCAAGATGTTTTATCCCACCTCCACCACCACACGACTGCTCTCTTTTAATCATGTGGTTAGATATGGTGTGTCTTTAACTTTCTTGTTATTTCTCTCACTCCCTCTTTGGGTTTGTAATGCTGCCACCAGGAATTTAATTCCAATCTGATGAATGGACCTTTTCCATAGTATTGTGCTCCTTCATTAGACTATGTGGTCCTGAGAATGAGACTGTTGTATGGGAATAGCAGATAACTCAAGTTTTAACAATAAATAAAATAAAACTTTATTTGTACAAGAAGCATATTTGTTTCAGGATGTTTAGCAACTTTTCTTCAAGTTCAGACTGAGGTGTCACAATCTTTCATTTCACAATCACTCCTCTCTCTTAAATCCTCCTTTCTCTTCAGAATGTAACTTTGTTCAATCTTTATTTTATTTTGCTCAGTTAAACTTTCCCTTTTAACTCCGGTTTCTGTCAGCTTCTTTTCAGTCTTATAATACTCTGACAAGATTAGGATTTGACTAGAGATGGGAACGATCCCAAAAAAATTAACGATCCAGCTGATTGTGGATCGGCGCCGGCGACAATCCCAAATTAACAATCCACACTGATCATCTCCCGTTCCCGAACCGTGGATCGTGGATCGTGGATGCCACAGCGGGGCACACTGGTATTCCCAGCTATGTGGGAAGGTGGGTTGTGGCAGCAGCCAACTCTTTCAGTCTCTCTCTCTCTCCAAAAGCTAGCAAGTAGCAAGCAAGAGCTCTGTCCCACTCCACTGCTCGCAGAAAGTGAAACCCAGCCTGGGAGCCCATGGCATGGGTCCCATTCAGCAACACAGGAGTTCTGTGTTTGGCCGTCAGAGCTGCCTATCAGGGTTTGCAGGGATGAGATTGGAGTGCCCATGGCTACAGAACACCCCCTTCCCCCTCCCTCCCCTGGGTGTCTTCTCCCAACTGGTGACTGCTTTGCTGCTCCGTGGTTGGAAGGAAGCTCTGCTGATCAAGGAAAGCTGGGCTTCCATTCGGGTTTCCAGGGCGACAGAAGGAGGGCAAACAGAGCTCAGCCATTTCCCTGACTCCATTGCCAGGGGAATAGATTGCTGGCGCCTGAGTGTCTAGATCACTGATCTGAGCCCAATTGCCCTGATCCAGGCCTTTCCCGACTGCTGGATCATTGGCCGTGGACGATCACGATCCACTGGGTCACGATCATGTGATCGCCATTATCATGGGTTTTTTCCAATCATAAAGCGGATCATGCCCATCTCTAGATTTGACTCCCTCTAGTCCCTCATATGTCCTCTATAAGTATCTATTTTTCTCTCAGAATCATAATGCTTTTCACAGTACTACATGGGATTCTACTCAGATGACTGCTTTTTCAGGCTCTGTAGACTGCTGACTCCCTAACTGTTAACTGAGGACTCTCTTTCCTCACACACTTCTTAGCTCCGCCCATACACTCTCAGTTACCAATTGTCCCACTCACTCATCCCCCACTTTCATCCCCTTGTTCTTCTGCAACTTACCAAGCATTTAAAGAAACACACACTTAAAATTTTAAATCATTACACCTTCCCCTCCCAGCTCTCTGATTTTGCTGCATTTTGGAAACCTGCTATTAAGTGCAGTCCGTCACATCCTCCCTGCATGGCTTTTTTGTATCTACAATAGCATGCTGGGTAGAAAGCAGGGACAGACAACACCTCTCCTTTCTCTGTGCATGCAACTGTGAGCCCTCCCCTCCTCCCTAAAAAAACTAATTTTACTGGTGTGTGTGGTCACATGTAAAATATGAGTTCAGTTGGGGTTCCCTCCACTGAATACATGTTTAGTCCATGTGTATTCAGGCGCTGAGTAAGTACCCTATGCCTGACATGAGAAAGTAAGTACCCTATGCCTGACATGAGAAAATGACATGAGAAATGACCAATCAAAATAGCAGTGATTGGGGATAATGTAATTTTATGATGGTCCCCCCCACACACACACCATTTTATGATGGTCCCCCCACACCATTTTAGTGGCCTACATCCTCCCACTGATCAGCTGGAGATTGGGGAGGGCGGAGGCACAGATTGCTGGACAGCTGTCTGCCATAAGTGGGTACCTTGCAAACCTACCCATATATTCATTTGTAATTCCCTCAGGCACTGTATACATACTAGATACATTAGAAGTTTCTACCTCAGGGGGTATGACTGTTTCTGTCCCCTGAGTGTTTTGATCTGCTTCTACTTGTGTGACTCCATTAAATTGCCTCACAGATCCTGAGAAATTTGCTATCATGGGGCAATTGAACCTTACATGCCTTCTGTGTCTACAATGAAAACATCTTGGGGTTCAGGGTGCTCTCTGGTTGGACAGTTAATTCTGAAGAAAGAAAACTAGCAGCATATGACATCTTTTTGTAAACATGTTTCTTTAGAAATGGGTTGGGAAGAACTGTGTTGTAAGAGAGGGTGATGCTAATTCAAAAGCAACATTGACCTAGGCTCACGTAATCTAACAGGTTGATTGTACAGAACTGAGGCCTTTTATGAACTCTGCTGACGTCATTAGTGAAGCATGCAATTACACCTAACAGAACTTTACTCTGAAAAAGCTAATTTCCTTTGAACATCATTTCAGTTCTTCTCTTATGTAAATGATACAGCATTGCAATGAAGGATATGGTATTATCCCAGAACACATTTTTGTTACGGTAAAAAATAGCCATTGAAGTAGAATATAACTGTGTTAACTTCCCAAAGTAACCATGTATATTGCAGTCAAAAGAAACCTTTGCCATCCTGATTAGATGGGGGGAGGGGTGACACATGGAGTGACAACTAAGCTCTGTGTATCAAGAGAGTAGAATGAAATGTTAATGAGTTTTTGCTAACATTAATAGTTAATGAACCTCTTAGTGTGCCACTTGTCTAATCACAGGAATGATCTATTAAACAAGGTGTAAGGAAAGTGCAGCATCAGTCAGCTTTTGCATTCAAAGTATTACTTAATTGTAGTTCTTGAACACTGTGTTTCCTTTCACAGGCAGGATGGAAAACAAATATCTCAAGAATCTAAAATTTTTATTTTTCCCTGTCATAGATTCAGTTATATTTGTGACAAGAGGGCAACTCACCACAACCATTCTATTTTGCTCACTGTTGCATAATGCACATTTGTAAAATCTGTGAAAGTATGCAAAATAGGAACATCCTATAAAGGTATGAGTTGAGCAGAGCCAAGCTTTGAGGGGATAATGTGAATGTTCAACTTCTCTTACATGTAGACTTCATATGATACCATTCAAAAAGTTCCCTTTTCCAGTAGGATTTATGAGAGGCTTTTTAAAAAACAATTGAATGGCAGTTCTTCATTTGTATATTTCCTCTGTAGAGCTGGAGCTGCTCTACAGAGCAGGTGATGATGTTTAGGAAAAAAAAAAGAGGTAACAGCTTCATTGGCTATTCAGTACTATTTTAAATGTTAGATATTTCAAGAAAAGAGGAAATTACAGACTTGGGAATTGGTAATGCACTATATTTCCTACCGTGACGTATTCAAGTGAAATGAGTTCTAGGTCCATTTGGACACACTAGTGACTCTAAACAAACTGTAAATATGCCCATCAAGACAGAATAAATACTACTTAGCTGCCATTTAGCTCATAGAGACTTTGAGTGGAAAACGTTCAGAATGTTTCCATAGCTGGTAATATGTGCCATCATTCACCATTCATTCACAGAGTACAAAAGATGACAGTAAAATTACATATAGAATGTTTTGGCCATGATAAATAGCTTTAGGAAGGTAACGGAAGCATAAGAATGTCTGTTATAAACTTTGGTGATTTAATTTAAACTGATTAATGTTGAAAACTATGCCTGTCCACCTCCACTGTTGGCAATTGCTGGAGACTGGGAGGTAGATCCTGGGGAGGGCAAGTTTGGGGAGGGGGGAGGCCTCAGTGGGGTATAATGACAGAGTCCACTCTCCAAAGTAGCCATTTTCCACAGGATAAACTATCTCAGTAGCCTGGAGATCAGTTGTAATTCCTGCAGGTGGGGCCAGGAGATCTCCAGGCCCTGCCTGCAGGATGGAAACCCTAATAACCCTTCATGTAAATGCTGCTAAGAATCGGGATCTGCACAAGCTGGTTTATCCATCAACTAAATTAAAGTAAGATGCAGCTCCAAATACATGTATCACTTCCTCTCATACTCCTTGAATTCCTGAAGAATGGCTCTATTAAAAGCAATGGGACTATTCTGGATGGTCAGACCTTTTGGGATTGTGGTATTGTATAAAAATGGTTTGTCTACTTTTGTTCTTTTAAAAACTTTATAATTTATATTGAGTATACAGAAAAAGGTAAAATGATTATTTTTATTTGACTCCTACATGAAGCAAGTAGCTACTGTTCTTTCAGACCATTATAATTTCCTTGCTGTATAAATGTTTGGCTTCCCTTGAATAAATCTGGTTGTTAGGCTAGATAGCATCAGAGGTATCTGGTGCTTTCTGAAGAGAGAAAAGAAAGAAAACTGAACTACAAAGTATGTTAAATTTGTGATGTGAAAGAATATGTGCCACAGCACTTCTATCTAATCTAAGATGGCTTAACCAATTTTTGTACATTTTAGAAAGAAAGCAGTTAGTTTTAGAAAAGTTACAATGGCATCCTGAGTAGGGGTGTGTGCTTCGGGAATCTGATTCGGGTAAAATACCCAAATCGGACCCGATCCAGAAAGCTTCGGGATTTCTGAAATGGGGCCAGAAATCCCAAAGCAAAGCTTCCCGAAGCATTCGTAATGCTTCGGGAAGCTTTGGGTTTAAATGCCCGTTTACCTGCTGCTGCGAGTAGCAAGGAAAGGAGCATTTAAAGCTCTGAATCATCTGCTCATCGAGGGCTTCCCCAACAAGCAGCTGAGTGCAGGCACCGCTGTTGGGGCCAGGAAACTCCTCGGCCCCTTCAGTGGTGGGCGAACAAGGCGGGGGGGGGAGGCTGCAGGCTTAAGCCTGCAACCACCCCACCGGGTGCTCCATTTGCCTTGCCAATGTCAGGATCGAGGAACTCCTTGGCCCCGACACCAGCGTGCAAACAAGGCAGCGGGGAGGCTGCAGGCTTAAGCCTGCACCTCCCCCCCAGGTGCTCGGTTCGCCCGCTGATGTCAGGGCCAGGAAACTCCTCAGCCCCGTCAGCAGTGGGTGAACAAGAAGGCGGAGAGGCTGCAGGCTTAAGCCTGCAAACTCCCTGCCAGGTGCTCTGTTCGCCTTGCCAATGTCGGGGTTGAGGAACTCCTTGGCCCCGACACCAGCATGCAAACAAGGTAGCGGGGAGGCTGCAGGCTTAAGCCTGCACCTCCCCCCAGGTGCTCTGTTCGCCCGCCGATGTCAGGGCCAAGAAGTTGCTTGGCCCCGACACCGGCGGTCAAACAAGGTGGCAGGGATGCAGGCATAAGCCTGCACCTCCCCGCTGGGTGCTCCACAGTTGACCAAAAGTAAGTGGGGAGTTGGGGGGCTTGGCGTTGTGGGCCTTTTAAAGGTCCCTGCTGCTTGCAGGTGGCAGGACAGGGCCCTTTAAACTATGGTGGGGGCTAAATGAGAGGGTTGGGAGTGGGGGTGGGTGGGGGTGCTGGAAAACCCAGCCCCCTGAATCACTTTGGAATGCTCCGAATCTTTACGGAGCATTCCAAAGTGATTCAAATACCCGAATCCTTAGAGGCTTGCTGCTTCAGGAAAACCCGAAGCAGGAAATCCGAATATTTCCAGCGTGCACACCCCTAATCCTGAGCAGAGTTACATTCTTCCAAGTCGTTCAGAAAACTTAGAAGTGTGCAACTTCGCCTAATATTGCACTACTATTCTGTGAACAGTGTTTCTGGAAAATTCTTCAGTAGTTACAATTAGGGGTGTGCACCCCAATTGATTTGGTTTTCTCGCTTCAGGTTTACGAAAGAGGCGGAAAGATTCGGAAAACTTGGGTAGCAGTGCAGCAGCCACATCACTTTTCTTGCTGTTTGCAAACAGCAAACAGCAAGAAAAGTTCTGCTTTCAAGCTTCCTGCCATTTTTTACCTGATGGGAGCGGGGAGGAAGAGGTTGAAATAAGTGGTCTTAGACTGGATTAACTCTGCTTAGGATTGCATTATCAGAGCCTTAAATGTAAGAAGAAGCACTTTGAATTGTGCCCAGAAACAAATGGGCAGCCAGTATTGATTTTTTCAGAACAAGGATGAGACAATCTCTATATCCATTTCCTGACAACATCTTTGACCGACTGAAGTTTACATATAAAGGCAGCCCTTTGTAAACAGCTTTACAGTACTCTTACTTGGATTTGATCAGACCATGGGTTACCCTGGCCAGATCATATTTTTGAGGGACAGACGTAGTTCCTGGATCAGCCAAAGTTGATAAGAGCACTGAGGTGCCACAGAGAAGACTTGTACCTCTAGACCGTGATCCAGCAACGTTCCAACATTACTAACCTGCTCTTTCAGGGAGAGTGCAGCACTCCCCAAGACTGACATAACCATGTGTGCTTGCCTATTTAATTTCCATCCCATCCCAAGTGACAGTGTTGCAAATCCCCCACTGCTTCTGTTTCTTCATTGATGCTGGGCAACACCAGATTGGGGAGGAATAAAACTGCATTTCTGTCTGGGCTGCTGGAGAAGGAGAACACTGAGATGACTAGTGTGACCAAAATCTAGTTGGAAGAAAATAACGAGGTTATCTATCTCAGCAAGCAATGCCTTGTTATGTAGTCCATCAATCCCACATGGGAGCCCCAGTGCAAACTACTGCCAGCATGGATTGTCTGTTCCTTATGTTAGGTTCCAGGGACATATTGAGCTTTCTATGTATTTATTGGCTGCCTAGTTCCCTGCAGGGCACCCTAATTGACCTAACTGAGACCTAGTCTCGGGATTAGTGCTGGTCTGGAGACACCTAGGCTGATCGTTCTGGAATATTTCAACCTTCATTCGTGCCAGTGATGCTCGTTCCACACTGGGCCAGGAGTTTTTGTCCTCTCTAGCCACTATGAGCCCATAATGGCCTTTGAGCCACAAACTTGCAGGACCATCCCTCCTAGTATGTGCCATCATGACAGCTTTGCTCGTGTGAGCAGAGCCTTCTAAAGATGCCACTTTGCAAATGGGTAAGATCAGCAGCTGCCAGCTCATGTACTTTCTCTGTGTTTCTGCTTTGTGGAAAAGCCTGCTTTTGGATGTCAAGAAGGCCCCCGCGCTTCTGTCATTTCACAGAATATTCAGGAGAGCATTTTTATAAACAGTTTGAATAACAGTATGATGGAACAGGAGGCTGCTTTTATAAGGAATAGGCTGATAGTCTATTGCAGTGTTTATTGTATGTTTCATCCTTCTGTTTCTGCACTGTCTTCTACTTTCAAAATCCACTGTGTACATTATTTACAGCAGTGCTTTTTTTCTGGGGAGATGCAGGGGGATGTGTACCCCTAAAAGTTTTGTGAATCTAACGGGAGAATGTAAAAATTTTTAAATGTTGGAATTCCCGCTAAACCAACTGCAAACGTATTATTATGGATATTTATGTGATGTGTTAAGTTTTATGTAGCGTATGTTGGCAACAAAGATGTTTAGTTATATTTAAATTCACTAGGAGCGCTGTTCATCTTACAAAAAATGGAACGTCTTTGAGCATCGAACATGCCACTGAGATCGCTGGCATAATCGGTGATCGTTAAGGTGCAGACAAATACAAACAAGTCTTCTCTAAGCCACTTGGAGCTCTGGTAGTTGGAATCTAGCACAGTGATAGGTCAGTCTTGTTGCTACCCCCAATGGCAGCGACCAATTTGTGTATTTGTATGTTTTGTGCAAAGAGTGCAAAGAGTTTGTCTATACTGAAACTCTTTGGTTGTGTGCACGGGTCACTATAGAGGGGCTTGGTTGGTAATATTGATACCCATAATTCTCATCACCAACAGTCTTTTGATGTCATTTCCTTTCACGGTGTTTACTGAGTCTCAGATGGAAGTGAGTGTTTCATGCCAATCTGGAAGTTATTGTGACCTGTGTAATATGAGGTAATGCATGTTTTTAGTAATTTTGTCCATTGACTGCATTTATTTTTTCCGATTCGAACTATAAAATCGTGATTTTCTTGAGTCAAACTGAGAGTACCCCTAAACATTTTTTTAGAAAAAAAGCACTGATTTACAGTATGCTATGCCTTAGACAGTTTTTTGTTTGCCTTGTTTGCTTATTCTTATTGCATTGTTTATTGCATTGCATATTGGATGTCTTATGCTGTCTAATTGTGTGTGTGTGTGTGTGTGTGTGTGTGTGTGTGTGTGTGTGTGTGTGTGTGTCTGTCTGTCTGTCTGTCTGTCTGTCTGTCTGTCTGCCTTGAATGTGTGACTACAAGGGCCGGGTTTTTATTATACAGGATTGTCTCCTGCTGTTTCAGTTCTGCTAGCTGGCGTGTTTATTTTATGAATGTGTTTGATATTATATTTCAAAGAAGTGACGGACCTGTGTGACTCATGGGGGGGAGTCCATCTTCTTCTGCTTGCTTTCTGGGCTGCCTACTTACTGCTGCCTCCACCTGCCTGGCTTATGGGGTGGCATGGGCATTCAGGCGGAATCCTGCTCCTGCCCCCACCTGGACCACCTACATGGCTTGTCTGGCTCCTGCTTCTTAACCTCCCCCCTGCTGTGTTGGTGCCATCTACCTAGTTTGATTGTTGGCTCTCTCTCCCTTTTGTACCCTCAAAATGGTGGCCAAGACCTCAAGACTTAGCATCACAACATCTCATTTTCTCCCACAGTAATTTAATTTTGCTTCCTCTTTTCTTTTTGGATTGCAAACATGGGAGCATCCTCCTTCTCTGTTCCAGAGCCCACCGTGTAGCTTTAATGATACACTCACTGAAGACCTAGTTCAGAATTAGATGTAGAATATGTTTGAAGCCATGCCAGAAACAACTGTTTTGTAGATGGAATCTATTCATATGTGTGTCTTTATATAAATAGTAGCCCCACATGAACACACAATTGTTCTTTGCTTGCTGAATCTTAAACTGAGGTTTAGTCAAAGTGGGCTGCTGGAACAAGAATTAAGCCTTCTACTTTTTATTCTTCTAGTCACATGTATCTGCGATTACTATCATATTTTGTTGTTCTTTTCATCAACTAATAGTCAGTAAAAGGAACATTTTTCTAATCAACACAAGATAATGAAGGAGAGAGTGAATAGAGACACCAAGATAAATAGTACCATTTAAAAACGTAGATGCTTCTGCATAGGTTGCATGTCAGAAAGCAATGTCTTGTCTCAGAGACAGTATATAAATATCTTAGTAACATTCCAGTACATTCTCACAGTGTGTTTCTGAGAATTATGAAATTTACATATTCTATCAAGAAGTGAGTTATAAAAGTAGCATCTATTTACTGAATAATGAAGTTGGCGAAGCTGGCTGTTACTGCAGAGAGGCCTTATATCAAAAAGAGCCAGGTAAATTGAGAACCACAGAGGAAAGAGGCCCTATATCATTCCTTTAGCTGACAGGTACATTGCACAAGCGCTATCCCAGAGGCAGCTCTTTGGTTTTCTTCCTCATTGCCGACTGCTAGCATGTGTTATCCTTACCAATTAGGTCCACATTCCACTCAAGATCAGTCTATGGCTGTGATCCATCTCACTTACTTTCTCTCTGGAGTTTTCAAGTCACTGATTAAGGGCACAAAGAAAGCAGATACCTTTTCCCCAGAGTTTATAGCTACCAAAAAAAAAAAAAAGAGTAGCAGTATCTTCTCTCTTTGATTACTCATGTTTCCTCCATGGAGCCTCTCAAAGTGACACAAGACCTTTTTTTTTTTTTTGACTGGTCGTGGCTCCACTCAGTATTTTGTCGCTGTTCTTCCTTACAGGGTCTGTTTTGCTCTTTTGTTTTGGTTTTCCAGTCACATTCCTCCTTTATAGTTGCAGTTACTTACTACTTTTCCCTCAGTATGAAATTGTGTTATTTGGTGTTGTCTCTGCATGATTCATCCCCAGATCAACATTCATTCCTTGCTTATGGATTCTTCTATCGAGCTAGAATGGGGCCTGGAGATCTCCTGAAATTATAACTGATCTTCAGATGACAGACATCAGGTTCCTTGGAGAAAATGACTGCTTTGGAGGGTGGGTTCTATGGCACAATAATTTGCTAGGTTCCAGCCCCTTTCCCCAATCACCCTAGCCGTATTGACCCAGGCACCCCGAAACTCCTATTCTGGGCACTGAACCACAGCCACACCAGACCCTTTAGGCAGCAGGAAGGTGCCTGTTTGATTTATTAGTGAGACTTTTCAGTCTCTGGATTCCCCGCTGAGGTTGTACCCATGTGCAACTAGTAGTAATTATAGACACAGACTTGAATAAAATATCTTTTAGTTTATTGAATACAAGTTATAAAGAGTATTGCTGAGCATAAAGCACTTTAGTTCAGGCAATAGACAAGAAAACAAATGAAGCTTTCTATTGCTAGCTAACAGCTGTCTGTCTAAAAACACTTTGAAGCTTCTCTTATGTAGTTTCTTAGCTGGTAGGTTCTCATGATTAGGTTTGGTAAAGGAGTACATTTCCATGCCATATTGATAACGAGGCATTGAAGTAATCTTCACTCTCACATGACAGTAAAGGAATAATGCGTAGAGAACTGAAAAGTGTGTGGCAGGCAGCCATTTTTTCTGTCCTGCCATCATCATGCTATCAGCTAAGAGCCAATCAGGGCTAACTTGCTTGATTGGCATTGCTAGCCATGTGAAATTGGGAAGTGAAGATAGGAATGGTGAGAGCCAGCCTCCCGATGCTGAATCTCTTGAGAGCTGGCAGAGGCCTGCAAGTATTGTTAATTAACAGGCCAGCACATTCTTTCTCAGTTAGGCCAGACTAGGCCTGCAACACTTACAGCCTGAACCAAAGTTCAGTCACTTAAACCAAGAACTTGAGTCTTGAATAGGCTTATTTGTTACAGTAGCTTGCACTCAAAATCTCCAGGTGTTTCTTTTCTGTAACATCTTTTGAGGCTTTATGTAAGAGCCCTTGCAAAATAGATGCAGAAAGATAAATAACATGAAGGGAGGTACAGAGAAATAAAAAAGGAGGCCACAAGATGAAGTTAGCAAATATTATACATGAACACACATGCTTAGTCACAAAGCAACAACTAATGAGTCAAAAATGATGCATATGTATTCACTATAACATTGGAAGTGGGGAAAAATTCTTAGTAACATCAAAATCCTAAATTAGATCACAGGACAGAAAACACACATCAATGGGATCCCATTTGAAATGAATGATGATTTACGGCTGATCCACGTATGCAGCAGAATGTGGTGGTAAAATTCTGAGTTGCTAGTATGAGATGGACCACTTCAGACTGTGGGGGGAAAGGTCACAGAGTTAATGCTCCTTTATTTAAAATTCCTGTGGCAACCCTATCTACGAATCAGGTAATAATGAGCCTCAAAGTCAGCAGTAGCTCTGGATTTGCATTAAACTAAAATTTCCAAATGATCGTGAAACTGGAAAAAAAAAATTCTTCAAGTGGCCAATCCCAATGCCCATGCAAAAACAAAACAAAAATGTCTTGGCCAGTCCACAAAATATCTACAAATCACCATTCCTCATATATAGCACACTTTAGGAAAGATAAAGTGCTAAGATTTTGGTTATGTTCCTGATAATACACTTATTTATTTATTACTTCGATTTATAAACTGCCCATCCTCAGGGGCTCTGTCTGGTGTGTGTGTGTTATATGCCATTAAGTTGCCTCTGACCTATGGCAACCCTGTGAATGAAAGACCTCCAAAACTTGTCTGGTAGCAGGATATTTATGCTCTATTTAAATGCTCTCATCGAAGATTATGGAAGACACAAGTCTTTCTTGTGTATTTGTATCAGAGTATGAGTATGTTTTTGTGTATCTTGAGTGTGTGTGTGTATATATATATGAGATAGAGGTTTTTTTCGTTTTGGTCTCATTAGGCAGATGATTGACCATCTATGGGTTGCTCAACTGAGCTGGGGTCTCTACAAACTCACCTATGCACCCCTAATGTATCTTTCAGATGGATGAAACAAGGCACTTCCTGTTCCTCTTGATTTTCTGTCTGTCATTCAGGTACATTCCAGAGCTGAATGAGCTGAAGTCACACAGAGGCTGTCTGATAGCATTTTTAAGGGTATTAATTAGCAAGACAGGTCATGCTGGATTGCAACTGATACCTGCTCCATTATTAATCCTGCACTTGGCTGCCCACTTGCCCAGGGTGTCAAGACAGTGGCATCAGATCTTTTTTTTTAAAAAAACTTATCAGATAAGAAGCATTCATACATTTGCTGAAGAATTCCTGATAGGGTTAAAGTGATTCTTCAGCACACAGCAGAACACTGGACAAACTTACTGTGTCTTATAGGCTATAGCCCCCGATCCACCCCATACACTGACAATACATCTGAGAGAGAGAAAAAAACCCTATAAATCCTATTATAAACATATTCAGTCATCCCAGAAAGCTCTTTGTCTGTAATTAATATGGATTTTATTGCTTATTTGACTAAAGAATAAAAACACTGCACAAATGGCACACTGTAAAACTTGGCTGTACAGAAACTCAAAGACTACCAAAATTGGAATAAGATTACCCACATGAGTCTTTTCAGTAAGCTAGATAGTATGTTTTCCTGCTTGCTTCAGGACATAGAATAAATACCTTGCTCTCTAAGCACCTTATGGTTCCAAATGATTTATCTTAAATCAGTAAATTAACATAGCCAGCTTTTTCACTCCTTTCAACTTTAAAAAGATGCAGAGAGCCATTTTTTCTGATGGAAGACATTATGATCATACTTAGATCTTTGGACTGACACTTGTAAGAACATAAGAATTCCTTCTCTGAATTTTGACCCAGTCCAGCATCCTTTTTCTCATAATGGCCAATAACATATTCTCAGATACCCTAAAAGTTTTCTGGCCAAAGCATCCCCCTGATGTTGTCTTCCAGCAACTATTATTCAAAAGGATACTGCCTCTGAACTTTGAGCTTCCATATTAGCCATCATTGTAATTGCTAATGATAAGTTTTATGTTTGCATAGGTATGTTATGTGAGCAGGGCCAGCCCATCCACTAGGCAAACCTACCGAGGGCACCAGAACCAGGGGCTCCAAAAGAATTAGACAGCTACAGCCAGCCCCAGGGCAGAATGTATTCCTCCCATGCATGTCTACCATGCCTACTCAGAAATAAGTCCCACTGTGCTCACTGGGAAATACTCCCAGTTAAGCATGCTTAGGATTGTATCTTTTGGAATGAGCTACTTGATGTTCCAAGGTAGGTAGGGCTGAGAAAGATCGGAGAGAGCCATGACTGACCCAAGCTGGCTTCATATGGAGGAGAGGGGAATCAAATCCAGTTCTCCAGATTAGAGTCCTCCCACTCCTAACCACTACACCAAACTGGCTCTGGGAGAGGATATAGTTTGCCCGGAGCTGGCCATGTTTGTAAGGAATTGCAGAAAAGCTGAAATCTCATTTCCCCTCACCTCCTCCTCTTTTCCACTGCCACATCCAGCTTTTGAGGTTTACTTTATTCCCAGCTTCCCCTTGGTGGGATTTAAACATACTAATTCCTGCATCTCAACAAGCTCCTTTTCCCAGGGAACTAATGCTTTCTGCAAGTGTGCAGTTTGTGTATCTGTACTAATGTCTTGCATTGCCAGAAAGTACTGCCCCCTAAACCTGAATCTTCTTCTTGGAATGGCCTTGGAGTGAGGGTTTCCTTTATGAAGTGAACTATGGAGGCATCTGGGGAAATGTGGTTAGAATAGCCATGCTCCTTTCGCTGTATGTCTGCCTTTGAAAAGAGAATGCATTTCCTGGAGGGGATTGGAAATCCTGCAGACTAAGGTGAGCATAACAGGAAAAATGAACTGAAATTACACACAGAACTTGGTGGTTTGGCTCATTAAAGCAGCTTCTGGAACTCTGAACCAAATCCAGAAAATGAGGCTGTAACGAGTACCTCTCCCCCCGCTGAAAATTTTGTGTGTTTCTTTTCAGTACTCGTAGCACAGAGGCCACACAGATAGGCCAGGCAGTCAGGCACCATCTGGTAGCATCTTGTTTTCCTTAATGACAAGTCTGTCTGCACATGCAACCAATTGGCTCCAGACTGAGCCCTTAGTGTTAACTCCGTTGGATGGAACAGGATACTCTACTGAGAGGCAGAGCAAATTGCTGTTTGTTTTATCTACCTGCAATTTTATATTATTCGCAGAGTTCTATAGACTGTGGTTTGGACCAGAGTATTTCGTAATTATTTGTATTAGGCTGTTTTATCGTGTTTTTTATTGAGTATATTATATTTTTGTATTAGTTTTTAAGTGCTGGAATTGTTGTGAACCGCTTCAAGATCTTAATGGAAGAGAAGCAATATAAAAAGTGAATGAATGAGTGTGTGTGTGTGTGTGTGTGGTGCACATGAGTGCATTTTTTAATGCTTCCTGGCCAATGAGGTTCTAACTTCTGACATTGGCACTGAGTGACTCATAGGGATCAAAGGTATGCTTGGCATTGGGGAGGGAAGCAGCAAACAGCATAGTGCCATCAGAACCAATGTCACCATCACCATCTTTTTCTGTGAGCTTTTATGCACAATGAAAAGAACGGCTGGCCCAGCAACGTCCACGTTGGCATACACACTTGGATTTGAGGAGGGAGGGGTCTCCTGCAGTCTCTGAGTCCCTGGCTGCAACAAAGGCTCATGTTATGCAGATTAAGGTGAAAATTGGAAAGAAAAAGCAATTATTAGAGCCAAGAAGTCCCAGGCATATTGAGCTGGTTCATGACCATTTCTGCTGCTGCTGCTGTCCTTTGTTTAGGTGCCATGGTGCCCTAGGGCCACTCACTGTGACTTGAGAAGTCCTCCAAAGATAACAGATGGAGGAGTACCTGAAGGAATTTCATCTTGTCCAGAAAGGCTTCTGGCTTTGCAGGCTTCTCTAATTAAAACTGTTAACCCAGCATTAAGTGAAGGGGAGGTGGCAAGGGTGTGCATGCATTGCACACTCATACACAAATGCACCCCACCAAGTCTGTCCAGATCAGTATTCCACATGGCAAGACTGATCTCATCAGATTTTTTATTTTACGGCACACCAATGGGGCTCTTGTTGCTTATCGTCCTGTGATTTTGCCTTCTTCCTTATCATTCATCTCTGGTTTAACAGTTTCAGTTGGAAAGGGAGACTGGCAGCTGGCAATGTGTCCAGTCTCCCACTTTTACTAGTAAAATATAGGGGGAAAGAGGGGCATCCTCTCTCTACTTCCCTTCTTATGTAGGAAAAAAACTTGTAGTCCTCCCTTTCTGTGCGCTTTTACAGAATGCAGCAGCACATATCATTATCGGGACACCGCTTAGGATGCATATACATCCAGTGCTGTGTTGGCTGCATTGGCTCCCAGTTGAGTTCCAGATCAGGTTCAAGGTTTTGGTTTTCACCTTTAAAGCCCTTAACAGACTGGGACCAACATACCTATGGGACCGTCTCTCCCAATCTGTCCCTCGAAGGGCTTTACACTTCTCTGATAAACACCTACTGGTTGCCCCCAGCCTGAGGGACATTCACCTGGCCTTACCCAGGGCCAGAGTTTTTTCAGCTCTGGCACTGGCCTGGTGAAACACTCTCCCAGCAGAGATGTAGGCACTCCAGGACTTATTACAGTTCCACAAAGTCTGTAAAGTGGAGATGTTCTGCCAGGACTATGGCTGAGGCAATCTGCCCTTCCTGGCCTCCCTTGCTCTGCCCTGCATGCTCCAGATCTCTTTGGCAGATATATCCATCTATGTGCATTTCTGGGTTTCTCTACAACCATCTTATTTAGATGTGTTAGCAGACGCCTTAAACGGGCTGTAATTATCTGCTATTCTCTATTCTAAATTGCTGTTTTAGTATAATTTTATGCTATATTTTATATTATATTCTGTATAATGTTTGACATTGTTGTAACCCACCCTGAGCCTGCTTGCAGGAATGGCAGGCTATAAATTGAAACAAACAAACAAACAAACAAACAAATAGATAGATAAATAAATAAATAAATACATGAATAAATAAATAAATAAGGACAGGCTGGCAGCCAGCGAGTTTAAACAGGGAGTCTCTGTTTAATCTGCAAAGCAGATTTGGGTGAAAAGGATTCATACATGGGATAACAGCAAGACTCAAAGGTAAAACTTACTGGATTTTTAAAAAAAAATTGCTGTAGGTGCCAGACCGGTTGGCAGTGGAGTACTCTCCTGCTTGCATGCTGTTTCCCACTATCGCATGTGCCCAGCCACCACCAACATCCAGCGTCTTTGGGGTCCATTGCTGTATGAGTTTTCATGTGCTTGAGGAGAAATTAATTACATTGAAAGGTTTGGGGGTGATGCAAAAAAAAACCCAGACTGTGTGTCGCAGCTGCTCAACATTTGCTTTGACGTGTATCTTCCCCAAGCATTCTTCGGGGTCTATAAACATCAAGCCCCATTGTTATCGGCTCTCAAACTCAGTGGGTCGATGGTTTAGATAGAACATAGTGTTTTCAGTGCAATTTTGGTGCCATTGTGTGCAAAAACAGCTGTCCCTGAGCCTTGTCTCCTTGAAAAGAAGGCCATGCATTTGTGTAGGCATCGCCAACATGCATGCAAAAGGCCAAATCTCATGAAATGAAAAAAACCAACAAAAACCAAACAGATCAGTTCCAAGCTGGCACCCCCACAGCAGGAACAAACCAGTAATGAGCCACAGAATTGAAATGGAAACTTTCTAGATGCACTCCCCTACTGGAAAGTTTACAGCAGTATAGAATTTGTAGGTCTTCTACTGGGCATAATACACCGCTTCCTACAGCAGAGTGTATGGCATTTCCTATGTTCCTTTCCTTGCTGTGGTCTGTATGTGAGAGACACTGGGCCACTGTACTGTGATTGGTGTGCATTGGTTGGCTGCTTCCATATATGGCTGACTTGGCGAAGGCATTGTTGGCATGCCACTGTATGATTGATAGGTGTGGGTACGGGACTCAAACGTAGCTGTTGTGCTCCCTGATCCTTCAAATCTTTCTCTCCTTGCCATTTCCTTTCTCTGAAAGAATAGCACCAAATTAGTGTCGCTATCCATCAGCTTTATGAGTTGTCCTTTTTTCCTATTGAATGACCACACGCTCCTTATATTGATGGATGACTGGCGTTTACTGAATGATTGTAACCTGGGACGTAGCAGGGCTCCCTGTCTTACCAGTAGTCGGTTAGTGGCACTGGGGGCTGAGCCTGGATACAGGCGTTGGAGGGCATCAGTTTGCCCTTCTTAGCACAGACCCTCCCCCACCCATTTGCCTGCAGTGTTGTTCTTGAGGGTCTCCTTTTCTCCAGGAGTAGTGTTTCAGGTTGTTCAGTAGACTATAATGGAACAGGAGAGGTAAAAGTCTGTTAAGTGAAAGAAGGCCTTTGGATAAAAACCAATGACAACAAAATGTACTACCTAAGTCCAGAAGCAAAGTATGTTCTGATTAGATGCTGGAGCAAAATGGCAGGGCTTTTGTCTTCATGCCCTGCGTATAAATTTCTTAGATGTATTTGACTAGCTACTATAGGAAACATGGTGCTGAACAAGACAGACCTTAGGCTGATCAGGCGGAGTTCTGATGGTCTTAAGTACTTCTTTTGAATAAAGTAGCAGAGTAGCAATAATAACATCAATATTCATGTATATGCAGAAGATGTTATCTCCTGCATGCTATCACAAGTTAGTTTCAAAGTTTCAAAGTCATAAGGAAGGAAATACTGCTCCTTAGATTCCTGAGGTTCCTAAATATTAAGTAGATTGAATGTGAGGGCTTGAGACAAATTTAATGAGCGTATGTTGATGCTTCCAGACCTACAGGCCAGATGGCCTTATTTCTACAAAGCCCAAACGTGGTGAAAAAAAGTAATGCCCCCAGGTGTCTACTGTACATTTCAATCTGTGATAATAGTTAAAAAATGATGTTTGATAAACTGAAACTCCAGGAGGCAGTCAAAAGGAAAGAAAATATATTGATGGTGTCTAATTTATGCAAAGATTCAAGGATACAAAATGGTAATTAAAAGTATGTGCAGGAAAAATGTGGGCAATTTGTTGGATCAAAGGTGTTTTTGTTTTCTCCAGATTAGCAATGAAATGAAAAAAGTGCTATTATCTCCAATATGCCACCGGACTTTGAGTTTTATATCTTCTTACAGTTACTTTTAACATTTAAAACTCTCCACCACAATTGCTATTCATTATGAACTTGTATGTGACTTTGCTCCACCAAGTTTACTGTCTTCAGTTGACTAAAGAACCACTTCCTCGAACTGCAAAGATGCACAAACCAGTAAATTTTCAGGGTATTTTTTCTTAGGGTTTGCCAATGATCAATCACTTCAGGTTCTCCCAACCAAAATTATTTTTTTTAAAGAAGCGTTCGATTGTTTTGAGGTGTTTTAGACCAAAATATGCTCCCCCCGCCCCATAATACTGTTGAAGTGCTTTGGCCATGAACTCCTCTTGTAGTCCCAGGGTCAGTGGCGTGAGGTCAGAGGTGATGACCTCACTCTGCACCAGTTGGAGTCTCTGAGCTGATTTCAAGGGGAGGCTTATGAAGAACACATTACAGTAGTCTAGTCTTCATGTTACTGTAGCATGGCTCCAGGCGGCCAGATCAGCCACGTACAGTGCGGGGCCGTCTTCCAGGCTAAACAAGGTTGGAAATAAGCCTTTAACAACTAGGATGGTTGTAAACTAACTGATGCAAAGGTCTCAAAGAAATAACATTTATTTGACACTGTCACTACTGCTTAATAAGTCTTCTAACTGACTCTATAGCACACTCTGTCAGATTCAGGACCAACTTTTCATCAGCATCTTTCTAGATGTCTTCCGGCTCTCTTTCAGACATCCAAGTAAACCATGGGGCTGGCTTCTGCCCCAAGGGCAGGAGACGTTAACGAGGAGCAATCATGTTAATAGTTGCTTACGTTTACTGTATTGTTGTTTTTTTGAATGTGCATTTTATAGATTGCTTATAATCCATAGATGAAACACTGGAGTGACTTTTCATGCTAGGATCTATGTCTGTCCAGCATTGACTATTTCATTCATATTGAGAGGGGAGGTGGATCTTGTGTATGGTCCCTGCATGTCTAACTGCTGCAGATTATTTACACTCTCAGAACTGAACATATCAAACAACTTTTGAGATGGGTGTGTGAATCCAATCCAATAATAATCACTGTGTACTCTTTGACTATAATGGTACTTACTTTTGAGTGGACCTGCTTAAGATTTCTCCTTTGGACACTTTCAGCACTTTTTCCAAGTATGATAATGTCCAGAAAAATGAGGATTGGGGTTTCTTTAACTGTAATCTTGGCTTTGAGGTTAAACATTTTCTACCAAATTATCTGTTCTTATCAGTTCAATAGGGCAGCATGTCCCCCATTGACTTGTGGTCAGGTCTCACCTATGATCTTGTTGTATACACTTTCTCATATCTGTGCTGAGAAGAGATGATGCTAAACTTTAGCTACCATAATATTCATTTGGCGGGGTATGTGGACATATTTATTTATTTATTTTATTTGAAATTTCTATTCCACCCTTCCCGCAAGCAGGCTCAGGGCAGATAACAACATATTAAAATACAATAAAAAATTCATCTACAGTAAAACATGAAAACAACATGAAAACAATACATATTTAAAACAGGATGGTGGACAGCCTTCACAGGGAGGGTTAAGATTTTATACACCCCTTTTTTCAGGCTGGCAGAGGCCCAACCTCAGCCATATGCCTGGCGGAACAACTCTGTCTTGCAGGCCCGGCGAAAGGATAGTAGGTCCTGCCGGGCTCTGATTTCAGCAGACAGAGCATTCCACCAGGTGGGAGCCAGGACCGAAAAGGCCCTGGCTCTAGTCGAGGCTAGGCGGGCCTCCTTGGGGCCAGGGACCATGAACAGCTGTTTGTCCCCTGATCGGAGTGTCCTCCGAGGAATATATGGGGAGAGACGGTTCCATAGATACTCTGGCCCCAGTCTGCACAGGGCTTTATAGGTCAATACCAGAACCTTGAATCTGATCTGGTACTCCACAGACAACCAATGCAGCTCACGTAAGAATGGTGTTATATGCGCCTTATTTGGCACTCTCGTAATAACACACGCCACTGAATTTTGTACCAGCTGTAATTTCCAGGTCAGGCTCAAGGATAGCCCTGCATAGAGCGAGTTACAGTAATCTAGCCTAGAGATGACCATTGCTTGGATCACTGTAGTTAAGTCATGAGTTGACAGGTAAGGGACAAGTTGCCTGGTCTGCCGCAGATGGAAAAAAGAGGACCTGAGAACTGCTGTGACCTGTGCCTCCATTTTCAGGGAGGCATCCAAGATCATCCCCAGGCTCTTAACCCTTGGAACTGGCACTAATGGTGCCCCATCGAGGGCCGGGAGCCGGAGTCCCAAACCTAACCCCCGTGGCTCAAGTATAGGACTAACGTCTTTGTGGGGTTAAGTTTCAGCCGACTCTGCTTCAACCAACCAGTCATGGCTGCAAAAGCATGTTCTAGGACATCTGAGGCTGACTCAGGCCAGCCATCCAGCATCAGATACAACTGGGTATCATCTGCGTATTGATAACACCCAAGTCCAAAACTGCACCAACTGGGCAAGGAGGCGCATATAGATGTTAAACAACAATGGGGAGAGTATTGCTCCCTGTGGAACCCCGCACACCAAAGGGTGGCGGGATGACAATTTCTCCCCAAGTGCCACCCTCTGTCCCCAATCATGGAGAAAAGTGACAAGCTACTGTAAGGCGTATCTCCACATTGGTGAGGTAGTGAGTCAGAAGATTGTAATTGACTGTATCGAACGCTGCCAACAGATCCAATAATATCAGCAGCGCCGAGCCACCTCGATCAAGATGTCTACAAAGATCGTCTGTGAGGGCGACCAGCAACGTCTCCGTCCCATGTCCTGGATGGAACTGGACTAGAAGGGGTCTAGGGCCAAGACATCCTTCAGGAAGTCCTGTATCTGTTCCACCACTGCCTGCTCAATCACCTTTCCCAGAAACGGGAGGTTCGAAACCAGGCAGTAGTTGATCAGGTCAGTGGGGTCCAGTGATGGTTTCTTTAAAAGAGGCCTCACCACAGCTTCCTTTAATGGCCCAGGAAAACCCCTGGTGCCTAAGGATAGGTTAACAATGGCCTCCAGCGAGGACCGCAGCCCCTCGGCACTGGCCTTTACCAGCCACGATGGGCATGGGTCCAAGGGACATGTGGTGGGCCTAATTGATCACAGGGTCCTGTCAATCTCCTCCCCAAAGAGTGAGCTGAAATGATCAAATATTGGCCCTGAAGGCAGCCAAGGGGTCTCTAGCTCATTCACTGAATCAACTGTGGCTGGCAAGCCGTGTCAGAGACACAAGATTTTATCAACAAAAAAGTTCCCAAAAGTCTCACTGCTAAAATCTGAATTCAAAATTTGACAGCCTCCCTCTGGCAAGGATACCAGTGACCGAACCACATTAAACAATTTTACCGGGTGTGAGCTAGCTGGCGATGGAGGCTGCATAAAACTCTTTCTTCACAGCCTTCACCGCCACCTCATAGGCTTCCATAAACGTCCTATAAGATGATCTTGCCTCTTTGTCCTGAGATCGTCGCCACACTCACTCAAGCTGTCTTAGCTCCCGCTTCTTCCATCAGAGCTCCTCTGTATACCAGGGAGCCCGTCTTGCATGGGGGCAAAGAGGGTGACAGGGGGCAATTTTGTCAATGGCTTCGGAGAGCCAGCACTGCCAGTCCTCCACCAGCTCATCTAATGAACCACCGAGGAGCATTGGATCCTGCAAAACATTCTGGAACCCAATTGCGTCGTAAGTCTCCGTAGGCGAGCATAAATCAGCTCACTGCCCTTGCGAGGGGGGGTTGTATCTGCAGCCAAGCCTTCAGGACTGAGCAGTCTGACTATGGCACCAGTTCTACCACTTCCAGATCCACATTTAACCTCATCCCAAAGATCAAATCTAGCGTGTGGGGTTTGATGTGTAGGGGTCAATACAAATTGGGGGAGTCCCAGTCCTGCCATGGAAAACACCAGGTCCGCAACCTGCACAGAGGAGGCATCATTGACATGGATGTTAGAAGTCCCCCAGCACCATCAGTCTCCAAGGCCCACCCCGCTACCACCTCTAGCAGGCACGACAGGGTAGCTGCTGGTGCGCTAGGCGGTCGGTACACCAGACAGATAGCCAAACTCTCCTCGGTGCCCCACACCAGGCCTACACATTCAATGCCAGAGATCTCAGGGGCGGGAAGCGGCCTGAAGGACAAGGATTGCCACCCCTCCCCCGACCTCCTATTCAGGACTAGTGGAGGACCGAATATCCTGGGGGGGGGGTCAGTTCTCCCAGGCCAACTGTTTCACCCTCCCTCACCCAGGTTCCAGTCACGCATACTAGGTCCACATCGCTCACTGCAAAGAGATCTTGCAACATTGTGGTCTTATTGTTTATGGACCTGGCATTACACAACATCAGTGTTGAAGGAAGGTTCTTTTTCCTAGCTCCATCACCAGCGTTTCTCAGGATGGGACGCAGGTTAGAAGGGCACCGAGCCATTCCATATCTCCGTGCCCTTCTCAACTGAGACCAGCTCTCACCGTCATACCTCCCATGTCCTCAGAGGACTGGGATCCCTGACCCCATGCCAGTCCTCCTCCCTATGTCCACCATCATCCAACTTACTCTCCATTCCCCACAACAACAACAGGTGAACACATTAATTCAAGCAACTGAGGCACTTGGTTCAAAGATAAATTGCTGATTTATTAAAATCAAATTTAAAAGTTTAGCATTGTTAGCTTTGCTAACTAGTTTGGCTACTAAACAAAGTCTTTAGAACTTTAATCATGTGAAAAATGCATTCTATGTACATTTAGTGATCTCCTTACTGATTTATAGCCCATACCATTGTACCCTTCTATAGGCAATTAACATTTGCTTAATACCCAAATAAAGTTTTTATTTTTATAACCTATCATATGAAAATTATGAGGCTTTTAAAAAAAGACAACAACATAGAGTCATAAAAGGCGGATAATGAGAAATACATTAGCTATTTATACAAGATAATATCTCATATAAATGTGACATTTGCCTTCTACTCTTTCTTCTTATTGCTCTATGCTTGTTGGTTATGCAAATATTATTCACTCATTTTTAATGTTCTCAGTACTTGGATCAGCACACAGAAATACCATTTGCATTTCACTTAGGCTACATGATCACACCTCTTATTTTCAACTGGAGTCAACAAATGGTAGACCACAATCCATCCTTTGATCATTGCTTAGTGAAAACAAATGACAATGAAGTATTAATCCTAACCTCCAGCACAGTCCTCTTAAAGGCCAATAGATTGTTTATTGGCTGTAGAACCACATAAACGAATTCAGATATGAAGCATTGCAATGAAATACCTGACAGTGTTTGGTTGTTAACTTCAAAGAGTAGGCACAATACATAGTTAAACTGTAATGAACTGTTGCTATATTAAAATAATTTATAATAATTTAAAACAGGAGTCAGGTAGCACCTTAATGACTAACAAAATGTTCTTCAGCAAAAGCTTTCATGATGCAGAGCTCACTTCATCAGATTCATGAGGTTTATGTCCATTGGGGCAATTTATTTACCCACAGTTATGCATTTGGAATTATCATAATAATTCAGAATATTTTCAATTGTGATCCTGAGGAGATGATTACAAAAATCTTACTGGTGTATTTAGAACAGAGAATTTGTTTATTTATTTAAAATACCAATACCCTGCCTTTCGCTCCTCATTCAAGGCAGTTTACAATCTATATATATAAAGACTAGTGTCCTGAGTGACTCATCAATGCCCAGCCCAAATCCCTGGACCTAGAAGTGTGAAATTTGGAGAGGACGTTCCTTTTGTAATATAGGGGCTCACTAAGAAGTTAAGAAATTCGCCCCCTAAGGGGGTAAAAAAGGATAAAATGTGTTTTCCCATAGGGATACAGCATTCCTGTGTGGCTGGCAGGGTGCTCCTCCCCCTCCCCACCAACTGCCAACTCAGCCTCCATGTGGTCATTTGCATATGCGGCCTTGATTGGCCATCAGCCCAACATTCTAAATTGCATGCAGGACTCATACAG
Source organism: Eublepharis macularius (assembly GCF_028583425.1). Lineage (NCBI taxonomy): Eukaryota > Metazoa > Chordata > Lepidosauria > Squamata > Eublepharidae > Eublepharis > Eublepharis macularius. Next base: position 171,496,597 of record NC_072791.1, on the reverse strand, counting down.
GACTCAGGACACATTCAATGACTCCCAATCATTAAAGGTGTCCTGAGGTAAAAATACACCTCCCCTCTAGGGTTGCTAATCTCCATGTGGGGCCTGGCTTTCCTGAGTGGCTGGCAGGCTGATGGGTCAGCTGTGGAACTGTGTTCTGAGGAAAAAATAAGGTCAAAGGAACTGCAGACAGATGAAGGAAGACTGTACAAGACTCCTGAAAAGGGATATTATATAAAAGTCAGTATGGCAACTGAGTTTTTAAATGTTCCTGGGGAGGTGGTGCATGACCTTTCTAGGGGCCATTTCAATGCGAACCTCTCACATGAACCTGCTGAAGGGCCCACTATACCACCCCTCCCTCAGTCCAACTCCACTTTATTTCTCTTGCAGCCATCACCTCTTACTGCCCCCAAGAAGCCTCCTGACAGACGTTGTGCAAGATAAACTGATGCTAAAAGGAGGAAGCAACTTAGAGATGCAGCAAAGCAATATGCACATTGTACTCCTGCAGTGCACTGAGCAGCAGTGGGCAAGTACCAACAAGTCTCAAGTCCAAAGGAAAGGTGACCATCCCTGCAGGCCGGGCACAGTAGTGACGACCCTAGCAGGCCTAACAGCCATGATATACCCTGATATCATCATTATCACAAAGAAGTCCATGGATGGGCTGTACAAGCATGCCACTCTGATCCCCAAGAAAGACAAGGCTGCCATCATTAATGAAACACAGCTCCCTCAAAGGGGCAAAAATGGAGTATGGATCTGTGGACTCAGTGGTGTCAATGGATGATGCGTTCCACTACCCTGTGGAGTTCCTCAATAGAGATGGGCACAAAACAGAAAAAAAATGAACCATGTGGTTCATGGTTCGTCAAATTTCACGAACCATGAACTTTCATGAACCTGCCCCTGGTTTGCAAACCGGTTCATTTGGTTCGTGAAAACGTCACATCCAGGTCAGAAAATCATCACTTCAGGGTCAGGAGAAGGTCTGCAGGAAGTCCATCCCCTGTTGCCTAGGAAACTGATTGATTGGCACCAGGCTGTCTGCAGTGATGAACCAAAAAACGAACCAAATGAACCAGCCTAAAAGTTCGAGGCGGTTCATCAGAAATGGGATCTGATGAACTGTGGTTTGCAAACCATGAACCAGCCTGATTCGTGCTTAATTTTGGTTCGTATTTCATTTCGTGCCCATCTCTATTCTTCAACATGCTCAACCCTCCTGGCTTCCAAACTCACAAGTTTCTCCTCAAAGTGGGGGCTCCAAAGTGGGGGGAAACCACCAATGAGATCTACAAAGAAGTCCTTCAGTAGAAAAAAACCTGGTTGTACGTATTTTTTCACTATTTCTTGCACTACAATCTTTTCCTTTTAAAAATCTCTTCAATAAATGTTACATTTAGAAATTAACTTGATTAGTTTTAGGCATCAACATCCTCCACTTTATTCAAATACTTTTGTGAAGTGCAGGTAGTATGCTATTATACTACAAAACCAACTCAACACCCCCCCCAAACAAAAAATGTTACATACCCATAAATATTATAACTGGATTTAAAGTAGTTAAATATGGTAGTGAAGCATGGGCATCAAGCTAGTTCTAAATAAAATCATCCATAATATATATAAAAAACTCATTACCCCCATCCCTTCCCTAGGAAAATGACTCCAGCTCAAGCCCTATTTAAAAACGTTCTAGAATAAAACAGCCTTACACTGCCCTCCTCACCTCCTCAAGGAGTCTGTTCTAAAGGTGGAGGCACTGTTGAAAAGGAATGAGCTTTAGTAGATGCCGGGTAGGAAATCTAAAGCAGGTGGAATGGGGAAGAAAATGGGAAAAGAGAATATTGATTCATAGGCCTTAGTCACAGATAAATCCATATTATACTTGTTCCATCTTTGCTGGGACAGATTTTTGTTGTAATAACTTAAGCCTACACAATATACACTAAGAAAGAAGCAACACCCTGGTTCTGAAATGCCTCCTCTACTTATTCCCGCAGCAAGGATGAGAGATCCTCCACCTTCACTGCTCTGAGCAGTGGAGGAAGAAATTTCTAAAAACTGGCCATTGAGCAGATGTGATATCACATCACAACAATTATTCCAAGAAAGGACTGACGTCATATCCAGGTTTTTCTCAGAAGTGATGCCACGCTATCCCACTGATATCCCCAGCCCTTCAGTCACCCATTGGTTGTCAGGCCAGGCCTGACAACCCTACCTCTATTCTACCATTCATAGATCCCCAGCTTCCTTCAGTACTCTGAAAGGTATCTGAAGTTTGTTTGAAAGATTTGTTTTGAGATTCAAATACCAGGCTTTTTGTACATACGTTCATTATGTTTACATTCATGATTGAGTAATAAAAACTATGAAGTGGGTTGTAAAACAATATTGCATGCATTTAGTATTTATGTATAATTATCTTGGAAAAATGGAATTGTGGGTAGACATGGGCGCGAACCAAAAAAATTTAACAAACCAGCGGTTTGCGGTTCGGTGCCAACAACGATCCTGAGATCGTCCAGCGAAGGGGGAGTGCGCTGGTATTCCCGGCATTGGTGGGAGAGGACATGACATTCGGACGGGGACCTGATCCCCCAGCAACTGCGGGTCCTCACCTTGGAGTCCCACTAAGGAAAATTTTGACAGCAGCCGACAGTACCCACCTTCCTGCCTTGCCGGAAAGGATGGGAGGGAGAGGACCTGTCACGTGGGTGGTAAGTGGGAACGTCCCCCCCAACCTCCAGGCCAAAGAGGTGCGTGCTGGTATTCCCGGAGTGGGTGGGAGAGGACCTGTCATCATGAGGAGGGGAGGGGGAAGATCCCCCAGCATCCGCGGTTCCTCCCCCGAGGGTCCCACTGAGGAACAGTGTGGTGGAGGCAGCCAACAGTACACACCTTCCTGCCTTGCCAGAAAAGATGGGAGGGAGAGGACCTGTCATGTGGGGGGTAAGTGGGAAGATCACCCCCTCCAACCTCCAGGCCAAAGAGGAACATGCTAGTATTCCTGGAGTGGGTAGGAGAGGACCTGTCATCATGAGGAGGGGAGGGGGAAGATCCCCCAGCATCCGCGGGTCCTCCCCCGAGGGTCCCACTGAGGAACAGTGCGGCGGCGGCAGCCAACAGTACACACCTCCCTGCCTTGCCGGAAAGGATGGGAGGGAGAGGACCTGTCATGTAGGTGGTAAGTGGGAAGATCACCCCTCCCCCCAACCTCCAGGCCAAAGAAGAGCGCGCTGGTATTCCCGGCACGGAGGGGCCGGGAATCTCTATCTGTCTCTACATACAGTTCTCCAACCATATACCATTCTCTAACTGTAACATTCATTCTCTAATGTTTGTGCATACATTCTAGTGTCTTTTGCATTATACTGATACATTCTGGACTGTTTGTCTCTGTCTCTGTTTTTGATTTTCAATCCTTTTCTCCATGGATGTGGCATGTTCTGTTTGATTCCATATCTCCTTGATGCATTCGCATTCTATTTCTACTTCTAGAACGGTTGATATCTGTGTGCCCCTTTCTCTGTTTCTCTGTTTCTCCCTCTCACTGTCTATTTGCAACTTTCTATCTCTCTCTGTCTCTTCCTATGTGATTCCACCACTATTTATCTGAATCTATCTCTTTCTACGTATATATATGTCCTTTATTATTTCTTTCCGTCTCTGTCTTTTTTTCTCTTTCAATAACTATGTTGTTTTCTATTTTCCTTTCTCTATCATCATCCATATGTAGGCTTGTTTGTCCATCTTTTCCCAATGGTTTTGTTGTTTTTCAATACATCTTTCTATCTGTCCCTCTATCTTGTTCTGTCCGACATGAGGAGGGGGAGGGGGAAGATTCCCCAGCAGCTACGGGTCCTCAACCGAGGGTCCCACTGAGGAGTAATACAGTGGCAGCTGACAGTACCCACCTTCCTGCCTTGACGGAAAGGACGGGAGTTGCAGGACACATTCCCACCCAGCTGAAAGAGGTCCCATCAGTCCCATTGACAGGGGTGCCGCCACATTGTCAACCACCTGTATCTGTACACAATACAATCTGCTGTGCGAGCGCAACTGAGCTGTTTAACCAAGGAGGGAGCACTAACAGGATAGTCTCTCATGAAGCAGGGGCTGACCTGATCTGCCATCCTGCCTTTGTGGAAAGTAGGGGATGGGCAGGACAGGAGGCATTGTTTGGATGGGTCAGACTGGTTCCTGAGAGGGGGAGACAGAAACATGACAGCAGCAGACATTGGCCACCTTCCTGCCTTTGCAGGAAGGACATCAGTCGAGCGACCCATTCCCCCCTGCTCAGAGGGCTCTGCGTTTGCGATGGATGGGGGCACCGTGTGGCTGAACTATATGTGCAACAGTTCTTGAGCTGCTGCACAAGTGCCTAAAAGAGGCTGCCATCAGCAGCATCACCTACCTTCCTGCCTTGCCGGAAAGGATGGGAGGGAGAGGACCTGTCATGTGGGGGGTAAGTGGGAAGATCCCCCCGCAACCGCCAGGCCAAAGAGGAGCGTGTTGGTATTCCTGGCGTGGGAGGGAGAGGATGTGTCATTCGTACTGGGGGCCTGATCCCCCAGCCACCGCGGGTCCTCACCCGAGAGTCCCACTGAGGAACAGTGCAGCGGCAGCCGCCTCCTGAGCCATCAGCCTCGAGGTTGTAAGTGGCACTGTCCCAGACTCCGAGGGGACAACCTCCACCAGTGCGGCCTGCCAGAGCACTCTGCTTTCACCAGCATCACCCTCAGGGCAAAGTGATCCTCCCACTGCCCCCCACTCAGAAGAGCTGGTGGCCCCCTTTCTCCCCCCAATGGATGTTTCACTGGGTGAAGAGGAAGACAGGCTCGGGTGGTGCCTCTTCAGATGGCGAGTCAGGGCTGTTGAAGACCGGTGCTTTGGGGTTTTGCCCCTGCGCACCAGGACATCACAGGCATGGCACTGCACCACACAAGGGTCATAAGGAAGGGCCCAAAAGTGCCTCCATACGGAGGCATTGTAACGTCAATCGCTAACTGTCCCAGGGCAAGGAGGATGAATGGTACAGGTTGCGCTGCGGAGCTGGACATGGACAATGAGGTGAGGGGTGGACTGCAGGAGGGGACACCAGCGAGAGTTTGGGATGGGGACGGGAGGGATCTTTCATAACACACATACCATTCCTCCAGGGATCCATCGCCCACCCACCCCTCCTCAAAATGTTGAGAGAGATTCTCTCCCCCCTGCTTAAAGACCTCTTGGGCCTCCACAGCCCACATAGGTGAATTGGGGGGAGGGGGAGGACTCCCTGCAGCCCCCAAGCCACACCCAATACTGCTTTCCACAACTGAACCAGGAGGACTGCCATCGCACTTCACCCCACAACCACCCTTGGCAGCCAGCACAAGAGGAAGACTCATTGTGCCACCAAACTAGAATTAAGGAGGACAGGAAAGGAGGTGACTCTGAGTGCCCTCCGCTGTGGTGCCCACTGAGCTTGGGCCCAGGGCCTGGCAGCAGCCCTAGCACCAGAGGGAGGGAGGGACTAGAGCACTAGCCCACCACTCCCACAGACCTGAACAGATCAGGCACTGATTAATAATCATCAATGTGAGCCCTCAGCTGAGGTGCCCACTGAGCTTGGCCCCAGGAGGTCTGTGTTTGGCCGTCAGAGCTGCTTATCAGGGTTTGCAGGGATGAGATTGGAGTGCCCGTGGCTACAGAACACCCCCTTCCCCCTCCCTCCCCTGGGTGTCTTTTCCCAACTTGTAACCGCTTTGCAGCTCCGTGGTTGGAAGGAAGACCTGCCGATCAAGGTAAGCTGGGCTTCCATTCGGGTTTCCAGGGTGACAGAAGGAGCGCAGAGTTCAGACATTCCCCCGGCCGTGTTGCCAGGGGAATTGATTGCTGGTGCCTGAGTGTATGGCTTCTCGAACCACGGCCGAACTCACTGAACCAGGCTTTTACCGACCACTGGTTCGTTGGCCGTGGCCGATAACGAACCGCCGGATCACGATCGCGTGATCGCCATTTTCGTGGGGTTTTGAAGTTTGTAATGCGGTTCGTGCCCATCTCTAATTGTGGGCCCTCTTCAAATGCTGAAGAGAGGTCTCTTTTCTTCCCATTTCATTTTTGTTATAATAGTGTCATAATGATTGAAGTTCATAACTCCTTGGTTCATACTTGGTTTTGTATAGCTTGGATATATTACAGATTGAATTAGTATCTTGGATACATTATAGATGGAATGTTATTTTGAATTTCCTTCAGTCTTTTTCCAATTTGCATGTGCAAAAGCCCTTTAATCTTTAATCTCAGCGACAGTTTAGCTGAAACTGTAGTCTTTAGAGTCAAGTTGTTGACTGTTGTAAAACTGTGAACTACGCAGCTAGGTTCATGTGATTGCTGGGCTCCTGTGAAGAAGTTTTTTGAAGTTAACACCTCACACTTTCCAATTATACATTTAGAGAGCACATGACAATGCATCAATTAAAGATTATCATGAATTTGCTTAAAATTTACTATGAATGAAACCTTTCAATCAGTCACATGGAATGAGTTTGTGACAACATAACCCTCTATTGGCATGTTTTGCAAACTGGAAATAAAGAAATATAGCTATAGTGGTTTGGAGAATTTTGGGAGGCGGGGTTCTTTTCATTAGGAGAACAGGTCTACTGGACTGGAAGTGTACCAGGGAGCAGTGAAAATCCCACAGATCAAAATAGGTGTTAATCTAAAACATAATTCAGGATTGTGGGCAGTGACCATCTTTTAAAGATTAATCATAGGTAGTTCACTTCTTTCTTTAAGGAAACATCTTTGGTTTATATTTTATTCATAGAGTCATATTGTCTTGCATGATTCCTGCTGTGTACAGATGTGATTGTAGTGACTTTACATTCCCTGCCCTGACTGCTGCACATATTCTTGAATCAGCAGTCTGCAATACACTTAACAGGGTTATGGTAGCTATTATTTTACTATTTCCTAGTGGGCTACCACTCCTTCCATGCCTATAAAGATTGCAAGAATGAGATGCAGAATCTTAAGTGCTAAATTAATACCTTGTTTTTGAACAGAACTGTAGAGTTGCTATTAGAAAAGATTTAGAGTACAGAATTCCTCAAATATTTTTGTATGTTCTCATTATCTTAATGGTAGTTCAAATGGAATAGTGATTTAAATTATGAGTGGCCACAGAACTGACAGCTTCTGTTGAAAGCAGAAAACACAAGTGCCTTTCACTTTCAATTAACATCTCTTTTTCCCCCAATGGAAGAAGTATAAGCTGTCCTCACACTGAGAGCACCTTGTCTCTGACATGGACAGATTGGGGAACTATTCATTTTGAATGTTACTAACAAGTGCAAGGCACATCTGAAGCTATTCATAATTTAATGTGTCTGTGATCTGGATAAATGCATGTAAGATGCTATTTTCATTTGCCATATCAGCCTGTAAGTGTTATGTATAAATTTGTTTAAATGGTTGCTGTTCTCTGCCATGGGATATTTAAGATGTCAAGTACATATTTTTATTATTATTATAGAATGTACATAAATCTGACTTAATCTGAATGTGGCTCCAGATAGGCTTGCCAATGCTGGCTTGAGAAATTCCTAGATTTCATGTATCCCTGGATACATGGCTCTACTAATGTATCCATCTTGGAGTAACTGCTCAGTTGTTTATCTCGGTATGAACATATAACATTTTTGTAATCACTTATAGTTGTAAAAAAACAACATGACTGACTGAAAATGAAAAAGTGTGACAAATCATGCATTTAACATGATCTGTTTGTATTAAGCCATAGCTTCGATTTTTTCAATTTATTTATTTATTTATTTATTTATTTATACCTTCCTTGTGACTTACAAACTCAAATATTCAAATATTCAATACAGCTCCCAAATAACACCCCTTAAATGCTGGACGCCATTTGAACTGTATGTCCCATTAAAAGTGCAGGTAAATACAATAGCCTTGTGTCACCTCTTAAACTCCGGTAAAGACAGTGCCTCTTCGCCTCCTGAGGAAGCCCATTCCATAGGCTGAGGACTACAGTGAAGAAAACAGGGCTCTGGTCAGTGCTGGGTGGGCTACCCTAAGTGGAGGAACAGCAAGCAGGTGGCAACCTGAAGACCGCTGTTAGTGCATGGGAGGATATGCGAAAAGATAGTTCTTCAGATATGTCAGTTCTGGGCCATAAAAGCTTTAAAGATTATAACCAATGCCTTGAATTGAACTCAGAAACAAAATGACAGCTAAAGTAGCTGTTTTAAACTAGTTGAGATATATTGCTAGCCCCTGATAATATTCAGGTCCCCACATTCTGAACCAACTACAGTTTCAAAGTTTTCGTCAAGGACATTTCAATATACAATGCATTACTGTAATCCAACCATGAGGTTACAAAAGTATGGATTAACATGGCCAAGTCAACTGAGTCTATGAAAGGAGGCAAACCAAATGCAGCTGATAGAAGGTACTTTAGTCCACTATACCAACCTGCCTTTCAGACAGCAAGGGTGGGTGGGTGATCCTGCAAACTGTTGATCTGCTCTGCAAATGCCACCACCACTCCATCCAGCAAAGGCAGATCCAGGCATGGGAAGGGGCTGGCATGTCACTGCTTGATAAATGTGAATGGTGTCAAGTCCATCATTTAATGGGTGGTTGTTAACCCTTGATGTTTTTCTCTTCTCTTCCGGCTTCCATTTTCTAGTAATTGTATGGTATGAAAGGGACATCATCATAGCAAGGACACATGTTCAAGTTAGCAGATGATGAATATATTATTATAATTTATGATGCTCTGTATTTAAAATCCTAATCTTGCTGTACTGTTACCAGATGTCTTATGCTGTCTCATTTAACTGAGTATTTTAACATTTTGTAATCTGCCTCGAGTTAAGTAAAATAAATAGTTTAGTCCCTCTATTTCTTCATGGCTTTCCTTCTTCCTCAAAGCAAGCACATTATATCTCTCATTTTCCTCCATTCCTAATATGAGTCCCTGTTCATGAGTCAGTGTTTTAGCCCTTCCTCTCAGGTTTACAGGACTTTAGTGACCTGAAAACCAAGCATGAAGAAGCCAAGTGCTGCCTTGCCTCTTGATAGTGGGCTCTAGCCCCTTCCCCCAGGACAAGCATTCCCTGGTGACCTGAGGACTAAGTTGTCAGAGATGAACTGATCCTGATATAAGGAGGGAGGAGCCAGTGGCTGCTCTGCCTCTGGTAGTATGCTATTCATATTACGAAAAAGTGTTTTCTGAATTATGTGAAGCAATACTATATGAGCCAGCTTGGTGTAGTGGTTAAGAGTGCAGGACTCTAATCTGGAGAACCGGGTTTGATTCCCCACCCCTCCACTTGGAGCCAGCTGGGTGACCTTGGGTCAGTCTAGGAGCTCTCTCAGCCCCACTCACCTCACAGGGTGATTGTTGTCGTGGGGATAATGATAACATATTTTGTAAACCACTCTGAATGGGTGTTAAGTCATTCTGAAGGGCAGTATATAAATAGAATGTTGTTATTGTTGTTGTTGTTATACATGTGAGGATGTGGTGAGAAATGATCAACTGTGGCTGATTCTACTTTCTGGTGGTCATAGAGAGACTAATGATTTTCTATTATCTTCCACCTTAAAGATTTTATTATAAGGCTTTCACTCACCCATGGACCATATTTCATTGTAAATAGCATACTAGAAGCAAGGAAGGCAAAGGATTTTTTTCGCACCTGTATTTCTGTTCGATAGTTTACAAAACTGTCAATTCTTTTATAGACTTTTAATGTTTCTTCTCTCACTCATGCTCTCTCTCTCTCTCTTTCACTAATCATTCCAACGATTTGAAAGATAATTAAAGTTTATTAGCTCATATGTCAAAATATGTATCAAAAGAATTGTCTATGAAGAATGTTACAGACAAATGGTGTGTTAGGAGAGTGGGTAGTGTAAAAGAGAATCATAAATCAATTCATCTGTCTTTTGCTGTTGCCATCTGTCTTTTGCTATTATCTGACTTTCTGGATCCAAAAAATAGACAAAGGGCTCTGGATTTACTGTAGCCTATTCAATGGATTTGATTTATCTGTAATCATTCACCTCTGTCCATGCTCTTCCTGCATTTTGTATTTCTCAAACCAATCCAGCAGTTCATACAGTAAAACCAGTTGGCAAAACTGTTACTAGATTATTTACTATTTAAATTATTTGAAATGTGAACACTGTGATTCCAAGAATGTCTCAGAAGAAGCTCTTCTACAGTGTTCTAAAATCTAAAGGCTGTTTCCTGTGGCTGCAGAGAATGTGGTCCATGTACCAATCTGAGCTCAAAGGTATATCAAAACAATCCTAGTTGCCTAGAAACTTTCTTCTCCCACCTTTCACTTCTAAGGAGCTTCTGCTTTAGGTTCTACACTTAACTTAAAGAAACCCTCAGATCTAGGCAGTGACTAAGCAGATCTATACCTAGTAGAAAGGAATCTGTGACTGGGTAATAAGGCACCAGATTGGAAGGAATGGTAAGAAAAAAGAAACAGTTTATTATGGGGATGTTATATCTATAACATCCTTATGTCGGGATGTTCAAGGTTTTCAGAACACAAGCATTTCTTTAAATATATTAGGAGCAGAAACCAACTGGGGAGGTGGTTTCATGACAAAGGAGTAAAAAGATAGCTTAAAAGGAAGATGGTAGAGAAACTGAAGGGATTCTTTACTTCTTTTTTCACTGTTGAAAATGTGAGGCACATGTCTGCACCAGAGCCTCTATTTTCAGGAAGGGTGTCTGAACAACTGAATCATATTAAGGTGATGAGAAAAGTTCCAGTACAACTAGGAAAACTGAAAACTAGTTAACTGTGAAAGTCCATGTGGCATATACCCGAGAGAAACTTAAAGAACTCCAGTGTGAAATTGTTGATAAACTAACAAGTATATGTAACTTAATAATAATATTATAATAATGTTTGATTTATATACCGCCCTTTAGGACAACTGAATGCCCACTCAGAGCGGTTTACAAAATATGTCATTATTATCCCCACAACAAAACAACCTGTGAGCTTGGTGGGGCTGAGAGAGCTCATAGAGGCTGTGACTGACCCAAGGTCACTCTGCTGGTTGCAAGTGGAGAAGTGGGGAATCAAACTCGGTTCTCCAGATTAGAGTCCTGCTGTTCTTAACCACTATACCAAACTGGCAACCAAACTGTTGCATCACCACTACTGCGTCTTACATCGGTGCAGAATTCTTAGTCCTGTACTACTTCTCTCCCCGTCCCCTTTGCCAGGGTGCTGACTGGTTGCCCACCCAGTGGAAACCACTCCCTCTCTCCCCAGCTATCCACATATTTCAATTCCCTGTAATGGGTCTTCCAGGATTAAAACTAAATCATCTGAGAAGGCTTTTAATTTGTATAACTCTTTTTAAATTTTTACGCCTCTAAACCTTTCTTCCTGTCTAATGTCTCTATTCAAAACTTCCAACACCAAAATGAAAAGGAGCAGTGACAATGGACATCCTTGATGTGTTCCTTTTTGAATCTCACATGGTTTAGTTAATTCTTCATTAACAGTAATTTTAGCATTCTGTGAAGTGTAGATTGATTTCACCCATTTTATAAAATTCTCCCCAAGATTCATCTTTTCTAAAACTTCAGACAGGAAAATCCAGTTCAAATTGTCAAACCAGTTCTTAAGTTCTTTGAGCAGGTTAACAAGTATGTGGATAAGGGCAACCTGGCACACATCATAGACTTATAAACATAGAAACATAGAGCTAGAGGTGGACCTCAGGGTCATCTAATTGAACTCCTGAACAATGCAAAAATTAACATCTATCTCCCTCTCCACCTCCCCAATAACCCCTGCTCTATGTCCAGAGAAAGGCAAAAAACCTCCAAGATACCTGGCTAATTTGTCTTGGTGGAAAATTCCTTCCTGACCCCAAAGTAGTGATTAGCATTACTCTAGGCATGTAAGGAAAGGCCACAAGAGCCTAGCACCAGCTCATCCATTCATATCGTCTCTCTCCCAATCTGCGTACTTTCATACTGAGTCATAGAATCGTCTTTGCTGTCAGGTGGCCATCTAGCCTCTTTTAAATACCTCCAAAGAAAGAGAGCCTTAACTGACTGCCACCACTCTGGTTCTAGAATTTTTCTAGAGAGGCCTAGAGCACCCTCCTTGATCCCCCAATCATATGTACCTGATTCTTGTAGGCCAGACATACCCCACTATGGAGCAAGGGGTCCACTCCCTCCAAAAGCGGCCTCACCACCACTCAGCTTCAGAAACTGAACATCATCCCTCTCTGTGCAGGGTCTTATATACTCTCTGTTAGTGCTCTGTCTCCTTGATAATCTTTGGTATCTGTTTTCCCTCCATTTTTCTCTAATTTAATTCTAAAGCTTGGAAGGTGACACGTCTGCTGAACTTAGCAACCATGCTTCAGGCCTGTGTTTGACATAAAGGCTGTCTTGAGGTGGCTAGGTTGCTCTACCTCCTAATCTCAGGTTTAGGATTATAACAGTATGGAACTGTGTGGGACTTTAAATGCAGTAGAACTTGATTTCAAGAGGGAAGTTTCTATTGTGGTCCATATTTTAAGTAGATTCATTCAAAGTTTACATACAGTTGTGGCATGTTTCTTGCCACCTTGTGGGCTTCAGCCCTCACAGGATTGCTACAGTCCTGGTATGCAGAGTGGTCACAACATGGATCCCTTGGCCATTATAAAGCAAGTGGTAAAAATGACCAGCCCCATTGTACTTTGCTTTGGCAGAATGTGCAGAGAAGTTGGTCTACAACTTGGTCTTTCAAAGGCATTGTCACTTGCACATCAGCAAGCAATTGCTCCAAAGTACAGCTAATTATCACTTGCAGTTTTCTTTCTGTAAATGGAAATGTACCGGGGGAAGAAGACAACCCAGATCTCATTAATATAACACTTCATTGAGTTGCCAAAGGATTTAAGAAAAAATAATGTTAAGATTGCAGTGAGTGGATGGTAACACGTTTAGCAATGTAAAACACACTTCTGTTTAACAGGAAACTGATAATGGTTCTGGTAACCCTTTAGCAGTTTTAGATAACCTCTATATACTCCTTCTACCAGTTTAGATTAACCTGTAATACCTATGAACTTGTCCACATCTATGCCAAGTTTGTGATGATTTTTTTTCATAATCTCCTAATATGAAAGAAATTAGTTCTGATCTTGCTTTTTGCAGTAATTTATAAAGACACCAATGAAAATACCTGTCCTTATGCAATATTTATATCACTGTGCATCTGATTTTATACCTGTACCATGAACACTTATTACAATGGTGTAATATTAGCAAAGCTGTTGCTTACAGAATCTCCAGGAAATTACTGAGGCCACACAAATGCTTTTTTGAATATATACAGGGAAAAGATGTTTCAAAACAAAGGTGGCATTTATTTTGGCTATACCTACTAAAATTTCACCTGTCAAAAGTCATAATCCAGAGAAGTCACATGTAAGAAAGAGAGCTATGACTATGAGCACAACTGGAACTTTTTTCTGTGCAAACTTTCCCTGAAGAAGAGACAAACTACTGTTTGAATTGCAAAGGTTTTTTTCTGTTTGGCAGTATTTATCGCTGTAGCCTAAACAGCAAGCTGGACTGCAGGTGAAGTTCTCACATTTTTGTTATTGTTTTTGCTCTACTGAAGGACTTTTGTTAGAAAGTAATTATTCAACAGTAATGAATTCATTTAGCTTCATCTTCTTACAAGGCATTTGCTTTTTGCGTAAATGTCACAGGCATTTTCACAAATGCTCACTTCTAGCTGAGTAACAGTTAATAGGTACTCAAAATAAACTGTTGCCTTGATATCAGACACATTTACTTGTGTGACTTTTCCAGCCTCCAAGTTCATATAACATGCAAAACAATCAGGTGATCAAAATGTGACAGATTTCTAAGCTCCTTTCACCAGTTGTGTTATGCTAATTAAAATTAATTGAGGGTGCTGCAAGTGATGTGTATAAACATTCTCTCTCTCTCTTTCTATATTAACAGCTAAATCCTACCTTTTGCTGTGCAGAAGGAGAGCTTTGACTCAGAGGCTTCAGTACAGTTTGTGAATCTATACTTCACACTTGTGTAACAGAGACAATCTCCTAAAATTTCATAGATCACCAAATTCTTTTACCTAGAGCAGCCTGCGTATCTGTGCCATGAAAATTACTCATGCTTCAGAGCAAACAAATATCTTGTACAAAGCATACCTGGAGAGCTAGAAAGGGAGATACAGGAGATGTGCATGGACTTCCATACCTTGCAGTGGCCATGTGTGTCAGGGGACAAGAGAAAACAAGGCTCTTTGAACCTTGTGTGATTTTTTTCTATGCTGTGCTCATGCTCAGGCTCTATCCCTATGGCTGAATCCACTATCTCTGTTCTGCCAGAGGTGGAGCCTTCCTCCAATATCTATTCTGCCTTCCCCAAAAGCCTTGCACCAGAACAACATCTCTTTTCTACCAACAAAATGCACCAGAAGACTTTGCCATTAACAAAATGGAAAGATTGGATCCAACTCCATGTGTGTGCTTTAGTAAGTGAAGTTTCCTGAACCAAAATAATAATATATTTTTAGCACTCATCCACTTGGCAGCCCCTGAAGATTTAACTTAAGGGTGTGGCTTAACAATGGTAAAGCATCTACTTTGCATTCAAAATGCATTCAGTCCCTGGCATCTTTAGTTAAAAGGATCACATAGTAGGTGATGTTATACTGAGACCCTGGCAAGCCACTGCCTGTCTTAGTTGACAATGCTTATGTTGACAAACCAATAGACCGAAGCAGTAGAAGGCAGCTTCATGTGTTCATGAGAACCTTTGTTCTTACCTAAAGGGGAGCAGTGGAATATCAATAAAACTAAATTAATTGTTCTTGGCTATTAATTTGGCAAAGAAGCAACCTCTGGGGATGTTCTGAAATGAAAAAAAAACTTTCTTCAAAGTAAAAAGACAGAGAATTCACTGTGTACTCAGCAGTCACTAACGCGTACTATACACACACATGCACAACATTTAACTTAGACGCTTGTTATTTATGTAGGCTTATGCCACTGACAGAAGTTGGCAGTAGTGGAGTGCTTAACTAAAATAAAAGTCAAACATACAAATTCCATGTTTTCCAGCCACTCTAAATTGTTAATTGCGCTTTGTGCGAAGGAAGATCTCTTGTTTTACTTATCTTTTATAAAATATTTTACATGAAATATCACATACATACACAATTTAAATTATGAGTGAATGAAGAAATACATATTTCCATCATTTTTTTACTGCCACTTATACCATTATTCCTGGGATCAATGCAGTTACAATCCAAAATACCATTTCAAGTATTCTTCTCTTTGTAGTTACTAGAGTGTCCCCAGATATCTATCATATGTTTATTCCATCTTTCCCTAAAGGGGCTCAAGTTGGTAGAAATGGTTCTCTATTTTGCCATCACAGTAACCTTCTGAGGTAACTTAGGTTGATAGTGTTTCATAAATTTCATGGGTGAATGGGAATTTGAACCTGGGACCCCCAAGTCTTAGTCTGACATACTCTTTACACCACCCTGGTACTCATTGCTATCAGGTAATAACTAGAGATGGGCACGAACAGCAATACAAGCAAAAAAAAGCCACGAACAGCCCAATCTGCTGTTCATGAACAAGCTATTTGTGAGGCCCCATTCTAAATGAACTGGTGGTCATTACAAGCCTCATTCATTGCTGTTCGTCTTGCTGTTCATCAGGCCAGACAGTCTGGCACCTGCAATCAATTCCCTTGGCAACTTAAGCAAGGATTGTCTGAATTCTGTCTGAACTCCTGCTGTTGCCCTGGAAACCCCAATCTAAGCCCAATTTAGCTCGATAGACAGGTCTTCCTTTCAAGTGTGGAGCTCCAAATTTGTTACAAGGGAGCAAAGTGCAGGGGGGGAGGGGGGCTCCCAGCTCTGGCTTAGTTTGCAAACAGTGGAGAGCTGGAGCAGAGCAGTCTGCATGTGAAAACGTAGTACTCATGAAAGGAGAGGGAGAGAGTTGCTGTTGGCATTTTGAGAGAGAGAGTGGATTGGAGCTTGAATTTTCTTTGTGTGTGGTGTGATAGGGATCTACCCCTTCAAGTTCCAGGGCTGCTGCCGATTCGTTTTCGTTTTCCCGGCCATGTCGGATGCTCCTCTCCGCAGGTCCGGGAGGAAACGTCCGAGCAGCCTGACCGGGCGGTTGACCTGCGAGGGTTAACCCCCAGGACTCCCAGTGAGGGAGGCAGGGTCCGGAGCGCAGCGGGAAGAACCCCTTGAAAGCAATGCAGGGGGTAAATTGCCCATTTGCTCCAATGGAGGCCAGCAGACTTGCGCAGCACTTCGCATGCTGCCGGGCCATGGAGAACGGCAATAAGCAGATTTAAGGTGAAAACCTGTAAGTAAGCGAATCCCTTCTGATTTCTAAGCATATGCGAAGGATTGGTGGGAGTTGAAGCTAAGAAGGCGCGGATTTCTTCCCCTTCACGGAGTTTCGGAACTTAGCTGGTGCCCCCCCCCCCTAAGATGGCGACGAAAAAGCAGAGCCCTGCGATGAGTAAATCGGTGATGGCGATGTTACAGGGGAAGGGGGAAACCTTGGAAGAGATGGTCAGACGAGCGGTCTTTGAAGCTATGCAGCCCTTTGTAGCAAAGTTAAATGAAATGGGGCAAAAGGTTGATTCAGTGGAAAGCGAAGTGAAAACCATTAAAGAAACAGTGTCTGGAGCAGAGCAGTCTGCATGCGAAAACGTAGTACTCATGAAAGCAACAAGTAAAGAAGTGAAGCTCTTGGAGAATCAAATAATAGGATTACAAGTGGACCATGCCCAAACGGTACTGCGTCTCCAGAATGTAAAAGAGGAGCAAACTGAAAATCTAAAAGATTTGGTGTCGGAACTTTTGGCATCATTCGCAAAGGCAACTAAAGAAGAGTTAAAAAGCGATATTTTGGAAGTCCGTCGGACATCTTCAAAATATGCAATGAAGCATCAGCTGCCTCGCAAGATTATTATTGACTTTTCATCTAAGAAGACTCGGGACACCATCTTATATAATTCGTATAATGTGGACTTGGACTATCTGGGCAATAAGGTTAAGATTTTGAAGGACGTTCCATTTTTGGCTTGTAAAAGAAGATTTAAGTATAAAAGACTTGCGGCTTTCCTGAGGAAAAGTGATGTAAAATACAAATGGTTGTTTCCGGAAGGCATCTGGTTTAGATACAAGGATCAAACCTACAAGATAATATCGGAAGTACAGCTGAGAGACTTTTTGTTTAACCATCAGGAGTTTCAGCAAGAAGAAAGTCCAAAGTCTGAAGGGGAGAGTGGGGGGGGAGGGAACGAGCACAGCTATTGTAGCTGCGCAGAGAGAACTGAGACCGAGACGCGGGGGGGGGGGGGGGAAGAAGACCTGATCCTGAATGTAGTCTGTACTTTATAAGATCTACCAATCTGATAGCATATTAGAAAGTTAACTTTAACTTGAACCTAATCCGGAACTCCACGGGGAGCCAGTGCAGCTGCTGCAAGATCGGAGTAATATGTGCCTTGTATGGTGTGCCCATCAGAACACATGGAGCAGCGTTTTGGACCTGCTGTAATTTCCAGGTTAAGCCCAAGGGAAGCTCTGCGTAGAGCAAGTTACAGTAGTCTATTCTGGAGGTGACCATTTCATGGATCACTGTAGTTAGGTTGTGGGTCGACAAATAGGGCGCAAGCTGCCTGGCCTGTCAAAGATGGAAAAATGCAGACTGGGTAACTGCCATGACCTGGCCCTCCATCGATAAGGAGGAATCCAGTATCACTCCAAGACTCCGGACCAATGAGAAAGGCACTAGCAGTGCCCCATCAAAGGCCGGGAGCTGGATTCCCAAATCTGGCAATCCTTGGCCTAAGTACAGGACCTCGATCTTTACCGGGTTCGACCGGCTCTGTTTTATCCATCCAGCCACAGCCTCCAAAGCTCTCACTAGGACATCAGGGGCAGAGCCAGGCTGGCCGCCCATTAACAGATACAACTGGGTGTCATCTGCATATTGGTGACAACCGAGTCCGAAACTTCACAGCAGCTGGGCAAGGGGGTGTATATGCAGGTTGAATAGCAAGGGGAAGAGTATTGGTCCTTGTGGGATGCCACCCACCGAAGGCTGGCACGTGGATGAGCTCTTCCCAAGCGCCACCCTTTGTCCCCAACTGTGGAGAAAAGAGACAAGCCACGGCAAGGCAGTCCGTTGAATCTCCACCTCGGCGAGGCGGTGGGTCAACAGTTCATAGTCGACCATGTCGAACGCTGCTGAAAGGTCCAACAAAATCAGCAGCGCCGACCCACCTCGGTCCAGATGTTCACTACACAAGCAACAATGCCTTTGGTTGTTGGGGGTTTTCCGGGCTGTATTGCCGTGGTCTTGGCATTGTAGTTCCTGACGTTTCGCCAGCAGCTGTGGCTGGCATCTTCAGAGGTGTAGCACCAAAAGACAGAGATCTCTCAGTGTCACAGTGTGGAAAAGATGTAGGTCATTTGTATCTACTCAGGAGGGGTGGGGTTGAGCTGAGTCATTCTGTAAGAGTTTCCCAGGGTGTGGAATGCTAATGGCGGGAGGCTTCATTGTATCCTGAGGAGGTTCTTTTGCATATGGATTGGTGCTTGATGTGCTAATCTTCTCTGCAGGGCTATTGTCGGGTGTGGAGTGTTTTGTTGGCCTGGTGTTTTTCAGAACTGGAGCCCATGCTCCAATGCCTTTATTTTATCACTGAAAAAATATCTGTCTTGAGCTGTTGAAAAACTAGAAAACCTGAGGAACATACTTTCCCAGTTTTATCCATTTAAATACTTAACAGTATTGCTTGTTCAACAGATTATTAGCAAAACATTGTAGTCAATTAAACTGCTTTGTTCACAGGGTTGCCAGGTCCACCCAGGCAGCGAGTCCCCCTAGGCAACAATTCCCCCAAGAGGGACTGCCACAAACCCACATCCAACTCAGGCTTAGGCTGACCTTCCCCTACCCTGAGGTAAAACTTCTCCTCTTTAAGCCTATGAAGCTGTATACTGGGGGCTAGGAAGCCTCTGGTAGCATGGTTGATGTTAAGCTTCAACTTTCCTTCTTGTCCCACCCTTAAGGACTATTAAAAATGGTTACCTGGCTAAGTCTTAGTAGGGAACAGATCAGGGGTTTGCGCTTCCCTTTAGCAGAAACTGGCACAGAAGGTTTGAGGAGGTTCAAAAGGAAACAGAAGGTTTATTTACAGTAGGTTAAAGTTAAAAGGCAGGTAGGCAGGTGTTTGAACTGAAGAAACAGAAAGGTTTTTGTACAGAAACTTCACTGGTGTGAGGCAAAAAACACTTGGAATAACACTAGGTTGCTGGCTTCGTTCAGAGGTAGACACTGCTTCACAGACGTTACACTTTATATACTCAAACACAAACACAGCACAACTTTCCCTCCTCTCCAGACCTTAGGGTGCTCCACTGAGACAAACCCTTCCTAGATACTGGACAGGCATTATATTTATGAGCTATAACCCTGTTCCTGGCACTGAAGGGGAGACTCCTCTCTACCCACTTCCTTGGTCCTCTATAATTCCCAGATCTCTTGAGTCTAAGTAGGAGTTAGTGCTGGTTTCCCCCACTTTAGTCCTAGGACTAAAAGTGCTTCACAGACATTATTTCCTCTCACAGAGGATTCTCTGGCTGGCCCTCTCTGGTTTAAAGCCAGGCTCCAACTCCCTTTCACTCTCTTGTTTTCTCCCCCCAACTCCAACTAACAGCTTCCCCAACATTCCATCCCCAACTGCCCTTTTAGGCTAGCCACATTGAAGGGGGGGGCATGCCAATCATAGCTCGCTGACTGGAAATCTCAGCACCTGAAGCTGAGTCCGTCACATATCCCACTCTTAAAGACCATTACATTAGGAGTAGTGCTACAAACCTCTCCATTGCAATGGTGTGAGCCAGGTGAAACCAAAGTTACTAACAATTAAACAGCATTAACACATATATATCAAAACATTCATGCATTATAACCAAATTTAACTCTTATCGCATATATATATATATATATATATATATATATATATATACACATATTTACAAAATCTTGTTTATCATAACCATACACATAGTTTCTCTACAGCCCACACAATAGCTAGGCATTCCCATTCAATGACAGAAAGATGTTGCTCTCTGTCTGGCTTTCTACATTTCACCTCGTTTGATAACAGACCCTGTATCTCTGTCTCCTGAGATGTACTTGTTTTCTTAGTACTTAATTTTGGTTTCTGAATTTTGAATCTCATTGTTCCTTTCATATAACCTTTTGAATTACTGGCTGGCATACTTATACAGTTTATATTATTTAGATGTTTAATAAGTAACAAGTAGCAGACTATTCCCCCAGCGGATATAATAATGCCAATGCCAGGTGCTACAAAAAATAGGCCCCAGTAGATAGATTTCCAGTAGCTATCTGTTAAGGATCTCACAACATTCCCCACTGAAGTGTGAGAATTCCATAATCCCATTATTAAGCCTATCCTCCCTTTCACTAACCAATTGCCAATGTACATTAAGACTGCATGTAGCTGCATGTGATTCCATTCTGATAAGCTAAAAGACCGAAATGTGTCCCAAGTCATGCTGGAACCATTTCATTTGGCACTGTGCAGTAGTAAATACTGCAACACATATGAAGAATGGTACCAAACATGTTCCAAAGTACCATACAGTAAACCAGGTAGCAACATCTAATATCACAATATAAAGGAAAATCAGGAAAAAGAAGAGGATGTTGGGCTTCTGGAGTGGAGTGGAGGGAATGGACCAACTATCAACATTCTAGAGGAAACACTCTGTGGAAGTCTGCAGAGAACTTCTAGTATCTAAACACACAAACTCTGCAATATGCACATTGCTCCAAGGTTAATGTACAGATTAGAGGCAAATGTGTTACTTTTGAAGTCGTCTGAAAATACAGTTTGGTATAAATGATAGAAATTCAGGCTCGCCACTACTCTATGAAACAAAAGGCTATCAACAAAGAACACAATATTGCAAAAGAATTTAGTAATGTTATGGCATAGTTCATCTCCACTACTATGTCTTTTTAGCCTTTGTCAATGATTAAGCATGTTGCTGAAGCTTAATTACTAGTTTCAGAATTTCTACAGTTCATGATCTTCAAATGTATTACGAATCAAGCATTGTTTCCCAGGCAAGTTAGTCTCTAATTCAGAATGTTATATTAGATTATGCACATTAGAAAGTCCCTCTTTAGGTTACTTTGTGGGTGCATGCATTAAAACATGTTTAGTGAGGGAGAATCTTCCATTGAACAACTAGGCAAATTGAAAGTGTGTTGGGCATGTTGACAGACCAGCATCTCTTATGGCTGCAGAGCCTAAATCCAAATGCTTTGGGAGATACCCCTCTGTGTTAATATGCAAATAGCTAATCAAGCTATCATCTGAGAGAGATAGCATGCCAACAAAGTGATACTTGACTTCAGTGGTACACTTGTAGTCTCCAAGATCTCTAAATGCAAGATATCATAAAGTGGCATAAGATGATTACCAACACCTCAAAAATACACTTGTGTGAGGCCCCGCCCCACCCGCCGCCGCCTCCCCTGCTCGGCCGTGCCCCTGCGTGCCCGCTGGGGTGGTGGCAGGGAGCTCCCTCGGCCTCAGACCCGGTAGGGACAGCCGTTGGTGCACGGGCTTCCGCCTTCCACCAGCTGGCCAGAGCCTGCATCTCTCCCTCTCTCGCGCTTTCGCTCTGCGCTTGCTCCCCTCATCAACTCCTCCTCAGCGTCCTTGGGTGCCTCCCTTTTATGCCACCACTTCAACCAGCTTCCTGCCTCTCCACCAATCCGTCACCATGCTCCCCTTTCTCTCCACCTCGTGCCGTGCTTTCCTCCCTGTCATTGGTGCCTTCCCCTATCCATCCTTGTGCGACCCTTGCGCCCAGCCCGCCTTCTCCAGTGTTCCTCCCCTCCTGCCCTTTTCCGATCCCCTCTCCCCTTTCTCTGCCCTGGTTCGCTCCCCTACACTGGCGAGCCCTCCCAGCCTTCCACTCCCCAATTAGGCCTCGAGCTGCAGAGGGTTCCCGCCTCCCAGCCGCCAACGGCGCCTGGGCCCACCCCCGCCCCGGCACGGGCCGCGCTCGTCTGGCCGCCATTGCTCCGACCGGCCGCTCGCCCAGCTGTGGTCTCCCGGGGCTCCTTCCAACTCCTGCTGTCAGCCCTGGCCGCAGCGGCGGCATTGAGCAGCGTGCCCCCGGGGCCGCTGACGCAAACCGTGGCGGCAGCATGGGTGGCGGCGGTGGCGGCAGCGCTGCGCATGGCCCTGCTTCCTCCTTCTGCCCACACCGCATCCGGCGCCGCATCCGGCGCGCGCATTTCCATGAATTTCCTAACCTGGAATTGCTAGCCGTAGATGGTGCTGATTATTAATCATTCACTGCAGGAAGGAACAATGTCTATAATGTTAAAGGAGGCTATTATCAGATCCCTTCTTACAAAATAATCACTGGTTAGCATGGATCTAAATGATTATAGACCAGAATGCCTCTTTTGTTTTGGAGCTAAGGCCTTGGAAAAGGTGATGGTCAAACAGCTCCAGGCACTCCTAGAAAAACATCTAGACTTTTTTTCTGTCTGTATTCAACATCAGCTATGGTACAGAAATGGCCTTCATCATTGTTAAATGATTTACATCTGTTGACTAACAGATTTTTTGTGTCCCTGTTGGTCCCCCTGGAGAAGGGCATCAATAAATAGAGCAAAAATACAAATGCATAAATCTCTCTCTCTCATGTTATCTCTCTCTCTTTTACAGGATGATCACCCAACAGGGATATATATATCCTGTTAGTCAACAGGCATAGATCATCTAACTATGCAACCATCCTGAATGAGAGAGACATTGAAAGATTCATCAAAGGAATTGAAACACAGTATGTGCTAGGTAGCGTAAAATAGCAAATAAATATAGTTGTTAATAGGGATGTGCACTGAGAACATTTTCATTTCAGTTTTAAGTCCAGGGTTTTCAAACCAACTATTTACTGTGGTTTTTTCCCTTTTTCTGGTGGGGCATTGTTGGTTCTGCTCTTTTTTTTTTTTAAATTACTAACACTACAAAAAGGGAAAAATGGGAACAGGGGGAAAGGGAAAAAACAACATATAAAAACACACACACTACATCTACAGGTATTGCTTTCCCTTCATACTACAATTGTTTAAAGTTAAAACTTTATAATATGCTATTAGATTGCTAGATCTTATAAAATACAAACTACAATCAGGATCAGGTCTTCTCCCCCCCCCCCCTGCGTCTCGGTCGCAGCTCTCTCTGAACAGCTACAGTAGCTGTGCTCGCTCCCCCCCCCCCTTCAGCTTCTAAGTCCTCTTCTTGTTGGAACTCTTGATGATTAGACACAAAGTCCCTTAGCTGTGCTTCCGATATTATCTTGTAGGCTTGGTCTTTATAACTAAACCAGATACCTTCCGGAAATAACCATTTGTATTTTATTTCATGTTTCCTCAGAAGAGCTGCAAACCTTTTATATTTAAATCTTCTTTTCCGAGCTAAAAATGGAATGTCCTTCAATATCTTAACCTTGTTACCCAGAAAGTCCAAATCCACATTGTACGAATTATATAAGATGGTGTCCCGAGTCTTCTTAGATGAAAAGTCGATAATGATCTCGCGAGGCAGCTGACGCTTCGTTGCATATTTTGAAGATGTCCGACGGACTTCCAAAATGTCGCTTTTTAACTCTTCTTTAGTTGCCTTTGCGGATGTTGCCAAAAGTTCCAACACCAAGTCCTTTAAATTTTCACTTTCCTCCTCCTTCACATTCTGGAGACGCAATACCGTCTGAGCACGCTCCACTTGTAATCCTATCAGTTGATTCTCCAAAAGCTTTCCTTCTTTGTTTGTTGCCTTCATGAGTTCTGCGTTTTCCCGAGTAGACTGCTCTGCCCCCGAGGCTGCTTCCTTAATGGTTTTCACTTCGCTCTCAATTGAGCCAACCCTTTGACCGATTTCATTCAGCTTATCAACAAAGGGCTTTATAGCTTCGATGACCGACCGCTTAACCAGCTCTTCAAGAGACTCTCCTTTCCTCTGCAAGGCAGCCGAAACAGATTTGCCCATAGCAGGGCTCTGCTTTTTCGTCGCCATCTTGGGGGGGGGGGGAATCCACCAACTAAGTTCCGAGACTCAATGAAGGGGAAGATATCCGAACCTTCTTAGCTTCAACTCCCACCAATCCTTCGCATACGCTTGAAATGACAGAAGGGATTCGCTACTTACAGGTTTTCACCTTAAAGCTGCTTTTTGCCGTTCTCCATGGCCTGGCAGCACGCGATGTGCTGTGCAAGTCTGCTGGCCTCCGTAGGAGCAAACGGGCAATTTACCCCCTGCATCGACTTCAGGGGGCTCTTCCCGGCGCGCTCCGGACCCTGACCCCCTCACTGGGAGTCCTGGGGGTTAACCCTCACAGGTCAACCGCCCGGTCAGGCTGTTTGGGCGCTTCCTCCCGGACCTGCAGAAAGGAGCATCCGACATGGCTGGGAAAAAGAAACCGACTCCGGTTATGCTCTTATCTGTTTGTTTGTTTTTTCATTATCGTGAGTTTTGAACCCATTTTTTGCAAGCAGACCTTCGAGGCTCTTTGGGGCAGCTATTTTTGCAGTTAATGGCAACAAAATCTCACAGAACACAGTCCTCTCTCTAAAGCATTGACACACAGAGTTTGAGTACACATAACAATAGTGCTTGGTGGGGAAGACGTATTTAAAAAAATAGTTTTCTGCCTTAATTTTGCAGCTGAGCAGAACAGGTGCTGTGCATCTGGAAGTTCTGCTACACTAATTGCATCTGGGCCAAACTTAGCTACTTAATTTGCAAATATTGCCAGGTTGCCAAGCGTGGTAAATTATGCTCCAGAAATGATTTTAAGGAGTTATCCTGAAATGAGTTTAAGGAACTGTCTTTAGCTATAAGGTAAGTCAAAGAAGGGATTCCTGATAATTTCTACATTATTGGGTAATGAGCTGTGGCAATCCAAGAACTGTTCGACATGCTAAATTTAATATGTACAAATTCATTGAAGTTAAGCTTCATCGCAAAAGTTGCCATTTTATGCCTCCTTGGGGAGAAAGGTGAGCTAGGAGCTTTTAAAACAAATAAAACAGTAAAAGCTCTATTGCTTTCCTAGATGTTATAGTGAGAACTCACCTCATGGGGTATTTTAAGTAGCTGGTTCCTAATGCTTGTGGTAATGGTGACTTCCAGTCACCCAAATAGGACATTCACTTACCTCTGAACTCAGACTCTTGTCTGTTCCAAACACTGATATATGTCCACAGAATTACTCTAAACATTTGATCTATTCTCCTGAAGGAGTGATAGAAAGCAGATAGGCCTCTAACAATGTGTGCAATATGTGGCATCCCATTAATTTTTAGCATGGTCACGTAGAAGAATCTTAAGTAAGCCACCCATTTTTAGCAGCCTCAACTAGCGCAACCATATTATTGCTTCTATGGCAAGAAGCCCAATAGATGTTGTCACTGATTTATCCCAATTGTTTGACTATTTACTAAAAATTTTATCACAGCTATTGAAACCAATATGAATTTTTAACAGATGCATTTTATTTGCATTTGATAGGCAGAAGAAGCAGGAACTAAATTAATTATGCACACTACTGTTTTTAATAATAATGAAAGATGTTAACGGTTATGTTTTGATTAAAATATCTCACAAATACGTTTTAAGCGAATCATGCATGCAATTGTTTTACACATTACATATCCATTTTTTTCTTTAGAGGCAGCTATACAAAAGATCCATAATAAAGATGAACCAGTTGTGTGAAAGCAAATTGTATTTGGCTTCTGATATGGAGCATTTATTCTGATCTTTAAATGTCACACATGAATTTGAATACTGGGGCCTGACTAAAGCATGATATAAGCTGAAAGACACCACTTCAAAGTGTTTAATACAAGAACATACATATAATTTCCATCACCTAAAGCTATTTTGGCATCATTGTACTGGCCTACTGTACTTTTGCAAATTACTTTGTCTTCCTTGCAGCTTTGCCATTCTTCTTGTCAATTGCATGTCACTGATAATGTCACTTTTAACAGTGATGCTGTGAATGCTTAGAATTACTGATAATTTCAAGAGACACTGCCCTTTAGATAAAGGAAGAGGATTTAAAAAAAAAACCCTTTGTACAAGTTCCTCAGTGAACGATTTCCTTGGAAATGGCTCTTTTGTGTTAAAGGCAAGGGCATTTGTCCAGAGTGAGAGCTGTATACCAAAATGAGGAAAGCAGAAATGATCCTGTAGCTTGCAAATAGAGAAAAAGAAGATTAAATATTTCAAGTTTTAAAAGCCTTCTTTCAGAAAGCTGGAATTTCTTAAGAGATATGTGGCAATATATACCTTACTGTACTCCATGAATATCCTTTACATAATCTACCTACCTACCTACTTGTCTATATATCTGCTAGCTTTTCCTGATAAGTACATTTGCTTTTAAAAAAAAAAAAAGCTTTGCACTTCTTTTTTCATTTTAATGTACATATATAGTAGTGATTTCTTTTATATCTTTCCTTTTTCTGTTCTTATTTCACTTTTTTCAGTTTTTAAATCATGCCTGTAGCTAGCAAACCAGCTCAAGTCTCCCACTGAACCCTCTAAAGCACACTGGTTCTAATGCAATAGAAAAAAAATCAATAATGTGTTTATAGATGGCTAGAAAATTTATTTATTCAATTTATATACCGCCCATCCCCAGGGGCTCTGGGGATAGGCACAATCCAGAAAAAGTAAAATATGTGGTTAGTAACTATAATGGTTTTCTTTTCTTTTGGTTTTTTATAACCTTTCCCTTTGGTCCTTCACTTCAGTTCTTCTTTTATTACCTTATACCTTATTAGGGCTATGGTCATCATCATAACCAATATTCTTTTATTTCCACAGAGCTTCAGGTGTTCTACTTTACCCAGGATTTTACCTGAAGAACATCTCCCCCTTTTTTGTTTGTGTGACCTATATCATTGCTGCCTCCCGGACTTCCTCAAAAGGTTTTTGCTGCCACCAAAGGCTTTTGCCATATACCTCCTTGGTTTAACTGGGAAAATATGAAGGCTTGGTACAGATGATAGTTTGACAAAACAGTCAGTGCATGAAGGCATTTGTGATCTAAAAATCAACAGTAAAATTTATTTATAAGAACATAAGCATGATGATAGCAGAGTTAGGATAAGTGTATTTGTTTCAGAATAGTTCTTAAACTTTGTAGTTTCAAAAATAATCATGCCGTCTTAAAGGTATATTCACACACTCAGTCACACAGACGAATTTTCCAGAGATCTTTACTAGTTGAATAAGCTATCTTCTCATCCACACAGACATAGATTCACCCAGGCCTTTCCAAACAGCTTGCCTGACCTAGATAGAATAATATCTCTTTCAGATATACACAAACTGACCCAGGTGCACACACAGTTTGCCTGACTTAGACAGAATAACCTTTCTCACAGATACACAATGGCTTACGGAAAACCTTTCAGTAAGGCCATGTACAGATAGGGAGCTTCTGCTGCTTATTTTTTTCTTTCTCCTTTCCCTTATTCTTTTTTTACTGACCTGGGAAATCTCTAGGTTTGCAGAAAAATTCAAAAAGTAAAACAAAATAGCAAGGGAGGGTTAAAATCTCCCCAGGACAGTAAATGCTGACTGATATCTTGTGGACTCTCATGAGATTATAGTAATCATTATGGGGTTGCTTAGCAACTACAGAGCTGGAGTTTGGGTCTAGGTCATCCCAACAGAACAGAAATGGGGGAAAGTAGCAGCAGCAGTGGCTGGAAGAGAAAGTGGTGAGTGATGAAGAAGTAGAAAGTGGAGAAAAGGCTGGGAAGCATGACAGAATAGGAAGTGAGAGACAAAGATGGGGAAATGACTGAGAGAAGAGGGTGTGAGAGGAAAATGGAGGGGGAGGAAGTGGAGCAAATGCTGGGAAGAATGAGGGGGAAAGTAGGAGAATAAAGTAAATGAAAAGAGATAAAGTAGGGGCCAGTGTGTTTGTGTGTGTGTGTGGGGGGGGTGCTATTTCCTTCTACTATGTCTAGTGGGTCCCCAGCTTATCAGTTACTATTTCTACATATTTTATAAGCCTATACAATGCTAATATTGATAGCTCTAGGTAAGGTAAGACCCAGCTCTGAAATTTATTGGGATATCTCAGGTTTTCTTATATTAGAAGAATGTACCCATCCTATCCTCTTTGATACCGGCCGTTTTCACACTGTCTATAAATCACGGGAGACTCACGGAAGGCTGCCAGCTTCCTCGCGCGATTTTTAACACCATCCGATTACAAAACACCGTAAATCACTGTTTGTGGCATTTTGTAAACAGATGGCGTCAAAAATCGCGCGAGAAAGCCTTCCGACTCGTGCGATTTATAGACAGTGTGAAAACGGCCACCTTCACATGAACACCCAAATCTTTTTTTTCAAAGAATATGGAAAGGTCATGGAAATCAGATGTTTGTGTACATCTGCAAAGGTACTCGCTAGAAGTTTGCACTGAGAAAACTTTCATTTCAGTTTTGAATCTGTATTCTCAAACAAATTATTCATTACTGTTCATTTTTTCCTGCTGGGGTATTGCCAGTTCAACTCTAATCCATTTGAGTGTTTTTGATGTTGTTACCATGAGTTTCGGACCCATTTTTTGCAATGAGGCCTTTGAGACAGCTGTTTTTGCAGTTTACTGCACCAAAATCACACAAAACACAGTCCTTCCACTAAATCATTGAGCTAGTGTGTTTGAGTACACACAACAATGGGGTTTGGTGTTTATGGACCTCAAAGAATGCTTGGGGAAGATGTCAAGATGAGTGTTGGCTACATGTGTGCATTTTCTTTCAAGGGGTGGGGGAATGAAGCTCTGTTGTGGCAGCTGTTTTTGTACTTAACCAAAAACCACATTGACCATTACTCCCCCTCACCCTCTAAACCATCAATACACCAAGTTTTTCCTCAAGTACACTATACACACAACAACTACAATGGACTCTGAAGAAGGCGAGTGTTGGCAGGCTCACATTATTACAGAAACTGGCTAGCAAACCAGTAGCAAGGTGGGGGGTAGTGCCCAAGCAGGAGAGTGCTCCAACCAGCATAATGCAGCAACATGTTCTTCTTTTTCTAAGTAATGGTAGTGGCAATAAACCTTTGCATCCTGCTGTTGCCTGTTGTTGCCATGTTTCCTTGTGCTTTGCAGCTTCATTTCCACAATGATGGACAAATTCTTTCTTTTGATGCTCAGTATTACTCTGCAAAATGGGGTATATGTGTGTTCTTGCATAATTGTTGCCAATTTCCATCACCCAAGGGCAGGCAGACAGGCAGTATGATTGTCTAAATTCCCTCCTCCGTCCCCAAACAGAACTATGTTTTTCCTGTAAGTTTCCCTTTTGCTGTGAGCAGCAAAAGAGAAAGGACAGAGTAGGCCAATGGCTTGCAAGGGGGCTGAATTAAATTTCATATAGAGAAAATGTTAAAATAACATTTTGGCAGATGCTGGATGGGGCGGGCATTGCAGCATGATGGGAAAACCTGAAGAGAAAACGCGATTCTTTGTTGTCTAGGTGGGAACTGTGAATTAGCTGAAGTTTCATTGGGGTACATGTTTGCTATTTAACTCAGAGAAAGAAAGAACTCTGAAAGAGTATGATTGAAGTCTTTCAGGGGTTTTATCAAGTTTTATTGATTTACAGATCACTTGACCCTCCCCAGTGGCACTTTTACTCAGTGACTTACCACCAAAGTCCTCTGATGTGGGTGGGGGAGGCAGACCAGTGCCCAAGTAGCTCCAAAAAAAAAAAGACATTTCCCTTCCCTCCAACAAGGTTAATTAAACTAATGTTTCTGAAGTTGATAAGGAGGAAGAGGTCAGTGCTCCTCTTCTTGTGATGATCTGATTGAGAGGAAGACAATGCCATTGCCCAGGTAGAGCTGCAAAAAAAAAAAAAAGATGCACTCATATGCATTGCACATATTCCTCCTTTCTGCCAATGGAGTTAATTAGGTGGTATACCATAATGTAAGGGCTCTCTCCCCTTTGGCTCTGTTTGGTAGACAATGCCAATAAGGAAAACAATATGCTGCTGGCTCAGTGCCTGCCTGCCTGCCTACTGCTGCCACTGCACCATAAGAACCAAAATAAAATGCACAAACTTGTCAATGGGAGGGTATTGTTATAATTTGGTTTCTGAGATTTGGTTCACTATTCCAGGAGCCACTTTAACAAAAAACCCAGCTATTTCCATGTGTATTCCAGACTCGTTTTTTAAAATTCTGCACACCCCTAGTACTCACCTCATGTGTGATATCCATCTGCATAGTAGACAGGAATGTTTCTTTAGCTTCTCAGTCACATAAACATTCTCTCCAACCTAATAGCTGTGTGATTTTTAAAATTTGTAAGCACTGGCTTGTAATTTTTAAAATCCCTCATTCTATAGGGACAAATAAATAGATCTATCTTTTTTTCTGGTGTTAGATAAAAATATTTTGTCCCAGTTTGGTCTAGAAACTTTTATGTTTTTTTCAATATCAGGGTAAATCTATGAACATTGTCCAGCAATCAGTGGTGTTTTTCAGGCTACTGAACTTTTGCCATGTTAGATGAGATTGCATTTCATTACTGTATTGGGAGTTCTATAATGTTTGTTAGCTTATTACTATCCATTATGTGCTGCTGTGCTGAGATAAAAGATACTAAGCTTTTCAACCCCACCCGGAATGAAGAGGCAGACACAGGCTTGGATTAAAGGGCCATTTATTAAACATGACCATAACACAACAAGGCAAGGGCCAACTAAGCGGTACAGGTCAAGCCCTGGGGTCAACTCCGGACCTCCGCCTTGACCTGTCTGGGTGAGCCCAATTGCCCCAGGTATAGGCCATTCAAGGAATGGCTGCCACCCGGTCCAGCCAGGCAACGGATCCCCCAGCAAGCATCTGACGCCGCAGCTATCCAGCATGAGGGGAGGCCTTGCATTTGGGGATCCCCGCAGGAATCTGCCACTGATACGGTAGCCGTCAACAAGCATACCGCACTAAATGGCAGACCCTGTTCCCCACCCTTGAGGAAACACCACTGGGTGCTCACCAGCCCGCACCCTATTCCCAAAATCTCCTGCCAGTGACCCGAAACAGCTCCACCTTTTAAATCTCTTCCTCCATCATTAGTGCAAGGTAGGCGAAAAAACCCGCTCTCCAATGCCAATCAGGAAAGACGAGCAAAAAATTCCTACCCGGCTCCGAAAAGCAGCCAGCTAATCCTACACTAAAGACAGGGAGAGGTGGGTGGGCCGATCACAACTTACCAGACACCAGGGAAGAGGGCGGAGCCACCTTATAAAGGCTCCAGGCTCTGCCCGCCCCCCCGGTCAAAGCCCCGGATGGGAGGGAGCCTGCCTCCGTTCATCCAATGGGGGCTGCAAAAAAGACTCCCTGCTGAACGCTGCGAGCAGCCGCAGGTTGAGTCTGCTTCTAGATGTTATACAGTGTGATCTCAGGGATGGATGCTCCATAACTTTAAAAATATTCTTTCCATGCTTATCTTTCCATGTTTCCTTTTAAAAGCACTCCTACTGTTATGTAAGCTGCAATCTCTGAGGTGGGAATTCAGTTTGTTTCAGCATGACAGAAATGAATTCTAAGAAAAGATGCTTAATGTTTATGTTTTAAGTTCTTGAATATGATAGAAATTAGACTAATTTAATACATCTGTCT
Source organism: Eublepharis macularius (assembly GCF_028583425.1). Classification (NCBI taxonomy): domain Eukaryota; kingdom Metazoa; phylum Chordata; class Lepidosauria; order Squamata; family Eublepharidae; genus Eublepharis; species Eublepharis macularius. The sequence goes on along the minus strand of NC_072791.1, from coordinate 171,464,725 downwards.
TGTAAATGCCTTCTATTACATCTTATTAATGGGCATTTTAAAAAGTACTCACTTTGTCTAATGTGATACCAGGAGCTACCACAGAATATGAGGATCACATTAGCTTGATGGAGCAAATGTCAAGCCTTTTGTGTCACTAATTTTTAAAGGGGACAGCATGTATAATAGTAATTGGTTTAAAAGGATACATTGTTCATGATGAATAGAACTTACCTTCCTTTATATTGTTGCTATGACTTCTAATATTCACAGCACTTTGTAATCATTTTATTATGCGCACAGCCACCTTGTAAAGTCAGTCACTATCATGCCTAGCCATCCTATGGGTGTTAGATAAAATCAGGACTATTGTAGACTTACAGAGGATCAACACATAGTTGTTTAGTGCATTATGGACCTCCCATATTTTCCTGTGGAAAATCAAGGAATTAATTGACTACAACAATCAATAATAATCCTGGGGTTTCCTGTCAAAAATCAGGAAGTTGATGGATTACAATAATGCACTATCCTGTGATGTGTGGTATCAAGAGAATGAAACAAAGCTATGTCTAGAATTATTTTAAAAAATATTATTTTGCTATATTTATTGCCTTACTCTGCATTCAGGGCAGCTTGGTCTATACCAAGAGATTTGGTCTGAACATGCATCAGAATGAAATGATGGAGTTCTGAAGCAGGAGATATGGATGTACCACTTTAGATGTCTTGTGATATGATATGGGTCACAGTTATAATAATGGCATGATATACCATACCATTATTTTAAAATCCTACCTGAGTCTCAAGAAGCCTTGGCTCCAGTCTCTGTAAATATCCTTGTTTTTCTTGTATAATTTTTGCTTTTCAGCAAATACACAACATGCTTAGTTCACTTTTCTTTTTTGTGCACAGCTGAGTAAACATTGCAGTTGGGTGAGTTTGGGAAATACGCTAAATGTGATTTGTAAAAGCATTTACTACATATGGACAAGTACCCATTCAACCAACAGATACATTATAGTAGATAAGCATTTTAAAAATGTATCAGTTTAGAATGTGCCTATTTAACAATTAGGAGGTAGAAATAATGTCAGCACCCTACAGAAATTCCATCTAGCTTATACAGACTGATACAGTTACTGGCCCAGAAGAGGATAAAGGGCACTCTAGAAGGAAAAGATTGGGTGCCAAAGGTTCTAGATTCCATTTCACTCTGAGCCTGGCAAAGTGATATAGGTACTATAGGTTAATTGCTTAACTTGTTTATTTATTTATGGAACATTTTGATTAAAAGAAGTAGGACTTACATAGTTTGTTGTTTTGTCTTCCATGACCTGGAAAATGCTATAGTAGAAAGTGAAATAGGCTATCATTGTATGAGTCTATCAGGGTAACCTGTCTGATACCTTCTTAACTTACTAATATAGCTTCTACTGGGAAAACTGAGATTCTAATGGGCACCCACTTTCCTGATTAATCAAGAAGTGGTGCTCCCATGGTTTAGGCTGATTTTCCCCATCAAAATGAAGTGTGAGGTGTAGGATTGCCATGCATGGTCTGGCAACCAGCAGGAGTTGGAAGGGTGGAGACATGGGGAGATGACATTGGTGATGGTGTGATGTCACTTCCAGGGAAAACCACAAAGTAACATTACACCTTTCTGAGAAGCACCAGAAATGCTATGGTAAATCCGTAGAGTTTCTGGCAATTCCTGGAGAGGACTGATCCCTGGAAGTGATGTCATGCCATCAGCCTGAAAGCAACTTTTTAAAAATTTTGTGGTAGGAGGTCTCCAATCATAGTGGGCAGCCTGTAACCCTAGTTATGTGCCATTGTGGAAGGGGAGTCTGACAGAAAATGTACTACCTGGATGTGTATAGTTAGGCTTCATTTGTTGTCTAAGAGAAATATCCAGCATGGGCAGTGACACTAGTAAAATTGTGTTAATCATAAGACAAAGAAGTCAGAAATTCATACACTGACAGGAGATATTCTGACTTCTTGGGTATTACATAAATACTGGGCATTACTTTCTGTGTCTTACACATATGTGTAGCATTCAAAATACAAGGGGTTTACCATCTGTTCTGTTAATATCTAATAGTTGGCCATTCAGCCCCGTGGATTGCTATTTGGGTTGTGCAACATGTGTGTGGCTGTCTTTTAGAAATTGTATTATATATTTATCGATATTTTAAAATTAATATAATTGTGTATTTTATATATATTGTATTCCGCTCTGAGACCAATCATGGGGACAGTGGACAACAACAACAACAACAACAAAAACATTTCCTATAAATAAATATCTTCTTGGTAGATTTGGGCTGAATCCACACTCACCTATTTTCCGTTTTTTTAACGGAAAAAATCCGTGTGTTTCCAACCCGCAAATTTCACCTGTCTGTTCACATTCATGCGGAAACTGTGTATTCCTTGTGCGATCTACTGTTCACATCTCCATTGGCAAAGCTGTCTTAGTGGGCAGGGATCAATCTTCCCGCCCAATTTTTTTAAATTTTTTTAAACAGATTTCCATTATTTCTAAATCACCATATACTGAAACATCAGCAAAGTGATATATCACGTGCCACTTGTCGTAGCGATTGGTTCACATTTCTGGCGGGGTACTTAAAAATCCTATAAAAAGGATTTTTATGGGATTTTTTATAGGTGCAGCGGCTCCTCAATGCATTTATCTAACTTTCAAGATTGCGTCCGAAAACCAAATTGGGATCTATGCAAAAAGATATCCCATTTAAAATTTCAGTAATTATGAAAATATTTAGGAAGTGGCGGTGGCCGCGGAAAAAAGGGAATCTTTAGTGCCATGTGTTCCGTTATATTCTGAATTGTGCAAGAATATTTAGCAGAATTTTGATATTACATTAATCAGATTTTTTAAAAAAAGGAAAAAAACGTGTGGTGGTCCGCCTCGTGCCACTGAGGATTGAATTCTCCAGACTGCTTTCCCCAGCAATAAGATTTTATTCTGGCAAAATCAAAATAATGTTTTCAATAGAACAAAGTAAGCTATGAAAGCCCAGCGTTCACGGAGTACGGAGCATTTGTGGGGACAATAAGCCAATCGACGCGTTAGGAATGGGTTTCCTATTCAGGGTAGAGAAACGGAAGTTGGGGTGGTTTCAAGAAAAGGCGCTTGAAAACCGCTTCTAGGCATTCACGTCCACTGTGCAACTCCCACAATAGACCAGTAACTGGCGATGAAAACCAAACCAAAAGAGAAGCGAGAGAACTGTGGAATGGAAAACAAGTAGTGTGAACAGCACTGAGATTTGTGCAAAAAAAGTTGTAAAACTGCGGGAAAATTTATGTAGTGTGGATTCGGCCTTGGTATTGGAAAAGATGTTCTGGTATGTAGATTGTGGCTTTTGCATGGTGATCTAAAAAGATGTTGGCAGTAAACGATCAAAACTCCCTTTGCAAGTAGTGATAGACATGGCAATTGTCTGGGTCTTTTGGATTAACACGGAGCATGTCTGAATCAAATAATGATTGCTTGATCACAGGCTGCTATCTGGCTTTCTATTGCTTTTTCTTGTCAAAAGATGATATAGTATTACTTCTGAATTTATAAATTATTTATTAATGAGAGGCAAATGTCATGTTAATGAAGCTGCAACTTCTGAATCCTTGAGTAATAAATTATTCTTTCCAGCACATTTCAAAGACATATAATGGTGTGTGCTGATTGTGCACTTCGAATGCTATTTCCGAACTCTAGCTTGGATGTTTGCATTCATGCTGGAATATGTGTGTAAGTATTTAATAAGTTCTGTGATTTTTCAAGCTGGAATATATTTGCATTAATTTATGTTAATGTTTGCACTGATGTTTTTTTTTAAAAGCCAAAAAAGGCAAGAAGAAAAAGGTGATTAATTCACAACAGCAGCTTTTCAAGTACGTAGCTGTTTGAATAGAATATGTTCCTGGCTATGGAAGACAGTGGTGATCTTTTCACTACAAAACAATCCTTTCCATCCTGGAACCGTGGAGAATTGACAGATATAAATATTAAAATACAGCATGTTAGACACAGGGCTTGGCTCTTGCATCATGCCTTGCTTCTCTCTTATGAGCTGCTGCCATGGGTCTTCAGTGGTATGGCCGGCGAGAGGACAGCCTAGCCCCCACCAAATGCCTGGCGGAATATCATTGTCTTGCAGGCCCGGTGGAAAGATAACAAATCCTGTCAGGCCCTAGTTTCCTCAGAGAGAGGAAACTTTGGTCCTGGCTCCCAGGTCAGAGCCAGGACCAAAAAGGCCCTGGCTCTGGTAGAGGCCAGGCAGACCTCCCTGGGGCCAGGGACCATCAGCAAGTGCTTATTGGCTTATTGAAATGACCTCCAGGGAACATATGGGGAGAGGCAGTCCCGAAAGTATGCTGAGCCCAGTCCACATAGGGCTTTATAGGTCAGCACCAGAACCTTGAACCGGACCCAGTACTCAACCGGTAACCAGTGCAGCTGATGGAGGATGGGTGTTATATGTGCCATGATTGGAGCTCTGGCAACCACTCGTGCAGCTGCATTCTGAACCAGCTGCAGTTTCTGGATCAAGCCCAAGGGAAGCTCTGCGTAGAGCGAGTTACAGTAGTCTAATCTGGAGGTGAACGTTGCCTGGATCACTGTTGTAAGGTCATGGGTCGATAAGTAAGGGACAAGTTGTTGAGCCTGTCTTAGATAGAAAAATGAGGATCGAACAACCGCTGCAACCTGTGCCTCCATAGACAGGGAAGCATCCAGGACAACCCCCAGGCTCCTTACTCTCGACACCGGCGTAAGTGGTGCTCTGTGCTGGAATGCAGGTGGGGAGTCTGACACAAACCTCACTAAAGTCCGGAGTTCAACTAAGCTGACTGGGAACAAAGCAGGGAGCGTAGTCCAGAGAGCCAAATCCAAAAGGTCAGAGCCAAAAGAGCAGATAGAGCAGAGCTGGGTCGCAGTAGAGCCGGGCGGATATTTACGCAGGTGCTTCTGCAATGAGGGAAAGGGCGTCCTGGCTTAAGAGCAATCACCTCCAAGGCAGTGCTGCATCCTGCTAGGACTCAAGGTCACTATGCTGCTGTTTGAGTGCCTGCAGCCTTGCACTCTTTCTCCTTTCCTGTACAACAAGACACTGCCGCACCCTACACTGCCTCTCAGGTTCAGGGGAGCTGGGTGGGGATGTTGCCCTGGTCTCAACTGCTGGTGCAGGTAAGGGAACAGCTTCTGTCTCTGATTCTGCCTGGATTCCTCAGCCTGCTCTGGCAAGGGTTCCTGCTGTTCCACTTCCTGCTGATCCTCCATGTGGCTGACTCTGGAGGAGCTTGGAATACACTCTCCCCTGTCCTCCTCCATGAGGTCTTCATCCTCTGAGGAATCAGAGCCCATGACACACTCCATTGAGAGCAGGGAGCCAGAGTCCCGCACCCATGGACCCTAGACCCACATGCAGGACCTCCATCTTTGAGGGATTCAGTCTCAGACGACTCTGCTTCAACCATCCAGTCACAGCTCCGAAAGCATGTTCCGGGACATTTGGGGCAGAGTTGGGCCTGCCGTACATCATCAAATACAATTGGGTGTCATCTGCATATTGATGGCACCCAAGTCCGAAACTCCATACCAGCTGGGCGAGGGGATGCATATATACGTTAACTAGCATGGGGGAGAGTATTGCCCCTTGAGGGACACCACACACCAACAGGTGGTGGGATGAAAACTTCTCCCCTAGTGCCACCCTCTGTCCCTGACCACATAGAAAAGAGACAAACCACTGCAAGGCTGTTCCTCCAATCCCCACATAGGCAAGGTGGTGGATCAACAGGTCATGATCGACAGTGTTGAATGCTACTGATAGATTTAACAATATCAGCAGTGCCGACCTGCCTTGATCCAGCTGTCTACGGAGATCGTCCATTAGGGCGACCAGCAACGTCTCTGTCCCATGTCCCGGATGGAAGTCCGACTGGAAAGGATCTAGGGATGAGGAATAATTCAGGAAGACCTACAGCTGCTCTACCACCACCCACTCAATCACCTTGCCCAGGAATGGGAGGTTCGAAACTGGGCGGTCACTGACCGGGTCAGTAGGGTCCAAAGATGGTTTTTTCAGGAGGTGGCCTAACCACAGCTTCCTTCAACGCTCCGGGAAAGATCCCAGAGCTCAGAGACTTGTTGACAATGGCCTCCAGGGCATTCTGGAGCCCATCTACGCTGGCCTTCACCAGCCACGAAGGGCACGGGTCCAAGGAGCATGTGGTAGGCCTAACTGCTTGCAGGAGTCTGTCAATCTCATCCCCAGAGAGTGGACTGAAATGGTCTAATATTATCCCAGAAGGCGGCCAAGGGGCCTCCAGTTCGCACACTGTATCAGCTGTGGCTGGGAGATCACGGCGGAGAGACAAGATTTTATCAGCAAAAAAGCTCCCCAAAGCCTCACAGCTAATATCTGAATTTGAATTTTGATGGTCCCCTCCTGATAAGGAGACCAAGGATTCATAAACTGAGCAGATATGAGAAGGAATCAGTACTTCAGGTCTTATAGTACTTAATGGGGATGTTTCAAGATTTTTATTTTACAAATTACATAGAATATTCTGTATTCTGTAAGGGATAAATTCTACTCATATATTCCAAGACATTAGACACCATGGAGGATAGGTGTATCTACAGCTCATGATCAGGAGTGTCAGTTCCCATTAAGGATGACACTTGAAAGAAGGCTGACCTTATCTAGCCATCCATCACTGTTGCTGTGTTGCCCTTCCCTTTTATTGAGTGCAATTTGTTAGGATGGACTGGTCCAATTCCACTTTTTTCAGATGCAGCCAATGGGTGCTGACAGAATGTTGGGAGAAGGCTGGCATTTGAAAACAATTGAGAATCGCTAGGAGAAGAGGGAAAGCAGTTAGTCTGAAGGATTTTTTGAGCTGTTGAAAGAAGCAGCATGAGTGAAAAGCTGGCTTGAATTGATACTTCGTATTTGTTGGCTGCTGGAATGATATGGGATCATATGATCATATGTTTGGCATAACCTAATTCTGTGTTTGGGTTAGCCAAATGTTGAAGTTTTCAGTAAAAACTATTTTTTTTCTCGGCTTAAACCCTGTTGACTGGATGTCTAGTGTTTTAGGGGAAAATAATACACGCGTGCTCGTGAGCACACACACCTCCCTTTCCGGACCCAACCAATATGCACATAATTAACTAAATGGAGGAAATGTATACGTGACAGAAATACTTGGTTCCCTTACTCCAATAGCCATGGACAGTAGTTGTGTGGGTGGTGGCAAGTAAAGGGAACTGGGTTCCTCTGTCTGATGATGTCTTTGGGAGCAGGAGAGAGGCAACCCAGTGTTTTGAAAACAATTAGAGTTCTCTACTTGTGAAAGCGAGATCAGAGAGGTGGAGAATTGTGATGACCTTACCTGCCAGTATCTCAAACGTGGGAAGAGAGGTTTATTTGGGGCAGCAGTGTGAAGGGCTCACAACAGTTGTTTTAAGGAATGATCAGGAAATACTGTTCAACCAGATTTTCTAATTGTGAACTTCAAAAGAGAGAAAATTTTAACAATGCAGTAGATATACATTACTGGGACCCATAGACAAAGAACATCAAGGAAATGCAAAGTATGCATTTCCAGAACACAAAACCATGCCACATTAGAGAAGCCAAGCCTTAATCTATTCTAAGATTTCTGAATAATCAGAAAACTGATGACAGTGGAGGAGAAAAAATTAGGTTTCAGGGTATTCATTTTTAATTCTTGCATTATAAAAATGGACGTTCTGGGATGTGATTTTTTCTCTCTTCAGTGTGTGTACCAGTAAATCTTAGGAACCCCCTGTGTGCATGTTTCATGATCCCTGAATCAGAGGATCTTGGAAGTGCACACTTTCAGCATTTAGAATATATTGTGGACACTGGGGAAACAAAGGAAAAAAATAACTGTTGTGGGAGAGTGGAGAGTGTTCTATTTTTACTCCTTAGGTTCTGATCAGTGGAATTGTTTGAAATCTGATGTAATAATCTACAGAAGTAGAGAGAGAGAGAGAATGCATTCCAAACAGTATGTCATTGATATATGAATGTTGTGAGACATAAACATGTTCATTTATTATTTGCACACAGTGACTTTCAAACAAGAGGATTTCCTATGTAGCGTCTACATACAGGAAACTTGTCATATGTGAAGTATCCCTTCATTAGAGTTTCCTTACTTCAAAATTTAATCATTCACTATTTTAAATTGTGATGAAAAACACCATTACTTGGTTCACAAATAGCTCTGTGACACAAAAGGAATTTAGTCCTCAGTTTCAATTAGAGATGGGCACAAAACAGGAAAAAAACAAACCCTGAATTTCATGGTTCGTTGTGTTCCATGAACCATGAACCATGAACTTTCATGAAATAGTCCTGTTTCGTGAAATGATTTGTTAGGTTTGTGATTCATCAAATCCCAGGGCTCTACAACGGCCCCCTTCCAGAGATGCCAAACTCACAGGGAGACTTCAGCAGGCTCTCCTTCAGCCACCCTCCAAGTTTGGTGAAGATTGCAATACATTGAATGGGAGACTGCCTCCCTTCTATCCCCCTGGGTGCCACGGGCTCAGGGGGTGGAGGGTGGAATTCACGAAGTGAATGAATCTTTCCCAAAAGTCATGGATTTCGTGAAAAATGTGGCCCCATGAAACGTGTTTTCACAATACACGAATTGGCCCAATTCACCATGAAATTTGATTCATGTTTCAATTCGTGCCCATGTCTAGTCTCAATGTATTACTATATATGAGGCAGTTCCTATTACAAATAGAGGTGGTATGCCATTGTTGGCTTATGCATAGCAACCCTGGACTTCCTTGTCCAAGTACTGACAATCCCAGTACTAACCAGGGCTGATCCTAATGAGATAGGTTTTGCCTGGATCATCCAGGTCAGGGTACCCAGTATATGTATATACACACAAATGCAAAAGGCATGAAGTCAATTTACCTCTTGGTTTCTCTTGTTTCAAACTAGAATACGAACTAGATGTGAAGAACTGCTAGCAGAGTTCTGCTCATGGAACAGAGCTTTTCTTCATACTGTAAGCCCTCCAAATCCCTTTCCCAAGGGTCAGAGAATATCTGGAATAGTCTGGATGTGTACAGGATGATTAGGAGAGGACATCAATGGAAATCATTACCTCTGTTCTGCATGAAGAGCCCATTTGTGGTTTCTTTGGCTATGGTTTTTCTCTAATAAAAATGATGAGATATTCCCTCTTAACAGCACATATGCTGAGAAGGAGGCATTTGTAGAAAATACTTCTAGCTTTTTAGCAACTCCTACTGAAACATTTAAAATTCATTATTTTTGCTCTGGTAAACAGCTTTAATAGCAGATGCTGACATGATTTTTACATTTCAAATGCTATAATTTTGCAAACTTCACCATACATAGATTAAAATATTTGTGTAAGTTTGGCTACCTAGTTAATGCTATACAGTAAACACAGGGTTAGAAATGAGATTGAAACTGGTGATGACTAGAAATGAATTAGTCTTCAGTCATGGTGCTTTTAGGGGGGCAGTAGATTCACAGAACTAAAGTACATAGATCACTCAGTTGTATATTTTATTTCTATACTTTTATATAATGGATAAAAGAGAGTAAACTAGCATCTAAGTTCAATTCAAGTGAGCACTGAAGTTCAAGGGTGGCTACTTTCAGTTATGGAATTTTCTATTCAGACCTACTTTCCTGGCTCCTACTCTGCTAACATTTAGTTGCCAGAATACTGTATTTTATTCTTCCATGCTTTCAGTGAATACATTAATAATGACGCTGTGTGTGTATTACGTACAATGAAGTTGCCTCTGACCAATGGCAACCCTATGAATAAAAGACTTCCAGAACATCCCATCATTAACAGATTTGCTCAGATCCTGAAAACTGGAGGATGTGGCTTCTTTTATTGAGTTAAGCCATCTTGTTTTGTCTTCCTCTTTTCCTACTGTCTTCCACTTTTCCTAGCATTATTCTTTTCCAGTGAGTTGTGTCGTCTCATGATATGACCAAAGTACGATAGCCTCAGTTTTGTCATTTTAGCTTCTAGGGAGAATTCAGGCTTGATTTGATCGAGCACCCACTTATTTGTCTTTTTGGCCATCCATGATATCCACAAAACTCTCCTTTAACACCACACTTCAAATGAATCAATTTTCTTCACCATCTAACTTTCATATCCATAAATAGTAATGGGAAATACCACAGTTTGGATTATCTTGATCTTGGTTCCCAGAGAGACATCTTTATCTTTAAGGATCTTTTCTAGCTCCCTCACAGCTTCTCTAAATCAGGCCATTGGTACATCAGGGTAAATCAGGGCCAGTATTGTCTGTTCTGACTGGCAGCAACTCTCCAAGGTGTCAGGTGGAAGTCTTTCATATTACCGACCACCTGAACCTTTAAAAGGAGATGATGGATATTGAACCTGGGATGTTCTGCATGCCTAGGAGCAATATGTTTTTCATTCTGATGCTTTATTCTCTTACTATATCACTGGGATTGTTGTTGTTGCTTAATCATATGCTTTTTTGTGGTTTGAAATTGTGTCTTACTGAAGTATTGTTTGTTCACTGCTATTTCATTTTATTATGTAACATTATTATGTACCATTAGCTCCCATTTTCTATCTGCTTCTGTTCATAAACTCTGGAGTTGAACAGACATCTCTTCCACTCTTTATTGCATTCTAAATTGTGAGGCAACTAACAAGTGGAATCAGTTTAAAGGAATTGTCACAACACAATGATGGCTATTTGGAGTAAGAAGCAGCAGATTCATCATTTACCTATTGTTTGCAGGGCCGGATCTACGGTTGCCAGCGCCCAGGGCAACCGTAGTCAGGCTAGTTGCGTGCGCGCGCTCCTGGCGCTGTGTGATGATGTCACTCCCATGACGTCATCACAGTTGGGGCACCCCCCTGCCCCTGCGGCAAGCTGGCTGTCCCGCGCACCACGGAGATGGCGGCGGCGGCAGTGCGAGTGGCTCGGAGGCTGCCCGCGTCGTTCACCTGCCCCGCAGGACAAGGGGTGGCTGGCTTGCCACGTGCCCCTTGTCCTGGGGAAAGGCGAACGGCACGGGTAGCCTCCCAGCCACCCACGCTGCCTTTTGCCTTTCCCACAGGACAAGGGGTGGCTGGCTCACTGTGCGCCCCTTGTCCTGAGGAAAGGCGGACGGCGCGGGTGGCCTCCAAGCCACTCGCGCCGCCGCTGCCACCAGCTCCACAGCGTGCCGGGACAGCCGGCTTGCTGCGGGGGCGGGGGGGAAAGGCGAACGGCATGGGTGGCCTCCCAGCCTCCCAAGGCAGGCAAAAGGCAGTGCGGGTGGCTGGGAGGCCACCCATGCCATTCGCCTTTCCCCAGGACAAGGGGCACTCGGCAAGCCAGCCATCTCTTGTCCTGCGGGAAAGGCAAAAGGCAGCACGGGTGGCTGGGAGGCCGCCCGCACCGTTCGCTTTTCCCCAGCTGCACTCCCGGGGCTGGCAGCTCCACCTGGCGCCCCCTCTTTGGCGGTGCTGGGGGCAGACTACCCCCTGCCCCCCCCCCGTCGATCCGGCCCTGATTGTTTGGGATCTCTATCAATCATGACATCCACATTTTAGGTTTGCCACCCCAGTGGCTGAAACCCCTGGGACCATTTGGAGTGGAACCTGAGGAGGGGGACTGCCGCAAGTGCCATGATGTCACTTCCAGGTTACAACCTAGTAAAGACAAATGAGACTGTGGAAATTCCTATAGTGTTGCAGACGCTGTGACATCACTTCTGGTTGATAACACAGAAGTGACATCACAGCATTTGCGACATAGTTTCCCTCATTTTTCTCCAGCTGCTCAATAGATCAAACATGTGTAATAGAGGTTGCGGAAATGAGAAGTTGTCTTCCATAGGTGGACAACTGGCATGCCTACCACAATAATACTTCCAAAGTTGCTTGGGACAGCCATAATTTTACCTTCAATATAAATTTGTGTCAAAAAAATTTCTGGCTCGTATTGTATTCCCAAACAGGGAAGAACCCAGTGGCCTTTCACTTTCCTTTCCTTTCTTCCTTTCTCACTACCCTTCTTGCTGTGTTGGCAGTTGATACTACTGTAACATTAGTCTGGTGAAGGTGACAGTAGCTGGTCAGCTAGGTGGCTGCAACCCGCTCTTCAGAGAGACAGAGAGTCTCCTTCTGTCCCTCCTTCCTTTTGGCACACTGGTGCAGCATGAGCGTAATGTTAGACAACTGGAGCCCTACATATACCAGGGGTGCATTGTAGCACTGCACTGTAGACACTGCTGAAATATTGTCTGAGCCACTGGGGGCGGGGGGGATGAACAGAGGCGGAGGGGGAAAGAGACATGCCTATTTTACTGTTGGGCAGCTTTCTCGCTGTTGGCTCATTGGCTGTTCCTGTCACACCACTAGTTTGGTGCTGTATTTGCAACATTAGTCACAGCCATTACAACAGTATGTGCAAGTGGAAGACGAAGAAAGAGGAGAAAGACACTGGTAATGTTCGGGCTCTTTAGAGAGTCAAGAAAGATTGTCTTACATATTTCTATAAAAATCTTCCTTATTTATAATACATGCATTTTAATGTACTACTGTAAATAAAATACAGAGAACCTAGAGAATTCATTTCCCCTCCAATGTTATTTGCCCCTACTGCATGTATGATCTGATAAATGCCTGTCTGCCATTTGATACATTCAGTGTTAACTAAGATAAATGCTGACTTGATGTCAGCAGCACTCACCAGAAACAACTGAAATTTTTTATTTTGTCCATAACACATATATCTGATAGTGCTTGAGCTGCACAGGGCAAAATTGTCTGGAATGGACATTGGTACATGAGAATCTTACAGATACAAAACTGATTTAAATTAATTGGGCACTGACAGCCTTATTGCAACAGAGGAAACACTAACAAATAATGGTTTAGGATGTGGTGAAACAAATGCAGTGTCATAACTTGTATTATGGACTGACTGAGGATTATTATTCCAACAGAAAACCAGAGGGCTGCTGCTGCTGTCTTGACTATAGACACTAATGCCATTTGCAAACAATATTGCAAATTACAGTATTGTGCAAAACTGTTGTGCAGTACAGTATTTTCAAGAGTGTGACAATGGAAGGAGTAGAACTAGGCCATCTCCATGGTATCCTAATTTAAAGGCAATGCACTCCCCCTAAAGTCCTCTGTGTCTCTTCTTAATACCAGATGCAAAGCTTTGTTCATGTGGGGATTCCAACTGTCCATCCCTATGGCAAGACAAACTAGCCCATTTGCCACTCTGCATGCCTATGGTGCAACAGTGCATATCTGTAGTATCCAGGTGTCTACCCAACAAATCAGTTTAGATAAATTATCTGCTAAATTTCCTCTGCTTTCTGCTTCATCACTGACAGACTTAGTTATAGCACCCCACAGAGTGTAATTGTTGGATAAGTGAAGATCTATTAAAAGGATATTATATTCAAACCCCTTTATGAAATAATTGCTTCAATTGTGAATTAAATTATTGTCAATTGGATAAAGTAAGTTTTCAGCTTATGCTATCAGCTGGGTTGAAAGTACAAATAATATCTGGACACTGTGGCTTTTGCAGTCTTTAGTATGGAAAGGAATATGTCACTGTCAAAACCATCACACACATTCTATAAAGATGTATATAAATTAAGTACAGAGCAACTAAACTAGTCTGTTCCTTCCACAGCTGCCATTTAGCCAAATTCTGAATATTTGCATGATAAGAAAATTCGTGACACTAATGGATTTTTGGAAGGAGAATAACAGTGAAATCCTATGCAGTTACTCAAGTCTAAGCCCATTGCAATCAGTGAGTTTAGAGTGAAGAAACTCTGCAGAGGGTTGCACTATTTAAAAAAAAAACCCTCACATTTATATCTGTCACACCTTTTTTTAACTAGTTCTCGCCTCTCACTCTTATTCTGTGGTCTATTGCATAAATCACCATAAAGTTATCTCATTTTATTTAGACCAAACAAATACTTTCTTCAAAAGAAAGCAGAAAATAACATGTATTAGGGATGTGCGCAATTTAAAAAAAATTGCTTCAGTTTTGTTTAAATCATTATCAAAATTTTCTGTTTTACATGTTCATTTTAAATTTCCATTGGCTTCAATAGGAAACATGTTTCTGATTGTAACTACCTTTCCTTATCCATTTTTAAAAAGTAAAATGGTTGTATCTTGTCTTTCTGCTTTAAAGTAAATACTCTAGCTAGCTTTGCAATATTAGAATTCATACCAAACTGTTAAATAGATAGCAGTTATTCAAACCTACAGTACAGGGGACAAATTTAACTGAACAGGCTTTCTTGAATAAAAATTTGTTGGGATAATGCTGTAAGGAACTATCTATAGTGCAAGGGGCGCTAAGTTACAAAGTGCCATCATATAGATCCCTTCTGAGGAGACATGGGTGCCTGGCTTAATAGCCCTCCTGGAGAAGTCTTGTTTATCTGGACTACTCTTCCTTAAAGCTCACTGTTATAAAATGAACCACCCCCTGCTTCACCTCTCCTGCCTTGCATGGGGCCCAGATGGGCTAGACTCAGTCCTTCTGTCACAGGGCTGGCCTGGAACAGGTGGGGAGAGAGACCATTGCCCCACTGGGAGGTATTTTGGTTCCTTTAATGGTCAATCTACCACTGCCTGTAAGGAAAGTTAGGGTGAGAATGTGTAAGGTCACCCAGAGAGTTTCTACAGCAGTATGGGGTTTGAGAGCCTAGTCTGAGCTTTAACTACTATACACCACTGGCTTTCACGGATGGCTGCTGTTGAACCATAACAAGCACTGGGCCTGGTTGAGTCAGACAAGTTGGGTGGTAGGTGGTTTCTGCTGGGCCTGGTCCCATGACAGTATCCATTTCTTAAAGCTACAGATGTTCCTTTTATCATTTTGAGATGCCCCAGCCTTACATATATAAAATGCCATTGGGCACCAAGTTTAACAGGAATATAGGGCTTACAAACAGGATCAGATTAGGATACAATTTGAAGACTAATTACTTAAAAACGGAATGCAGCCACATTCACATTTCCAAGTGGAGACTGGTGTCTCTTGTGGACATAGGAACATTTTAAATTTTTCATCCTATGGTATTTTCCTGCTGTAAGTTGACTGGTTTTACCCTTGCTGGGGAAAACCTCCTTACAACTTCCCTTCCAGGTATCACTTTCTATATATATCACAGTTTACAATACACTCATATTATTGAGCGATAATAGATACTGCCTGATATCTGAAATGGGGATAAAGCCTCCCCCCACCAGTTTGCTGTGTTGTCTATGGTCCAGGAATGCAAGCAAAACATTTGCCTTTCCCTGTTAGCCTACCATCAGTGATTCCTCTTCTGGGAAAAGCATTTGCCTTTGTCCCTTCTCTCTCTTCTTTGTAGTGCTATCCATATCCCAAGGGATGTAGGCAAAATGTTTGTCTCTATCCAGAGAAGACACAGCACTAGAGAACAGCATAGGTTGACCAAATGGAAGCCACTACTTGCATGGCATCAAAACCATCTCTAAGCCAATGAGCCAGAAATGTAATTGATGTAGGTGCTTCCTTTCCCCCTGGATAGACCAATCAGCGTAATACTCTTCAGTGACAAGGTCTCTGTGTAACTGCTGACTGAAAAATATTCCTGCATGTTATATGCTCTGCTGAGTCTCTTCTTATCTTTCCTATCCCTCTGAACACTGAAATCTCAGCTAGACAGCCAGGTGCTAGAATAATAATATCCAAATATTACCATCTGTCATTGTTTTCCCCCAATATGGATTTGTTACAATAACTGTATTAAGAAAGAGAGCACCCCTAATTTTGATTAAAGACATGTTTGTTTATTTATGTTATTTATAGTGCACCTTTCTCACTGAGACTCAAGGCTGATTGCACAGTGTGAGTTAGTACAGTCAATTTCAAGGATATTTCAATAAAATGTAATTGGGTACATAAATGCAAATCTGCAAAGATTTAAAACCAGCAGAAATGTCCCTCCTTTACATAAAATTCTGACTCAAGGATGTTCTTTTGTCAAGACGATAGTAATTGCTGTGACAGAGGCTGATGATATTTCAGTTCAGAAACCTATTTACGCTTCACTGTATTTATGGAGCTCCTGCATGTACACACTGCCACATTCTTTGGTGGGAGCAGGTACATGTTTAGTAAGGGATTCACAAAGCTCTCCCTCTTCCATTACTGAAGTGAGTCCAACTCCATGTGCATGGTGGAGACCTTATAGTTGCATAAAATTACTGAAGGGGGGACAAGCTTGTTTTGATGTGGCATGAGATTTTTGTGAGCCAAACATTATTAGCCTAAGGTAATTTCTATTATATCAGAATCTGTGCATCATTTAGATAGAATTTGTTTTGTATGTGGATGCAAATTGCAACCCCACAATATCTCAAGTAGAAAGCTTTTAGAAACAAGATTTTTGATTTCAGATTGTGGGGCATAATGATAAAATTGTAAACATCAATATACCAGTGGACCTCTTCTCTTGACGATAATATTTTTCCCCATCCTACGCAATTATACTTATTACAATGGTCAACTTCAAAAACATTTATAAAAGTGGAATGGAACACATCCCAGCAATTGTCTATATATAATTGGCCTTCTACTTTCCTATATAGCTTTTAATTCTCTGTTGTTGCTTTATCTGCAAAAAGTAGAGTACCTGCCATGTCACAAGAGCAAGGCTACCCATTTTGAATCACTGAAAGAATTAAGCTGTGGTGACTAATTTTTATGCGTTTGTATTTGATGGTTGATTGATGACACAGATGAACTTAATGAGTTACAAATTAAATTGAGTGTACTGAGCATTTAGCCTGCATGATCATTTCTATAGGCTAATCATGTTAGCCTGCTGCAGCTATGGACTACAGCTTGTTTTGTCAGAGGCATAAAGTGTTATCCTCAGTTGCCAACAGAAAAAAGAGACTGATTTGAGGAATGTAAACATGGGGCCAAAAGGCTAAAAATGCAAGTGAGTGGCTGTGTGACATCTTTGTACAGAGGACAAATGTATGTCAGAGAAGAATAGATAACCCTGTTCCCAACACTCACTGGTGACAATGCTTTCTACTAGTTGCTGAAGAATGTGCTGTCAAGTTGAAACCAACTAATGGTGGTCCCAAACCTAGGGTATTCAAGGCAAGAGATGAGCTAGGGTTGCCAGCCTCCAGGTAGTGGCTGGAGATCTCCCGGAATTACAACTGGTCTCCAGGCCACAGAGATCAGTTCACCTGGAGAAAATGGCTACTTTGGGGGGTGGACTTTATGGAATTATGCCATGCCAAGGTCCTTTCCCTCACCAAATCCCACTTTCTCCAGGCTTCTCCAGGTTTCACCCCTCAGATCTCCAGGAATTTCCCAACTTGGAGCTGGCAACCCTAAGATGAGCAGAGGTGGTTTGCCATTGCTTTCCTTCGTATAGCAACCCCATTGATCTCCCATCAACATACTGACTGTGTTAGACTCTATTTATACTACATTACACTTTCAATATTATTGCTATTCTGCTGTATGTGTTCCTGTCATTATTATTGATTTTTGTGGCAGCAGCAGATCATATTTATAGGGATTGTTCACTTGTTATGTATTTAGGCACACACCTAAGATAGCAAAGTGTATGTGTCATACCCCCTATACTCAATGGGGAGCAGGGGCTGGCTGTTATGTTTTGCCTCAATTATATTTTCAGTGGAAAACATGAGTCCACTGCCTTATAATGGCTTGGATTCCACTGAAATTTACAATGGGCAATAAGATTTCTACTCGTGAAGTGAGACTTCCTTAATCTTCCCCCAGATGTAGCTCAAAAACACCTCCCCAATGCTACTTCTGGGGCACAGAAGGGGAAAGGAAATGTGCCTCTTTGTATCTGTGCTGCTAAAGGAAGATTTGCATTTTTTCAAATGTATGGGTTTTGGTTTTGAAAAGAAAGTGGGAAATGATTTTAGCTTCACTTTTCACATACAAAGTGGGTACTTAGGAAAGGCAGATCCTAAGCCAGCTCTGGCTGTGTGTTTTAAAATCCTGGGATAAAATTGCCCCCCCCCCAAAAAACACAGCTGCTGCAAACCCCAAAATGGAATTACTCTTGAGAGTGGATGAGAGCGCACATAGCTTTTAAATACAAATTTCCCACTACCAGGACCACTAGTTGGTGATGCCATTACCCCAGATCAAGGGCAGTCATGGGCATCCCTGCTTCATTACTCCCCTGAATTTGTGGATATGCTTTCCATTCTTCCAAAGATATGGGAAGTTGATGTGTCGGAAAAAGACACATTTCTAGGCCGATTCCACACAGACAGTTTATGGAGATTCGGATTTCATTCTGCTTTTCTTGATTTCCAGAGTTCCACATGAGAAAAGGAGGCATGAGATGCAGAATCGAATCCCCCCCCCCCGTTTTTCCCCAACCTTTTTTCCTGTACACAGGAGAGCTCTCACTTTCCTAGCTTTCCACAAACGATGCAAAGCAGAATTATTCAAAAAGGCATTTGTATTGTAGGGAGGGGGTCTCAGACACTCCGCTAATGAGTTAGGGACCATAGACTTCACCCATGTACTTCACCACTATGTTGCCTTATGTACTATCTGCTGCTTTAAATATGTGCTCCTATGTCAGCCCTAGAATTGCTTATGTTCTGTTTCAGCATTTATTCAACTCTGTATTGGATTCTTGCTAATGTTATGTCTTTGTAACTTGTGTTTATTTATCCTATGGCATTGTTTATGAAATTATCCTTGATACTGACTGTACTAATTTCACACTGTGTAATCTGCCTTGAGTCTCAGTGAGAAAGGAGGATCATAAATGACATAAATAAATAAAATAACATTTGATTTATATACTGCCCTTCAGGGCAAATTAACACCCACTCAGAGTGGTTTACAAAGTATGTTATTATTTGTGAAAATAAATTTTTATTGGATGAGATAACATACATTCCACACATTCCATAATATATAGTATAACTTCATTTACCCCCTATTCTGGTATATATGCCCCCACCCCTTCTCCCTCCCCCCTTTTCCTTTTTGACTCCCAACAGCACTATAATCCCTTATTTCTTATCATTATCCCTATTCTATTATTTGTTTCTATTATTAAAGGTAAAAGTCATACTTATTCTCTGTACAGCTTAATAGTTATCCAGAGACCACAGTTGTCCTTTCACATCCCACTTGTTTTCAAGGTAGTCCTTAAATTTTCCCCAGTCATTCAAAAATTCACTTGGATTTTGATCTTTCAATTTTCTTGTCATTTTATCCATCTCCGCCTTGTACAACAGCTTCTGAATCCAATATTCAACTTCTGGTATTTCTTCTTGTTTCCAATACTGTGCATATAATAATCTTGCTGCTACCGTCGTATAATATACTAGCATCCTATCCTTGACACTAACGTTTTCCATATTTAAACCTAACAATAGCAGTTCCGGGCTCTTCAACAAGTTAATTTTCAAAATTAACAACATTTCTGCATAAATCTTAGTCCAAAAAAGCTTGGCCTTTTCACACATCCACCACATATGGTAAAAGGAACCCTCATGTTTTTTACATTTCCAGCATTTGTTTGACATGGCATTATTTACATTTGCTAATTTTTTCGGTGTTAAATACCACCTATACATCATCTTATATCCATTCTCTTTCAGATTAGTGCATGTAGAAATCTTCAATGTATTTTCCCATAAATATTCCCAAGCGTCCATTGTAATTTCTTTGTTGAAATTCACTGCCCATTTTACCATTTGAACTTTGACCATTTCATCTTCCGTGAACCATTTCAGTAAAAGCTTATACATCTTAGAAATCAATTTGATTCCCCCTCACAATAGAAGCTCTTCTAATTCTAAATTTTTACTTCTAAAACCCACTTTTCTTTTGTCAGATTCAAATAAGTCTTTAATTTGCCGATATTGCAACCAACCATATTTAAATGATAACTCCTCATTGTCTTTTATTTTAAAAGTGTCTCTGTCCATCCGTAATAGTTCTTTATAAGTTAGCCAGTCTTCTCCCTTCTGCTCCACACTTGGATTTACAACTTCTTCTGGAACAATCCACATAGGTCTTTTCTCCCCAATAAACTTCTTATACTTTTGCCAAACCAAAAAATATTCCTTCTTACAAAATGATGTTGAAACATACCATCCATTTTATGTTTGTCATACCATAGATATGCATGCCACCCAAACAAGTTATTATGCCCCTCCAAAGCTAACATTTTAAGATTAGAAAGTCTTACCCAATCTCTCAACCATGTCAGACATATCTCCTCATGATACAATCTCAAATTTGGTAATTGTAGACCACCCCTCTCTTTTGCATCACACAACACCTTCATCTTAACTCTTGGCTTTTTCCTTGCCCGTACAAATTCTGATATTCTCCTTTGCCATTTTATGAAATGTTTCTTGTCTTTTACAATTGGGATCGTTTGTAACAAAAACATCACTATGGGTAACACATTCATTTTAACAACTGAAATACGCCCCAACAGCGACAAATTCAATTTATTCCATTTCAACATATCTCTTTCCACCTGTGCCCACAGCTTTTCATAGTTATTTTTAAATAAATCTATATTTTTAATTGTTAGCTCTATTCCCAGGTATTTTGTTTTTTGGACCACTTCACACTTTGTAACATTCATTAATTCCCCTTGTTTCTTTTTTGTCATATTTTTACAGAACAATTTCGATTTTGATTTGTTAATAATAAACCCTGCCAGATCTCCAAATTCTTTAATTTTATCTAAGAGTAACAGTAATGTCTGGACTGGTTCTTCCACTATAAACATCACATCATCTGCAAATGCTCTGAACTTGTACGAAAAACCTTTAAGTCTTATATCTTTTACGCTGTCATCTTCTCTTATCCGCCTCAATAGTATTTCCAACACCATAACAAACAGCAAAGGTGAAAGTGGACATCCTTGTCTTGTACATTTTCTTACCTCGAATTTTTCTGTCAAATTGCTATTTATACATGACGCTGTTTGATCTTTGTAAATAGCTTTCACAGCCTCTATAAATTCTTGCCCCAGTTCCATCTTTTCCATTGTTAAAAACATAAAATCCCAATTCAAATTGTCAAAGGCCTTCTCCGCGTCTGCAAAGAAAAAACCTACCTCCTTATCAGGGTGTTTGTCATAATATTCAATAGCATCCTTCACAACTCTCAAATTGTCTCTAATTTGCCTATTCGGTAAAAATCCGGCTTGTTCTTCTCCCACAAAGTCTATTAAAAACCTCTTAAGCCTTTCCGCTGAAATTCTTGCAAAAATTTTATAATCATTGTTCAACAGAGATATTGGCCTATAATTCTTAACATCTGTTAGACCTTGTTGCTCTTTAGGGATCAGTGAAATATTGGCTTCATTCCATGTGTTTTGTAATCCTCTTTTCTTCATAATCTCATTCATCAACTTTTGTAGGGTCTGCACCAGTTCTTTTTTCATTACTTTATAAAATTTAGCTGAAATTCCATCTGGACCCGGTGCTTTCCCTACCTTGGTTGACTCTATGGCTTCTAAAATTTCTTCTTCTGTGATTGGAGCATTTAATGTTTCTTTCATTGTATTTGAGATCTTAGGTAGTTTTGCATTTTCTAGATACTTATCCGCTTTCTCTAGATCTGTCACCTTTTTCTGAAATAATTTGGCATAGTACTTGTAGAATGCTCTTTTTATACCTTGATGCTCCATTAGTTCTTTCCCTTCCTCCACTATCTTCCCAATTAATTTTCTCTCTCTTTTCCTTTTAAGTTGCCAAGCTAAATATTTTCCTAGCTTATTTGCCCCTTCAAAAGATTTTTGCTGTAAAGTCTTTAAATTCCATTCCAACTCTTTATTGGCAAAGGCCCTCAGCTGCTCTTGCAATATCTTAATTTCTTGCATTATTGTTTTCTTCCCCGGTCTTTTCTGTAACTCTTGCTCCTTCTTGGAAATTTTTCCCTTTATCTCTTGGAATTCCCCCCCCCCTTTTTTCCTTTCCCTACTGTTCAAATTAATCAATATTCCTCTCATCACTGCTTTATAGGCATCCCAAACCGTATGTGTTGGCACTTCCTGACCGATATTATATTGAAAAAAAATATTTCATCTCCCTTTGAATAATTTCCATATTCTCTTGGCTTTGAAAAAGGTCTTCATTTAATCTTCACCTAAATTTTCTGTTTCCCGTCGAAGCTTTCCACATCATTGGATTATGATCTGAGCTCACCCTAGGCATTATCTTTATTTTCTTAGTCAACAGACTTAACTCCGTTGTCGCCCAGATCATATCAATTCTTGAAAAGGACTGATGTCTTGCAGAATAAAACGTATAATCTTTTATTTTAGGATTCCAATTTCTCCATATATCTTCCAGGTTTTCTTGTCCTACCATTTCAAAAAAAGATTTTTGGTAATTTCCCTGTTTTTTTATGAGCTAACTTTAATTTTCTGTCTAATTGCAAATTCACAACTCCATTAAAATCTCCAGCCATTAATATTTGTTCATATGAATATTGGTCCAAATTTGGGGTTATCTCCTTATAAAAATCATCCTTAGCTCCGTTGGGTGCATAGATTCCTAAGACCAAAGTCTTCTTGAAATTCACCATTATCTCTACTGCCAAATATCTTCCATCTTTGTCTTTAAAAATTAATTTTGGATCCAATGCTTCTTTTGCGTATTGTTGCCAAGTAGGCCCCCTCTCCTGCTTTAAGGCCTGCCATGGACTATGCCAGAGTTTCCTGTGTTGCTGTTTTACTGCTACACCAAGATTGCCCTGCATGTGTGCACTCTAATACACGTGTCAGTTTCCTGCCTGCTTGTTAATTACCTTGCTGCTACCATAGACTGTGTTAGTTTCCTGACTCCATGTCTGGATGACTCCACGAAGGACTCTCTTCCTGGGCAGCCCTGCCCCGACCTGTATCTGGGACCTCCCAGTGTGTGTTTGGGCTTTATTACACGTGTGCCCCGTGCCTGCATTGCCATCCGCCATGGACCGCGACTGTTCCCTGCTATGGACTGTGTTTTACGTGCTGTTCCCCCTGTCTCCTTGGAAGCCTGCCTCATCTGGGCCCAAGCCTCTGTTAGCAGCTGGGCACCTGCCGGGGAAACCTCCAGTGAGCCTGGCCAGGCGCTCCCTGGTCAGTTCCCACCTGGAGCCTCCCGCGGGCTGGTCACCGAGCTTGACCTCGCTACCGGGCAACCTGCCTACCAGCCCCTGCCATGCACAGCCGGCGACCATGTTCTTAGGCAGCCAGAAGACCAAGAGAAGAAGCCTGCTTTGGGAAGCCATTTCAGAGAAGTGGACACACCACGTCCGCAGCGAGAGAACCTCGCCCCGCTCTGCATATCTTAGGAGCCTCCCCGGAGAAGAAGCTAAGTGCCGACCATCCCAAGCACTTAGAGAATGCATCTCAAAGAAACCTCCGCATTCCAGAGCTGGTGACATCAGGACAAGCCCTGTCCGCTGGAACATCCTTTCAACACGCTCGGATCTCCCCCTTCCTCCTTTGTCCCCTCTTCCTGAGGTGTCACTATAACACAATCAGATCACTTAAGTGGCCCATCTAAGACATTCAGTAGCCCATTAAAAGCCTTTGTTTTAATCCATGAGAACCACCAAATACAGCCCCAGCCCCAGGGTACGTTTTGGGGTATTTAAGCTGGTCCCTCAGACCACATGGTGTGTACGCCTTCCCTGTCCAGACCCCTTGCTGTCTCTCTGTGGATCCAGTGCTGGCATTCGACCATCTCGCTGTCGTGTCTCTGCTCCGCTTCAGGATTGTAAGTATCGCCCTTATCATCGTGGGTACCTGCTCATGCAACCGTCTCTGTATTTCTTACTCTGCATTTCCTAGTTCTTGTATGCTCTCTTGTATGTATGTGCAAGTTCAGGCTTACGCCACACTATTAGTAAATACACGTGTTTATTGAATCTATTTGTAGTCTGCCTCTTTGTCACTAGAGTGTCTAGAATCGGGACCTCCGTAAACGTTGGTTAGATCCGTGCTAATTTTAGTTCCAGACTGCTGAGCTAATTTCCCCATTTAAAAGAGCAGTTCTGGTAACAGTATATCACAATCCCTCTTTTCTTTTGTTTTGTAGAAGCAAAAAATTCTTTTCCTAACTGTCCATTTTTAAAAAATTTAGAATCTTGCTCTTTAATATGTGTTTCTTGTAGACATATTATGTTACAATTTTGTTTCTTTAGCCAATGAAAAACTGCTTTACATTTTTGAGGTGAATTTAGTCCATTAACATTCCAAGATATTAATTTGTACTCCATAATGCTACTTTTTAACAGTTTCGGGAAAGTCTTTTCGGTTGTCTAACAGGAACACTATCATATCATGTCTTGACTTGATGTTAACTCTTGCAGATTGAAAGCAGAAACTCAATCCTTCAGGTATTTCCCACCTGTACCTGAAACTCTTCACTCTAAGTTTCTCCGTTAACTCCCGAAATTTTTTTTCGTTCTTGTAAGATCCTCCTGAGAAGTTCTTTCATAATTCTGACTCTATTTCCTTCCATTGCCAATGGACTTTCATAATGCCTTTTTAGAATTTCTTCTTTCATTCTTTTCGTTGTCAATTGTACAATTACATCTCTCGGTAAAGTCTTCTGTTGCGCATAGCTAGAGTTTACTCTATATACTAAATCCAAGTTTGTTTCTATTTCCTCTGGCTACTTGTTTAAAAATTCTGTCAGTATTGCAGTCATCTGTTCTTGCGCCTCCTGCGTTGTAGACTCTGTCACTCCCCTAAATCTTAAGTAATTTTCTGTGATTTTACACTCCATTACTGCTACACGCTCTTGCAGTTTTTGATTTTCCTCTTTTAAACTAGTGGTTTTTAGCTCCACCTCCTGGACAGTTTGATTTGTTGACTGTAGCTCCTTCTTTATTTCTTCTATGTTTTTGGACAGCTCTGTCACCTCCAATTTTATTAGTTCCTTTATATTTTTGAGCAAACTTTCCTCCATTCTTTGCATAGATTGGCCCAACTCCTTATTGCCATCTAGCACTTTTTTTCCTAGTGCTTCTATGGCAGACTGCTATTCCTTATCTGCTTTTTTCGTCATACCTGGGCTAGCCTTTGCATCACCCCAAGTGTCAGTTCTCTTTCTAAGCTCTGTTTTTAATGTTCACTTTACTTTCTATTTTGAGCCAATCAATGTTAATTTCATTTATTTTATAGTCACATCAATTTTGACCTCACCAAAATGTCGGGCACAGTTTCTCTATGGTAATTTCCTTCCCCCTCTCCCTTCTTGAAATGGCAGGCATTCACTTCCTCCTGACCTCGCAGTTCTCCGTCTCACGATCTTTCCCCACTTTTTCTTCCATGCTCTTCTGCGCTCTTCCCACTTCCTCCTCGAGCTGACTCCCCTCGGCAAAAATTCGCTGTCCTCTGTGTCTTCTACAATCTCACGTAATTTGCTCCGTTTCCTCTTGCGCTCCCTCCCCTTTTCTCGCTGCCGTTATCTCCACCAAAGCCACAGGTATGCGTAAACAATATTACTTTTTCTTCTTTTAACGCTTTAAAGTTCTGTCAAATTCCACAACTTTCCCTCGATTGCCTTCCTCTCCTTTTCCGCTGCCAGCTTAGTCCATTAATTCCACTTTTTTTGGCTCTCTCTTCTAATTTTTAGTCCAAAAAACAAGATAGAAATCTTTACCTTCCTTTGTTGCATTTGGGTTGTTCATGCTGTTTCTTACATTCAAAGGGTGCTGACTGGTTGCCCACCCAGTGGAAACCATTCCCTCTCTTACCAGCTATCCACATACTCCCTTTTATCTTTTTTTAAATGAGGGAAGGGTCATAATACTACGTCATTTCTCATATGGTTGTATTGTGAAATCAAGACTGCAAATTCATAATCTTGCAAACTGCGCCCACAAATTACATTTTTATCACCTGGCCAACTTTTTGATGTAAGCAGAATTCTGAAACAAGCACCAAGCTGCCGAGTATTCAACCCCCCCTTTTTTAATTAGAGGAGAGTTGCAACACTGTGACATTCATGCATTCTACCCCTTTTAAGCACAACGTTCGTCACTTTTGCTGAAGCTAATCCCCATTCCCCACTGATCATTTCTTGGGTTTACTTTTTTATTTCCTTTCTTTACAACCAGGCTCATGTTCATGATGATTAGAAAACAGGGGTTAGGGAATCGTCTCAAGAATCCTCCTTCCCTAACCTAGAACATGGTCATGTGATGTGAGGAGGCCAATGAAAACACCTTTTTGTTTGGGCAGCAGCAGTTTTAACATTTTGCTCTGGCAGAGAGGTGCTGTTTTGTACCAAACAGACAATTCAAACCATGCCAGAGCAATCTGCTAGCAGTTAGTGGAACAAGCATGAATAGTACTTTGCATGTTTTCCCCCAGAACCCTGCCACCAATTGCCTCTCCAGAATTAAAAAAAAAAATTGGGCACAGTACTGCCCAATCAGCAAATACAGGAACAGGGAGAAAGAAGAGGATGGCGAATGCACTGGATTCCAACATTGCAATGTTACGATGCATGCGCTGAAATAAAAAAATATATATAATCTCTAGCCGCCACAAAAAATGGCTCCAAACAAGCACATCTCAACTCATCTGGAACAAGAAAGTGGACACCAAATCACCTCAAGGTCATACAATGAAGAATGCCAGGAGCCCACGCTGATTCAGCACTCAGAAGAACCAACTTAATGTGTGCCAAGCGGAATGAGCCCTAGTTCACTTTTGACAGTAGCCAACCCTGAGCATAAAGCATAAAACATAAAGCAGAAAGTGTACCATTCTTGTCCACTGTCATATGTACTAAGTCATCTGGGGTTGAGAGACAATCTCAAGAAGCTTCTCCTTGACCATCTTAGTTAATAGTTGAGAATAATATTTTCTACCCCCCCCCCAATAAAGCTAACTATTAGGGAAGACTGTGGTAACAGAAAAGCTGCCCAGATGTTCACATTCAGGATATAGACAAGATGCTTGATTAGAACAGCAATAAAACATTAAACAAGCATTACTACTGGGTGAAAGAAACAAGATATGGAAGTTTCATGGTGCCATGGATGGATGGTGGCATATTTGTTCTGGATACTAATCCAACATTATCACCCTTCACCAGATCGATGGTTTCAGAACAGGGGTTTAGAAGGCTTACATATCATTTTGGCACAGGTCATGTTCCTAGATATGCTTGACATGTTGACTTGGGAACTGACTATATCCTGGCCCTATATCCTGGCAAAGATGTCTGTGGATTAGATTAGCCTCAAGAGGTAAATACTCTGTAAACCCTTGATAAAGAGAGATCATAGGACTGAGCTTCATACATGTTGAATTTTGGGAAATTTTCTAAGTGTATGATGCTGACTGTGTATGGGTGTTATTCTGTTACTCTTGGGGTTTTCCTCAAGAAAAGAATATAAAACTAGCTGTGCTTTAACTGGAACCTATACTAAAAGTGGGGTTTGCTTGAAAAGAGTGCTAGCTGCTGCTGTTCGATATTTTGGCCCCTACCCTCCATTGATAAGGTAATAAAGCTATTGATGAATTTACACCTCTATGCTACCCCTCCCAGTACAACCAGAACTGAATGTAGGGGTCACTCTTCATTCCCCTAGTAGGTGGCTACAAGGGCAGCTCTGTTCAGCTCATAGTGTGGTGCATCAGTCTGATCACTCCATTTCACAAAACAATGTTTTGATCTGCATGGCACTCTTTAGAGGAATGTATTTTCCCTCCCTGAATATCTGAGAACAGTGAGGGAGATTTCGAATGTCTAGTTCTGTAAAATCTCCAAGGAAAAAAAATGACAAGTCCTTCTCGTGAGGGGGAGGGAAATTCTAAACGCCGAACTCAGACTTCTGGAACACATTGCGCGTATAGAGTTGGATGGTTCTGCTTCCCTCCCCCTGCTTAGCAAGGGAAGGACGGGGGAAGCATCCTCGGAGGTTAGGTCTTTTAAAGCTCTTGCTGGTTTGTTCATTAATTTTTCCCCACCCTTGGACTATTTCATCCAGAGCAGGCTGATCGTTCACTTGGCGGGTTTTGTGCGTACGTGAGTTTTGACCGCGTCACACACTGAGGGAGAACCCCCCCCCCCAATCCAAGACAAACCTCCACCCTGCGCCCTTCAGTTTGCGCCTTCCTTACAGTCTTCCAGCGACAGCGCTGCCCTGCCTGCCCCCAAGGTGAAAATTCCATCGAGGCGTGCAAGCTGAGACGGGGGGGTGGGAGGGAGAGTCTAAGCAGCCCGGGAGGCCAATTGCCCCCCCCCCCGTTTCCCCCGTGCCTGGGCTTCCGAATGGTCCATTCCAGCTGAGGAGGGAAAGCGAATATGCCGTCTGAGAACTAGCGCTGCGCTCTCCCTCGGCTCCAGCTGTGGAGCTGGCGGCGGCGGCGGCGGGCTGCGGGATACTGAGCGGCAGAGGAAGGGAGCGCGCGCCCGGGTCTTGGCTCCTCCTGCCCCCGCTACTCCACCAGGAGCTCTTCGGACGCTGGGAGCCGCCGCCGCTCTGAGGGCGCCCCCATTGCAGTAATGCCAGCCGGTCCCCGCGTGGCTGCCGGCTCAGGGCTGCCGCCGCGCGCTCGCTAGCCCCCGCCCCCTTTGGAGCTCTCCACTTCAGGCGTTTTGGGCGCGCTTTCTCGCTTTCGTCTCCTCATTTGGCTTCAGGGTGGGGGGGGATTGCGGTAGCCGGCGAGCAAGAGGCACCGGGCTGCTGTGCCTGACTGCCGGGGGGGATCCTTGCCTCGCCTGCGGTCCTTGGCTACTCGCCGCTTCGTCCGCGCCCAGAGAGAAGGGGAAGCTTGTGTCATGCCAGTGGGGCCGAGGGAAGGGGCTCTCCGACTGCAGGACCAGTGAAAGGAAGTGCAAGCCCCCCCTCCCCGCGCCACTCCGGACAATGACAGCCATGAAGGAGCAGCAGCAGCAGCAGCAGCAAGCGCAGCCGAACCCGGGCAGCAGGGGAAGCCAGGCTCAACAGCAAGACCAGGTAGGAGTTGGCGGCAACTAAGCCGGCCAGTTCTTTCGCTTCCTTTCGGTGGTCGGTCTGTTTTCGTGTTCCCTTTCCGCACCAATTCCCACCCAGTTCGGACCAGCAGGCCGTGGGAAACGGTTTCCCGTGCAGCATCCCAAGTTGGACCAAATATTGGGTGGGAGGGAGGGAAGGGAAGAGAAAGCAAAGTGCAGCGTCTGTGAGCAGCCTGAAGGATTGCTGCCAAGCTCCCAGCCAGGCGCAGTGTGTGCAGACAGGTGCTACCGCCTTTCCCCCAAAAGGGGACTTCGAGGCTGGGCTGAGGCTGTTTGCTTGGAGCCGTCTTTCTTGGACTTAGTGATAGCTGTAGTGGTGGGGAATGGTGATGGCTGGGGGAAAGGGGGATGGGGTGGGGAAGGGGAGATTTGTTTGATCAAAAATGCGGGGGCGGGCAGGCGACATGACTTGGCCATGCACTTTTCCTCTTTCGCAAGCAAAGCACTTAGGGGAGCTATGCTTTTCTGAAATGAGACTTAACAACAATCTGCACACTGACCTTTAATGGCCAGAGAATGGGGTGGGGGGATGCATGCATTCAAAAGGAAAGGAAGGTTGTTGGCTTGGTTGGAGAGAAGGCAGAAAAAGAAGAGGAAGAACAATCAAAGGTCTTGAACCACGTTTAAAAGAGTGCAGCTGTGGTGTTTGTCCTTTGAAAGGTTCTTGGATGAAGTGGTGTATGTGTGTGTAATATTAAATGGCTACTCAGAAATGTGTGAGGGGAGAATGAGAAGGGAGAGTATTGGAAAATGCAGGTGGAGGGGTTGTAGATGATGATTCTTGGATCCTTCTCATCCTAGGGAATGTTAATTTCCCCCTCTAGTTCTCCCTCTTGGAGTTCTGGGTGGGTTTCTCCCCCTTTGTGAGTTGCAGTACGCAAAATCAGCAGATGGAAAAGGCTAAGTCTTTTTTAGAGACATGTCATGTTTACATCAATTAATGGCCCTAAGTAGAGGCTGTCAGAGACCAGGTCACTAGTTAATAATGGCATTCTAAAGAGAGGAGCAGGCTGGTATTGCCAGAGAGGGTGCTGTGCCCTCAGCATACACACAAGGAAGCAATGAAAATCTCTTTCCTTGTCATTTAGTGTATCACTAGGCACAGGGTAGAAAGCAGTAGAATAGACTGAGGGGGAGTAAAGGGAGACCAGACAACTTATGGCAGTCCAGAACCGGCAACTAGAAAGAAGGTGCCTTACCTTTCCAGCTTCAGCTTTGCTGCTTCCTGTGTGAATGATCCCCTTAAGTTCCCCTTGTCAAAGTGTTCATTGACACACTACTGATAGTGGCGCAATATATTTGCTTTAAAATCAGGATTTTTCTATCAAAATTGTATTTCAGTTGGCTCTTATAGTATCACATACCAAGTCTTTTCTTCTTTTTTCATAGCTCATATTTATATTAATAAATAAAGCTGCTTAGGGGGTTGAAATGTCTTGGTGCCATTTTTAAGGATATAAGAACAAGTGCTCCCCTTTTGATCTGTAAAGCAAAGGGATTCCTTCCTTCCTTCTTTCCTTTCTTTCTGACAGGGTTTCAACAGCCACAAAAAACAAAAACAAAAAAACTTAGATTACAATACAACAGGCAGCTGAACCTCATAGTCACTCATCAGCAAAAGGAACTGAATCATTAGTACATCATTGTCCTGAGAATTTTTCATGCAAGATACATCTATCTTAACCTAGAGTACCATCTGGCTAAGCTGGCTTTGCAGAGCTTGAGATGATGAGAGGAAGAGGGGGAGCTCGGCTGAGCAGAACAGTGCAAGGAAAGGTACCTCTGGTTTCATCTGTGTATAGATGATGATGGTTTTAGGTGTTGCTTGCAAAACACATTTCATATTCAAGCCATTTGAAAACAGATTTCAAAGATCTTTCCAATTAAAATTATCCCTGCTTCCATATTACACAACTAAAATCATTGTGCAAAAATGCTTAAAATAATTATGTAACCTTTCTTGCACATTTATCATGTTATGCTATTCCAGTTGTCACAGTAGAAGGTTCTGTACTTGCCTAACTCTGGTGACATTTTAGTTTCATTGTTGAATTAATCAGAAAAAAAGCAACTGTGTAAGTCAGATTCTAAACTATGGCCCACGTCTGCAATGGTGTGGTATTTGTTTCTACCACATTGAACTTAATTAGTAAGTTTTAAGCTTTGTTGTGAGAAGTCTTTCAGTGTTCTAAGTAAAATCAATGCATTAATTAAAGTTGTTTGAGAGATTGGGTTATTGCAATCAGTACTTAATTTGTCTGTGGAGGAGAGATTAAAATTTATAGCAAGTCAATTAGTATGGCTTTTTAAAAGTTGTACAGAACTCTCTGTACTGAATAATATCTTTTTGTCATTAATGTGTTCGATTTTGCAATGTATCTTTAAATATGTTGTCATCACAGTTATTTCTATCCTTGCATTGTTGTATTAGCCATTGTTCCATTTTACAGGCCAAGAATGACTTGCCCAACTGGTGTCTCACTGCAATATGCAATTATTAATTTTAAGTTTCTCAGAAATCAATAGAACTTACTTCTATTTAATGTCCTGAGGATTTAATTAATTATTATCAAATAAGCATGTACATAAAATCTAGTATCACATCACCAACATTCTTCTGAAAAGACGTATTAAAAACAATATTAACAAGACAGTTTTTCATAAAGGGAAGAAATAAGCAAAGCAATTCCCCAAAGAGTTACATGGGAATGGTTGTCTAGAACTTCTAAATGGCTTGGGACCAGCATACTGTAAGGACTGCCTACTCCCATACGAATCTACCCAAACACTGTGGGCATCACCAGGAACCCTACTTCAGGTGCCTCCATCATCAGATGGCCAAATGTGTGGCAACCCAAGAAAGGGCCTCCTCAGTCATGGCACCAAAACTATGAAATTTCCTCCTCAGTTGAATTCACTGCCAGAGGATGTAGTGATGGCCATAGGCATAGACAGCTTTAAAAGGGGATTAGACAGAGTCATGGAGGATAGAGGTCTACCAGTGGCTGCCAGCCCTGGTGACTAAAGGGAACCTCCACATTCAGAGGCAGTGAACCTCTGAATAGCAGTGCCAGGAGGCAACTTCACAGGAAGGCCTCTGCCTCTATGCCTTGTTGTTGGCCCTCCATAGCAACTGGTTGGCGACTTTCACCATCAGTCTGTATTGTATATCGCTAACTTTGTGAGTGATGTGTTCAGGATGGTAAACCTCCAAGCAGTAGTCTACAAAAGGATCTCGCCGAACAGAGTGCAATAGCAGCTTGTTTTTGTAGCATGATACATACTGTATAAAAGTCTCCTGACTTCATTTAAATGCTAATAGGGTCTTGAACTTGCTGTGACTATGTAGAAAAGAGATGTTGGAGTTGTAATGGATGGGTCATGGAAATATCAACTCAGTGTGTTAAGCAGTAACTCTCTTCTAGCCTAACCTGTCTCACAGGGTTGTTGTTGTAAGGATAAAACGACAGAGGCAAGAACAATAGGGGGAAAGTGTGTGTGTGTGTGTAAGCAATGAATCTAAGATATAGAACAGATATACAAAAGGCAATTGTTTTTCATAAAGGGAAGAAATAAGCAAAGCAATTCCCCAAAGAGTTACATGGGAATGGTTGTCTAGAACTTCTAAATGGCTTGGGACCAGCATACTGTAAGGACTGCCTACTCCCTGTAGGGATTTCATTAGCATATTTGTTAAGAAAATTTTCAGAGGGGGCATTTAAAAAAAGTTAGCTAAAGAGGATGATAAAGATTGACGAAATGTTTAATAATGTGTCGCCCAGTCTGCAGAGTGGGTAGAGGTAAGTAATTATTGTTGTCTCATGTCTCTAGAACATTCTAGAACTAGAATGAAGCTGATTGTCAGTATAGTTATGACCAACAAATGAAAACACTTATTTACACAATATCTAGTTGTTTTTTTGAAAACCATTGCAACAAGAAATAGTGATGAACATTTGCTAAAATTAATCTCTTTTTTAAAAAAAATTAAAGAAAGGGCATATTCAGTAGGATAGTTCTAGGATATCGCTCCATGTAGGGAGAGAACATATAGTGTTGAATTCCACATGGATAGGATGAGTGGCAAAGATCATCTTTATGTCCCAATTGGTGGTCACTGGCTACTGGCTAGTAGCTGAGATTCTTGTAATATATGCTGGTATTAGGTGGACGTAGTCTTAATCTGTGAGAAACTTTTTAATATTTCAAGCGTGGGTATGTATGTATGCTTACTTAAAATAGATTAGTTTTCTTTAATGGAGAGAGCCCTGATTTACACATTCTTGGTTTTTAAAAAGCTGGAACAGTGTGGTAGATTGTGAGGATTCCAGAAAAGAAAAGAAAAATCCCATGCAAGACAGACGTCATCTACCTTTGCTCCAGCCTCTTCCAGCTTCTCAAAAAACTTCCTTCTAAACTGTAATGAGCTTCCTGAATCCTATTTCATCAAATTCATCAAAATGCATTTATCAGCCTGAAAACTGTAGCAACTTTCTACCATGCCTCAGACAATAGTTCTTAATGAGCATAAAAGAAACCAGACATTAAATAGCAAGCAGACACAACAGATCTGAAGGGAAAAAAACGTGGTGTACCCATGTGGCATCCTAGTTGATGAATACTTCTGTTTCTGCATGGATGACAAAAATCCAGGTAATTCCTACATGCATGAATATTTTAAGAGCTTTGCAAGCAATTATGCAAAATTACTTGATTTCAGTGTACTCGAGTAATTCTTCATAGGAATACCCAGCTCTGTTTACAAAAATGAAAAAGTTATAACACTTTATTCAGGTTACTGCTGTTTTTGCATGCCATCTGAAACTTCTTCTTTTATATTTCTAATCATTTCTCACCTTGGAGTCTAACCTAATGTCAGATTTGTATAGCGTTTGTACATAAATGACTGTAGAAACTGAATAAAAGAACACCCATGAGTTGTATTCTATAAACTGCAAATAGAAGATGTTCATGGAATAGATCTATTCCTTCTGACCCTCTAGCTTCTTCTATGCTTCCTAAGCTCCCATGGATGATTGGAGGTTCCTCAGAGAGGCATGTGCTGGGTAGAGCAGGCTTTATCCAGAAGGGAGAATTGATACAAATGGCCTCTTACTCTGTTGTGCACTTGCACTCTTGAAGGAAGAGCTTGCACAAAAAGATTGGGTGAGAATTGCACTGAATTCTCCTTACTTTTACATATGCTGTTCTCTACGATTCACCAACACAGGCTGATTCCGCACATGTTGGATAATGCACTTCCAATGCACTTTATCAGTTGTTTGAGGTGGATTTTTTGTTCCGCACACAAAAAAAATCCGTTCCAAATGATCTATAAAGAGGATTGGAAGTGCATTATCCAATGTGTGCGGAATCACTCACTGTGAGACAACTTTTCTAGGGATAATGGAAGATGCTGCAGTGAAAAGAAAGAAGGGAATAAGATCTACTCCATTAACTCATTTTGTTCACAGATCATAGGATCCAACATCATGTATGTAATTAAGTCATGTTAGCATTTTTATGTTTCATGTTTTTTGGACACATCATTTAGTTAACTTTTCTAGGATCCTCATAGGGAGCTCTTAGGTATTCCCCAGAGTTGTATGGTGATTTTTTAAAAAAACAAATAAAACGTGCCTCTTTTCAAGCAACGAACTCACACATGGTCAGTCTGATGTGCCTGCCCCTCAAATGAGTAACACTACAAAATTGATTAGCTGTCTAAGTCATGTTATCCTCACTTCCTAATAGTGGTTATTTGCTGGCAGCAACTTCTTTTTAGAAACATTTTGTAGCCTCCAAGGTTATGGAAGTTGTACCTGCCGATAACCATAATCTCCAAGCTCATACATTATTGCTCATGGAAAGCAGCTGGAAAGTATTACATATGCATATCTAACATCTGAAGTGGTCTTTATAAAACAATTGCACAGACCAAGCCAGGTGTTAAGGTGGTATTTTGTGTTTTGTTAAACAGTTTTTTCTGAATCCACTGAAAACCCTTTAAGAAATCTATAGCTCTAAAGCTTTTGTGTAACAGGAAAAACTCCTGTGAATTCTGTTCTCTAATTATTTTGACAACACATTTTCAAAGAAAGTATCTGATGTAGTAGTCTGATCCAATGAACTGTTATACCAGCAAAGTGTGTAAGATAAATCACTGCTGCTGTTGAGAGCCAAATCCAGGATGCTGTATTTGTAGAGCTACAGCTCAGCTGTCCTATGTTACCATCAATCACTGTTGCTGGAGCAAATATACTGCATGCTATTGCATAGCACAGAACTTGGTAGAAGGATTCAAGATCTGGTGAGTCAAGATCAGAAATGTTTACTTAGGAATGTTGGACAGAGATGGTCTCATGTTGTATAAACCAATACACTAGATATTTGTTTGATAGCAGCCATTTACACCAGGTGGTAGTCTGCACAGTAGGACAGTCTTCTGTACTTCCCCACAAAAGGATATCTCTATAGCTTGCTTACAAAGGCCACTTAATCTACTGTTACAACTCTTTATGTTTTTTTGTTTTATTAACATATTTATACTCCATATTTTATTAACATATTTATACCTTTGTGCCTCACAAACCCAAATTTAAAACATACCATTACAGTAAAGCCTCCAATAACACTCCCTTCCCTTGAAATGCTTATATTCTAAATCCTATTAAAAGCCCTAGCAAATAAAATTGTTTTGCAGTACCTCTTGAACTGTTCTAGAGATGATACCTCCTATAATATTCTGCATGTAATTATGTTTAAGTACTTTGTTTCTGCTGGGTAATGGGTTTTTAATAATTGTTACTAGGAGTTTAAATGCCGGCTTCTGAGCAGGGTCAGATCAAGGGGGGGCAGGGGGGTAGCCTGCCCCCAGCACCGCCAAAGAGGGGGCGCTGGGCGTGGCTGCCAGCCGCCCAGGAGTGCACCACGGCTTGCCGCGTGGGAGGCTGAGCGCAGGATGGGAGGCCCTCACCAGCCCTGCCGATGGGACAGCTGGCTTGCCGTGCGTGCAGGACCCCCAGCCCTGTGCTCAGCCACCCGCGCAGCAAGCCAGCTGCACCAGTGCACGCCCTTGCCTTTGCCGCCGCCAGCTCCACGATACAGGGCAGCGGGGCACACGAACCGTGTGGAGGGCCTCCTAGCCCTGAGCCACCTCTGTGGCAAGCCAGCTGCCCCAGCGCATGCCTTCACCACTGCCGCTGCCGCCACCGCCACCAGCTCCACGGCGCACCATTAACTGGGGCAGCTGGCTTGCTGTGCAGGTGGCTGAGCACAGGGCTGGGAGGTCCTGTGCACATGGCAAGCCAGCTGGCCACCCCAACGCATGCCTGTGCTGCCACCAGCTCCATGGCTCACTGGCCGCTGGGGTGGCTGGCTTGCCGCACGGAAGGGCATGCCTCCTGCCCTGCATGATGATGTCACGAAAGTGACGCCATCACGCAGCGCCAGGAGTGCATGTACGCTGTGCGCGCGCGCAGACACCCGGGCAAGGGTTGCACCAGGCGCCCACACCCAGCTCTGCTTCTGAGGAAAGGAGGAGAAGGGCTGGATGGGTGAATGGAGTTTGATAGAATTGACTGGTAGCTGTACACTAGGAGGCGAACTGCAGTTTTTAGTCAGTGCTGAGGCAGAGGTTTCCAGTAGGTCTTTGAATGTCTCAGAAAAAGGATTCTGTCTAAGTCAGGCAATCTGTATGAGCACTTGGGTCAGTTTGTCTATATCTGAGAGAAAGAGATTAATATATCTAGGTCAGGCAAGCTGTGTGGAAAGGCATAGCCAAATCAGTGTCTGTGTGGATGAATGTTTGTTCTGTTAGTGAAAGTCTGTGGGGGAAATAAGTCCTTGTAACTGAGGTTGGTGAATATATAACAGTTTTTGAAACCATCAAGCCTAAGAACTATTCTGAAATGAACACACATCTATACTCTGCAACCATCATGCTTATGTATCTACTTATCTACTGTTGTTTAAGCAAGAAAGATCCATTTCTTTCCTCACAGCTAGCCTCATGTGCTGGACTGTTCCGACAAACTACCATCTATAAAAAGCCTTCCTGTTACTATTATTATTGCTTATTTATAGCCTGCCTTTTACACTGAAATCCAAAGCTGATTACAATACTGCAAGTGAATACAATATAATCAAAAGCTAGGACATTCATAGAGCAAAATACAACATGATCAACAGTTAGGACATTCAATGAAAACAGATCCAATAGGTTATGGTAGCTGCCAAAAAAAAAAAAAAACCTAGCAGAAAGCTGAACACAGAGGAAAGATTTCTGAAATTAAGCTTATATAATTAACATGACATTTTTTAGCAACATCAAGCTACCCAGTAGGAAAGTATCTACATCAGCAGACAGTACCCAATAGCCTAGTCTATAGTCCCTATCCCTTATCAAGGTATTTCTCTGAGCTTTTATTTATGTCATAGACCTATAATCTGCGTAGAAAGCTCTCCAGAATAATTCAGTCTTGCATTATTTGCGGAAAGCCAGGAGAGTGGGAGACTTCCTGACCTTCTCAGGCAGGCCATTCGACAAGGTGGGGGTTACCACAGAGAAATTACGTATATGTACAGGCAGTTGTTGTTTTAGCCCAATTGCAGGATGGTATCAGCAGAAGGCCCTGTTCAGATGAGTGAAGCTGCTTTGGCAGAACATAGAAACAGGTAGTTTCACAGATATGAGGGGCCTAGGTAGGGTTGCCACGTCCCCATGTCCTCCCAGTGGGAGATGGGGGCTCCAGCACCTACCTAATCTGAAGTCTGTCATGTGTTCGCAAAGTGCATGCATTTCTTGGCCCATGTGATGATGTCACTTCTGGGAAGTGACATCATCACATGGGTCGTGGCCAACCCGGGAGCACCCCCACACTCCATGGGGGGCTGATTCAGGCTCAATTTGGGCCAATTCTGACCGAATTTGGCCCAAATTGGGCCCAAATTGAAAATAAAAAGTGTTTGTTGTGACCAGAGCCCTCCCGGGGTATAAGGTTAAGGTAATGTAAGGAGGAGTTGAATTGAAGGTGCAAAAGCCTTTTAAAATAAAAGTTTATTTTTAAAAAAGAAAATCCTTACATCCTCCCCTCAAGGAGCCTATTCCATATGGTGAGAGATATGATAGAAAAGCACGAGCTCTGGTTATTGCAAGCTGGATACTATAAGTAGGTGAACAGCTTTTATCCCAGGGAGGCTGTGGAAACTGAGGCAGCTTTGGAGAGGATGATGGCTAACCAGCTGAAACTTAATCGTGACAAAACAGAAATGTTACTGGTGAGAGGAAAGTCTGACCTAGGAAATGTGTTATCTCCTGTTCTAGACAGTACTCCACTTGAAGAAACAAGTTTGTAAGTTGTGGGAGCTGCTGGAACTGGGCCTCTTGTTGTATAAACAGGTGGCAGTGGTTACCAGGGTGCCTTTCACCAACTTTGTCTGGTAAGCCAGCTACAGCCCTTCCTGGGCAGGAAACGTCTTGCCGTTGTAGTATATGCCTTGCTAACATCAAGATTAGATTAATGCAGTGCACTGTGTCAGACTGTGGCTTATTAAAAGTTGCAATCCAGGCTATCTCTTGCAATTGGACATGAGTCCATTGGTTTCAAAAGACTTTACTGAATATAAGCAACCATTATAGTCCACTGGCCAAGATTCAATATCTTGGCTGGTACACGGATATTGTTACGAATGAAGGTAAAGGTTAAGGTACAGAATAGCATAGACTAGCAAATCCCATCCTCCCCCCACAGTTCTCAAAACAGGCGGCTTGAAGCTGAGAGACTGAAACTTTCCCAAGGCTGGAAGGGTTGTAGACAAAACATTCCTCTTCTCTGAGATAACTGTTGCTGGACTGTTTGGCACCTGTAAGAGAAGAGCTTAAAACACTGACAGGATTAAAATGGAGTCTCTCTGGTTAGATTTCATGAGAACTCTAGGTCAGACCTGACACACTGTACATAGGGCTGCCTTTGAAGACTGTCTGGAAGCTATGATCGGTATAGAATTCTGAGGCCAGAATGCTGAGTGGAATGTGTCCTAGGGACCATATCGCTCCACTTTTTTTCCATCTACACTGGCTGCTAATTTATTTCTGGGCCCAATTCAAGGTTCTGGTATTGACATTCAAAGCCATATATTACTTGGGGCTAGCATGCCTTAAGGACCACCTTCTCCCATATGAACCTATCTATTCATTTCAGTATCTTCAGAGGCCTTTCTGTGGGTGCTCCTGCTATCTGAGGTTAGATGGGCACCAAAAATTTGGAATTTCCTCCCTAGGGAGAGCCATCTTTTCCCCAGTCTTCTTCCATGATTTAATATTGCATGTTGTCATGGATATGGCTAGAAATATAGGGGAACAATTGCTGGATATGACCAAGAAAGTTTTTCAAGACAATTGTATGCACAGAAACAGGGCTGGCCCTGCCCCATAACTAGATAGGTATCTAAGGGAGGCCTAGAATAAAATAACCTTGGGGAGGGCTGTAAAACAGTAGAGTTATACACCTGTATTGACATACATAGATTAGAAGAGCCATGTAACTCGTACTAATACATACAGTGTTCCAAGGCCTAGGAAGGTATCCTGTTCCAAGGTACAGGAAGTATCTGAGAATAACAACAATGTCTAACTTTATAGAGGCTGACAACATTATTCAAGGATAGTTACATCAGTGGAGGGTCAAAAGATATTCAGATATGAGAAACTTGTCATCACTAATTCTACATAGACTGTTAACAAAAAAAGTAGCAAGAATGAACTAGCTATTGTTATATGTTGCAAGAAGATGTTTCAAATATGGAAATCTTGTTTGGTGTGTAAAATCCTAAAATGATAGTTAGCCAAGAATTTGAGTCTTTGAAGCAGCTATTGTCAAGAAAAGGTTCAGAAACCCTATAAATATGACAGGCTAAACTAATCATGAGCTTCCTCTTTGGAAGGCCTCATTGCCTGTAACCTTTGTTAACTTTTTATCTTTGGGTAAGGTACTTTTTGGACTCGTAATTGTTCTCCTTTAATAATGTATGTAGTTATACTAACTATATTCTCTGTTGACTGAGAATACTAAATAATTATTTTGTAATAATAAAGGCTTAAAATGAAAGTAGAAACTCCATAGTTGTATTACTTGTGTACAATACCCAGTAACGAACCTAAAACGTTATCTCTGGTTAGGGTTGCCAGGCTTCCCCGACGGGAGATTGGGACGCTAGTTCCTACTTAGTTCTTCTATGGTGTTTCCTCTTTGCACATGCTCGCAGCGTGCACATGCTCCCAGCTGGTGTGATGACATCACTTTCAGGAAGTGATGTCATCACGCAGGTCAAAGGGCACCCTGGGCGCCCTTTGATCCATACTGTTATCGTCCCAAGCAGCTGAATTGCTCCACCGCAGGGTACGATTCAGCCCCAAATGGGCCAGCTGTCAGTCTATGGAAACAGGATACATGAAGTTGACTCCCACCCCTTGCAGCAAGAAATCCAAGCTCTCTTAAGTCAAAGGTTCTTTAATGAGAAATCATAGTTCCAGCATATATATGTCCATAGGTTACACAGAGGCAGGTAAAAGCATCTGGCTGTACACAGGTCTCTTGTTGCAAATGACGTACTGAGTGCTTGTTACAGTATATCTATCCCTCTACACAAGCCCCCACACCCTCGGTGCCCATCCAGCTGGGTAGTCAGTGGGAGAGAAGGAAGGAGCTGTCCCAAGGCCGCTGCGGCGAGCCACCTCAGATAAGAGCTCAGCCGTCCCGGGAACTAGACAGCAACTGTGGAAAACAGAGACATGAGGCTATTGCAACTTGTCCATCTATCAGTGTAGGATGTGGGACTCCTTTCTCTGGGTGACACTCATCCGGAGTGGGGGCTGAAGTGGAAGGGGGCTGAAGCGGAGCGGGGGCTGAAGTGGAAGGTTGAGTGAATCTGGCGAAGGTTCTTTGGGAGTTCTAGCTCCACCGTCACGTCGTTGATCACTCTCTTGACTGGGAAGGGGCCCAGGTATTTGTCCCAGCTTTTTCTATGGTTGTTTGCTTTTAAAGTTTTTGGTGGAGACATATACCCGGTCTCCAGGTTGTAATTTCCATTGTTCTGTGTGATTTCGGTCCACATACTTTTTGTAATCCTCTTTGGCTTTCTGGATGATTTCCCACTGAGCCGTTAAGGTGGACCATCATTCTCCTAGGTCCCCCTGCTTTGTGGGATTCTGGACTGGTAGCAAAGGGTAGGGCTTGTCCCTTGTATCCTTGTACTACCTTAAAGGGTGAGGCACCTGTGGAACTGTGTATTGCGTTGTTGTATGCGTATTCAGTGAAATGGATAAAGTCGGTCCAGTTATCTTGTTGGTGATTGATGTAGCAGCGCAGAAACTGTTCCAGCGCTTGGTTAGTGCACTTGGTTTGTCCGTCCGTTTGCGGATGATGAGCGGAGCTTAATCCTTGTTCAATGCCTGTAGCTTGGAGGAGCTCCCGCCAGAAGTTGGCAACAAATTGTGCGCCTCGGTCCGAGATTACCTTGAGGGGAAAAGAGTGGAGCCTCACCACGTGTTTCATGAACAATTTAGCTAGCTTTTTGGCAGTGGGGATGGTAGTACAAGGGATGAAATAGGCTTGTTTTGAAAACAGGTCCACTACTACCAAAATACATGTGCACCCCTTCGAGGGTGGTAGGTCGGTGATAAAGTCCATTGAGATCACTACCCAGGGTCTGGACGGGGTTTCTAGGGGTTGCAGCAGCCCCAGGAGCTTCCCTCTTCTGGGTTTTCCCATCACACAGACTGGACAGGAGGAAACGTACTGGGAGACGTCCCATCTCATGTTGGGCCACCAGAACTAACGTTGCACTAGGTGGAGGGTTTTGAGGTAGCCGAGGTGGCCAGCTAATTTGGAGTCATGGCATTGCTGGAGAATTTCCTTCCGCAAACTGGGTGGTATATACAGTTTACTGCCTCTGTACCACTCGCCTGTCTCCGTTTGTGTGAGCTCGCTCTTGGGTGCACTTTCCCCTCTTTTCCCACTTTGCCCTTCACCCTCCCCTTCCATTCCGAGAGTTCAGGTTTCTGATTGATCTGCATTTTAGCCGCCCTATTGCGTGTCGTCACCACCCCTCCTAGTTGGGCGGGCGAGAATACTGTGTCAATGATTTCTTCCAGTTGGCTGTCATGCTGAGGCATGCGCGAAAGGGCGTCTGCTAGGAAGTTCGCCCGCCCCGGGAGGTAATTCAGCGTAAAGTCAAATTTGGAGAAGAACTCAGCCCATCACAGCTGTTTTGCATTCTATCTTCGGGGGGTGCGTAGGGCTTCTAGGTTTTTGTGGTCTGTCCAGACCTCAGATGGGTTCCTAGCCCCCTCCAGCCCCTACCTCCATGTAGTGCAGCCTGAAATGGGGGTGTGCCGCACTGCCAGGGGCATGCCACACCAGCCAAGGGGGAGCACTGGGGAGCATGCCCCCCCTGGCGAGGCAAGTGGGAGCAGGGATGAGAAGGTGCGAGCAGGGGATCCCCCACCCCAGGTCGAGGAATGGCATCCCTATCTGTGGTGTACGTCTTGCCAGGAGTTAAATGATTTGATACAAGAAAGCTACTGAATGCTCAGGACTTCTGAATGCATGCTTATATTTAATCAGGCCTCACCAGAGTTATGTGCTTATCCTTCTGTGTTCAGTACATTCACTGCTATAGGCATTCAGCCTAGTTTACACTTACCGTGAGAACTGTTTCTATGTGATCTACTTGATTCTGTTGTATTGTTCATATGCTTGAAACATGTAGCACATAGGCAAAACCATTTCTGAATGTCTGTTTTTTCAACTGAACTAAATATCTGACTTGTAATATTACTCAACTTTTGGAAAATATACAAACACACATATATATATATGGACATAAAAATTGTGATACAGATCAAGGTTAGGAAAAAATAAGAATTGTTGAAAGAACAGTATTATTTGTAAAGACAAACTTTAGACTGTGGACTCATTTTATATCAAGTATGATTGTACGCACAGAAATGTTAAAATCTTGTATTTCATGCAGGGGCGGCGGGCCTATTGAGGCCAGGTAGGCGGTGGCCGCAGGCGTGGGGTGCTGGAGGGAGCGCCGGAGGAGGTGCGGCGCATGGGAGCGTGCGCCGCAAAGCACCAGCCTCCTATCCCTCCCACCCCACGCCGTTGCCGCCGCCAGCACAAGCCCCCGGCCAGGCGCAGCCACCGCGGGCAGGCATCTGCAGCGGCGCAGGCAACCGAGTGGGAGAGCTCAAAGGCCGCCCGCCGCA
The DNA here is from genome assembly GCF_028583425.1 of Eublepharis macularius. Classification (NCBI taxonomy): domain Eukaryota; kingdom Metazoa; phylum Chordata; class Lepidosauria; order Squamata; family Eublepharidae; genus Eublepharis; species Eublepharis macularius. Next base: position 171,421,344 of record NC_072791.1, on the reverse strand, counting down.
GCAATCGGGCCGGCAGTGGCACGTGCGTTCCCGTGATGACGTCATGCGTGACGTCATCACGCAGGCTGGTGCATGCGCACGCACACGCAGGGGTGCCCGGCGAGCCGGCTGGCCGCGAGCGTGGTAAACCCTTGCACCGCCCCTGATTTCATGACAGAAGCCTATAAATGAAACTTGTACTTCAGAATTTAAAATAAGCCAAAAAAAAATTCAGTTAATGGGAGTTACTATAAGAACATAAGGGGACCTACTGGACTCCAGAAGGTAGAATGAAATATTAAAAACTTTCATAGATCAAGTGAATGTTTTAATAGCTCCTTGTGGCTTGAGTCACATACTTCTTGAAAAAGTCTGTATAATTTCAGACTGGGTTCGAAGATTTAAAAGTTTTAAAAAGTGACTAGATAACTGTAGAATGGCTTACATGGCCAAGAATAGTTGGGTTTCTGATGGCTTGTAGGTTATAGTAGTCTAGTTGCCTACTTTCAGGCAGGATTTTTCACACATGCATACGCGCACGCATGCACACATGAGAGATTAGTCAACAAACATGGAGCTAATGCACTATGATACTGACTTCAAGCAATGAATAGTTTATTAGGACAGGTGCCCTATAAGAACCAAAGAAATAATTTTTTTAAAAAAAATTCTAATAACAGCTAGGTAATATAAGCAATAGAGGCCTTCTGAATTTAAACCATTACATAATTGTATATTATATAAACAGTCATTGGGCCTGCCGCATTGTAATCTTAACATATGTGGTTCTTATCTGTAAAAAGAATGAAGAAAAATAGTAACTTATAGGACAGATGACTAGCCATTTGTTTATTTGTGTTTCCTCTTTTCTCCCATCTGTATTATGGCTATTTGCCCCATCTCACTGGAAATCGGCACAGCTCTTCAATTGCAGATGGTATTTAATCACTCAACATTTCTACAGTAGCCATGATAATTTTTTAAAAAGTTTTTATTGTCTTTTTTTGTGTGTTTTGGTCTCTGTGACCTATCTGAATCACTTCAGATATTTAGTTCATAGATGTGGAGTTAACACTATTTTGATTATTTTTGCTCTATGCTTGATGGTACAATATGTATGTATGGATATGAAGCTGAGCTACTGATGTGCAATGTGAACATTTCTTTATATAACATTCCTGCAAAAACTCATGGTGGAAAGGAAAATTCCTCCCTCTCTGGCTTGTTGCTGGCTCTGGTTCTTCCCCTTTCCCACTGCAACTGGTTCTCCTTTTATCCCTGAGCCACTGCTGCTGTTCTCTTACCCATCTAAAGTTTGCTTCTCTTTCCAGGTCTCCTCCTCTCTTCTTTATGCGTACCACTGCCAGTGTTTGCATGTCATTTTGTGTTGTTATGGCAGCCCAAAATGCCTTCTGAACTCTTTCTCTCTTTCTCCCAACCTGCTTATTGGTATACATCACTATTAACTTGTAGGATTTACTCAAATTGCATTTTTTCTTTTAAAGATAAAAGTCTTCTAAAGATAAGGTTCCTGCAAACCTGGTAGATTCCTAAATTGTTGCTATGGTAGGCCTGCTGTGTATAAATTTCTCTATCCTCTCAAGAACCAAATCTTAAAGAGGAAACTTCGCTATTATGAAGTTGAATATTCTGTTGACACATTCTGTACATGAGTTATGCAGAACCTATTAGTTAGGGTCACCAGGTCCCCTGACTCCCCCAGTGGGAGATCAGGAGCCTGGCTCCTATCTTGCAGCATCCCTGGTTTTCTTATGTGTGCGTCCACTCCTGGGCTTGCACAATGATGTCACTTCCAGGAAGTGATGTCATCACATGGGTAAAATGGTGGCCTGCGAGCATGCCCGTGCTCACCAGGGGGCGGAATTGGCCCACTGCGGGGTCGATTCAACCTGAATTGGGCCCACTGCTCCCATGCCCACAGTGCCATGCTGCACGGTGTGTGTGTGTGTGTGACCTGGGAAGCATGCCCCCTGCCTGTCAGGTAAGTGGAGGCAGAAGAGTGGAAGCAGGGGATCCCCCACTCCGGCGGGGGAATGGCACCCCTATTAGTACATATGGATTTTGCAAAGACCAGCAATTAGAAGCTCAAGATCCTATACATGCCCTTCTTACTTGAGACAGTTGAGACAGTTGTCAAGTGCTTCCCACAAGGTGCATCTGTAGTGATTTGCCCATCCACACCTGTTAGTCTAGTGCTCTATTTCTTATCAGAAACAGGTCAGGAAAATCAACACAGACTGGGTCTTTAAAAATATGAGAACAGTGTAGAAAACACTGGTGCAAATGTTTAGTAATGATGCTTGCATGGATTTTCTGTACTAGGCCAACAAACGGTGGCAGTCCCAGAGCAAATGGCTACTAGAGAAGCAGCTCCTTTAATATGTCTGGTTAAATATGTTCTTAGAGAAACTTCCTGCATTCACTTGGTTAGTACTTTTGTGTGTGTGTGTTTGGGCCTTGTTCATTTGCCATTCAAGGCTCAGGATCACTCCCCAAAGAAAACTTTTAATTTACCCTATTTATACAAGTTGCTCTGGCCTGGATATTCCAGGCTAACCCAATCTCATCAGCTCTTGGAAGCTAAGCAGGGTTGGCTCTGGTAAGTATTTGGATGAAAGAGCACCAAGAAAGGCTAGGGTTACTACTGCAGGGGCAGGCAATGGCAAAACCACCTCTGAATGTATCTTGCCTTGCGACCCCTATGGTGTTGCCATAAGTTGGCTGCAACTTGACAGCGCTTTCCATCACCATTTATACAAGTTAGGTTTAAACCCATAATAAATTATTCTTTTTTCAGTTTGGTCCCAACATAGCTGTTTTTGTTACTCTGTCAACATAAAGGGAATATTCTAAAGAATGAACGAATGTTGATTCTTCTAGATGTGTATGTGATTGTACAACTGACTTATATTTTTGTGTACAGGCTAAATACAGAAGATATCAGTTAACAATCAATTCATGCTTCACATGTATAAATAATACCCTCATAATTTTTATGTTAGCACTGGGTATTTAAAAATACTAGTTTGCTTATTAAGTTAAGACACAATTATAGTATCATCAATACTACTCTGCAAGCATCAAACATCTTTGATATTTAAAACAGAGAATGCAGATTTGTTGGAGATATGGAATTTAACACACACTGAAATGTTCTAAGGATGTGATGGAGAGAAATAAGCAAAACCAACAGGTGGCCTGATAAAGATTTTTTTTTTAATGTTTACAATCACTGTCTAATTAATATTACTATGTGGACTTGAGAGAAATGTTCAGAAAGTCAACAGCTATATTTATTGGATTCTCTCTCATTCTCTTTCCCCCCCTCCCTCCCTCCTTCTCTTCCTCCTTCCTGTACCAGTCCAGGCCTGCTGGGAGTCTTCTCTATCCCACAATACTTCAGCACATCGAACCTTTATTTCTTACTCTTCATCTTCTCTCATGCATTGTATTTGCTCTGAAAGAGTTTGATAGGGAGGTGAGAAGTCATTTTCAAGTCCATTGCTACTGTTGCCCTTTTGTGTCCTGGCAGGAGGTGGATATAATCTGATAACAGATTCTTTCTCACTGTTAGACGTGTGGTACATTTTGGGTCCATGCAAGTAACCATGAATTCATGAGCTGCCTCAGTCTCTGTACCTTTTAACACTTAAACATGCAATTCGTTTATGCTCTACTAAGCTAGATTGGGTAATATTCATGAATATAAGGTAGTAAAAAAGAAGAATACTGATAGTGACTGATGATGATAAATTACTGCATTTATTCATTACAAAAGACAATTGGATGACCTACAGTCTCTAGAGCTGAAGCTAAAAATGTTCCTTAATCATTCTGAGCGTGGTCATGAACTGGACCTCTGCAGCTTGTCTTATCCTCCTCTCACAGAGCTTCTCGTAATTTCGTTTCATCCTTTATTGTTAAATGGTACGGTGAAAAGAGAAACTGAAGACACTGTGGTACTTAATATTTACTACACATTTTATGTATCTTGAGAGTGTTGGTGTAAAGTGTCCCGGATTTTGAGGAGGTGGCAATGATACACAGACTTTGAAGGAAAACTAGAAGAAATAGGACAAACATTTGGTATTCGTAGTCAAGGAAGGGCAGAAATAATCAATTTGATTTTCTCCATATAAAAAGGAAGTAAAGCCTGATTTATTCACATGCCTATTTCCAGGCCTGTGGTATAATCATTATCACCCCTTGTGTTTGGTCAACATATGTAGAAAAGCAGCCTTAAAGCTTCATAGGATATTGGAATCAAAGATTTGTTTGAGAAAACTGATAAATTGCTTGAAAACAGAGTGTAGAACAGCGACCTCCCGCCTGCCCAATTGCTTGAATTGAGTAAAATTCCATAATCATACCTTTGCAGAGACTTTTATAATCAAATTGAACATGACGATAGTGGGATTTCCCTTTAATATAAGAATTGTAAACATCAGTGCAAAGCTTAGAACATGCAAAGTGCATAACAGCCAAATATGAAAAATAATGTTCTCATTGCACACAATCTTTTTAATGGCTATATATGTGAGACTTGTTAAAAGCCAGAAAATTATTTATGTGAAATAAGAGATGTATTATTAATATAGGATACACTTTGTGTATTTTGCATCCAGTCATTTTAAATAGCAGTGTCTAACCACAAGCTTTGGCAGGGATGTTTGATTTTCTCTCACATTTCATATAACATGTCAAGCTTCTTATTTAGAAAAAGTGAGAGTTGAACAACTTTAAAGTGTGTAATTTACTACAGCTTTTAAGCATTTCTGACTTGTCTTGCCTGCGTATGACACATCTTTTTTACTTTATTTACCCCTCAGTTCAATAACAAAAAAAATGTGTGCTTGCTATGGTAACCTAGTATCTTAACAGCACATATGCCAAGATAACAAACACTTTCTGAAAGAAACCTTTGGAAAGCAACATATCATGTCAACACAGGAACATTTTTCAGTATGTAAAGGAAAAATTCCTTTCAAGTGTTGTTTTCTTTAAGTTTTTTGGGTGTTTTTGTTTTACTTTCACATTGTGCTTAAATAAAATAGTACTTTCCCTTAGATTTACAGTACAAACCTACGAATCCAAGTAGCAAAGGTATTGGTAATTGTAGACATTATCAGTGTTACAATAACAGATCCGGAAAGAAACATGTTGGTTGGCAGGGAAGCACAGTGAGCAGATAATTCACTATGGAGTATAATTTGTTGTTGCTGCTGCTGTAGCCATAGCTGTGTTTCCTTCCATAAGGAATCGAGTAGGAAAGGAAATCTATTTCATGTTAAACCTAGAAACTTGCTAGCTTGTAACTGGCCAACATTACCTCCTTTCATGTCCATTTCCTCCTTTGTTCAATAGGATGCTTTAAGTAATCTGCACTGATATCTTGATAACTGCATAATTATATCTAGCATCTTCAAAATGCTTAATACAGTTTTGAATATGAAAAATACAGTAATATATCATGCTAGATTTTGTGGGAAGTGCTTCTGTAATTACACAGTTTTTATCTTCCAATCCCAAGAAGTATAGCTAAGCAAAACAGACTAATCAAGGCAGATTTAGTAGTATTTTAGTTGTATATAGCTGGCTGTGGCTATATGGAAGCTTTGCCCATTTGAACAGCTTGGAATCTATTTTAGACTGTTTCTTCATTTTTGAAGATAGATTTTCTTTTCAAGTTAATGTTGGTTGCTTAATTATGCTACAAAACTGATTTGTGAGTGCATTAGTAATAAATGGTTTGGCTTGGTTTCAAATTAATCCCTTATTTTATGATTCTTATGGTGTCATCTTGAATTATACACACAAATCTATCTGTTGAATGAATGAAACATTTTTATGTAATATTTTATTAAAGCATTATTGTTTGTTGAGATCTTTGAATTTGGTCCACAGTTCTAACAACAGCATTTTCCTTGCAAAGAATTTCCTGAAGTTGTTGCACATAAGGAACTATGCAGTTGAACTTCAAAATGAAGAAGCTTCACTTCCCAAGAACTTCAGGTGCTTAAAATCTTGGCCTAATTTTTCAGCTGCCCCATATTTATCCAGTATTACCCATGAGTCCTACAGATGGGCATTTTCTAGAGCCCGGTTTGAGGCATTGCCTTCAGCAGTATTGTACGGCAAATTCTGGCAGATACCAATGCATGAGCGCTTATGTCCATGCATGGACAATATGGTGGAATCGGTTACTCACATACTTTTATTCTGTGAATTTTATTGTGAAGAACGGTCTCACCTCATACTACCTCTTTTGTCTAAATTCATCCCTTTGCAATCCTACTTGGAATTTAGACCAGAAGTTCTGCGCAAATTTCTTTTAGAAGATTCTCAGAGCTCAGTAACCTATGCTGTGGCCAAATTCTGCTCTTTAGCTATCAGAAAACGTAAACTTCTCTTAGTGGAAAAAACATCATAAATTTTTTTCTATTTTCATTATTGTTATTCCATTTTCACTCTTATCCCTTTATGCCTGTGGTTTTCCTGTATTGATAATATTGATTTATTTCTTGTAATCGTATTGTTTTATATTGCTGGCTTTTGCTGTAATAAATTGGATTTGGATTTGGAACTATGCAGTGTAGTTAAATTATTCAGCAACCAGTTTTTTAAAATAATTATAGCTTGGGTATTCAATATTTTATATATGCAGATTAGAATAGAAGTTGATTAAACTATGATGAAGTGAAGCTCATTCAGAAATAACTGACAGTAATGCCCCTTTTGTGACTGATGGAGCATCATTGAGCCGTGTTTATTGTACAGAACACTGCATGTTCATATTCCAGTAGAGTTTTCTTGAGTGACTGTAGGTAGATAGAAGGAAAAGGGAATGTCCTATGGGAAATATACATATACAAATGGGGGACTTGTAGGGAAGGGGAAAACCAGGTGGTAATGGTGCTTGGTTGCTCCTGTGTTCATTTGCTCACAGGCATGTCCTCCTCCCTGCCACTTTGACTGCCAGCTTGACCCATTGCCCTGCTCTGCCCACTCATCCCCTGATGCCACTGATATGCCTGCCTATCTCAGCAGCAGCAGGGGGTGGCAGCTCCCGAGCCTACTGATTCTCCTCCTCTGCCCCAGTGCACCTTCAGTGTCACCTCATTGACAGGAGAGCAGTGGTGTCTCCTGGGGTAATCCCATTCTCCCTGTTCCCTTTGCTCACCCATCTGCCCACTAGCTTGCAGTACTGATGCCTCTGTTGGGCTAGTTTATGTAGCAATGGTGGCAGCTTGGTTTCTTGCTCCTCCCCTGGCAGAGACTTTTGAGAAACTCAGGGGGAGGGGGATTCTTGCTAATCCCTGCCCCTCACATTGCCTGCCTCCCCATCTTCACCCCACTGCTCAGCAGGGAGCAGTAGAAATTCTTACTGTCCCCCCACCCCTCTCCTGCCCACAAGCAGCCTCACTGCCTATTACGCCTATCTGACTCAGGCAGAAGTGGCAGCTCCCCACCACCTCCCCCCTCTCTTGCGTGCACCTGCGGTGGATGATGGCAGGTCAACAGAGGTATGTTGTTCATACAAGCACATACAATGCTCCTCTGGGGGGGAATTAAATCCTCCTCCATTTTTAAAAGCTTCTTGAGATTTTTCTGCAATCTTACCAGGTTCCCCAAGTTTGTTGAATATCTGTTTTCTCTCTCCATGGCCCTGATCTGTGTACCAGCAGATAGGACCATGTTGATAATTAGATCTGTTTATATTTGCTTATTGAAAAATGTTTATTTTGTCATCAAAAATGTTCTAAAGGGCATGACAATTTTTGAGTTTTTCCATTCACATGGCTGCTATTTTACCTGATACTGTCGCAGCCATTTCCTCCCACTGTCACCTTTTTTTTTCCAAATTGGCAGTTGAATACCATAATATCAACGTAACAGTATAAAAGTGTTTGTACCAGGTTCTCTAAATTCTCACCTTTCGTATAAAAAAGCCCCTAGCACCTTTTGTTTCGGAGATGTAAAGAAGAAAACATATCTCCACAGTGAAAGGGAGGGACTAGAGATTTGCTGTTTTCAAAATATGAAAGTCAGGAATTCAGGGAATCTGATTTCACACCGTCAACACAGTATATTGATATATCAATATTCAGTTGCTGAATTTTTTTCTTTAAAAAACCCAAAAAGTCTTGGTGGCCCAGAGAAAGGGAGATGGCTGCTGCTAAAGGACTGGGGAAGGGAAACTTCAGGGGAAACTGCCATGCCAAAACCCCATTATCACTGTGCTATATTGGCAGCCTCAGAAGCAATGAAAAAAATCTCACAAGCTGCTCCCCTTGTGGAAACCACCAACGTTAGCAATGCTGATCTTGAAATTCATTAATCATTCTAGTCCATTTTTACTTTAATCATCCTTAACACAAAACCATAAACTAATTTAACTAACCACAAGTATTTAATCATCATAATGTGGGGCACTACACAAAATATGGTTAGAATCCACAGCTGATTTGCTCTTAACTATGGTTTTATATTACATAAGAATGTGGTATCCTGACAGATCACACAGTGTATTCCTTACCTGTCCACTAACAACCTGGCAACAGTGATCCAAACAACGATCATCTCCAGATTTGTCAACTGTAACTCACTCTATGCAGGGCTCCCCTTGAGGTTGATCCAGAAGCTACAGCTGGTCCAGAATATTGCAGCATACATCCTCACCAGGACTCCAGTTTGGACACATATTAGACCTGCACTGGCTCCCAATTGAGTTCTGGATCAAATATAAATTATTGACTATGACGTTCATAACCCTAAACAGACTAGAACCTACATACTTGTGGGACTGCCTCTCACTGTATGTTCCCTGGAGAGCCTTTCACTCAGCCGATCAACATCTTTTGGCCCCAAGGACATTCACCTAGCCTCAACTATGGCCAGGGCCTTTTCACCCCTTGCACCGGCCTAGTGGAACTCTCTCTCTCTGCTTAGATCAGGGCCTTGCGGGACTTACTACAGTTCCACTGGGCCTGTAAGACAGAGATGTTCTGCCAGGCCTATGGTAGTGGTTGAGGTCTGGGCGGGCTACCTAGTCGGCCTCTCTGCTGTGGCCTTGGTCCACTTTTATCTGAAACATTTATAACCTGCCTGCCCCACCTTTCCCAATTGTTGAAGAGATGTATTTTTTTTACTCCCCTTGCAGCTGTTGGAAGGTTTATGTTTTTAAACTGTATTTTGTACTTAGTATTGTATTATAAATTTTATATTGTATTTATTGTGGGGGGGTGCGAGTTAGAAATTCAATAAATTAAAATAATTAATTTCCTGATGGCACTCTGCACAAACTCCAGCCACATAAACATCGCCTGGCAACAGCAGCTCAGAATTGGAACCTCTCGTCATTTACTCTCTCTCTCTTACCCCTGCCATCCTTGAGCTGAACAATGCTTTTACAAAATGAAGTATAAATAAAATAAACCATGGTTTCATATTATGGCCTTACTATGAACCTGATAATGGAGTTTTTCTCCCAAATGATGGGAGAACAGATTTCACCACATCTTCTTGCTGTTTTCTAAACATTCTCATTAAAAGGTTTTCTACACGTTCTCATTACAATTTAGACCTCTGAGATGAATGTTTAGAATTAACAGCTCTAAAATGAACTATACTGGAAATCAGGAGAATTACTGATGTGTACTACAGGAGCCACATTAAAAGAAAATTGGTTAATATAGTGTAGAACTAAAAATCCTTATAAAACAAAAGCATGTAACGTGAAAAGCTTTAATGTATAAAAATGAAAACTACATGAAATTTTAGGTTTATGTCATAATGCATGTTCATACTCTCTGTAAGCAGCAAAGCATTGGAAACCTTTAATTTGTCATGTAGAAATAATCATAATAGAACTGCATCTAATTACATTTATATAAATTGACACTTCATATTAAAAGTTTCTGCCAATTTCTCACTATTAAATAATATACCTTGAATTTTATAAAGAAAGAATGTTCTAAATGGTTGGAATGGTTGTTGGCTATTTTAAACAATTAACTAGTGACTAGGGGTGTGCCCTTCAGATTTCTGATTCAGATAAAATACCTGAATTGCACCCTATTTGTAAAGATTCGGGATTCCCGAATTCGGGCCAACATGGTGGCCCTGATTTGGAAATCCTGAACCAAAGCTTCCCCAAAGCATTTGGGTTGCTTCGGGAAGCTTCAGGGTGAGTTTAAAGGGCCCTTTCCCTGTCGTGTGCAAGCAGATCTCTTTAAACTATCAGCTGTCAGATGGCGGGGGGGATCCCCCCTGCCACCTGACAGCTGATAGTTTAAAGGGCCCTTTCCTGCCTCTTGCAACCCCACCAGCCCCAGCCCCCCCCCACTTACATTGGCTCTGCTGCTGCGGTGGTGGAGGCCGGGCCTGGCAGCGGCGACTCTGGCCTTCTCCACTGTCCTACAGGCCCGCGTGGTGGCAGAGGAGGCCAAAAAGGCCCTTCCTGCCCCTCAAATGGCCACTGCAGTGGCCATTTAAGGGGCAGGAAGGGCCGGAGGAGGCAGCTTCTGCCTTCTCTGCCACCCTGCAAGCCTTTGGTGGTATGCACTGCCAGATCTGGCCTTCCCAGCCATCCTGCGAGCCACTGCGAGCCAGAATAGGCAGTGTGGTGCTGGTGGCGGCTCCTGCTCTCCCCACAGCCGCTACAGGCCTGGAGGAGGCGGTGGAGGAGGAGGCGGCGGCTCTGGGCTTCCTCGCCCAGCCAGGTTATTGGGTTGGAGGGGATGGAGGGATGAAGTGGGGGGGGGGGTCGGTGGGGGTGCTAGGAAAAAACCCAGCCCCCTGAATGGAATGCTCCAAATCTTTACAGAGCATTCTGAAGTGATTCAAATACCCAAATCCAAAGCAGCTTGCCACTTTGGGTTTTGGGTATTTCCAAATGTTTTTCCTGCTTCCGGTAAACCTGAAGAAGGAAACCTGAATATTTTCAGGGAGCACACCCGTACTAGTGACCCAATCCATTTCTTAAAGATAAGGATATACACAAATGCATTTACAGAGCATATTCACTTTAACAAAGGGAACTCCTCTCTGTGTGTCTTGTGTTGTATAACTTTCCAATCTATTTTGAATAGGACAGCTCATGTGCACTGGATGTTGAAAGCAAGTACTACAATTGAAATCTCCAGAAGAATATACAGGATATTGTACACATGTGCATTATTCTAACATTCAATGTGATTTTTCCTCATTCAATTTTCTTTACTCCCACTGCAAGTGATCTGCATATGGGAAACTTGTTTCCACAAATGAATGCTATCACTGAACATACAAATTTCAAGGAAAATGTTATTTAGAAGTTAATTGTTAAATTAGCAGAGAGAAATATTTCCATTTAATTAAATACCTTACAAGTAATTGATTTTAAACTATCGATGTATATTTGATTCCTCTTCTTTTCACAGAAAACATTAGATTAAAAGTATACATGTCTGTCTGTATAATGATGATAATTCCTTACTGGCCTTCAATATATTTTATACATTTTGAAATATATTACTTTGAGACTTCATTTTTCCATCTATGGTATGCTATACTAATATAACTTGTTCACTAGGCAAAGTTGTTCAAAAACATTAAGTATTTTTACACTCTTTCATAAAGTGTTTTACAAATGCAAATTAATACATCCAGAAAACAAGGGTCCCCACTGGATACCATGGTAAACTGGCAACTATTGCTGTTGAAGTTTACTTAAAACTTCTTTTTCAGTATTTGTCATAGTAAATTCAGTAGGTCAGTGTATTGATTTTTTTTCTCTTAAAAATGAATGAAGTCTGCTATTGAGGGAAAGGTATTTTTTGTGCTTGCATTTTTAAAAAAGATCCATTTAAAAAAAAAGATTTGAGTTTTTGTATAGTTTTATATAAAATGAGGTAATGATTGATTACTGAAATAACTAGTGCTATCTAATTGTTGTCGTACTTATTTAACTTGCTATCATATTTTTTTTCACTTACCCATACCTACTTATTTTTCTGGTTACTTTTCCATTGCCTAATAATACGATAGTTAAGAAAAGAGTTTAGAATACCACCTTTCACCACCTGGCTGAAAGACTCTCAGAGTATTATCAACTGATCTGATATTTTCTATCCAATTTTGATGGATTAAACATCTTATGGCAGTTTGATGGTGGAGTGCAGTATACTGTTATGAAAGTCTATGCTGAAACCTAGAGCCAAACTACATGAGATGCCCGACACATGTTGTACATGTGTCAGATTCTGGCATGTTTCCATGGGAAGGGTAGTCGGGCTCCGCCCTCAAGCTCCCGGAGGAAAACCTGAGCAGGCTTTAAACATTCCTGTTTAAGTAAAATTACTTACCATCTAGGAGTCAAGTATAATGCTGCAGCATCAAGTTGGCTTGTAAATATGGAAGGGGGGGACCTTCATCCCAGTACGGGAGAAAGCCCTCCACTCCACCTCACCCTGCCCCTGGAGGAAAACCTGAGTGGGCTTTAAACAATGTTCTTCTTTAAGTAAAATTGCTTGCTATCAAGGAAAACCCGAGAGGAGCAATTTTTCCCTTGATGGCAAGCAATTTTACTTTCTCCTGTACTGGGATAAAGGTCTCCCCCTCCCCATGTTTACAAGTCAACTTTTGTTGTTGTTGTAGTTTACAAGTCAACTTGATATGGCAGCTGTATGCTTCACTCCTAGATGGCAAGCAATTTTACTTAAAGAGGAACGTTGTTTAAAGCCCAGTCAGGTTTTCCTCCAATAGTTTGGGCTTTCTCCTGTACTGGAAAAAACCTATGTGGAAGTTCAAAATATTCTGTCAGCTAAATGCTTGCTTTGTAGTACCGTCTGTAGACTTCAAAAGATAACTAACACTATATTCTTCTTTGTCGGGCCATACACATTATCTACCAAAGTGGTTACTGACCACTCATGTCAGCATAAGTATTTTTACATTTTTTTCCTACTTATTTATAGTGATCCATGTTGAGCACAGGGGAAATATCTAAATGTTGGCACTTTGAGCAGACTTTGGTCTGAGGAATGGAGCAGCCATACCAGGATACTTTGCACCCATCCAGATGTTCTTTCGGGCACAGCAGGCTTATCGCCTGCAGGGGAAAACTGAAAAGCCCTCATGTGTACATAGAGAACTATATAGGACATTTTGGATCCTACGCATTGGTTCTGAAATGCTCTTGCACAACAGTGAGCTTTGCACCTATTGCTGTACTTGAATCTCATCCCTCTCCTCACTGAGATGATCAGCAGCATTTTTAAAGCAATGGATTATCAGCATCTAGGAAGGAAACAAGAAATTCTATACAGCCCACAATCCTAAACACCCTTCTATGACTATTGAAGTCGGTGGGATTATTTATTTAGAAATTTTATAGGCTACCTCTCCAGAGACCTGCTTGAGGTGCCTTACAGCTAAGATAATAATACAAAACTATTAAAAATACCAACGGAAAACAAATTGAAACACAACCATTAAAAATTGGCCAATGCTCTTAAAACAAGACATAACAACTGTATTAAATACACACTGAGCAATCTAAAGTGATGTAAGTAAAATTATCCTTGAGACAGAAGTAGACCATAACACATTACAATGATTTTAAAAATCCTTAGTCAAAATTCTAGGCGCAAGGAATTTTTTATCCTGGTGGCTAAAATATAGGCACCAGGTGAGGCACCTTTCCTCACAGAAAAGGGCATTCCCAAGGCAAGCTGCCAACTTTGGTGGGGAGTGGGGGGCAGGCACTTACTGGGAGTCTGCTTTCCTGTGTGTGTTCAAGTGTGCGTGCTCTTGGCACCATCAGGATGATATATAATAACAGAGAGTATCATGGAACAAAGACTCTGTACATGGAACAAAGACTATAACAATGTCTGATGCGTGCCCAGGGAACAGCTGGCTTGCTCACTCACCCACCTGGCCTGCTGCATGCCCAGGGAGTGGAAGGCCCACTTGCTCAGACTGCTGAGTGCCTGGGGAAGCAGATGGCCACACAGCCTGCTCTTCCTTTTGTTTGTCAGCAATAATGTCACTCCTGGAAGTGAATTCATCACTATGGGGTCAGGAGCTTGCACAAAGGCATGAGGATGGGGTGCCAGCCCCCCTATTTTGGGGGTGGGGGGAGCCATCTGGCAACTGTAACCACAAAGGTTAAGGCATTGTGTACATACCTGAAATCCCACAGTGAAATCCCATTTCTCAAAATATTTCAAATTTTGACATATTATTGGCTTTATCAGTCATTGTGTCAATTCTTAAACTCTAGTCATTAAAATTTATTCAAATATATAGGATTATGTATTTATTGTATTCTGTATCTTAATAATCCTGGTAGCACACAGCTACATATGTTTTGCTTGTCTCCTTTCTCCCTCTCCTTTTTGTATTCCCTTTTTGTTTCATTAAAATAAAAATTATATTAAAATGTTATATATTTATTTATATTTTACTTCACTTATATCCTGCCTTTCCCCCCACTGGAGACCCAAAGTGGCTTAAATCATTCCCCTCTCTTCCATTTTTTCCCTTACAACACCCCTGTGAGCAGGGACGGCGGCAGAGGTTCTGGCGCCCGCGGCAGCATGCGCATGCTTTGAACGCACGCACGCCACGGATTGCGTGATGACGTCATCGCAGACGTCATCACGCACCGCCAGGGGGGCTGGCCGGTGCACGGAGGAGCGCCGAGCACAGAAGCTGCGAGCTGCTGCTGGGGTGGCGCGCGGAGGCTGCTCCGTGCGCCGCCCCAGCAGCAGCTCACGGCTTCTGCGCCCGGCTGGGGCGGAGGAGCGTGCAGCGGAGCTGGCATGGCTGGCCCTGCCTGTGAGGTAGGTTAGGCTGAGATTGCGTGATAGGCCCAAGGTCACTCAGCAAGCTTTCATGGTAGAGTGAAAAACTGAACCTAGGCCCCCCAGGTTCTAGTCCACCACTCTAGCTGTTACACCATACTGGAATCAGTGAACAAAGAAGGGTGTAATTTTGCCTAGGATGTCACTGTTATTTCCTAATTTTTTTCCAAGATGATTGGCTAAAATATTTTATAGGTATATAACTGTATTTTCCCTTAACGGAACTGTGTGTTTTCTGTTCTCACTGAACAGCTTGTGAGCTGTTGCCAAACATATTATCTATAAACTGTCTTGTGCTGTATTTTAGCTGTTATGAGAAAATATAGCTGAACTCACAGCTATAATGATTTTGAGGCTTTTAGGAAAAAATGAAAAGTATAAGTTGGAATTCTCCTTGAAGCATGAGCTGCACGTTGACACTTTCCCCCATACTGATTTAAGTAAATTGAAGCTGTAAAGCTTGTGATCTTCAAAAGCTCATTAGAATTTTTGTGAAATTTAGGGCCACATTCTGTTATCTATTCACTTTCTGAAGTTAGACTACAAATAATGTGAAGACGTAAGTAATGAGCAGGGGTAAGGTTCAAGATGTAGCAGAGTTTATTTGTCAGGCATACAAACAACTAGGCTGATGTGTCAAAAGAAATTAGTAAGAAAAAGGTGCTAGAGAAGAAAAAAGGTGGAAATTATATTGATTTACTATTTCAATAGATCTACTTTTTTGCAACATCTCTTGTCTATACTGTGATATAAATCAAAAGATTGTTCCATACTCTGATTATATGCTCAGATAAACAAGTGATGTTTCTATACTCCCCCCCCCCCCGTATGTTAGCAGGAGATGAAATATCAGAGAAGTATAATTGTTTTATTTGACATTGAACAATGACGCTTGTTCACTGAAATAAAACTTCAGAAATGAAAATATAGTTTTAAAATATACCTTACAAGTTATAAAGGCTTTAGTGGAACATCGCTAAATACGGTTCAGAGCTTTTCAAGTTTTGATATCCAGTCAGAATCTGTACATGTATTAAGATGAAATAATTATGAGTACATGTCTCCTTTTAAATACTGTTCATATTCTCAAATAAGAATGTGTACTGATATAGTCTGCATGTCAACCTGAAGTTGTAAGTGTTGTGCTAGCCATGACGCTAGAAAAGAAGGCAGATAAACATTTAAAGTTAAAATTTCTAAACTTCAGATTGGATTTTTTTGCGGTTATCTCCATATGTACAATTTTTTCTTGTAGTTGCTTGTTCTCTTGTTGTAACCCAGATAGTTCAGACTGTAATGACGTGCTTAATGCTACTGCTTGTCCAGCAATCTGTGCTGTTTTATCTAAAGCCGATTTTATTTCTGTTAGCTGATCTATCAATGGTTGAAGCAAAGTTGACATTTTGTTCACTATTTTTTGTTCCAAATGGGCCAGAAATTCCATAAGCGTGGGATCAGCAAGCGTAGTTAAATTGCTCTTACCTCTGCTGCTTTCGTCCACCATTTTGATTACAGCACAGTTTTCCTCTGCTGTCTGCTCCGAATTTGGGAAAAAGTTCTGGAGTTTTTTTAAGACATTTAACTTTCCTTTTTTCTTCCCTATGCCTTGTTTGCCCATATTCTTCTCTTATTTTGATTTTTAGTTTTGTTATGACGATGTATAATGAGGAATTAGAGGGGGGAGGGACAGAGCTCTCTTCTCAAGCAACCTTCTCCTTCAGAGCCGGTGCCACGCCCCCAAGGACTCTGTTTCTGTAGCTTGAAATAGCTCCATTGCTATCCCAACAACTCCTGATGATTTGTATTCCCAATTGCTTTGAGTGCAGTTTTCACTTTCTAAAATTGCAGGATCTTCATTAAAAGATTCTTCTTTGAAGGAATTTGTCATCCTTTCATCTCTTCTGTATAGTTCTTCCATATTTTCTTTATTTTGTCCTGGTTGGATACTGTATTTCCCTGTTGATCTTTCAGCATCCCTGCCCATGGTTTGAATTTTCCTTTGATTTTCTGGATAATATGGAATAGGTCTCTTGTTCTTCCTTTCTTGTTGTTTTCTTCTGTTTCTTTCCACTGGTTATAATAGTTCTAATTATTTCTGCATGCAAGTTGCTGAAAAGCTTTGTTTAGAATTCTGACCCTATTTCAGTCACTTTTTGCTGTAGCTCCTTGCCTGCCTTTAGGAATGTTAAGAATTTTATTGGTCACCATTGAGACTTTCCCTTTCTTTTGGCTATAGGCAGGGCTTTTTTTCTGGGAAAAGAGGTGGTGGAACTCAGTGGGTTACAGCACAGGGGGCAACTTCTGGCGGGAGGTGGGGCCCCTGGTACCACATGCACATGGGCAAAGTGTGTGTACGCTTCATGGACCGTGCAATGATGTCACTTTGGGTCAGCTGGAAGAAGGGGAGGAGTTTGTAAAAATTTAAATCACCCTTGGCGAAAATGGTCACATGGCTGGTGGCCTCACCCCCGATCTCTAGACAGAGGAGAGTTTAGATCTAAACTCTCTTCTGTCTTGAGATCAGGGGGCAGGGCCACCAGCCATGTGACCATTTTCAAGAGGTGCCGGAACTCTGTTCCACCCCTTTCCGGCTGAAAAAAAGCCCTGGCTATAGGAATGGTCTTTGCACCATTCCTGTAGCCAAAAGAAACATTCCGTAATGTCTCTAGACATTCCATAATGTCTCTACTTTCAGCCCAGAGATTTCCGGTTCCTGATCAATTGAAGTTCGCAATGCAAATCTGTTCTTTACATGGTATTTAAATTCTTCAGGATTGTTATTTAGATATATTTTGGCACTATGATTCTTTTAGCATTTTCCCTCAGCTTTATTCTAATTTTTATTGGTGGTTTGTACTACAATCAGCTCTTGGTCTTGTTTTAGCAGAGCGAATAGAGCTTCTTTATCTTCTGGTTCTGATTGTGTAATCTGTTTGATTACTGTGTTGGGCATCCAGTGATTTCCATGTATATATGTAATGATTCTATAAGCACACCGTGTCTGAAGTATTGAAAGTTTTATTTGAACAAAAACATGGCCTTCTCCGGCCTCTGCTTAGTAGAGAACAAAGAGCCAACAACCAGAAGGGAAAGTGAAAAAAGTGAAACCAAACTACAGCACAGGATTTTTGTCCTAAAAGGGGGAAATAACTAAACAGTTCAGTAAGGGAAAACAATTCAATAAGGGAACATCACCAAATTCACAACTTGCCATGATATAACAATATAATTATCTATTCAGTTGCCTGAAGCATGTTTGTAATGATTAAACTGTTGGCTTCATAAAATTCTGTGAGTCGCCTTCCTGCTTCATTTTATAATCCTAGTCCAAATTTTCCAACAATGTTTGATTCTGCTTTATTTCCTACTTTTGCATTCCATTCATCTATGATTATCAGCACATCTTGTTGAGGGGTATGATCAGTTTCTTCCTGGACACTTGCATAAAAAGCTTTCAGTTTCTTCAGTTTCTGTAGATGGTGCATAAATGATAGTTATGCTGATAGGCCTTCCATGAAGTCTAATTGACACTAGCCAGACTTTGCATTATAGCTCCTGATTGCTTATTTTATTTTTATTTTATTCAACTTATACCCCACCCCTCCCGCAAGTGGGCTCAGGGTACAACAAAAATATAAAATTAAAACATCACAACAGCATCTTGCCTCACTATAAGAGCAACACCATTTCCTCCAAGTTTGTCATTTCCACAGTAAAACATTTTTGTGATTTTCTAACTGAAAATGTCCTAATCCAGTCCACTTTAGTTTACTCCCACCCAGGATTACAATGTTTAAATGTTCCATTTCTCATTTTCAGATACCTGGATTCATACTTTTCACACTCAGTGTTCCTGTTATATGTGTTGCACAGCCTTGGACTTTCCTTTAGCATCTATTCACATCAGTAACTGGACATCCTTTTGGCTTTAGTCGAGTCTTGTCATTAAGAACAGTGCTATTCACAGTGTTCTTCCCCAGCAGCCAATTGAGTGCCTTCGGACCTGGGGGTCCCTTCCAGCACTATGGCTTTCTCTACAGGAGATGCCTCGACACATGTTTTTCAAGTCTAGTCAGGAAGGGTAGTTTAAAAGACAGAGATGGTGGAGATTGCTCCTCAGAGGGTTTGTTAATTTCATCTTTGCCTCCCTGAAGGCTCTCAATTTCACTTCTCTAGTCTAAAACTATGTGTGATCGCAACCAGAGGGCAGCGAAGAATAGAAATGGGCTGGAGCTACCTTCCAAAGCCTTGGACCTGGAGATGTTCTAATGGGTAGAATTTCCCTGTTGGGCATTTCAGAGCCCCTTCACACAGTTCCAGTGTATAGCAAAGCCTTTGCCCTGCCACCGGCTCTGTATTTTAAAACTACTCTTCTCGGCCAACATTGCATCTCCCAAAATGTGTCAGATGTCTCGTGTAGAGAGACTCTATATCTTCTTTCGTTTTGGATTGTCTCACCATAGGATTTTGAGGCAAGAGATTATCAGAAATGGTTTGCCATTGCCTTCTTCTGCATAGTATTAACCAGGGTTAGCTGAAGTTCTGCTGCTATTCTCAATGAAAGATCCTCCTCCAGTGTCACCTTCCACTACTGCTGCCGTTCAGTAGCTATACTTCAAGGATTCCTCTGCTCCCATCACCATCGGAGCTGTCAATTCTCTTCTGCTGATGTGGCTGGATGCATCTTAGTCTGGTGTCTCAGCATTGACTTTTCCACCTTGAATGTCTGTGCTAGAAGTTTTGACTCTTCTTGACTGACTCTGCAGTCTCGATGGTATTGCTCTCATCTTCACTGACACAGTAATCCTTAATCAGAATGAGATGAAAACAAATGGCTCTAAGGAAATATATAACAGTACTGGGAATCTGAATCACATTCATTTGGGTTGTTTCTGTGATAAAGCTCAGTTAAAATGGATGAAGTGAGAGAAGGCTGAACCCTGTCAAACATCCTGGCACAGTCTTGCTCATTTCTCAGCATCATCTTGGAAATCAGTCCACAAGTTGTTACGTTTCTTTTGATGTCAGTTTCTACCTGTCTCTGGGGCCTGAGAAAAATCATGGTTTGGAACATAATTTTTCCATAAGCATTGTTGCTAAGCCCTTTAGCCCAGCTGCTTTCTCTGTATGGTTTCTATTTAAGAATCTTAAATTCAGTCCCCAGGGCACTTCCTTCACAAAACCAGATCGTGCATCAAAGGATTGCCCAGAGCTTTCTGATAGAACTATTTGTTAAGACTGATTAACATGGTTGAAAGTGCTAGAAATGAATAAAGAGCATGACATAAATATTGTATCTTCAAAGAGTTTGCTAGAAACCTTTTGGGTTTCCAGAGCAACTAACAGTGAGGTATTGGCCCTAGCCATCATTGCATTGTATTTTGCTCTCATTTTATAGTTAAATGTGAAGGTTTTGAACCTGATCCAGTTGTCACTGGATTTGTTCAAAGATTCCTGTTGATTTCATTGGAGTAGAAACATTATTAGCATTGTGATGACTTATGCACAGAATGTACTTTTAAGATTAAAATCATTTTACTTATTCATGGAAACTAATAACATGCTGCTTTTAATATACTGGCTTATATCCCACCTCCTGTATTATTGGTTAAGAACTGCTGTTTTCTTCATCAACACAGTACAGCATTATTATTGAAAACTGTGGCTACATTGGATCTCCTGTTCTTGTTGACTGCCACTTGAAGAAGTAACAAGATGCTTGAGCCTGTGTTTGCCAAGAAAATAATCCTTTTCTGCTTGTTTTCTAGCAGCATGAGTAATAGTTCTTTTGATTATTCTGATCCATTTGGACACCAACTTGTAAAAGTTGTTGCTGTTGTTGATAGGGTTCCCATCCCTCCACTTGGGGCGGGGGATCTCCCGATCCCACCCTCCGTTCCCCGCGCCCGCTTACATGGCTGGCGGGGGGGCGTGCTCCCTGGGGCGACCCCTCTCCGGGTGGCGCGGTGTGCCCCTGGGTGCAGGGCACGCTCCTGTGCTGCGAGAGCAGGCGGTGGCAGAGAGAAAGCAGGCAGCGGTTGCAAGAGCACACCACTGTCGCTGCCGCCGCTGCCGCCACCCGTGCTCTGCAGCCGGTGCCAGCAGGGTCAAGGGGCGCGGTGGCAGCAAGAGAGCGAGCTGCGGTGGCCACAGCCTGCTCTCTCTCGTCGCCGCCACCGGCGTGCCCCTTGTCCCTGCCGGTGCAGGCAGCACAGGGGCAGCAGCAGCCGCAGCGCGCGAGAGAGCTCTCTTGCTGTTGCCGCTGCCTGTGTGCTGCCCACACCAGCAGGGACAAGGGGTGTGGTGGTGGCAAGAGAGACATGGAGAGCTGCCTGCGTTCTCTGCCCTTCCTCCCTGTGTGATGACATGCGCGCGTGCTTTGTGCACGCGTGCACAACAAGGACAGCCCCGAATGAGGTAGGAGCCAGCGTCCCAGTCTCCCGCTGGGAGACTTGAGGGACCTGGCAACCCTAGTTGTTGATCACATCAGAGAGGACTGTCTTAATTCATAGGAAAAAATCTTGTCAATTATACATTATTATTAATGGCCAATATTAGCATTTGCTAGTATCATCTACTACTGAAGTACAAACATTGTGCTGTTCATCATTCCCCAAGATGAATGGATGACTGGAAGGGTCCAAACTTGGATGTACTGTACAGGAATTGCATATTGGACTAATGCAATAATCTAGTTTATTTAATAAGCAGTGCCTACAGAGGGAATTTCTTCTATTCTGTGCCTTTGACCTATGGTCTTGCTATGTCCCAGATTCTGACCTATCTTATCTTCCAGTTTACCTTGGAACATTTCTAAAACTGATATCAGAATTTGGGCTTACACAGTTTTTTTACAATTTTATTTTTTACAGCTTTTACAGGTTACTGATTAATTGATACACATGCATGCATTGGTTGAATTAAAGTGCAAAACAGAATTTTGTGTTTGCCCAAAATCTACAGAGAACTTAATAGGGTCGTTCGGTTTCGTTTTCTCGGCCATGTCGGACGCTCCTCTCCGCAGGTCTGGGAGGAAGCGCCCGAGCACTCTGACCGGGCGGCTGATCTGCGAAGATTAGCCCCCAGGACTCCCAGTGAGGGAGGCAGGGTCCGGGACGCTGCGGGAAGAGCCCCCCGAAAATCAATGCGGGGGGTAAATTGCCCGTTTGTCCCTATGGAGGCCGGCAGACGTGCGCGGCGCCTCGAGTGCTGCCGGGCCATGGAAAACGGCAAAGAGCAGAACTAGGCGGAAGCCTGTAAGTAAGCGGATCCCTTCTGTTATTACAAGCGCACGTGAAGGAGTGGTGGGATCTGAAGCTAAGAAGGCTAGTTCTCCCCCCTCGCTGAGTCTCAGAATTTGGCTGGCGGTCCCCCCCCCTAAAATGGCAGCGAAAAAACAGAGTCCCGCTCTGGGCAAGTCAATTTTGGCTGCCCTGCAGGGGAAGGGAGAGTCGCTCGAAGAATTGGTGCGGAGGTCGTTTATCGAAGCCATAAAACCCTTTGTTGACAAGCTGAACGAAACAGATCAAAGGGTGGGCTTAATTGAGAGCGAAGTGAAAACCATTAAGGAAGCAGCGGGGGGGGGGCAGAGAAGTCTGCTCGGGAAAGTGCGTCACTTGTGAAGGCTACGAATAAAGAGTTAAAGCTGGTGGAGAACCAGCTGATCAGGCTACAAGTGGAACGAACACAAACAATTTTGCGCCTCCAGAACGTGAAAGAGGAGGAAAATGAGGATTTATGGGGTCTGGTCTCGGAACTATTGGCAACACCCACGAAGGCAACTAAAGAAGAGGTTAAAAGCGCCATTTTGGAGGTCCGTAGGGCTTCTTCAAAATATGCAATGAAGCGTCAGCTGCCTCGCGAGATCATCATCGATTTTTCATCTAAAAGGATCCGAGACACTATCCTATACAACTCATACAATGCGGATCTGGACTTTTTGGGTAACAAAGTCAAGATACTGAAAGACATCCCATTTTTAGTTCGGAAAAGACGATTTAAGTATAAAAAGCTCGCAGCTCTTCTGAGGGAACGTGGAATAAAGTATAAATGGCTATTTCCTGAAGGTATCTGGTTTAGTCACAAAGAT
The DNA here is from genome assembly GCF_028583425.1 of Eublepharis macularius. Classification (NCBI taxonomy): domain Eukaryota; kingdom Metazoa; phylum Chordata; class Lepidosauria; order Squamata; family Eublepharidae; genus Eublepharis; species Eublepharis macularius. Next base: position 171,398,406 of record NC_072791.1, on the reverse strand, counting down.
CAAGCTTACAAGATATTATCAGAAGATCAACTAAGGGATTTTGAGGACAAAAATCCGGAATTTCAGCGAGACACCAAGCAAGAAGAAAACGAGAAGTCTGAGGGGGGGCGGGAGGAAACGAGCACTGCGGCTGCAGTTGCTCAGAGAGAACTGCGTCCGGGACCCAGGAGGGGGAGGAAAACTTAATTTGAATTTGAATTGTAATTTGCATTTTGTAAGGTCAACCACTCCATCAATATTATACAAAGCTTTAGTTTTTTTTAATAATGGCAGTATGAAGGGAAAGCATTCTGTGTAGTGTAGATGTTATATGTTGTTGTTTGGGTTTTTTTTTCTTCCCTTCCCTTGTTCCCTTTCCTTTGTATTGTTAGTTAATGTAGTTAATAAAAAAAAAAGAGAGAGAGAACTTAATAGGGTCATACAGGGTCCCTGACATGCTGTTAACATTTTAAATCATCTTGTTGGAGGTGCAGCTAATTCTCGTCTTTTCTTGACTGCAAAAATCCCCATCCCAAGTAAATAAATAAAATGGGCATTTTAATCTACAAAGATCTCCTTGAACAGAAAAGAAAGTTAAGATACCCAGTAGGTTCTTCCAGCAAATATTATTTTAAATATCATTCAGCCTTGTAGAAACTAATTCACCTGGAACATGTAACAATTTCCTTCGATTGCTCAAGTCATCCTGTGTCACACAGTTATACGATAACATAACTTTTTGTGTGTTTATTCTGGAAAACTGTATATATGCTGAACTGGTCATGGATGATTTTTCCTGAGTCTTTGAATCTTGCACTAATTTGCAAAACGAAAATATTGCTGAGTATTCAAACAATTTATAAATGACCATTTAATTGTTTCTCTATGAGTTTCAATTCTAGCTGCTTAAATAATCCAGATATATAATCTCTTAGGAGATAAGTGTGTTACTTATCCAGACAGAATGGGATCCAGTTATCTCTTTCATGTATTCTCACCCAATTCTCCTCCTTATTATAGCTCCTATCCCACCATGACTTTTGTCCACACAGATCCCATGATTCACAGCATAACCCTTTTGGGGTTGTTAAAATAGACATTTCTTTCTTTTCTCACCAACTGAAAAATCTGGTTGGATATGCTAATACTATGGTAGTTTTTTTAGTAACATTAATGCAACTAACATTTCTGTGATGTTGGAAAGTGCTGTCAAGTCACACCGACTTATGGGGGCCCCATAGAGTTTTCCAGGCAAGAGGTGTTCAGAGGTGGTTTTGTAAAAACCTTTAAGCCTGTTAGATATCATTTGAAATGTATACAAGTCTTCAGAATATTTTTAATAACAATTACAATGCATACAAAACAAAGACTGCAAATATTCAATAATAAAAACAATATAGGTTATTTCACTAGGCATTTTCCCCACAATTTGTGTAAATGTAACATATCTGAGTTAATTCTGGGAATCCTTTACTTTAATTTATTTTAAACATCTACTTAAAAAAAAATTATGTTGAATTGGCCCAAATCGGCCCACTGCAAAGCGTGGGAGTGCTCTTAGGGCAGTGTGATGACATCACTCCCAGGAAGTGATGTTGTTGCACTGTCCCAGGAGTGCACTCGGGAGGCTCATTCCTGCACCTCCCACCCCCCGCCAGCCAAGTAAGTGGTTGCAGAGAAGATAGGATGAAATTGGGGGATCCCTGCCTCATCAGGTGAATGGGATCGCTACTCCCAGTGATGAGTCTCCTGCTGGTTGACAGCTTTGTGTTGATAACCCTAGCTGGATGTCAACATAGGCTAAAAACTGTAGCATTAATGTAATGTAAACATGTAAATAAGGACTATGTGCAGATTGTTAATCAGCAATAAATTTTAGTTATAAATACTTACCTCAATCTTGAGGGCTTCAGCAGTATAATAATACTTAAAATCAAATAAAATATAAAATATGTTGTGAAATATAAAATACTATATCAATTAAAACTACCCCATAGCTACAAAAAGTAGTCTATAGAGGAATGTAGTTTGTAGTACTCAGCAGACAATGTTCAGTCAAATATAGGTATTATGACAAAATATGTGGGTTTCATTTCCTTTGACATAGGCCACTGTAGCACAAATAAATAAATAATCTCTAGCTTGTGAATGATTATTCTCTGTCAAGAGCCTTAAAATTCTATTTCTTATAAAATTAGGATAATTTATCCTACCAGCATGAAATTTGTTATGGATTTTCTGCATGAGGGGCATAGAGGTAGAAGGGTTTTGTTTGTTTGTTTAGTTTTATTCCACGGTTTGCTCAATGGGCAAACCAGAGTTCTGGCATGAACTGCAGATGATTTCCAGAATTCTCACACGCTGCTACATTATACTTTCAATTTAATTTTTGAAAACCCATTATATTTCAAATGTTTTCATTATATGTTCAAATGTTTCAGTGTTTTTGTTTGCTGTGTTGTTCAGTTGAGAGATTCGGACATACAGCTTGCATTTCATATGTTTAGTAGCAGCTGCCGCTTGGGAGTACAGCAGCTGTTAACTGAGTTTGTAGCTGTAATGAAAGTTGTTTGGTGAGGAGAGATCTGCTAAAGAAGGGTGGCTTAAGTTATGTTTGACCCTAGGTCAAGTAAAAAATTTTGAACCCCCTCCCCACAAAAAGGAAAGTGTCCAAATAGGATACAGTAGGATGAAGCAAGACGGGGTTTAAAGATGGACAGGGAAAGCCTAAAACAGGGTGGGAAGGCAAAAGCCAGGTGACTTACAGTACATTCCTAAATAGAATTAGGATGCCTCTTAGGATGGCACTGCATGTATAGGGAATGTATTACATGGAAGAACACTTAGTCATGTGGCCTCCCACCTGCATTTTGAAGTAGTACAGCCTAGAAAAGTTGCATTCATATTTTGTTTTGGTCTTTCAGCCTTTATCCTTTTCCTCTTAAGTTTGTGGGCAACACTGAAGCTGAGCTTCTAAAATTAATAACATCATGAGAAATTGTGGCGGAGTTAGGTGAGGATTAGAGGTTAGATTTTTGTTCTGTTCACAGCCATGGTTAACCCATCTTTACATAGTATAACTCAGGTTGCTGACATGACCAGGCAACTAACTGGAAATGCAAGGCGAGGACATAGGGGTACCATCACTGTCACCATGATACCACTTCTTGGAAAAACCTGGAAGTGACATCAGACCTCTCTAGGAATGCTGGAAACACTGCGGTAAAACTGATCCAAGTAGTCTCAGGAAACGAGACTGCTCCCATCAGGGGCTTGACAGGCCTAAGTATAACACTTTTGCCACAGCTTTAATATAATTATGAGTAACTGAAATGTTTAGGATTAGGTTTTGTAGTATCAATAATTAATATGGCCATTCATATACAAGATACTGAAGGCTGACAAATTAGTCTGGTGCCTAATTTTTTTGGCTGGAACCCTGAGGCAAAAAAAAAGTCAAGGAGTAACACTGAAGATAACTCAGAGAATTGTGGTTGGTGTGCCAGATACTAGGATAGTGTCTATGTGGATCAAGTCTCAGAGTCAGCTGTAGTAGGGTGCTTAAGGGAAGGGGCTACTTGCATTCTCATTGAGTATATAAACAGCAGAAGAAGGTTGAGAGATGGTACATATTCAGGGATGAGGTTTCAAAGACCACTACTGCCACCTTTCCCCTACACTGGAAATAATGATTAAATGCATAAAATTTGCCCAGAAAAAAGACTGCTGTTTTCAGGTGTAGTATCGAAAATAGAGCCAAGAGAGGAAGTGGACTAGTAAGGACAGAAACAATACAAAGAACGATGGTTGTTGTGGATTTTCTGGGCTGTATAGCCGTGGTCTTGGCATTGTAGTTCCTGACATTTCGCCAGCAGCTGTGGCTGGCATCTTCAGAGGTGTAGCACCAAAGGTGTAGGTGTATCACCTCTACCAAAGGTGCTACACCTCTGAAGATGTCAGCCACAGCTGCTGGCGAAACATCAGGAACTACAACGCCAAGACCACGGCTATACAGCCCAGAAAATCCACAACAACCATCGTTCTCCGGCCATGAAAGCCTTTGACAATACAATACAGAGGGGGACAATACAAAGTCGGCTATTGGGACTAGGTGGAATGGTGCCTGTAGTGATCAGTCATCCTTTTCAATAATTTAGTATGGCATTACTGTTGTATGTGGTCTGTGAGACAAAGTACTGTAGTAATGCGTCCATGTGAATGTAGCCCACTTTCAAATTTGGCCCAAATGCACATTGGCTTAAAGTAATATCCCCCAGTCTAGACAGTGGCCACACGAATGGCTATAAACTACCTGCAGACAAAGTGATGAAGCTCCGCTACAGTCTTGGAAAGTATACAGAAAGTCTGGGTGTAGTAAAAACAGGGGGGAAAAGTTTTAGGGGAAATAGCTGGCCTCAAGTATTAGTAAACTCAAGCAAAGTAATAGCTAGCATTCAGTAATAATACCAAGCATGTGCACATGCTCATATACACACTCAGTGCAACATCCTACTCTCAAGAAGTAGAACACAAGAAGCTAAAGAAGCAGAGCAAGAGGGTAATGCAGGTGCTAAAACTACCCATGTAGCTCAGCAAAAGTATGATTCCATAGACAGGGATCTGAGTGTTCAGGGACACAACAATCCAGAAGTAATTTGTAGTAATAAAGATTGGTAATGTATTTCAGGGTGGATACTCCACAGGTGGTTTGGAACTAGTCATACTGCATATCCTAGGCTACACAGCAAGAAATAGGAGAGCACGGTATAATCTGGGGACAAAATGACATGGTGTTGATTGGATAAAGGGTAGGACGAGGGTGGTCCAGGGTCCTAGGAATATTTTTCAAAATATAAGAGAAGGGAATTCTTCAAGTGGAGAAAGATGTTGGATGTAGTCCTGGTTGCCTCACTGAACTCTTATTTGAGGCAAATCCAAATTACATTACTAGGACTATTCGGCCTGTTCGTAGAAAATACTAATGTTTGCAGAGGTATTTCCCTGGCGGAGTATTAACATGGCAGCATCCTTTTGCGGCAAAGAGCATACTGATTAATAACTTGAGAGGCTCTGATCAATAGTGATTATATGATACTGGGCAAGGTTTAGCTTCTCTGCAGAACAACTGTTTTTCTCAGCAACTTTTATGAAGTTACATACTGTCCTAGCCTCTCAGGTAATTCTCAGTCTTTTGAGGTGCTATTGCTAGAATCCTTGTTTCTTGGCTTCGTGAAGAAAGGAGATGGTTCCACTTTGAAGTGGGCAAGAGAAAGATAATCTGAAATCAAGGCTTATGACAACATTTATATTCATTATCCTTGGTAACTTTCTCATTTTGTTGTCCTCATTACTAGAGGTGGGCACGAAAAGCAATACGAAGGGGAAAAAAGCCATGAACAGCCTGATCAGCTGTTCGTGAGCAAGCTGTTCACGAAGCCCTGTTTACGATGAACATGTGTTCGTTCCAAGCCCTGTTCGTGGTGTTCATCAGCCGTTAGTCAAGCCAGACAGTCTGGTGCCTTTCAGTCAATTCCCTTGGCAACAGTAGGCATGGACTTTTTGAACTGTTTGAACTCCTGTTGCCCTGGAAACCCCAATCTAAGCCCAGGGGCACTTCACCCCCGGCTCAGCTGCTTGTCAGGGAAAACCCTGACAAGGGCTGATTGCAGCCTGCTGAGGTTTATATTTCCCTCTCCCTGCTGCTGCGCAGCGCAGGAAGGGGGACATTTAAATTCCCCACAGAGCTGCGTGTCAGGGAAATCCCTGACAAGTGGCTGAGTGCAGCCTGCTGGGATGAAATGCCCTTTTCACTGCTGCTGCACAGCAGCAGGGAGAGGGGCACTTCACCCCTAACTCAGCCACTTGTCAGGGGTTTCCTGACGAAGTCCCCCCCTCCCTCCATCCGGCTGGAAGGAGGGAGACTCTAAAGGGAAGGAGGTTCCCCATGCCATTTGCAAATGGCGTGGGGAATCTTCTTCCCTTCAGAGTCTCCCCTCCCTCTCTCCAGCCGGATGGAAGGAGGGAGACCTTGAAGGGAAGGGTTCCCCACGCCGTTTGCAAATGGTGCGGGGAACTTTCTTCCATCTTGATTCTCCCCCCCCCACTCCAGCCGGCTGGAAAGAGTGAGACTTTGAAGGGAAGGAGGCTCCCCATGCTGTTTGCAAACGGCATGGGGAACCTTCTTCCCTTCAGAGTCTGCCCCCCTCCCTCTAGCTGGCTGGAAGGAGGGAGACCTTGAAGGGAAGGGGGTTCCCCACGCCGTTTGCAAACAGCGCAGGGAACTTACTTCCCTTCCAAGTCTCCCCCCCCTTCCCACAAACAGCCAACCACGAATATGTTTGTGAACAGGGTCATGTTCGTGGTTGTTTGTGGATGGCAATGAACAATGAACACCGTGTTCGGTTTTTTTCCTGTTTGTGCCCACCTCTACCCATTACCCACACGTGTTTCAAAGATGCAGGTCTATTGTATTCTTTCAAAGCCAATTAATAGGATTTGTGAATGGTGATAGGATTTATTTTGAGATCACTCAAGGAGTAAGCATTAGATGAGGTAAATCTGACCGAGACCCACCGATTGTGGAATTCTTTTCCCTGGAAGCTGAGATTTGGCATCATCCCCATAGGTCTCTTTGACTAAACTAAAAACTGTCAATCCCAAAGACCTTCAAATTGGACAGAAATGGAGATGAGGCTGGTAGCTATTGCTTATATACTTGATCTTGTTTTAGATGGTTTTATATATGTTTTATGTTATTTTATATGAACTTAAGTCATCTGTGTATTCCCTTGAGGATCTTTGAGAGGGAATTTGTTTATTTATATGTTTAAATAAAATATATATATATTTCCAGATTGTAGCTGCTGTTGCATCAGTCCTTGCAGTGAACATAATTAATTATATGTGATCCAATACTTCTTAAATGCATTATCAAGTATTGGGCCCAATTTTAAAATGAAAAGGATTAGGAATGGAAGACGAAAGGGCAGCGTGGATACATGTAGCCTAAGCAGGGCTTTATTTCTGGGAAAAGAGGTGGTGGAGCTCAGTGGGTTGCCCTAGGAGAAAATGTTCATATGGCTTACGGCCCCGCCCCCTGATCTCCAGACAGAGGAGAGTTTAGATCTAAACTCACCTCTGTCTGGAGATCAGGGGGAGGGGCCACCAGCCATGTGATCATTTTCAAGAGGTTCTGGAACTCCGTTCCACTGCGTTCCAGCTGAAAAAAGCCCTGAGCCTAAGTAAGTACAATATTTAATTTAATTTAAATTTAATTTAATCACATTTCTAGACCGCCCTCCCCGTCAGACGGGCTCAGGGCGGTTTAACAACAGTTTAAAACAGTAAAAACAATGTCATAAAAATATGTCATAGTACCAAGTATTAACTGATTACATAGCATGAAAGTTGAATTAGAAACCTGAATTTACACTTTCCATTATTTTGGGAGCATGAGCAAACCTGTGAGAACCTCAGTTTTTTCTCTTGAATTGAAGCTTTTTGATTCTAGAATATGAGACATGAAACAGTTCAGTGTCAGATGGAGGGGTGGTAGAAACATCAGACCAGACCTTTTCTAAGCCATGTTTCTTCCACAGAAAGGCAGGTGGTAAGGAGGAGAATACTCCAAAAGCATGATCTGCTGCCAAAAAGCAAGATGTTTGGCCAAGATTTCCTTTCACTGTCTGTATTGTTTGTTCTACCATATTTATGTCCATATTTGTATATTCATTTGTAGTTTGTGATAGTTTACAGCTTCCTTCGTTTATTTATTTCCATAATTTATTTCCATAATAATAATAATTTCTCTAATAATTGATACATTTATTAACTAATAACTCTCAAGATCTTAGATTATCAGCTTCTACAGCAGCTTACTGTTAAATACATTACTCAATAAAATAAAAACATACTAGCAACATAAAAGCACATGAACACATCACAACGATGTATAAAATCAGAAAGCAGAGATCACTTATGAAGTGATCATTGCACACTGTAACATTGAATGCATTCATATGATATGGATAATTGTTTTAATGATTATATGTGAAATTTTCAAGGTTTGGAAACTGGGATTTCATAACTCCTTTTTAGATTAATTCAAAATCACTAAAAGTGTGGGGGGGAACCTTATAAATCAATGTGAACCAGAGGGCAGGGGTTTGATTTGCATGTATTGAACATGTTATGCAGTGGGAAGACAGTGGCTTGGATCCAGTGCCAGTGATACACAAATATAAACATAAGCACACTAATGTTATGAAATCACTGAGCTTCAACTGGAGTAATTCTGCTTAGGATTTCACTGTTAGGGCCGTTCTGCTTGTGCAAGATCTTCTGCAACATCTAGCACTTTCCGTCCTATTTATAATTAGTTGTTAAAAAGATCTTGTGCAAATAGAAACAGAAGTGAGGATTCAATAAGTTTAACTTAGCACAAGCAACATGGTCTTTTCCTTGTGCTTCCACTTGTTCAAAAGCTTTAGAGAAAATGCCAATACTGCATTGGGTTCAGTCCAGTGGAGTACTGTAGTCATTAGTGTTTTTAGAAAAAAAGATGATAGGTAAGTCTTTTTAAAAGTACCTTTCAGATAAGGGTGAGATCTTGACTTTGTTGTAACAAATGGTATTTTTGTCACTCAATTCACACGAGACACGTTTCACTGTAATTCTTTGTATCTTGCTTTTGAATAATTAAAATGCTGGACTAAAGGATAGATTGTTTTTTTTTACTTTTTCCAAATTGGATAGAATATTTTACTTTAAATTATCAGAGAGTATTGTATCTTTTGGTTGCTTTCTGTTCATGTGCCATCTTTAACAAAACCAGACTCTTTTTGTTGTTCTAGAATCAGATGTGCATTGGATACAATTTTCTGTGCTTTGATCACATTAGGGTGATATGAAATCATTGTATTACTGTACTGAGTCTTCTTGAAATTGAACTCTGGTCTGCTAGGATGAGGTCATTTTGATTGTTTTTGAGTGCTATTTCAGCAACTGGCTTCTTGATTCCTTGTCTCAAGAATCATATTTTTGACTCAGTCCTGGTGACAAAAGTCCATAATTACTTTTTAATCCTAGCTGTCACTCAATGGCCAGTATATATGGTCAGTCTCGTACACATGTTGTTATAGAGGTGGCTGTGGCTAAAGAAATCTAACATTGCTGTGTGAGACCGTGTGGATGGTATAAAAATACATGAAAAAAATAAACTGACTGTATTGTGTTTTGTAGCCAGTGGTTGTAGTAAATTATTTATTACCCTTCGGCTCAGGTTCATTACTAACAGAAAAAATACTATCAAAGTAATCTCATTACCAATAAAATAAATGTGAGAAGTGCACTCAGTTTCACCTAACATGATTAATCTGGTTTTTGATAGGATCAAAATGCCAGTTTGAATTTTTAGTGGTTATAGCTTGGCAAACCATGGCGATTTGCAGTATGGGTTATGGTTTGTAGACCATAGTATAAAATGTGAAATAGTAACATAACCAGTATTTTGTGCCTTGTGTTTAGTATATGTTCCCTTTCCATCAATGTTGCTGATAGCTGGAATTCCTAAAACACTCTTAGAGCACTTACTGAGCAATCCTAAGCATATATACTCAGATGTAAGTCCCCCTTAGTTCAATGGGACTTCCTAGTAAATGTGTTTAGGAGGATTACACTGAAAACAACTGATCTGATACATAACTACATGAAAAGATGATAATATCTGTGGCTGAGGATGACTGCTTAAATGCACATTGCTATTTGAACACATGCTGAAGCCTCACATAATCCAACCAGCACATACCTAGGGAAATACCTTGTGGCAAGAGAGCTTTGTTAACTGAATCTGCCTGCCCAGAAGTAATAATTTTACCACATATAAGTGCAGATGTATGACAATAGTAAGATGTGCAGTAAATTTTTTCCTTAGCTCAGAAATAACTTTGAGGCTGTCATATCACTGATCAATGCAACCTGAATTTTTGTTGCAGAAAACACAACCAGAATTTCATTTCTGCTTTCAGTATGTAGTCAGTGACAGCAGCCACAATGTAGTTGTTCACATTCACACATGATGGCATGAGCACAGCTTGCTGCACTGTTGAGATGCTTCCCTCGCTCATTTCCCTTTCTTCTTTCTCTAGTGTGATTAATTGAGCATTATTACAATATAAGGGTTTTCTCCAATCACATGATTTAAAAAACACCCTTTCATTACAAAAATACTACATTTTAAAAAAGAAAAAAACATTCACAAGGAATGATTCTCAGTCCTTGAAAGTCACTTGACTAAAATAATGGGTTGGATTCTCCTGAAAAGGCTTGCAGAAGGAGTAGGCAGAGTGGATCTTTTCAATCTCCTGTGCTTCCTGAAAAACTGCTGCAATTATATGCAAACAATGGAACAAGATCTCTGGTTGCGGAAGAGGGAGGGAAAGAGGGAAGTGATTTTGCTGAATGGAGGATTATATTTAAAGGTGCCATTTCCTTGCCTTTCTGGATATGAGGCTCTTCCCCCACCAATGTCTTCAGCTGACCGTTGGCTGGCTAGCCAGATGTTGAAGGCAGGCGTCCTCAGGCCTCAGACAGACAGGGAAAGGGTTTCACCGTGTTCCTTCTCCTGCTCTGGGAACAGCAACATGCTCTAACTGGCTCTTCCTTTGCCTTCCATTTCAGCTCTCACAGGGACCTGCTTTCAAGGAGTCCCTTTCCCACCTCCCTGTGTTTCCTCCAAATCCCCATCCAGCCTTCTTGAGTAGCCCTTCTCCCAGACTAGCCAGCAGGACGGCTGGATAGAGTCAACAGTTTCCTACAGCTTTCTGCCTGGCTCAGCCCTGCAGCTGCTGACTCTTCCCCAGTGGATCCCCCTGTGGCCTGGAGTCTGTTCCTGCCCCACTCTGGCTGCCAAAGCACTCTTGTGGGCCAGGTTGAGGTTGGGCTGCCTGTGCTTCTGCAGGAGCCAAGTGAGTCAGTTGCCGGGCTGGAGGTTGTTGCCCAGGGTTGAGCATGAGTATTGGCAGCTGCTGTTCCAATGAGGAAGGTGGCCCAGAGCTATTTGGAAGAGGCTGCTGCTGCAGAGCTGATAGGAGTCCTGAAAAGGAAGACAGTGTTACCAGACACAGAAATGGAAGAGTCTTCATGCATAGATCTATCCAACCTATGGTTGCCAGCCTCCAGGTAGTGGCTGGAGATCTCCCGGAATTACAACTGGTCTCCAGGCCACAGAGATCACTTCACCTGGAGAAAATGGCTACTTTGGGGGGTGGACTCTATGGAATTATGCCATACCAAGGTCCTTTCCCTCCCCAAACCCCACTTTCTCCAGGTTTCTCCAGGTTTCACCCCCTGCCCCCGCCCCAGATCTCCAGGAATTTCCCAACTTGGAGCTGGAAACCCTAATCCAACCTATCATATATACCTATTAAAATTAATAGAGTACAGTGCAAATAAATGTGTTGGGGAGGGTAGGTAATGATTGATTTGCTGCAGGTGTAAGTTGTTTTTTTTCTGTTTCTTAAAACTAGCAATTATTACCACAAACTAATAAGCAGAATTCACATTCTCATAATGCCTTGATAAAACTAATATTCTATTAGCATGAGGAATTAATAATAAATGTACTTCATTTTTGCAGTTTATAAAGATGATATAGCTTACACGGCATCACTTTTATTAAGTAAGATTCTATATGGAACTGGCTGTGAAAAACAACAAAAATAAAAATAAAGGAAAAACAACAACTGTAAAATTACTTTATAACTTCCCTGTGGATTTTGACATAACTTGATAGATCTAGTATTGCCTGTTGATGGAGACAAGGTTTTAGCATGGACATGATTATTGATATACCTTGTCCTTGATTATTGTTTTTGTTCACTAGGGCAGGCCAAGTTGAAAGATAAGTCTGTGTATCTCTAGAGGTCTTGCCTTAAAGAAAACTGCCTTTTATTTTTAGTTTTTTGGTTCAATACAAATGTCATAGGATTTTACTGGCATGAAATTTCTCACAGGGCTGCACTGAAAATACTGGTATTTTTCTGCAGCTGTTGAAAATAAACTCAACATTAGATATTCTTGAAAATGTTACTATTACAGTAACTCCATATACATCAATTGGATTAGGGATCCCATTCCCCCAGTGGGGACGAAGATCCCCTGCTCCAGCCTCGCACCTGTTGCCACCATATACCTGGCCAGTGGGAGGGAAAGGTAGGGAATGGGCCTCCTGGGTGTGCTCCTGGGGCTGGCGTGACTACTTCACTGATGTCATCACACTGCCTTGAGAGTAAATTGACCCACTGCAATGCATGCACAGACTCTCCAGCCTTGTGCAATGAAGTCATTTCCCAGAATTTACATCATCATGCTGGTGCGTGGTCTCACACATACAAAGTGCACATGTGAAGAACTTCCTAATAGCAACAGTAAGGTAAGCACTGGGTCCCTCCCCTCCTGCTGGGAGGGTAAGGGAACTTGGCAATCCTAGATTGGAGCATGACACACACACACACATACTGCCTATTGGCTTCTGTATACAGGCATATGTAAAAGTAGGGTTTTTATTTAATAGTGTCGCTGTACTGCACGAGTTGAAGTGTTCTCCTGTTTGGGTGCTGCCCTGCAACCACTGTGATGCTGCTGCCCCTTTACCAACCAGTTTCCTTCCATAGGGGTGCTTCTGACAACACTTTCCTTCTTTGGACTCTGTTGCTAAGCGTGTAAATAATTTTCTTGAGGGAAAACTTATTGATTGATAGTTTAGAGGGTGGACTGTTTTCTATGCAAATTTGGTGCTGTTAAGTGCAAAAACAGCTACCCCAGATCCACATTTCTCCAACCCCCCCCCCCATGAAAAGAACAGCATGCATCTTTACATGCACAGCCAACACCTGTCTTGCACATGCAATGGGTTGAAATGCATGGTTATGGAGGGGGGAGAACAGATTAGAACTGAACTGGCAATTATCCACCCTAAACAAACTAATAACAGATCAAAGTTTGTATGTAAACCCCAGATTTAAAACTGCAATGAAAATTTTCTTAGAACACATCTCTACTCACCACCACCATGGGATCAACGTGCATAATGCAAGACAATTTGGAAAGTAAAACTCTAATCTGAATAACCTAGATGTGTTCAGATGAGTGTCCCTGAAATGGGGTACTCCTTGTCAGATTTAAAATAGTATTGACCTGCTTTTGGCTTAACACTAATCTCTTTAATGGCTAGGGTATGTTTGTTCCTTGCTGTGGGCAACAGGTGCAACTTTAATTAAAGTTAATCAACTGACCCAGCATGTTAGAAAATAGATGTTCTGTTCCGGCTTGCCCTTCAGAAATCTGCCCCTGGGGACCTGTCTTGTCTAGCCAGTCTGGTCTTTCACTTCATGGAATGGGTATTTTCATGTAAAAAATGCCTGAGACAAACTGTTTGGCATGAGACTGAATCTGGAAGGAATGGACTGTAGGGCTTGGCTTTCATTCCAGCATGCCACCAGTGATGTAGAGCCCATCTTGAATATGATACTTTTCTCACACAAGTAGGTTTGCCAAGTCCAAGTCAGGAAATCCCTGGAGATTTAGGCATGCAGCCTTGGGATGGAGGGGTTTGGGGAGGGATCTCAGTAGGGTATAATGTCATAGAGTCTATCCTCCAAAGCAGCCATTTTCTTGAGAACTGAGCTTTATAATCTTGAGATATGTTTCAGGAAGTTAGCTGTGTTGGTCTGCAGTAGAACTGCAGGATTTGAGTCCAGTGACATCTTGGAGACCGACGAGATTTTTCAGAGTATAAGCTTTGCTAGCATTTCGCCGGGCCTGTAAGGCAAAGCTGTTCTGCCAGGCATATGGTTGATGCCAGATGGTGCCCCCCCCCAGTTGAGGGGGAAGGGGTTAAATCATATGCCCTCCTATGCAGATGCTGTTGTCCATACTTTAAACTTCATATATTTGCTCTGGGAAGAACCGCTGTACGAAATGTCGAATTCAAACTATGTGCTGCCTCTTTACTTATTTATATGTATATATATGAAATTTGTATATTTGCATAGTTGTAATTTTAATCATTAGATGTAGAGTTTTTAAAGTTTTTAGTGATATTTAATATGTTGAATTGTTGTCATCCGCCCTGAGCCCGCTGATGCGGGGAGGGCAGAATATAAATGTAATAAATTAAATTAAAATTAAATTAAATTTCGAGAGTCAACACTCCCTTCTTCAGATACAACTGGAGACCCTTTGTTATTCTGGGAGGTATTCTGGAGCCCTGCACACAAACTTTAGGTGGTGGATATATCCTTGCTTATGAACAGCCTCATAATTTAAATTAGTTACTAACAAAAAACATTGGACTTTAACTTAGAAGACAGATCAAGGACAAGTCTGAATTCCAATTCCCACATCCACTCCAGCAATACTATTATCATTATAGTCATAGTAGTATTTATAGTACAGTAATATTAATATCTTATATTTTTTTGAGAGCAGTCCTTTTTGAAATCTAGATTCAGAGTATAACAGAAGCTGAAAATCTGTAAGTGGTCTAGATAAAAATCCCTGAAGGTGTTAAATGTGTGGTTAATCTGGAGACATTCAAACCATGCAAGCTTTGTTTAGTACTTCCAGATTTAATTTTGTTAACATTACGTTTTTACTAGAGATGTCTATAAAGCAAGTTATATTTGCTTTTTTCCATGTAGAGAACAAATTTTTGCGGTAGCCTGGTTTGAACCAGCTCTGTCTGACAAAACTGGATAAAGGAGAAATTTTGAGAGCAAAGGTGTTAGATCTTTTGTCCCATATTTTTAAAATAGACCATTACACTTAGTTCATAAAAGGAAGCAAACTACAACAAAATAACATTAAAGTGTTAAAAGCACATAAAAATACATTACAAATGAAAAAGCACCATATTTAAATGCAGAAGGGGCATCGTCTTGGCTGCCAAGACAAACTGTGCCACCTCATAAGAGACATACTCATCTGTGTCAGAAAGGAGGAAAGTTAGTCCCCCCCCACCCGAAAAAGAATTTATACATTTTAGAATGCCACCAAGGTATTTTTTTTCTGGACTCTAAATACAGAGTGCAAAGCAGAATATAAAATGGAAGATCTTCTGAAAGATGTTGGACAATACAGGACCCAGGGCATTCCACTTATTCCTCTCCAAGAGGATGAAGAACCATTTACAAGCACTCCTGGGGTGTGATATGTGCAATAAGTCATTGTTTAAACCAGTTATAGTTAATCATGGTATCTGAATATGGTAGACTCATTATTTGTGGATTGTGACTCACAATTTCACTTACTTGCAATCCACTGTTTGATCATTTGATGTGATATCTTGCCTGTTTTTATCATCCACCATGCCATCATCATAATAAAGGGGTGTGCACTAAAAATAATGGTGGTATTTGGATTCAGGTCTCCTGTGAAGCTTGCAAAGGCGGTGAATGGGGGGGGGATCTGCTGCATTCTTTTAAATGAGATTCCTGGATATTCCCAAATATATCCAGTTTATTTGGGAATGTGAATATTGGTTTATTCAAATATACCTGAATAAACTGGATAAACTGAAATAATACTGAACAGGTATATATTTGGCTCAGGAGTACCAAGTTGCAGACCCCTAATCTTTACATTCTTACACTTGGTGTGAAATTTGATTGTTTGCGATTGCAGTATTAGTGGATTTCACTATTTGTGGTGATTCCAGGAATAAATCACTCCTGAATGGTTAAAGTCTACTGTATGCTTTGGTCTTTAGAGTAGGAGTGTGCATACGGGTAAAATACCGAATTGGACCCGATCTCTAAAGATTTGGGATTTCTGAACCAGGGCCAGCATGGTGAAATCCTGAATCAAAGCTTTCTGAAGCATTTGTATTGCAAGCGGCAGGGCCCTTTAAACATCCCCCAAACCCCCAGCCCCCCACTCCCACTCCCACTTACCCTGACCCTACCGCTGGTGGTGGAGGTGGGTTGGTGGCAGTGCCGGCTCCGGCCCTCCCCACTACCCTGCAGGGCTGTGGGATGGTGGAGGAGGCGGAGAAAGCCCCTCTTGCCCCTCAAATGGCTGTCACAGTGGCCATTTGAGGGGCAGGAAGGGCTGGAGGCGGCGGCTTTGGCCTTCCCTGCTGCCCTGCAAGCTGCTGCAGGCCCAGAGGAGATACTGTGGTGGCAGAGGAGCCAGCTCCAAGCTGTCCTGGCCTCACACGGGCTGCAGCTGCAGCAGAGGAGCTGGCTCTGGGCCGTCCCAGCCTCTCACATGCTCCTGCCACTGCAGTGGCGGCAGCAGCAGCCCACCACCCAGCTGATCATTACCCTCCCCCTCTCCCTACTGGCCAGGGAAATGGGTGGGGGTGGAGGGGTTGCCCCAGGGGTGTGAGAGGTGGGGGTGGGGGTTGCCTCCCTCACTTCAGTATGCTTTGAATGTTTACAGAGCATACCGAAGCAAGTAAATACCAGAATTCCAAAGCAGCTTGCCACTTGGGAATTCTGGTATTTCTGAATTTTTTCCCCACTTCGGGTAAATCTGAAGTGGGAAACGTGAATCTTTTCGGAATGCACACCCCTACTTTAGGGGGTTACAATATGTAACTTGTGGCAACAAACTACCTCAGACTACCTTACCCTAAAGACCCCTGTATGTAATTTGCAGCAACAGGCTACCTCAGATATTTCACTGAAAAATTACAGTAGTTACTTTCCATCATCCTTCACTTTGGTTCATAGCAAGCCATAGTTGCATATAAAGATTGGTTATTATCTTTTATAGCTAAGATGCTTATTTAGCAGGTATGGATTGCTTACAGAAGAAGGTCTTATACTAAGGTGCCTATAGCATTACATCTAACATTTCAGATAATGCAGAGAAAAAAAGAAAACATCTTATTACACCATCTTGAAAATTGTTTACAGCAAAATCTTTGATACATTACAAAGAATGGAAAATTGTAGAAATGATATTTGTATGGAGAAAAGTGGTTTATTTTGCTACATGCCATCACACTGAATGAGACTGGTAAACAATCTCTTAGTTCAGCTCTTGTTTGTGTGTGTATGTAAAATTAAAGCAATTTATGCTACAATTTACATTATTTTTAGAGGAGAAACATAAATGTATTCTGAAAAACTTTCAATTAAAATATTATTCATATACATTTTTAGCTTTTTAAAACAATGAGATGTTTAGCACATGTTAAACGTTTGAGTATTGTAGAGAACAACATTAAAAAAACCTCTTTAATGTGCAGTATTGGCAGCAGTCCTGTGTCTAGTTATGCATGACTAAGTCCAAGTGACAGTTGAGAACTTGCTTATGTAACTGGGTGAAGAATTGCATCCATTTTCAGCCAGCCAAAATTCCCTAACTTAATTTTGCTGCAAAATTGTATGCACGGTGCACTTAGCATTGCTGTATAATTTAATATTTTATATAATCAGTTTGGAGGAAGTGCAAGCATCCTTCTATCCAGATGAAATCACTTAGATTTCAAGTTCAGTTTAAGAAATTGTTACACCGAATCTCTCTCTCCCTCCTTCCATCCTTTCCTCCCCTATGTGTGGAGTCAAAAACTGAGATAAACTGAATTTGTTACAGCATTTTATTTAATCTTCCCTGTAAGGCTTCTCTTTTTTATATTTTAATAATTTTAAAGTATTTGTAAAAATTAAAGTAGTTTCCATATTGTGAGATAATTAAATCCAAATTTATGACTGCAGGTAATTTGAGGACAGTTAGCAAAGAAGTTTGCAGCAAAGAAGAGTTTGTTTGTTCCTAATCAAAAAGAGTCCAGTAGCACCTTTAAGACTAACCAACTTTATTGTAGCATAAGCTTTCGAGAATCACAGTTCTCTTCGTCAGATGCATGGAGGGCAAGAAGAAACTGGTCAGATATAGAGGAGGAGAGGGGAGGGAGGAGTAGATGCAAACAGCTGCTTCTGATATGGAGATCAGTTTGCTTCTCTTAAGGAAATCAGTTACTTCTGATAATGAGATAACCATTCATAGTCCCTATTCAGTCCCAGCCTAACTGAGTCAAATTTACATATGAATTCCAATTCAGCAGCCTCCCGTTGGATTTTGTTTTTGAACAAT
This sequence comes from Eublepharis macularius, assembly GCF_028583425.1. NCBI lineage: Eukaryota > Metazoa > Chordata > Lepidosauria > Squamata > Eublepharidae > Eublepharis > Eublepharis macularius. Next base: position 171,380,328 of record NC_072791.1, on the reverse strand, counting down.
TTTTTTTTGTTTCCAACAGGAAGCTTCTGAATTGGAATTCATATGTAAATTTGACTCAGATAGGCTGGGACTGAATAGGGACTATGAATGGTTATCTCATTATCAGAAGTAACTGATTTCCTTAACAGAAGCAAACTGATCTCCATATCAGAAGCAGCTGTTTGCATCTACTCCTCCCTCCCCTCTCCTCCTCTATATCTGACCAGTTTCTTCTTGCCCTCCATGCATCTAACGAAGAGAACTGTGATCCTCGAAAGCTTATGCTACAATAAAGTTGGTTAGTCTTAAAGATGCTACTGGACTCTTTTTGATTTTGCTACTACAGACTAACACGGCTAACTCCTCTGGATCTTTGTTCCTAATGTTCCTGTGTATCCCCTAGAGTTATCTATCTGCTACCATCACTGAGACAAGAAATAACATTGGTTAAAATCCAACTAAAATTAAGCTGCTTTAGATAAAATATATTTCACATGTGCTTAACAGGCATATTGAAACCAATGGCACTTAAAAGTGCTTGTTTGGAATAATGCTGTAGTTTCGAGTTCTACTTCAGAAGTTCAATTTTTAGAGAATCTGTAGGAATCACAGATCAGAATTACTTATTTCCCTAGCAGTCCAATCTGATGATATAACTGTTGTGGTTGTGGTCCACACCATTTTAGCTCCAGTGCTGATGAAACAATCTATTACTAGACAATATTGCAAAGTTGCATTAGAATGGGTAGAGAGAGCATACAGGGGGGACTCCCCCCCCCAAAAAAGCTAGAACTGCAGGGCATCGAAATTGATGGGCAATAGATTCAAAACAGATAAAATGAAATACTTCTTTACACAACTACTGATTAAAAAGTGCAATTGGCTGCCAGATGGTGTAGTGATGTCCACAGGCAAAGACTACTTTAAAAGGGCATTAGACAGATTTATGGAGGGTAGGTCTATATGTGGCTTCTAGCCATGGTGACTAAAGGGAACCTCCAGATTCAAAGACAGTAAACCTCTGAATACCTGTGCCAGGAGGTAACATCAGGAGAAAACTCAACCCTCAATGTCCTGTTGTTGGACCTCCAGTGATTGGTCACTGTGTAAGACAAGATGCTGTACTCATCTGATCCAGCAGGGCTCTTCTTATGTTCACATGCTCTTTTCAGCTAAGCAAAGTATCTTGTTATAGACTGAAAAGATGAGGTTTTGGAGTTTATGCAAGTAAGAAAACGACAAATCACTATTCCCCTTAAAATATAGTCCATATCACCCTGGTCATAAATATATTTATTTGCAAGAAAATTCCAGTCCCATCAACAGGCCTAACATCTTTGAATGTGGTTAGCATAAGGGAAATTTCAAATAGCATTTGAAAGTTCCTGCTTTGGAAAGTTTCAGTAGACTAATGGAATATTTAAGGAAGGGGAGAACAGTTCCACATATTCTAGGGTTGCCAGATCTGACTTGGGAAATACCTGCATATTTTGGAGTGTGTGTGATTAGCACAGATGTGATATTACTTTGTGATGTTACTCATATGTCAGAGGTCAAGTTATGTCAAAGTATAATGCCATTTCCAGACCCAACCCCTGCTCCTTCATGCAAGGTCCAGGACACTCCTATAAACTAGCCCCTACCTGTGTCATCATTTCCAGGACACTCCCTCAAAACCGGTCCCTTTCTGTGAGGTTACATTCTTCTTTCAAATTCAGATTTAAATTCCTCACCTTACATCACCTCCCACCCTCCAACTTATATTGTTTTCCACTCATACATCTTATCCTCATGTCTAGACCTAGAGACCCCCTCCTACCATTCCCAGGCACTGAAACAACAGCCACCTGAGGTCCGTAGTAGCCTTACAGGGGGTCTGGCCCTTAGTCTGAGACTCTTCAGCCTCTGGGTTCATCTCTGAGGGTATAGGCACACATTCAGTCAGTAACTCCTGACACCAGATAGTAAAATATATGTAAGTGTATGCTGATCAGGAACCACTCTACTTAAGCACAAGCAATAGGCGAAGGAAAATAATCAACACTTGTTTAAGCTGGCTAGGACTAATGAACTAAACATTAAAAGGTTGCATCTCTGATGTAGCTCTCAGGCACATTGCTCTAATCCACAGGCTTAGGAAAGGAAGTTCACTCCATGCCAGGCAGTTCTGATCATTTTGGAATCTGGCATGGAAGAAAGAACTTCTCTCAGATGCTGGTAGAGTAATACTGAACAGAGAGGATCCCCAATGCTGTGAGCAACCATCTTTTCAAAGCCCATTGACCAATGAGGGCCCATCTGCTAATTGCCAGTACTAGTATGAGAAATTAGGGAGGGTAGGTGGAGGCTGATTCCTCCTGTCACCTAAGGATGTTTCTCTTGGGATCAAGCAGCCTCCAGGTGCAACTAATTAGCAGGTGCACACATTCTTTTCCCAGGACAGGCCGAACTGGCCAATGGTAACTTACAATCCTGAGCCGCAGTGATGAAACCAGGTTACCTGTAGAGTTTTTAATGACTCATCCTGACACTTCACAACAACCACCCTGTGAAGAAGGTTAGGTTAAGAGAGTGTGCCTGGTCCAAGATTACCCAGTAAAGATTCCATGGCAGAGTGCATTAGTCCATACATTACCCATGAAACTAAAAATTCTTTCCACACTGGTGTTTGACAAACAAATTTAAACAAAATTTTGAACCAGTTGAAACAAATTTGAAACAGCAGGTTCTTTGCTGTAAGAATATTTCCATTTATCAAGAGAAGTTTATAGTACTTTACATGTTTTTAATCTGCCTTGAATCTCAGAGAGAAAGCTGGACTGTAAATGAAATAAGTAAATAAATTACTTGAAAGCACTGAGAAAGGACTAGGGTGGAGAATGTACAAGGGAAAATTTTTAATTTTATTTCTATTTTACTTCATTGTAAACTTCTTATTCAAATTTGTCTCTGTCTATATCTTTTACTTCATTGTACCCTGAATTCATTGTACCGTGACTTTCTCTCCAATTGGGTCCCTTTTGCAGTGAACGTAGCAAGGAATTTCACTAGATATCCTTTAAAGTTGTTGCCTTTTTTAAACAGCCCAGCTCCCATATCTTTATTACACTTCTTCTCTGAATTTATCCAATACACAGATATAAGAACATAGACAGCAACCTTAACGCCAGCCTGACATACAAATACAGCAGGTGAAATTTATCACAGATACTTTTCTGCCATAAAAATACAGAGACTGGGAAAGATTAAAGTTCTTAAAATCTTTATGTACACAGCCATAAGCTGCTTTGGAAAAAATGTATACTAAATAAGTCAGACTTTCTATAAATAACTCATAGTTCATAGGAGTATTGTTTTGCATTCTTTTCATTGCAATTAAGATGGAAAGAATTGGAAGTATGTTAAAAATCTAATAACTATCGCATGGGGACATAAAGGCTGGCTAATACCTAATTTATCCAAACTAACAGAACTGGTACAGTGGAAAGGGATCAGGTTAAGAAACTGTTCTTTTCTAATTGCTGAAAACTTTTTGTGTCAGAGATTTCAACTATTTATTTATTTGCTTTATATCCTACCTTTCTCCCCAACAGGGACACAAAATGACTCACATCATTCTCCCTTCCTCTATTTTATCCTTATAACAACCCTGTGAGGTAGGCTAAGCTGAGAGGGTGCAACTGGCCCAAGGTCACCCAGTGAGATTCCATGGTGGAGCAGGAATTCAAACCTGGGCCTCCCAGTTCCTAGTCCAAATCTCTAGCCATTACACCATGCTGCTTCTTTATCTACTGTTTTTGTAATTATGCATCTCTGTTATAAACATATTGCATGTTTGTTATTTATGAGTCAGCCCCACCCCACTTCTCAATTCCTTGTTTTTTTGTGATTGTATTTTTGTTGTAAAGTTTATTTAAGGGCTTTCGAAGGTCTGTAGAAGGGCTGAGAAATGGCTGTCTCATGTCTTGTCTCACTCTTTTAAATTGGTATCTTAGCAATATATAACAATATAAAGTTTGGAGAGAAGGGAGGAGGACAATAGAAATAAACATAGGGAAGGATAATAAAGGGTTCTCCCCACCCCCACACTAATATGAAGAGCTAACCCACATAATTAGAAGGGAGGTTTGTCTCTTGCACATGAGAACACAATGCACATACACACACAAATTGCAGAGGAAGGGGGGGGGAAAGTATCACAGTCAGTTTTTTGGGAAAAGATTTTATGGGAACTTTGATGAAGGGGAAGGAAATGGGCACCTCACAGCATCTCTTCCCCTGCTTAATTCATAATTAACGAAACCTTTAGATTTATGGAGGGAGAGGAAGAACATTGGTAAAGAGAGAGGGGAGTGGAGGTAAGTTTGAGGCAGTTTATATATGTAAGATATTTCTAAACTCCCCCCTCAAGAGAAGAAATGGCCCCATATTAGGAGAAAAAATATTAGGGACAGTCCCCTCCCTAGAAAACCCAATGCATAGGTGTGAGGCCCCGCCCCGCCGGCCGCGTCCTCCCCTCGTCCTGCCGTCCTCCGGGCTACCACCAGGGGGAGGTTGAGGGAGCTCCCTCTGCCTCAGACTTGGTAGGGGCAGTGGCTTGGGCACCAGCGTCTGCCTCCTACCTGCTGCTTCGGAAATCCCTCGCACTCTCTCTCACCAACCTTCCAACCAGCCTTCTCCTCCTCGGCATCATCGGGAGCTTCCTTCTTATAGTCCCTCCTGGTTCTGCCCTCTGCCTCTCCACCAATCCCCTCCCCAGAACTACCCATCCCCGGCCCTGCCACCTGGCTGCTTTCCCCTGGTTGGGCAAAACACCTCGCCATCACCCTTCCCGCCCCCGCTGTTGCCTCTGGGTTTGTTTCTCCCCGCCCCCACCCTTCACCAATCCCCGGTGCTCCTTCAGACTGAGGAGCCCTCCCAGGAGCCGTCCAGCCAACCCAGCGCTGGGACAGCTCGCTGGGCGTTCCCCCCCTCACCCGCTCCGGCTGGGCCCTCCCCCTGCCGGCGTTCGGCCGCGCCCGTCCCCGGGATGCTGCCCGGGGTGGCCGCGGCGGCGGCCGTGCTGCCCTTTCCCTGTGGCTGCCCCCCTCCCCCCATCCCGCTGCCACTGCCGCTCCGGGCGGCCGGCCCGGTTTCAGCCTCCCCCTCGCCGCGATCCTCGGGGGTGGCGACCGCGGCGGCGAGCCTGGTCGTCCCAACGGCGGCGGCGGCGGCAGGCCCGGCCGTTCCGGCGGCGGCGGCGGCGGCGGCGAGCCCGGCCGCCCTGGCCGTAATGGCGGCTGCAGGCCCCGCTGCTCCGGCGGCGGCGGCGGCAGGCCCGGCGTTGGCGCGCCGGGGAGGCTCGAGGTGACCGGCGTCTCCGGGCCCGCCGCCGCGGGCCCCCGGGTAAGCGGGGGTGCTGAGCTGGGAGGCTGGCAACGGGCTCCTTGGGGTTCCGTCAGGGCGGGGGGAAGGGCCCAGTCCGGGGTGGGCGAGACCCACTCCGGACACACACACCCCCTGGGGTGCGGCGCCTCCTGGTCCGCCTGCTGTTCCGGAACCCTCGACATGTAGTCCGCATTTGCATGGAGTCGACCTGGCCGGTGCCGCAGCTGGAAGCTGAAAGGGAGCAAAGAGAGGTACCATCTGAGAACCCGTGGGTTGTGGTCCTTCATGCGGGCCATCCACAGCAGGGGGGCGTGGTCCGTGACCAGGGTGAAGTGGTTATTGGTCAGATAGAACTGGAGGGCTCCCACCGCCCACTTCACCGCCAGGGCCTCCTTCTCGACGGTAGCGTATTTGACCTCCGCGGGTTGCAGCTTCCGGCTGATAAACAACACTGGGTGCTCCTGGCCGTCGACCTCCTGGGACAGGACCGCCCCCAGCCCAACATCGGAGGCGTCCATTTGGATGAGGAAGGGTCGCTCAAAGTCCGGGTTTCGCAGCACGGGGGCCCTGGACAGGGCCCCGCGTAAAGCTTCGAAGGCTCGGAGCCGGTCGGGGTTCCAGCGAATAGCGGCGGGCTGGTCCTTACGCAGGCAGTCTGACAGCGGGCTGGCTCGGCTGGCAAAGTGGGGTATGAACTTACTGTAATAGCCCACCAGCCCTAGGAAACGTCGCATCTGGCGTTTCGTTCGCGGGCGAGGGCTCTGCTCCAGCGTGGTGACCTTATCGGGCACGGGTCGTAGAACCCCGTGGCCCAGTTGGAACCCCAGGTATGTGAGCTCCTGGAACCCTATCCGGCTCTTGCGGGGGTTGACTCGCAGGCCGGCCCCGGCCAATGCCGCCAGGACCGTGTTCAGGTGCTGCAGGTGCGACGGCCAGTCTGGACTAAAGATGATGATATCATCTATGTAGGCTCGGGCGAACCCTTGGCAGTGGGCCAGCACGTGATCCACGAGGCGCTGGAAGGTGGCGGCGGCCCCGTGCAGGCCGAAGGGCATGACCTTGAACTGGAACAAGCCATGGGGGGTCGCAAAAGCCGTCTTCTCCCGGTCCTCCGCTGCCATGGGTATCTGCCAGTACCCTTTCGTGAGGTCCAGAGCCGACAGGTAACGGGCCGTTCCCAGTTGATCGATCAGCACATCGGCCCGGGGCATGGGGTAGGCATCAAAGGTAGCAATGACGTTGACTTGCCGGTAGTCCACACAGAAGCGGACAGAGCCGTCCGGCTTCCCCACCAGCACGATGGGGCTCCGCCACGCGCTGCGGGAGGGCTCAATCACATCGAGGCGGAGCATGTCCTCTACCTCTCTGGCCACGATCTCCCATCGTTTCAAAGGCAATGGCCTCCAGGGGGCCCGTGCCACCTGCCCGGGGGGGGGTGGGAATGTGGTTCGGCCCGGCTGGCAGGAGAAAAGGCTGGGGTGCTGGCGGACCACTGCCCTCGCCTGGGCTAGCTGGTCATCCCGGAGGCTCGGGTCTAGGACCGGCTCCTCTCCAGTAGGGCCGCTCGGGGTCCAGGGCAGCTCGCCAGCGGGAAGCTCCAGGGGGTCAGGGGATAGGTTGCATTGGAGCGCCTCTGCCTCGTGCCAGGCTTTTAGATCGTTGACATGCAGCCTCTTCCGGTGCCGGGGGCTCGGCCCACACTGGACTTCGTAGGACAGGGGCCCCCGCACCTTCGTGATGAGGTAGGGTCTGCGCCACGGGGCCCCTGGGCCCGGGCCCATGACTCGGTGGTGGACCAGGTCCTTCTCCCCCACCTGGAACGTTCGAGCTCTGGCTCCCCGATCGTAGTAGGCCTTCTGGGACCGTTGGGCCTCGCGGAGGTGTTCACGAGCGGCGGCCCGACACGCCTCGAGACGGGTCTGGAGGTCCCGGACGTACTCGGGGGCGGGACGCCCCTCGGGGGCGGCCGCCGGGGCCCACTGTTCCTCCACCAGCCCCAGTATGCCCCGGGGCCGTCGCCCGTATAGGAGCTCGAAGGGGGCGTAGCCGGTGGAGGCCTGGGGGGTCTCACGGACCGCAAAGAGTAAGGGGTCTATGTACAAGTCCCACTGTTGGGGGCGGTCGTGGGCCAGCTTGTGGATCATCGCCTTCAAGGTCTGGTTGAACCTCTCTACCAGCCCGTCAGTCTGAGGGTGGTAGATGCTGGTGAAGATCTGTCGGACATGCAGCGTTCGGCACAGGTGTCTGGTGAGCTGGGCCGTGAAGGGTTTTCCGCAGTCCGACAGCAACTCCCGGGGCAATCCCACTTGGGCGAAGAACCGTAGCAGCACCCGGGCGACACCTGGGGCCTTCATGTCCCGGAGGGGAATGGCCTCGGGGTACCGGGTGGCGTAATCCATCAGGACCAGGATATAATGGGCTCCTCGCGGGGTCCGGGGCAGGGGACCGACGAAGTCCATAGCGATCCTGGCGAAGGGCTCCTCAATGATGGGCAGCGGGGCCAGCGGGGCCCGGACTGGCCGGCGGGTGGTCTGTCGCTGGCAAAGCGGGCAGGCCTGGCAGTAGCGCTTGACCTCCTTGGTTAGCCCCGGCCAGAAGAAGTGGGCTTCGATCCGGGCCGTCGTAGCTCGGGCGCCCTGATGCCCCCCCCACGGATGATCGTGGGCAGCCTGGAGGACCTCTGGACGGTGGGTGGCTGGAACCAACAGCTGGGACACTTCCCCCTGGCTGCCCTTGACTAGGCGGTACCAACGCCCCCCCGCACGGACGACCCGCGGTAGCTGCCCTGCCCGGCGGGGATCGAGGACCTGGCCCTCACTTACTGCGGTCATCCGGCGTAGACCTTCCAGTGAGGGATCTCCAGCTTGTTCGGCGGCGAACCGGGGTTCCGTTCCCCATCCCTGGCGGAGTTGGGCGGGGGCATCCCCGGTTCCGCTGCCCCCCGGGTGTCCCTCGTCGTCTTCTTCGTCCTCTCCGACCAGGATTTCCTCAGCTTCGTCCCGGTCGGGGGGAAGGGCCGTCTTCATGGCGGGACGGAAGTGGGGGGAGTCCCTCCCCAGCAAGACCGGGTAGGGCAGGGCCTGCACCCGGGCCAAGGGCGTCTCGCACGTCTGCCCGCGGTACGTTACGGGAACCAGGACAACCGGGCACTCCTCCACGTGATTGTGAACGCAGGCGATGACGGCCTGGCGGATCACCGGCAGGTCCGGGGGCAGCAGGTGGGAGCGGATCATTGACACTGAGCTCCCACTGTCGAGGAGCGCCGTCAACCTCCTCCCTGCCACCGAAACTAGGACGAGCATGGGAGGGGGCCGGGGGGCCCGACTCGTCGCGGGCAGGGCCGTGTCCCAGCCCAGATCGCACTCCATCAGGGGGCATTCCCTCTTCCAGTGCCCCCGCTGCCCGCACGTGAAGCACGGTCCTTTGTCTCCCGTCTCCCGGGTGGAGCCGCTGGGTTTGGCTGCGGTGGGGGTGACGGGCGGCGGAAGGGCTAGCCGGGGTCCGGTTGGGGGTCCCCCGGTCGCACGGCCCAGGTGGCCGGGGCCCGGAGGCCGAGGGCCCGGTCGAGCTCGCCCCCCCTTTTCACCTGTGTTGCGGCTCCCTTCGCCCCCGAGGCGAGGGTCTTGCTTCGCGGGCTCCCGGGACTCCACGGCCATCACGTTTTCCCACAGCGTGGTGGCTTCCTTCAGGGTGGTGGGCTTGTTGTAGGCCACCCAATTCCGGGCCCGAGCGGGGATCACCTGCAGCAGCTGTTCGAGCACCACCTGGTCGGCGATCCTCCGGCCCTCGTCCGTGGAGGGTTTCAGCCAGCGGTAGGCTGCGTCTTGGAGGTTGGCCACAAGGGTGCGGGGACGGTCTGCCTTCTGGAAGGTTATGGACCGGAACTTCTGCCGGTAAGTCTCCGGCGTGACCTCATAGTGGTCCAATATCGCCGCCTTCAGCCTTGCATAGTAGGCGCTCTCGGCCTTGGGAAGGGCCTTCAGGGCGGCTTGCGCCTCCCCCGTGAGATAAGGTCCAATGATGTAGGCCCACTGAGCCGGCGCCCACCCCGCGGCCTCTGCCGTCCGCTCAAAGGCCTCCAGGAAGGCATCCACGTCGTCCTCCGGGCCTAGCTTGGCGAGGTGGAACGGTGGCCGGGAGGCGGGCACGGCCCCGCCCCCGGCTCCAGGGCCGGCGCCGGCCAGCGCTTGTCGGAGGTCTCTGATGAGAGCCGCCTGGGCATCTTGCTGTTGGCGAGCCAGGGCAGCCTGTGCGTCCAGTTGCTGCTGAGCCACCTCCTTCAGCAACTGCCCCTGGTGCTCGGTTAGCCATTGGCCAAACTGCGCGAGATCCATTGTGGAGCTGGCGACCTCAGCCGGGGTCTCCACACTCGCTGGCTTCAGCACCGCTGGGCGTAGGAGGGGCCGGGAACTGCTCCAACCGGCTGGGGTGGGGAGGTGCGGGCGCGGGTGCCTCACGGGGCTGCTAGTGCCTGCATTCTCCACCAGTTTGTGAGGCCCCGCCCCGCCGGCCGCGTCCTCCCCTCGTCCTGCCGTCCTCCGGGCTACCACCAGGGGGAGGTTGAGGGAGCTCCCTCTGCCTCAGACTTGGTAGGGGCAGTGGCTTGGGCACCAGCGTCTGCCTCCTACCTGCTGCTTCGGAAATCCCTCGCACTCTCTCTCACCAACCTTCCAACCAGCCTTCTCCTCCTCGGCATCATCGGGAGCTTCCTTCTTATAGTCCCTCCTGGTTCTGCCCTCTGCCTCTCCACCAATCCCCTCCCCAGAACTACCCATCCCCGGCCCTGCCACCTGGCTGCTTTCCCCTGGTTGGGCAAAACACCTCGCCATCACCCTTCCCACCCCCGCTGTTGCCTCTGGGTTTGTTTCTCCCCGCCCCACCCTTCACCAATCCCCGGTGCTCCTTCAGACTGAGGAGCCCTCCCAGGAGCCGTCCAGCCAACCCAGCGCTGGGACAGCTCGCTGGGCGTTCCCCCCCTCACCCGCTCTGGCTGGGCCCTCCCCCTGCCGGCGTTCGGCCGCGCCCGTCCCCGGGATGCTGCCCGGGGCGGCCGCGGCGGCGGCCGTGCTGCCCTTTCCCTGTGGCTGCCCCCCTCCCCCCATCCCGCTGCCACCTCCGCTCCGGGCGGCCGGCCCAGTTTCAGCCTCCCCCTCGCCGCGATCCTCGGGGGTGGCGACCGCGGCGGCGAGCCCGGTCGTCCCAACGGCGGCGGCGGCGGCAGGCCCGGCCGTTCCGGCGGCGGCGGCGGCGGCGGCGAGCCCGGCCGCCCCGGCCGTAATGGCGGCTGCAGGCCCCGCTGCTCCGGCGGCGGCGGCGGCAGGCCCGGCGTTGGCGCGCCGGGGAGGCTCGAGGTGACCGGCGTCTCCGGGCCCGCCGCCGCGGGCCCCCGGGTAAGCGGGGGTGCTGAGCTGGGAGGCTGGCAACGGGCTCCTTGGGGTTCCGTCAGGGCGGGGGGAAGGGCCCAGTCCGGGGTGGGCGAGACCCACTCCGGACAATAGGTTATCAAATTAAGGCTTCATTGAGATAACTTGGAGGGCACTTGGGATGGCTCCACCAGCCCATTTTTAATTTCTCACCTTACAACATACCCTAATTAGATCACATTAGGTTTAGGCAGCAGAGGAATGGGTTCGTTATGCAAAATGCTGTCATTTCATGGTCTGGCCTCAGTTCTTATATTAAGAGGGTAGACAAACATCCCTTCCCATGCTTGGGGAAGATTGAAGTAGAAGCGAGAAGATAAGGCTTCTGTGTCTTCTAACTTGTGAGGGCTCATAGGTGCCAAGGCACATAGAAGGTGTCACAGAGGGATGCTGAGCTTGCCAGGAGCAGTCACTTTGCTGTCATCCCTCCTGCTTTCCATGGAATGTGGACCCAAAACTCATGACTGCAGAGACTTCCATATTGGAAACAGCCTCACAATTGCCTGAAGGTGACTGTAGCACCAAAAGCAACCAGCCCTGCACTCTCTTGAGGTCAGGAAGTGTTTGCCATGTGAGCAGCACCTGTGGCTGAGGTGATTCAGTACCTGTGGAGGTGGGTGGCGCTGGTGGCAATCCAGAGATGGGGAAGTGAGGTTATTGTGGAATTGACAGGCAGCACCATGCTGGCTAGTACCACAGCTGCTTTGGGAGAGCCAGGGAAGGAAGGAGTCTTAGGAGAGAGTTAGTGGGCTCAACCCATGCCCTTAACCAAGCACCCAGATAAAGAGATGAAGTGGCCACTGCTTTAGTGGGCAGCACCAAGGGGAGTCAGACTCAGGAAAGGAGAAAGGGCTGGAAGTGGCCCCTCCACTCTGAGGAGCAGGGTCAGATTGACTCAGGGCCTGATTGATAGTGTGAGGAGGCACGTACTTCCTCTCTCTAGCTCCACACTGTGAGAGGGAATGGGCTGGTGCATGCCAGTCTTTAAAGCGTGCAACACTCTGGATTGGCCCCCACAATTTCTCATGAGGTGAAATAACAGTGTTGCCATTTTCTTCTCCCACTGCCAAATTGCCAGTGTTGGGAAGTTATTTTCCCCTTACCCTTTCTTCAGTGCAGTTCCATGTCCCACCACTGTGCCAGCAAGAATTTTAATTACATGAAGGGCAATCTTTCACGGACCCTTAAAATTTCATCACAGTATGGTGGAAAACAAAACTTTCCCATTGTAACTAGTGGCAATGAACATAACAAATAAAGAAAACAGAACATATAGAATTACGAATAATGAAAAATGATGTTTTTAATTTAAAAAGAAACAAAAAAATTAGAAACCTGCATGTTAGATACTAAAACTGAATGACATACTTGTCCTACAAATGAAATGTTAAAGTAAATTTGTAATCCAAACTCAGGTTATAATGGCAAATCTCTCTTGGCTAGATCTGCTTTCTGTAAGGTAGCTGTCTGGCCAGCTGACGGCTGGCTGTCCCTGTTTCTTGTGCCTTCTCCCTCTGCCCTGGCCCCCTCCTGGCTGTCCTTACTTCCTGTCAGGAAGGGGCTGGCTGGCTTCCACCTGCTCCTTCTGATCCTCTGCGGCTTGGAAGCTGCTCCACCTTCCTGTGGCTGGGTTGCCTCTTTCTCCCTCTCTATTGTTGGTCTGTGCTGGCCTAGGGTGTCCGTTGGGGTGGCTGGGTAGTGGTCCTCCAACTGTTTCCCATCCCCACTTCTTGGTAAGTCTGGGGGATGAGCCTCAGACTCCGGACACATTGCAGCATGAGAAATTTGAAAGGTTACTTTCTCTAGCGCTTCACAAAAATGTTTCACTTTGTTTTAAAAACATTCATTTCAGAATACATATCACACACAAGCTTTCCTTTTCCCTGCAACCTTAGATTCAGTGTGTTCAGATGCTCTGTGATATCAGTTAAGAAAGCCAAATCAAAAATCCATCCAGGTTCAGAAAGTTCTTTTCGACCTTTTCCTTTCTCCTTGAGAAAGACACTAGCTTCACGACGAAGACTCAAAAACAGTTTGAGGGCTTTGCCTCTGCTAAGCCACCTGACTACTGCATGGAACAATACATCTCCATATTCCACACCTATCTCTGAGAGAAAATTTTGAAAATGAAAATGAGGAAGGCCATGATGCCTGATGCAATTAACACTGGATACAACAATATGCCTCACACTTTCCCATTGAATAATCTTACTACACAAGGCTTACTGATGGATGATGGAGTGAAAGTACATGGGAAGTGCACCCTTTAATTTCAATATCTCTTCATTGATTCTTGCAACTGCACCAGTTTTATTTCCCACCATATTTCTTGCACCACCAGTTGTGAAGCTTTTCAGTTTATTCCAACTCAGACCAAAATTCTCTACTGATTCACACACCTTCAAGGATATGTTTTCTGCAGTTGTGGTGCCTTTCAAACTGCACTGCACATGACTCTTATGTAATTCTGAAGTGGTACTCTATCCCCCTGATAAATATTAGTAATTGAGCAGTGTCTATAAGGAGTCAGAGCAACCATCTCTTGTTGAGGATGGAAATTTTTTTTTGCTTGCAACAGCAACCTCACCAGTAACCTTGGAAGCCACATGAAGGAGCCTTGATGGGTGAAGCCTCTGGAAATTTTCAGTATGCAAAACCCTGTATCCATTTTTGTGTGTGGCCAAAACACAAGCCTCTTTACTATCCTTTCCCCACCTTTTTTTTGCAAAAGACATCTCCTATGCCCATTCACACAGCTGCTTTATCTCCCTTACACACATATATAGCCTTCAGCATGGTAATGCATGGAGAGGGGGAGTGAAAAAGCTGAGTGGTGCGGGTACCTGAGCTTTGCTGGCTAGCAAGGAAACTAGAATGGCCAAAATGCTGGTATGGAGGATAAGACCAAGAGGAAGCTGGCAGCAGGGAACCATGGAGATTAGAAGAAACAATGTTGCTATTGTGTTTTTTGCAGGAAAGGGACAAGAAGACCAGCAGTAGGTGGTGCCTCTTGAGGCAGGAAGAATAGTGTAGAAAATGGCTTGCACCTCAATTGAATATTTATGATGAATTTAAATGGACACTGGAAACTGTTTTAGACTCCATTTTGCAATGCAGTGATGGACCATTTCTGTCCAAATGTGACAAATTCTGTCACAGTTGCCTTCATTGATCATTGGCAAGTAGAGGTGTTCCTGGTGGTGTGGGGGCTTTGAAAGTGAAGATCTTTCTGATCTTTTGTGAGTGTGTGTGTGCGAATGAGATAATGGTGAATTCTTTTGGTATACTAAGACTAATTTTCAAGGTATTTGGGAGATAACGTTGCTTTCATTCATTCCCACCTCGACTCTGCATTAAATGCAGAACCACTTATGGATGGTTTCTTGATCTGTCTCTGTCACAATTGCATGAATACTTTTCTATTTGTGTAACCTGTAGACAGGACCATTGGAGAGGTGGTAGCTCCCCTTGTGGCTAATTACCACCTCTAGAGGGTGACTGTTCATTTGAAAAAGATAGATATGATCACTAAGAGAAGGCAGGGTGACTGTTAGATTGTTACAGAAAAAGGCTTTGCTAGATCCACAGTTCTGAGCAACTATCAGCCTTTTGAACACAATATTCTCAGAGAAGATACTCACATTTGTGATAGAAACTATTCTAGGTAATTTTGTATGATAATGATAATCTAGATAATTTTCAGTCTGCCTTGCTAAAATGAATATTCTGTGTACTGTTTTGAAGTGATTCCTGACTTTGGTGTAGTGGTTAAGAGCACGGGACTCTAATCTAGAGAACCAGGTGTGATTCCCCACTCCTCCATTTGAAGCCAGCTGGGTGACCTTGGACTAGTCACAGCTCTCTGGTGCTCTCTCAGCCCCACCCAACTCACAGGATGTTTTGTTGTGAGGATAATAATGACATATTTTGTAAACCGCTCTGAGCGGGCATTAAGTTGTCCTGAAGGGCGGTATATAAATTGAATGTTATTGTTCTAATTATTATGTTATTATTTCTTAAAGAGCAGATACCCAAAGGTGGTTTTGCAAGATTGCTGGAAAATATCTACATTAAATGTCTACATTAAATCATTCAAGAGGCTGTCTAGATATTGCACTATAGATACTGTACTTCTATATTGTACCATCTTATTAGTTCCTTCCCCACAGCTTATATTATGCCATTGTGTAATGACCTGTGGTCCTAGAGGCCTCACATTTATTATATTTTTCTCCATTTTGTTAAGTTTTCTTTTCCTGCAGCCTTCCTGGGCCTCTTTGGTGTGTGTTAATAGAGGATTTTTCCATATGGGTGGGATGGAGTTAACTTCTTCCTGATTAGAGTTCCAGGGCAATTTAGAACTCAGGATTGGCCCATGCCTGTTTTGTAGGGAAAATCGTAACCAAACTCCTGCAAAAGAGACAGGGATCTTATAAAACTAGCCTCCTCCCTTTCCTTCTCCCAGCCTGTGCCCTCTACTGCCACTCAGCTTGCCAGCGGGGGTGGGGGAGGGCCCGGGAACAGGCCCGGGAGGCAAAAAACCTCCCAGGCCAGCATGCAGCAGGCGTGTTCCTACTGGCCATGATGATGGCACTTCCTTAAGTGATGTAATCATGCTCAGTGGTGAGCATACTTACCATTTCATGGGATCAAATTGGCCTCATGAAGGATGGGAGTATGCACAGCACATGCAATGTTGTCACATCTGGAAGTTTGTAAAGTGTCATGTCCCTTCCCCACTCCTGCCAGGAGTATAGGGGGACCTGGCAACCCTATTGAGGAATAAGTTCTGTTGAGATGTATTAAGGAACATTTTGGAACAGAAGTTCTGTTGAGATGTACTAAGGAACATTCATTTGCTTTTCTATGTCTGGCAATCTCCAACCTCTAAGAGTCCTTATTTGTTCGCTTTCTTGCAAAAACCTCCCATTTGGGATGCTTCCCCCCCCCCCCCATGAGAACTACTAGCAGTTCTTTATAACTTTTTGACTTTTTCTATTTTGACTGCAATCTTTTAAAACTTTGTTGTTTTTCTTCATATTCCTCAGACTTAACGACTGCTCCAGAGAGATCCACATTACAATAAAAAGGGCTCTGCCAGGGAAGTTAAATGGGGAAGAGAGGACAACCTGGGCCCTTCTTAAACAAAGGCATGTCTCTCAAAAGACAGGCTAATGGCAGTTATTTAGCTAGAAAAGAAAACAGCCAAAAAACCAGGGGATATCTATAGACTATCAGATGAACCCAGTCCCCTACAACTGGTTATATCAATACCACTCAGTCAACTGTCATGAATCTATATTTATGATTCTAAATTCAATAAATGCATATCGTATATCCTTCATACAAAAGTTTTTCCAGTAGCATATCATATGTTCAACAGTCCTTCATACAAAAGTCCATATTACACAAATTCCAGGACGCCTGTGTATACATTTCATCAATATTCATTTACAAACAAGGACTCCTATGCATCAAAGTCAGTCCAGAATTGTACACATCAGAACTTTTAGAGATAAAGTGCAATTAGTGCTGTGCAAAGCAAGACCCTTGTTTGTGGCGTCTGTCTCTCCAGACGTTCCTGCCCAATGGACACTCAGCCGCCTCCGTTCCACACTTTGTGTGGTCACACGGTGCTTCCTCAGGGGCAAGTTCTTTCATGCACAGGTTACATTTATACAATCAATTAGCCATCACAGCTCCGTCAACGATTCCTACAGTATGGGACTGGGTTCATCTAATGGCAGTTCTTTTCCAAACTCCCACATGCCCAGTGGCTGAATGGGGTCGGTAGAAGAAGCAGGAAGGGGGTGATGGGAGCAGGGCAGTCGGCCACCCTGGAAGGGTGATCTGTGGCTGACCCTCCCACCCAAGGCCCCTTCCCCTCTGCTTCCTAAAACACCTTGATTAAATTTGGATTTTATTATGCTCCCAAATAGTACAATTTGACTCCATTTACATTTTCTTTTGATGCAAAATTGGCAGATGATCAAAGAATAAATAATTGATTTTGTTCCAAAGAAAAGAAAGTATAAATAACTAAACATATCTGTCTTATTTGCCTAGAGAAATGGGACATTACCTACTGAGTAGACACTGCTTTAAAATGAATTAATGAGACCATTTGCTCTTTGCTCTCAGATAAAATTCTTAGTGTGGATGGATTTTGGCCAGAGATTTGTAAGGCGTTCAATAAAATGTTCTCACCTTTATTAGCATAAATATTATGACATGAGTGGGAAGTTCTGAAAGAAATAATCTTGTTTCTGGGCAACATTAATCATTCTTTATTTGTTGTGTGAATATTTGATATTCGGTTTAAAACATTTCAAGGCTTCCTTTCTCTGCATTGTGAATCTCTTATTTTCACAATATGTTAAAATAGATATTCATTGTGGACTTGCAACAGCTGCTGGGTTTCCAGCAGCATTACTCCATTTTATTACAGTTTGTGAATTTGTCTTGTTTATTGTTGAACAGTGATTTGATTCTCAATTTATGTATTACTGTTGTGGCAGGACAAAGTTGAAAATTACCCAATATTTTATTGTGCAACTATGTTATATAGTTGGGAGAAATGTGCAACTAACTACATACAACCAAGACCACTTTTGGTTTGTGTTTCTCAATAAATTCAGTTCATGTCAGTTTTCAAATGGTCTTTGTGATAAGGCCCTGCTGAAACCAGCTATTCAACAACAGCCTACCTACTGCGAAATGTACAAAATTGTACTGGATATTTGCAAGTCCATTCACACTTTAGCTTTTTCGATCCTGGCAATTGTGTTGTTGGTACAAAAGCAAGTACATGTATTTGTCTAAACATAAATAATGCAATAGGTAGCCAGTCCACCACAAAAATGTGTTTTGGTCCTTTTAATGACAAAAAATATAATCCAAAATGGGAGGATGGACTCTATGAACCATTTTCCCTTGTACAGCGTTGACTCAAAGAGTATAAGCCTTCTAGATGACTTGTCCCTATTATGTGTGTGTTGGGGCAGCAGGTGCCTTCTGGACAACAGGAGTCAGAATAGTGTTTTTGCCTAGTTCTCCCTCAACATTTCTATTCACAAGGTTCCCATATAGTTATTGAGTGATCCACACATTTTATCAGTATGCAGTGGCAGTGTAGTCTTTTTGCTTTTCTCTTCTGTTTTGCTCCTTGACATTTTATTCTTAGAAAACTTATGGAAGAGTCAAATGCTTTCTTTGGTAGGTGATTTTCTTACTTGTAATGCTAACAGGATGTGCTACTCCGCTGGGGGTGCCCCAGGGGCCGTGCTCCCTCATTGGCCAGGTAAGTGGGGTCGGGGGGAGGAGGTGGGAGCAGGGGATCCCCTACCCAGGGCAAGGGAAAGGCAGCCCTAATGAGGGCTAATAAACTGAAATGTAATGTCAACAAAATGGAGATGTTACTGGTATGGGAGGCAAAGCTTTGACCCAGGAATTGGGACATCTCTGGTTCTGGATGGGGTTGCGCTCCCCCTCAAAGATCAGGTTCATAGCTTGGGGGTGCTGCTGAACCTGTGTTTCCTGTCGGATAATCTGGTAATAGCTGTGACCAGGGTGCCTTGCATCAGCTTTAGCTGGTGAGCCAATTGTGGTCCTTCCTGGGCAGGAATGATCTTGCCACTGTGGTGCATATCCTGATAGCATCTGGAGTAGAGATGGGCACAAACAGAAAAAAAGCCTGAACATGATGTTCATTGTTCGTTGCCATCCACGAACAGGGATGAACAACCACGAACATGGCTCTGTTCACGAACATGTTCATGGTTGACTGTTCGTGGGGGCTAGCAGGCTCTCCTCTAGCCATCATCCAAGTTTGGTCAAGATCCCTATTGCACCACTCCCGGAAACCTTACCTGAGCAAGCACCAGGAAAGGTACCAATAATAAATAATAGCTTGTCCCCAGAGCCTGGCAGCAGCCCTGGAACTTGAAGGGGTAGATCCCTACCGCACCATTCTCAGAAACCTTACCTGAGCAGGCACCAGGAAAGGTACCAATAATAAATAATAGCTTGGCCCAGAGCCTGGCAGCAGCCCTGGAACTTGAAGGGGTAGATCCCTATCCCACCACACACAGAAAATTCAAGCTCCAATGCACTCTCTCTATCAAAATGCCAACAGCAACTGTCTCTCCACTGTCTGCAAAGTCAGAGCTGGGAACCCCCCTCTCCCCTGGTCTTTGCTCCTTTGTTACAAATTTGGAGCTTCACACTTGAAAGGAAGACCTGCCTATCAAACTAAATTGGGCTTAGATTGGGGTTTCCAGGGCAACAGCAGGAGTTCAGACAGAGCTCAGACAATCCCTGCCTAAGTTGCCAAGGGAATTGATTGCATGTGCCAGACTGTCTGGCTTGACGAACAGCAAGATGGACAGCAACGAATGAGGCTTGCAACGACCACTTGTTCGTTTAGAATGGGGCCTCACAAAGAGCTTGTTCTCGAACAGCGGATTGGGCTGTTTGTGGCTTTTTTTGTTCGTATTGCTGTTCATGCCCATCTCTAATCTGGAGTAGATTACTGCAATGATCTCTATGAGGGGCTTCCCTTGAAAACTGTCTGAAAACTATAGTTAGTACAGAATGCTGCAGCTAGAATGTTGACTGGAGTGGCTCATAGGGACCATATCTCTCCAGTTTTGTTCCATCTACACTGGCTGCCAATTTGTTTCTGGGCCCAATTCAAGATGCTGGTGCTGACCTGTAAAGCCTTATATGACTTGGGTCCAGCATACCTTAGGAACTGCCTACTTCCATATAAACAGTCCATCCATTCTAGTCATCTTTGAAGGCTCTGCTTCAGTGCCCCAAAATCTGATGCTAGATGGGTGGCGAGTTGCAACCTGAGAAAGGCCCCTCTTGATTGTAGCACTGAAACTTTGGAACTTCTTCCCCAAGGAGATGTGTATGTCTCCCTCTATTGTTGACTTCTGCCAGGGAGTGAAGACTTTTTTCTTTGGTGAGCCCCAACTAACTCTTACTGGCTGTTCTCCCTGGTTGTGTTGTGTCTCTTTTTGTATTTATATATTTTATTGAATTGGTTAAGTATACTTAATTTTAAATGCTGTTTTAATAGCTTCATGTTTTAATGTTCAACTGTTTTAATGTTTTAATATTCACTATCTTGAGAGGGGATCCTATTTGGGTGGAAAGGTGATCATAGAAATGGGAAGAAAGAGTGATATTACATCTCAGAAAAAGGGGTAGACACACCACAGACTCTGACTATTCTATTAGCCTAGCCAGCTAGCAGAATGAGATGTGAATGGTTTCTCCCACACCTCTTGATCTGTATTTTCTCACAGGAAATTAATTCAATGGGCTGGTTAGGTGCCAGATGTCAAATCTCTAAAAAAGAAGACCCTAGCATTCTGGCTTTATCTAGTCTGGGCTTGGTTTGTTTCATTAAATCAGATTGACTTCCGTGCTGATTTTACTTATCCAATCTGGTAAAATAGAGAGGTAGACTGCCAGCAACGGAATGATTCTCCTGGGCTGGATGGCATGGCATTTCCTCTTCAGTCTTTTAAATTTAGTGAGACTGTTATATGTTCTTTTCATGGTTCCAATTCCTTAAAGCATATTATAGTTACTCTTGAAAATTTACTGTAAAATTAAGAAGAGTTTCTAGATAATGGTATTACAATAGGAGCTTAGCAGTTTCTATTCAGCTCTAAGTTTCCAATGAAAAGAATACAGATAGTAATTATACTAGAATATTTATTTATATTTATTTAATTTCAGTTATACCCTGCCTTTCTCCCAAATTGGAACTCAAAGTGGCTTACATCATTTCCTCTCTTTTATCCTTCCAACAATCTTGTATAGTTGGTTAGCCAGGGAGTGTGTGATTGACCCAAGATCACTGAACAAGTTTCCGTGACAAAGTGTGGATTCAAAAATGGGTCTCTCAGATTATAATCTAACATTGTAGCCATTACAGCATACAGCAGCATCTGGGGATGAATCAGCTTTCAATTAAGCACATGGCATATAAAACATATCATAAAGACAGAGTCACGCTATTGACATATGTGGAAAGGAGAGAAAGTGGTGCTGAAACTTAGGGAAGGAAGGAGAGATTTTCAACTCATTACTGGTTTCCAGTAAGACAAACTGTGGGTTGGAACATGTGATTCATCAGTTGAAGGTGCTGATTGTCACTGTCTTCTCTGTGTTCTCCTTCCCCCAGTAGTCCTTTCTGACATTGTGCAATTTAGTCCTGGGCTTGCAGGACCTATGTGGACTAATAGCCATGTCAGTCAGAAGGCTGCAGTGGGGAGGGCGAAGGGGACCAAATCACTCTTTCTGCCTTTTATGTCAGCTCAACTGACAAAAGAGGAAGGAAGCAATTTTGTCTTTCTACTCTCCACTGTGGTCTCCTGACCCATGTGGCTATAGGTTCATGGTGATAGCAGAAAGTGCCATGAAGTTGTAGTCAATTTATAGCAACCCCTGGGGTTTTCAAGGCAAGAGACTAACAGAGGTTGTTTGCCATTGCCAGCCTCTGCATAGCAACCCCGGTCTTCCTTGGAGGTCTCCCATCCAGTTATTGTTTGCTTGGGCTTAAATGTATGTGTCATTTTCCAACAGGGCCCCAAAAACCTTAATTGTTGAATATTAAATTTATAAAATAAATCCCCAACCCCAAGAGAAGTATGTCAACTTTAAATAGCAAATCCAATTTGAATACTTTAATGAGTTATGCTTATTATTTTTTTCCTCTCACCCTTGGTATAGATGGAGATCCCTGCATGAGAAAACTGTATATAAAGAAAGATAGATGAAAATCTTTCTGATGCAATTACTTC
This sequence comes from Eublepharis macularius, assembly GCF_028583425.1. Classification (NCBI taxonomy): domain Eukaryota; kingdom Metazoa; phylum Chordata; class Lepidosauria; order Squamata; family Eublepharidae; genus Eublepharis; species Eublepharis macularius. Next base: position 171,358,739 of record NC_072791.1, on the reverse strand, counting down.
TGTGTTCTTTAAGAACAAAGATATCCAGTCTTAGCAGTGATAAAGATTGCAGGATAAATGTGCTGCCCTTGCAGTGGCTGAACATAATGATTGCAGAAACTCACTAGAAATGTTCTAGTTCCATGATGGTGGTTGATCCAGAGGAGTTAGCCGTGTTAGTCTGTAGTCACAAAATAGTAAACAGTCCAGTGGCACCTTTAAGACTAACCATCTTTATTGTAGCATAAGATTTTGAGAACCACAGTTCTGCGGTCATCTGACAAAGAGCTGTGGTTCTCAAAAGCTTATGCTACAGTAAAGTTGGTTAGTCTTAAAGGTGCCACTGGACTCTTTACTATGATGGTTGTTGTAATTTTTCTCCAGAAAATGAGCCTTACTTTCTGAGTAGGCTAGACTTGCCTTTTTAAAAGAAAAAATCTACTGTAAATGAAAGCTTTCATTGACTCAGTTTCACTGAGTTTCACTCCTGATTCTTCATACCACGGACTCTGTGTAGTAAACCTTTACATGGGGTGGAGAAAGTGGATAGAGCTTTCTCCCTCTCTCATAAAACTCAGGGGACATGCAATTAATTTGATGGGCTGTAGGTTCAGGACAGAAATACTACTTTATTCAACAACTGATTAAATTGTGGAACTCAGTGTCAGTGGACGTACTGATGACCATGAGCATAGATGGCTTGATGAGGGAATTAGATTCATGGAGGACAGGCCCATCAGTGGCTACTAGCCGTAATGAATAAAGGGAACTTCCATATACAGAGACAGCAAACCTCTGTGTATCAGTGCTAGAAGGCAACCTCTACGCCCTGTTAGCTGACCATCCAGAGCAACTGGCATGATTGCTGTGTGGAAACAGGATGCTGGACTTGATGGACCACTGGTCTGAGAATGGCAAGGCTGTTCTTACATTGTTATGATTTGCTTCTGTGAAATAGATACTTTCGTTGGTGGAGTTAAAGGGCTTCTCGAAGCCTGATATTACGATATTAAAACAATATTTGAATTGATTTATGCAGCCGTTTTGAAGGACTATGTACTTAGTAATGATGTTTGGAATAATGTTTTGAAGCAGATAAACATTTTTGAGCATTCATGACTTTTGTTTGGTTTTCTAGTTGTGAAAATTTGCAGCCAGCATATTGGTAAGAAGTAAGAACTAATGTTAAATGTTTGCTTTTGAGAAGAACAAATAAAATAGCAGCTTCCAGATTAGATGCATAGGATGGAGTTGTGGTGCTATCAACTCTCTTTTTGTGTGTTTAATTTTGCCCTTACCTTTACAGTATATGTAAAAATAGTTTTGTATAAATGCTAACTGATGTGCAACTTACAAAATATAATGCTATTAAGAATTTCTAGTAGTACTGATTAAAATGGAGATATCTGTGCACAGGCTCATATTCCTGTATATTTCTTTAGTGATAAGGAATCCTGCATGCATATAGGAACTGAATTTCCTAGTTTCTAAAATATTGCTCTGAGAAAAAGCTTGTTTGGTTTCTGGAATGAAGTCAAAAGAAATAGTGTGTTAATAAAACATTTCTCCAATGGTCTGGGAGTGGGTCAGTCTTGACTGATGGGAAGTAGCTCCTCCTCCATTACAGGGTCGGTCAAATCAAATGATTCCCTATGGGAAGGCTCTTCTCTGGCACGCCAGTTTTTGCCGGCGCTGCTCTGGCAGGGAGCCAAATTGCTGTGCTCCATAGAGCACCGATCCTTAAAAAAAAATAGAAATAGAAGAAGACAAAGGACTTTGAAGAGGTTACGCCTAGAATAGGAAGGGGAAAAGGAAGGGCCTGTTCCTCCACCCTGGACTCCTACCCCCCCCCCCAACCGGCAGCACAGAATAGATGCTGCGGAGGCACAGAATGGCGGTGAGGAACAGTGCAGTCAGCATGGAAAGCTGCTGGCTGCGCAGCGTGGCAAGAGAAAGAGAGAGAGGGAGTGTGGGAAAGCTAGCTGGAGCGGTGTACTCGTGGTGGTGGCAGTACTCCCAACTTTACCCAACGCCGACCGAACAGTGCAGCAATTAGACTGCTGAAATGCCGACATGCTGGGGAGAAGGGGAGAGAGAGAAAGAGACGTGGGCAGCAGAGAGAAGCACCGCAGTGGCGCAAACAGCTAACTCTCTGAAGTACACGTGCAGCAGTGGCAGCAGTGAGAGGCTTTGTCTCCCTTTCACAAGCCCAGTAAGTGACCCTTCTGGGCACTGGACTTGAAAGGGGACTTGCTCACAAGTAGGAGCAACTCAGGGGAGATGGTTAGGAGAGGGCCCAAGTGGTCTTGGTTAGGCTCACTAGTCCCCAAAGTACTGAGGACATTGGAACTGGCCCAGATGGGCACGGAGAAAGAGGAAGTGGATCCTGCCTTTCCCCAAAGTTTAGAGAAAGTCCTTTCTAAGGTGGGGAGTACACAGACGGTGGTACCTCTGCCAGCAATCTTTCATAGTATTCTGAAGGCAGAGTGGGTGCGGCCAGCCAAGCCTAAGGTGTATCAGTCTGTGTTTAATAAGTTTTACTCCTTAGCTCCAGAGGCTACAAGAAGGATCAAGCTTCTGGTAGTTGATGCCGGCATGTTGGTCACTAGTCTAACCACCACATCAGTACTGCTGATGGATGCAGAAGGAATGCCCAAGGATCCATTGAATAAGAAAATTGAACAGGCACTTTGGAGGAACTTCGAGGCTTCAGCAGCATCTCTTAGAGCTTCAGCCACGGGGTCCCTCTTCTCTAGGGCAGCATTCACTTGAGCTTCCAAACTAGCGACAGCAGGCAGAGAGGTACCGAAGGAGATTAAGAACAAGGTTAAGAAGATAGCATTGGCATTGGCCTTCGCAGCAGATGCTACCCTGGATTCGTTCCAGATGTTGTCCAGGGCAGTGGGATTCAACGTCACAGCAAGGAGGAGTACCTGGCTGAGAAACTGGGACGTAGACCCTCTGGCTCAAATCAAGTTAGCAGTGATCCCATTCACTGGAGCCAAATTATTCAGGGAAGCCTTAGACAAGTATCTGGTGGAGGATACAGAAAAGAAGAAAGTTCTTCCATAAAAAAAGGGACTCAAAAACTAAGGACAGGCACTCCTTTTGTGACTTCAAGTGTCCCAGCAGAACGGGTACACATAGACCATACAAAAGTAGATGGCAACCCAGATCCAGAAGTGACAACAGGACCTTCTCCTTTCGGAAAGCTGGTCAACAGACCAAAGGCCAGAAGAATGCCCATCAAACATGACTATTCTCAAAGGACAACCATGCAGATCGGGGGTCGGCTTCAGGAATTCTCCGAGCAGTGGCTAAGAACCGTTTCAGACAGATAGGTGCTATAAACAGTATCCAGGGGCTACTCACTAGAAATTCAGGCAAGACCCCCAAATCATGTGGTTCACATAGAGTGGAATTCCAGAGAAACAAAACGTCTGCAGATACAGAAGGCGATCCTACACCTTCTCACTATCAAGGCAATAGAACCAGTTGGTACACCTCAGTGGAACAAGGGAGTGTACTCAGTATTCTTCATTGTACCAAAAAAGAATGGGGATGTCAGGGCCATACTGGATCTGTGCTGGCTGAATCAGTACATTGCTCCATACAAGTTCAAGATGGAGACCCTGAGACCCATTAAGAGGGGCTTACAGAAAGGGGACTTCCTGGCCTCCATAGATCTCTCTGAGGCCTATCTGCATATCCCCATCAGGGAGAATCACAGAAGATATCTTCGCTTTGCCTACAATGGAGAACATTACCAATACAAGGCTCTCCCTTTTGGCCTCAAGTTGGGGAAGCCGCAAGTCCTCGCCCAGGGTATTTACGAAGGTGTTAGTGACCTTGATAGCTGCCCTCAGGCTACAGGGAATCTCCCTGTTTCCATACCTGGATGACATCCTCATAAAGGCCACCTCCCGGGCTCAAGGGAAGGAGGCCGTTCAGATGACTATAACATGTCTAGAGAATCATGGATTCGTGATCAAAAAGGAGAAGAGTACTCTCTCTCCTACACAGAGAGTACTACACCTAGGAGTGACTCTGGATACTGTCAAGGACAAAGCCTTCATTTCAGAGGAGGGACAACTCAAGATAATAACTCTGGTAACAGCCATAAAGAAGGAGACAGAGGTGGATGTTGTTGGCCAAACTCCTGGGAATGATGGTGTCCTGTCAGGATATCCTGACATGGTCCAGATTCCATACCCATCCACTTCAGAAGCTGTTGAGGCCATTTCAGAGGAGCATAGCACACAAGGAACACTGACACATAAAGATAGACAAGGTAGACCAGGCAGAGTCGACACCACATCAGACAGTCTTCAATCAGGAGTGTCAGAGATACAGGGAACCACAAGTGGACCTTTTTGCCATGGCTCAGAACACCCAGCTACAGAAGTTCTTCACCAGAAGAAGAGAACAAGGGGCGTTAGGCATGGATGCACTGAACATAGATTGGCCCGGGGTTCTTCTTTATGCATTTCCTCTGATGAAGATCATGGACAGAGTGCTTCAAAGGACAGTGCAACAATGAGTGGAGGTAATAGTGATTGCCCCCTTCTGGCCACGGAGACAGTGGTTCCAGGAGCTGAACAGGCTCTCGATTGTGGAACCATGGAGACTGCCACACCGGAAAGACCTCCTGTCACAGGGGAAGATGCTTCATCCAGCCCCAGAATCACTGGAATTAACAGCGTGTAGATTGAGTGTGAACAGCTCTCAAAATTAAGATATAAGGATAGTGTCATAGCTACTATTGGCCTCTAGGAAGGGATCCACAAACAGGAGCTATAATAAAATGTGGCAGACCTTTGATAGTTGGTGCAGAAAGAGGAACTGTGATCCTTTGACAGCATCAGTGACGGAAGTACTATTATTCCTTCAGGAGGAACTGAGTAAAGGACTTAGTACTAGTACACTTAAGAGACAAACTGCGGCCATCTCGGCTATTAAGGGATCAAAAGGGGGAATGTCACTCACCAGGCACCCAAACGTATGAAGGTTCCTGAGGGGGACCATGCTCATTAATCCACTGCAGGTCCATAGGTTCCACACGTGGAACCTGAATGTAGTCTTAAAGGCACTCACTAGGGAGCCGTTCGAACCTATGGCCTCTTGCCCTCTTAAGGAGTTGACACTTAAGACGTTATTACTAGTGGGAGTTACCTCAGCTAGGAGGGTCTCAGAAATTAGGGCCTTGTCAGTGAACAAGGAGCTCTGCATTTTCCATAATGACAGAGTAGTGCTCAGACCTGGTCTAACTTTCATTCCTAAGGTGAATTCCGCTTTCCATAGGGGTGAGGATATTGTTCTGTCATCTTTCTGTTCCAATCCCAAACATGAAAGGGTGAAGGAATGGCATAAGTTAGATGTGAGAAGGGCATTGAGTTTTTATTTGGACAGAACTGTACCTTTTCGCAAGACGGAACGCATGTTCATCTCCTTCAGAAAGAGTTTGTTAGGGGACACGGTGTCCACCTCTACTCTGAGTAGATGGATAAGGGACTGTATTTCACTAGCGTATAGGGCTAGACAGCTGACCCCTCCAGAGGGAGTAACAGCTCATTCTCTGAGGGGAGCGGTCACTTCTGCAGCATATAGAACTTTCCCATGTCTAGATAAGTTTTGTAAGGCTGCTACATGGAAGTTGGTGCATACTTTCGCAGAGCATTACAAGGTGGACAAGATAGCTTTGGCTGAGGCAGTGTTTGGAAGAAGGATGCTCCAGCACGCTCTATGAACTGATCTGCCTGCCCGAGGGAGTACTGCTAGATGTATATCCTGTCAGTCAAGACTGACCAACTCCCAGACCACTGGAGAATGGAAGATTTGTATTCACTTACTGTGAAGCTTCCTTTCTCTGTGGTGTGGGAGTGGGTCAGTCTAACCCACCCAGTTTTTAAAGTTTAGAGTTGTTGGGTTGGAGGTTGAATGTTGTGTTAGTGTTAAAGTTTGTTAACAGAGTGAAGACAGGCATGACAGAAAGGTGCAAAAGCAGCAGAGTCCAGAGGGCTTGGAAAAGAACTGGTGCTCCGGGGAAAAGCCCTCACATAGGTCCTATAGTTTGATTCAAGGGACCCTGCAATGGAGGAGGAGCTACTTCCTGTCAGTCAAGACTGACCCACTCCCACACCACCGAGAAAGGAAGCTTCACGGTAAGAGAATACAAATCTTCCATTCCCTGAAAACAAATGCCAGAAGAAATTAGAAGGATCCTTTTAAAACAAAAACTAAAACAATTTGGCATTTTTAGGGCAGACTTCAGATGTTGGCAGATGAATCTGATAAACACTGTGTTAGCATTGCCAGATTACTCTCATGTTTTTAAAAGTAAAGAAGGAAGATCAAATTGACCAAAAAAGAGAACAAATTGAGATTAATGTTAAGTGGGTGTTAAGGCTAATTTATTGGCGCAGTGAAATTACCCTCTACATTTCAACAAGTGCCTTTTTTTAGCTGAAATAACTGTCCACTCTTCTATAATCAGAAAAGATGGGTTCTAATTAGTTCTGGTGAACATGGCACTTCAAGATGTACCAATGATTTTAATAGCAGTTTGGGCGTGGTTGCAAAACCTGACGAAATGCAGTCTGATTCAAAGTGTAGAAAGGATACATTGCTTGCACAGTGATACTGTCACATTGTCATATCTGAGTGTTGCCTGAATGATGACACCCCCATCCCTTTCTATATTTCACTAAAAAGGGGGAAAGCACAGAAGTAAAAGGGCACAAATACAGCAGAAATGTATGTTTGAGTTGTTTTTCAGGGAACTTATTTGGCTCTATTTCTTTTTTGTACAAAATGTGTTTGCCTGTACAAACACACATACATTTTTTGTGATTGCATGCATATATATAAAAATTAGGGCTGCTGACTCTGGGTTGGGGAGCATGGGACAGAGTGGAATTTGGGAAGGGAGCTCAGGAGGGATGTGATGTCCTAGAATCCCCCCAAAGCTTCCATTTTCTCTTGGGAACTGATTAGGGTTGCCAGATGAGGGCCGATTCCACACTACCTTAGCTCCCGCTTTTCTTGTGCAATGATTGCTCCATCTGTTATTGCGCATTCTTCGCTTGTTTGTCCACATCACCCTTTGAATAGCGCTTCTCCTGCGCAATCCGTTGATCACATCCCCTTTCAAAAAGACGGGTAAAGGGGCGGGAAAAACCCGAACGGCTCCGCGGTTTTTTTTTTTTTTAAAAAGGACAAATTGACGCTATATCGACGAGTAAGCATCCTGGTTCAATGGTACAACGACACCATTAAGATAATATATTTTAAAAAATCACCCGAGACACTTACGATGAGTGCTCGGAACATCACAGCCTGCATGCTGGTTGAAATCATCCGGGAATGGGTGAGCAGTCACGATCACCTACAGCAGCATCCCACAGCAGAGCTTCATTTTGTCTTTGGAAAATTGAAATCTGTGCCTAACTTGTCGGCACAGTCCGTGTCAGGGCGTAACATGAGCCATGATTTCAGTATCATGTGGATGCCCCCCCCCATATATAAATTGAATTAACATATGAAATTGTTCCTCTGATATTTGAGGTCTGCCCGCTTTTTTAAAATGAGATTAATATGATGAGATGTCGCCATATCGACACGGTACTCTTATTTTTTAAAAAAAGGGGTGGGGACAAAGGCGGAGAATTACTCCTTAATTGGGAGGCAGGTCAAGAGAGGCTCGGAATTCAACGGAGGGCAGTTATTCATCAAAAGATAACCCGCGGCGAAAGTGCAATGGGCTGTGGCGACGCCATGGCGAATTAATGACGGCTTTGGAGACGATGCATGTGAACAGATGAAGGAATGGCGCTGCAGAAGTGAAAAACTGCCGCAAGAACAACGGTAGTGTGGATTCGGCCGAGGTCTGGAATAATACTGGACCCTGGGGAGGGGGGGCAGCACTGACCTTTTTCTGATGTTAGCATGTGCGCACAGTGCATGATCCCCTGTCCAACTAACAGAAGTGATTTCATCACTACCACCCACTTCCAGGAGCCCGAGCTGGCTTGCCACTCTCAGAGCACCTGTGCTGCCTGGCCACTCATAGGCAGTGCTGTGCAGCTTCAGGAAGCTGGGCAGTTGGGCTGGGTGATGCAGAGGGGAGGGACCACGTGCCTGGTATTTGGGGAACAGTTCAGACAGTACCCCAAAATACCAGACTGTTCGAATGAAAATTGGACACCTGGCAACCCTAGAACTGATCTTTGTGGTCTGGAGATAAGTTGTAATTCTGGGAGAACTTTGGCCCCCAGCTAGAGGCCAAAGGAGGGGGCGGGGCTGGCATCTCTAAATAAAAAGCATGTATAATTCTCTTTATTTTTTATGTCCCTAAATTTACAGTGTAATCCTAGGCTAATTTACTCCAATCTAAAGCCAATGAAATAACCCTCTATACCAACTGTATTCAAATCAAACATCTAACAAACTGATAATTTGAGTTCAGCCTACCAAGAACCTAGAATACATTTCTTTGTTTTCCAATACATGATGCAATTTCAACTCAGCAGTTTCACGAATGTTATTTAAGACTGCTGTTGTTTGCTATAGAGAAATTCTGTTCTTATGAATTAATGCTACATTGTAGTCTGTGCATAGCATGCTATATACAGAGTTAAAGTGAACATTAAGAATTTCTTCTATAGAATTTGCAGTTCTTCCATAATATCAGCTTTCATGATGCCTGTTCACACAATATATCCTTTCCCTTTATGAATCTATACAATGGAAATTCCATGGAGACATTTACAAAAGAGGGAATTATAGCCCTGGCTTTATCTTTCTCTAAGCTGTTTATCAGGGAACCAAAACATGCAAGTAAACCATGGTGTTTGCATCTATTTGTGTCCCTTTCAAATAGCTTGTGTTTATTTTTGTTTCACAATGGCATACACCTTTGTATTGAATGCATTCACAAATACTTCCTTTCCAAAATCATGATTATCATCTGAAATTCTTAATTATCTTTTAACTATGTACTGCTTGCTACATAGTAGCCCAAGAACTAAAACTTTTCTTTAACAAACCAGTGTTATATAATATTTTTCTTCATCTTAGGCTAAGGCGAGATGGAAGGAAATATTCTCTTTTCTAGGTTCAATGTGTTTAGCCTTTAAATGTACTTGATCTTTAGTATTTTGGAAGTTTTCCTGGCAGCAGCCAGCTTGACTATCAGTCAGCTTGACTCAAAAGCATACTCTTCAAATGGACAAAAGTTGCTTTTTCATGGTTTGTTGTTCCTTAATAGTCAGCTTTAGTGGATAGGAGATTACTATTTTTAAGGGTGAATACTGTGCAGAAGTACCCAGGAGTGAAGCAATACCTCTTCTGGGATTATCAAGACACCAAAATAAGGGCAGATTCATGCAGCATTTTTGAGGTGCAACAGTCGGCATGAGATAACATTCTCTTCATTAAAATGGTCTTGGAAAAAGTAGTTGTCATTTCTATAATGTTTTCTTTTACAAATAGTTTGATTTGCAACCAGTCGTTTGCTTTTAGTAGGCTCCCATGATTAAATGTTGGTAATATTTGTCAGTCAGTCTCTGGAACAGAATAGACACTCAAGAATGCATGTTACTGGGTTTTTTATCATGACTGCTATGATATTTATCCTACCAGAACCTTGGCTATAGTATTTAAATGTTTTGCTTGCTTTTGAATGCACAAAAGGACAAATGACGTACTTGTGTATACATGTATATATATAAAGAACAGGATATTTTTATTGTCTATAAATTCTCTTAGAAAAATAAACTGTTATTTACACCTCCTCTGGACTGACATAGGAAGGATGTCTAAAATTTATGATTAATAACTACGGTGTATAAGATGTGCATAACTTTCTTTTTTAAGCTTTGTAGTTTAACATATTTTAATATTTCTATATAACAGTTTTTCACCTTTATAAAACTATATTTTTTGCCCACACAAAATTATCTCCAAATGAATAGGGGACAATTTTTCTTCTTGCAGAAATGTCTGCTCTCTGAAATTTGTTTTAAAATGGCCTATTTAAGAATGTATAATATCTGTAGAAAACAAAGTACTAAAAGCCTGGCAAACCCAATTTTGATTAACAAAATCAAGCAGAGATTAGAAGATCTCTTCTTATTTTCTGTGTGTCACAGATTAAACGTTTGTGTTTTTTAAACAGTTTAAGCAGGACAAAATTATGTTTCAGGTGGGACAGTGCACCCCACCCCCCTCCCCGGCTACAGTTTTGAGCAGCAATATCATGGCTGTACTAATTGTAGCTTTAATTTCATGGTCTGATATTGAGAATGATGACATACATATTTTCAAAATGTCCTTACAAGTGCATTAGATATTTTTGTAACCTCCACATAAAAACCAAAAGGGCTCCTTATTTGTAGGATTGACATTTCATTAGTATAACGTTATGGTGATTCTTTATTGCCATAATGGGTGATTTGTTGGTGAGTGATTTCATAATCAGTTTTTTCGTCATTATAGTTTGTGTTCTTTTTCTTGATTTAAATAATAATGTTATGTTATTATGCTATGCAAGTTTTATTGACATAAGTAGCTTTTTGGCATACACAAATGTGTTTAGAATTACAAGATTGGAAAGGTCTATGACAAAATATTTATTCAAGTATTTAATTTATAGTAAAAGCTTTCTTATTGAGAAAGCACCAATAACTGGCATTGCCCAGAGGTCAAGCTCCTTTCTCTCAGACACTGTACCTCTGTGTCTTTGAGTATGCATGCACCCCTCTCCTACCGTTCCAGTCAGCTAGCTTGATAGGTTCAACTCTTTCTTGTCTTCTGACAACCAGTTCTGCCTGCTGATGTTATACTGTCTCCTCCTGCCTTGAGCTGCCAAGAATCAGCTTTGCGGGTTCTCAAGCAGTAGCCTGCTTGCCTGCTTGCTATGCAAGTCTGGTCCATGGCTTAGGGGGGATGGGAAGGTACCTGACAAGTATAGGGATAGGGCTGCCAATCCCCTGATGGGGGCGGGAGATGCCTTGCTCCCAACCTCTGCCCCCTGCTGCCACTCTCCTGGCCAACAGGAAGCAAAGGCAAGGAAACAGGCCCAGCATACAGCGGGACACAGTAACTTCACTTCCAGAAGTGATATTGCACCTGCTGGGAGCACACACAGTAAGTGCCAGCAACCCCCACCCCCCTCCACTGGGAGGGTAAGGGGACTTGGCAACCCTACATGGGGCACTGTTGCCATGGCATAGTTGCTGAGCATCCAACACATTTGATTAACCAGTAACACCCATTCCCCATGAGTGCTAAATAACAAAGTTTTACTGTACTTAGATGCAGAGAAGTTAGCCGTGTTAGTCTGTGGTAGCAAAATCAAAAAGAGTCCAGTAGCACCTTTAAGACTAACCAATTTTATTTTAGCATAAGCTTTCGAGAATCAAGTTCTCTTCTTCAGATGCTTGATACAGAGACTGGTCAAACACAGAAGAGCAGAGGGAAGAGGCAATTAGGGGGGGAGGGGGAGGGAGCAATCAAAACATTCCTTTGCTAGTATATGTAAACATCTCCTTTTGGTGTGTGTATCAGTTGGCTTCAAAGGAGTTTGCCCTGTTAGTTTGTAGAAGCCAAACAGCTAGACCATCCAATTCCAATGCAGTATGGGCCTTCGATAACCACAGCTCTCCCTGCCAGATGCATCTGACAAAGAGATCTGTGGTTCCCGAAAGCCCACGCCAGGTACCACTGAGCTCCCCCAGACCCCACCTCTGTAAAGGAAATCTGTTACCTGTGGTAATGTGATAACCATTCATAGTCCCTATTCAGTCCCAGCTTGACAGAGTCAAATTTGCATATGAATTCCAGTTCAGCAGCCTCCCGTTGGATTTTGTTTTTGAAAGGTTTCTGTTGAACTACAGCGACCTTTAAGTCTTTGATGGAATGTCCTGGTAGGTTGAAGTGTTCTCCCACTGGTTTCTGGACGTTTCCATTTCTAATGTCAGATTTGTGTCCATTTATTCTTTTGCGTAGAGGTTGGCTGGTTTGTCCAATGTACAGAGCAGAAGGACATTGTTGGCACATGAGGGCATATATCAGATTGGAGGATGAGCAGCTGTAAGAGCCAGAGACAGTGTAGTTGATGCCATTGGGTCCTGTAATTGTATTCCCTGGGTAGATATAGGGGCAGAGCTGGCATCTGGGTCTGTTGCAGGGCCTGGTACCTGTGCTGGTGACTCTGCTGGCTGATTCATGGTTGTGAGTGAGAAGTTGTTTAAGGTTGGGGGGCTGTCTGTAGGCAAGGAAAGGTCTTCCACCCAGGGCTTCTGAGAGAGAGGTATCATTTTCCAGGATGGGTTGTAGCTCACTGATGATACGTTGGATGGGTTTGAGCTGGGAGCTATAGGTGACAACCAGTGGTGTTCTGTTGTTAGTTCCTTTAGGTTTGTCCTGGAGTAGGCTGTTTCTGGGTACTAGTCTGGCCCTGTTGATTTGTTTCTTCACTTCATTTGGTGGGTACTGTAGTCCCAAAAATGCTTGTTGTAAATCTCTTAAGTGTGAGTCTCGGTCGAGAGCATTGGAGCAGATACGGTTGTAACGTAAGGCTTGGCTGTAGACAATAGACCGAGTGGTATGTTTAGGGTGGTAGCTGGAGGCATGTAGATATGAGTATCGGTCTGTTGGTTTCCAGTATAAAGTGGTATTTATTCGTCCATTATGTAGTTGTACAGTGGTGTCCAGGAAGTGTACCTGTTGTGTAGAGTGGTCCAGGCTTAGGTTGATAGTAGGGTGAAAGTTATTGAAGTCTTGATGAAATCTCTCAAGAGCTTCCTTCCCATGGGTCCAAATGATGAAGATGTCATCCAGGAATCTTAAGTATAGTAGTGGTTCCAGTGGATGGGAGCTGAGGAAGCGTTGTTCCAAGTCCGCCATGAATATGTTAGCATATTGTGGTGCCATGCGTGTGCCCATGGCTGTGCCATTAATCTGTAGATATAAGTTGTCACCAAATTCGAAGTAATTGTGAGTGAGTACGAAGTGACAAAGTTCAGTGGCGAGGTGTGCTGTGGTTTTGTCCAGGATAATATTCCGTATGGCTTGCAGTCCATCCGCATGTGGGATATTGGTGTATTGTGTATGTGTATTGGTGTATTGGTGTATGTGTATGTGATATTGGTGGAGGCTTTATACACCAATATCCCACATGTGCCAACAATGTCCTTCTGCTCTGTACATTGGACAAACCAGCCAACCTCTACGCAAAAGAATAAATGGACACAAATCTGACATTAGAAATGGAAACGTCCGGAAACCAGTGGGAGAACACTTCAACCTACCAGGACATTCCATCAAAGACTTAAAGGTCGCTGTAGTTCAACAGAAACCTTTCAAAAACAAAATCCAACGGGAGGCTGCTGAACTGGAATTCATATGCAAATTTGACTCTGTCAAGCTGGGACTGAATAGGGACTATGAATGGTTATCACATTACCACAGGTAACAGATTTCCTTTACAGAGGTGGGGTCTGGGGGAGCTCAGTGGTACCTGGCGTGGGCTTTCGGGAACCACAGATCTCTTTGTCAGATGCATCTGGCAGGGAGAGCTGTGGTTATCGAAGGCCCATACTGCATTGGAATTGGATGGTCTAGCTGTTTGGCTTCTACAAACTAACAGGGCAAACTCCTTTGAAGCCAACTGATACACACACCAAAAGGAGATGTTTACATATACTAGCAAAGGAATGTTTTGATTGCTCCCTCCCCCTCCCCCCCTAATTGCCTCTTCCCTCTGCTCTTCTGTGTTTGACCAGTCTCTGTATCAAGCATCTGAAGAAGAGAACTTGATTCTCGAAAGCTTATGCTAAAATAAAATTGGTTAGTCTTAAAGGTGCTACTGGACTCTTTTTGATTTTACTGTACTTAGATTTACCTACAATCCTGGTCAGTATCCAAAGTGATAGGATGATACATTTCCATATGTTTTCCTGTAAACTTAGTTTAACAAGAGCAAGATTCTAGTCCAGTAGCACCTGAAAGACTAATAAAATCTTCAGGGTCTGAACTTTTGAGAATCAAGCTGTTTCATTGGACACAAGTAGGATACAGTGGAGATCCCTGAGCCTTTATATCCCAGTCAGAAGGTGAGAAGGGTGTTCCAAAGAAGGGAATCAGGATGAAAAGGTAACATGCAAAAGGTAATCAACTTGATTAAAGCAGGGGAGGAAATACAGAAAATTAACATCTGTAATGAGAAAAATTCTGTATCCTTATTCACCTCTAGGGGGGCAATTTTTTTGAATTCGCGAATGAACTCAAGGTCAGAAATCTCATGTTGTAATCTCCCTTTGAAACTTCTGGGTTTGAGGACTGGCAAATTCAGTAATGAAATGTCCTGGAAGATTAAAATGTTGTGATTTCTAATACCAGATTTTTGTTAATTTATTCTTTTGTGTAGGAACTAACCTGTTTGTCTGATGTAGACAGTGGAAGGGCGTTGTTGACACTGGATGACATATATAATGTTGGAAGATGAACAAGTGATTGAACCTGAGATGGTATGGCTTGTGTTGTTAGTTCTGGGCCGATTTCAGATGGCCAGAAATTGCGGTTTTTCTGCGGAAATAATCGCTTACCGGCCACACGTTCACTTTCGTCTCCATCCGCTTTGTCTCGCAGCGTGCCGTGCCATCCCGCTTCCGGATGTTCGCACGGCCAACTGAGGTACCCGGGATTGGTTGTTTCCTCCCCGTCACAGTTGACGTTGGGGGCCTTCATTGGTTCGCATTTCAGTTTTTTTTTAAAAAAAATTTATGTGTTTTGCGCAAATGTGCAGGTATGCGAATACGCAGCGTCAACTTTTGTGCATTTGTGTATTTGTGCATTTGTGCGCATTTGCGCAGTTCGATGTGCGCAAACGTGTGATTGCGCAAATGGCACCCGGTTTTTTTAAAAAAAATTAAGGGAATATTGTTGCCGGCCTGCCAGCAAAGGAAGGAGGGAAAGGGGAGGGCCTCTCCACGGCGACGAAGCGTCCAGAAGTGTGCAAACCCGCAATACGGCGTTCACACCGTCCGCTTCTGGAGCGCAACACAGCGCCATGAACCGGAGGTAAGCAGGGACGGGACATTACGGGTTTTTACTAGTGAGGTCGCTGGAAAAGCGAAAGCACTCGCTTTATTTGTGCCCGTCTGGAATCGGCCCTGGTCATTGTGTTGTTAAGGTGAATAAAGCATTTTGCTTTATTTCAGGCCCTGGTCCCAGAGACCATGGCCATGTTAGGAGGTGCAGTATTGTGAATGAGAAGTTGTTTAAAGTTGGAGGACTGTCTGTGGGCAAGAAACAGTTTGCTGCCCAGTGCCTGTGAGGGAGGGATATCAGTGTCCAGCATAGGTTACCAGTCATTAATGATGCATTGAACTGGTTTGACTGAGTGCTGTTTACCAGCAGTGCCATTGTTTCGTTTGAGCCTGTCTTGTAACAGGTTATCCACTGGTATCCTTCTAGCTTTCAGGTGGGGATTGAAGTTCCAAAAATGTCTGTTGTAGATTGAAGGGGCTGTAAATAGAGATGGGCACGAACAGCAATACAAACTAAAAAAAGCCACAAACAGCCCAATCTGCTGCTCACGAACAAGCTCTTCGTGAGGCCCCATTCTAAACGAACAGGTAGTCATTGCAAACCTCGTTTGTTGCTGTTCGTTGCTGTTCGTCAAGCCAGACAATCTGGCACCTACAATCAATTCCCTTGGCAACCGGGGGCAGGGACTGCCTGAACTCCTGCTGTTGCCCTGGAAACCCCAATCTAAGCCCAATTTAGCTTGATAGGCAGGTCTTCCTTTAAAGTGTGGAGCTCCAAATTTGTTACAAGGAAGCAAAGAGCAGGGGGGAGGGGAACTCCCAGCTCTGGTTTTGCAGACAGTGAGGGAGTGCTGTTGACATTTTGAAAGAGAGACAGGGAAACTGCATTGGAGCTTGAATTTTCTTTGTGTGTGGTGGGATAGGGATTTACCTCTTCAAGTTCCAGGGCTGCTGCCAGGCTCTGGGCCAAGCTGTTATTTATTACTGGTACCCTTCCTGCTGCCTGCTCAAGTAAGGTTTCTGGGAGTGGTGCGGTAGGGATCTACCCCTTCAAGATCCAGGGCTGCTGCCAGGCTCTGGGGCCAAGCTACTATTTATTATTGGTACATTTGCTACCTGCTCAGGTAGGGTTTCTGGGAATGGTGCAGTAGGGATCTTGATGTCTGGAGGAGAGCCTGCTGGCCCCCACGAACAACGAACGTGTTCGTGAACAGGTCATGTTCGTCAATGTTCATTGTTCGTGGATGGCAACAAACAACACCATGCTCAGGGATTTTTTTTCTATTTGTGCCCATGTCTAGTTGTAAATAGAAACATATCTATTAACTCTTGCATATAGTCTCCTTATTTTTTTCCTTGAAAGGGTCATAGCATCATTCTGTTAATAAAAGTACAAATGTCAGTTCTGTGCTGTCTCTGGATTTGGCAGCTGTGTGGTGCAAAGTGAGTTGCTTCTATTTTTAAATGGAAAAGATGCACGCCTGTGACTATGGGTAGACCACAGTGCTGCAGGCTCTTTTCTGAATTCTTGTAAGAGCAAAACCAATCACACGTACACACACACATACATGCACACACCATGAATCAAACTGGTTTATTAAGCATAATAGCACACTGCAATAGCAACTATCAAGTTAAAACATATAAAATACACCTTGCACACCTGGAGCAATCCTATCTAATTCCACCCAGAAGTAACCCCCTATTAAGCAATGGAGGCAACTACAGCAACTTGCTGGAGCCATGGGCAGGGTGTTTCACCTCCTAGGGGCACTGCTGGGTGAAGGCCACCCCAGGGGATAGTAGCTGGTGTGTCCTCAATAGTGGGTTGGGGGTGAGGTGAACAGCCTGGGCGATTTCTTTCCACCTCAAGTTGTTGTCCCTGTGCAAACTTTACTGTTTTTGATTTTGTTGCTGTGTGTTCTCCGTAAAAAAAAATATTGTTTCTATATAATTGCCTGCTGGTTGTGATTTCTAATACCAGATTTTTGTTACAGATTTTTGTTACAGATTTTTGTTACAGTGACAGAGTGAGCTGTCCCAGGCCTTGTTCATTTCCAAGGCTCAGTGCCACTCAGAAAAGGCATGCCTGTGTGGCACAGCTGTTGCCTTAAGCAAAAAAGGGAATGGAAAATTCGTATTTCTTCTGCTGAAAAGCCTTGGCCCTAGACTTACTTGGAGCCCCAGGGGATGGAGGGGTGAGGAACATCATTGTGACTATTATTGGGGCCAGGTGGCTCCTGGCAGCCTCCTTGAGGTGGCTGCAGTAGCCCATGGGTCAAAATGCCCAGCCAACCAATCATCAGTGGGCTGGCTGGGGTTGCATTGATGAGGGTTTTTCAGCCAGTGGACCTGGAAGATGCAGTCTTCCATCTAATCCATCAGCCTCATGCTGGGGATAAATTTGCAGAGACAGCTGGGCTCTCAGCAGTCAGCACTCTGCTCCTGAACCAGTTTCTTCCTCATCTCACCTTCATTCTTAGGTACTGTTGAGCATTTTTAATGGCTCTTGGATTTAGAAAGCTTTGTTTGATGGCTGCATTTGAGATCTGGAGCATCTTGGTGCCAATGAGCCTTTATGCTCTACACTATTCTATCTCTGTCACAGCTCTAGGAGGGTGGTTTTGGCACCGAGCAGGAAATTTTTTTTGAGGGGGGGGACAGAGCCACAAGCCATTTCCCCATACCTGGGCTCCTCTTAAGGCATCTTGGGGGTGATACATTGCAGGGACAAGCCTAGTTGGGGGGCTGTCAAGGCATGCTCATTCCCAGGTAGCAGGGAGAACCATGCAGAGATTTATGCCCATATGGAATCCCATGGCTTGTAATCTCATGTTTTCTCCCTCCAGCAGGGGAACTGAAGGGGTGAAGGAGTCGTTGGCTGGGAGGCGGGTCAGCCAATGCTTGGATCTGTGCCCTATGTAGCTCCAAGGCTCCATAAGCTGTAAACCAATAAAGTTGTGGCCTTTTTAATTCCAACAAGTGGTCTTGTGTCTTCTGTTGCCTTGCCTGGGGCCTACAAATGAAATCATTTGTCTACGATGATAGGAGTCCTGACCTGGATAGCCAAGGTGAGCCTGATCTTGTCAGATCTCAGAAGCTAAGCAGGGTTGGCCTTGGTTAGTAATTGGATGGGAGACCTCCAACGAAGACCAGGGTTGCAGAGGCAGGCAATGGCAAACCACCTCTGATAGTCTCTTTCTGTTAAAACCCCACCAGGGTCGCCATAAGTCAGCTATGACTTGAGGGCACCACACACACACACGCACACACAGATAGAAATTGTGAGCAGATGCATCTTTCAGGGGCAGGATATGTGGTGCTAATATGCTGGCAATTCAAGAATATTTATTTAATGTCCTTGTTACATTACCATGATTTCAAGGTAATATGGGAACACATACTACTGTACAAAGAAAGAAATGCTATACAGTTTAAAGTGCTACGTAAGTGCTAGGAGGCATCATCGTGTGTGTATGGAAATATTGGTCTCTGTGGCTGGTTTGTTGGCCTTTCAGGGCAACTCTTTGGCTATTATGTAAAACAGAATGTTGGACTAGATGGACCACAGGTCTGACCCAGCAGGACTATTCTTCTGTTCTTATATGGAACATCTGGCAGTTTTCTAAATCTTTTTGATTCTGAATAGGAAAATTAACATTGTATATTAAACCATATGTATTTGAACCTTAATTGCCTGTGCAGCTTTGGTTAGAATTACAGTAAAATTTTAGATTTTGTTTCCCTAATTACCTTTTTAAAATGCCATCTGAACGTTATCTTGAAGTTTATCTGTGAAATACGCTACTATCAGTAATATTTTTGACAGCTTACACAAGCATTGTATGATTCTTTCTCTCTGCTATGATCACTAAAGAGGCAGTCAGTCTTTGAATTCCAGTGCTAGAGACGGTATCAGGGAAGGCCTTGGTTTCTGTTCCTTGTTTCCTGGCCCTCCAAGGCATCTGGTTGGCCGTTGTGCGAGACAGAAGGCTAGACGAGATGAACCAGTCCTGGCTTGATCCAGCAGGACACCTGTTAAGTTGTCTGTCTCCGCCCCATATACATGTTTTTAAATCAAAATTGCTCCTCTTTAATGAACAAATGAGAAAGGAGGCATGGTCACTATCTCATTAGTTGTGATTTTAAATATCTGTAGGATATCTTAACATAATATTTAATAATATTAAAATCAATATATCTAATTCTCAACCCTGCCAAATGTGAGGACGCTTAATTCCAGAGATAGGAGCTGTGAACAGACAAGACATATCTTTCTACAAACCTGACAAAGCCCTAGGTTTGCAGAAAAATCTTAAAATTACAAAAAAAAAATCCAACCCAAAACAAAAACACACCTTTTAAGGGTGTTAAAAACCCAAAATGATAAAAAGAATGCCCAGTGGCCATTGCTGGACAATTACAAGAAATTTGCCAGCCTTCCAAGCTTTTGTTTCTGTCAGTAAAAAGAGCAGGGAGGGGGGATTTCCAGGGCTGTTTTGGCCTTGGAAGGAGGACTAATCAGGACCAGACCTGGCAGCAGCCACCATACAACTTGCTGCTGCCCAACCTGCATGACTCACCCAACCTGAATGTTTGCTAATGTTCTACAGCAGCCACCCTATGAAAGCCAGTGTGCTGTAGTGGTTAGAGTTTTAGTTTAGGACCTTGAACTCCCATTCCGTTCTGGAAATTTACTGTCTGACTTTGGGTCAGTTACACATTCAATTTACTTCACATGCAAGGGAATAATGGCAATTAAGAGCACCTGGATGCTTCTCACTATGCCAGTGGCCTCTGCCACACACACCTGGGCCAGGCCAGCCCTGTAAAAGAACAGCTGAGTCTGACCTGCTTGAGCCCCACACAAAGTGAGCTGGGGAAGGAAGTGCCTGTATTGGCCTGCTTGAGCCCATCTGACCTCTGCAAGAGGCAAGGTAAGAGAGATGGCTGCACCCATCCCACTTGAACTCTGTATGTAGCAAAGGAGGTGGCATCCAGCAAACTGTGCTTGAATCCTGCACAAGTTGAGAAAAGAGGAGCCCAGCCAATTGGTTATGTAGGGTGCTTCTTCCATCTTCCCTCCCATCCACCCACCCCCTTTGGAAGGGTGTGACAGGGTCAAGCAGACTATCCCTTCCTCCTTTGGGGATGGGCCAGGGTGGTTTGTGGGAGGGGCCCTTTTACAAGGGTTTTCACTCCCAATCCATCCCTGCTTATGGGGTTTTTTTTTCAGGATAAAATGAAAGTGGAGAATGATGTAAGTTGCTTTGGGTCCCCCTTGTGGAGAAATAAAGTACATGAATAATAAATAAAGCTTAAGATGTGAGGCGGATAAAAGGTTGGTGGGTGGGGTGGGAAAGAGAAAGAAGCAGTGAAAGGTGAAGATATATGAGGGTTGCCAGGAGGAGGAAAAGAGGTGATACTGGGGGAAATGAGTTGCATATTGAAAATGCTTTCAGGTTCCCCACTGTGGAATTGGGCTTGGCCTGGCAACTGGCACTCTGCAACTTGGCCATAGTTTTCCTGGGCAGAGACTGTCAAAAGTAGAAAAGGAAGGAAAGCTGAAGATGGGGGGCAGGGGGGGAGATAAAGGTAGGTTGGCTGGTGGATGGGAAGGAGAGAAAGAGACAGGAAAGGGGGAGAGAAAGGCTATGGAGGCTTTCTGGGAAGGGAAAGAGGAAATAGTGAGGAGGGAGAATGAGATAGCCCCCATAAATCCTTGTAATGTCCTGCTTGTTGTTGTGGAAATGAGGGGATGGACCCCTCCTTCTCTCTCTCTTTCTGCGTCTCCCCCCGGCAGCCCCTCGGTCCGTTTGTTCTGGTGAGCCACTTACCAAGGCTTGTAAGGTGTAAATGGTGTAACCCTTAACCTATCCTCGCTTTCCTTCTTGCTGGTCTGTCTTAGTGATGTAAATAATCACCTCTGTACAGGGAAGTTCTTAACTGGTCCTAAGGTTTATTTTGATGGATAGAATGTTACATTTAATGTCAAGACCAGGTGCCACTAGGTCCATCTGCCCTTGAATGTTACAAATGCAGAGCAAGACCGGTAATGGTACAAAAATACAAGCATACAGTTACTAGTATTATAACCTATGAACCTTATAGAGAGAGAGAGAGAGAATTAAAGAATACTTAACCTTAATAATATAAACCCCTAAGCAAACCTTACATCAATTCTATAGCAAAAATCCTTATACAATCCTAAGTACCTAATCCTTAAACTATACTTATATTAATCCTTAATTTATAAGCAAATAGTACATTAAATCCCTATAGCAAAGTTACTAACCCCACAGAAAGCCTTCTGACTTAACTCTTGGAAAGCCCCTGGACCAACGTGAGTCCTTATGGGTTCCCAAGAGGAAGCTCAATGGCCACCAGTTGGCAGACACAAAACCCTTGTGTCTTCCCAAGAAGTGGCGAGGACCAGCTCCATGGTCACTTCTTTTTTAGAGTGGTCCCTAGCCTTCTGATTGGTCAGTGGCCCTTCTGACATAGGTGATCACATGACCCTGTTGACATATATGGTCTAACAGTTCTTCTGCTCTATCTTGGATCTTCAGGTGTTCCTTGTCCTTGTGCCTAGAATAGCCTTGTTTTGGAACAGTCTCTTCCCATGTGACTTTTACTGTATGGATGCTATCATATGTACCTTATTGAAGGGTCAGCATTACTCAGCATTACTCATGAAGCCTAAAGAAACTGTCCTGCTCTGATTGGCCAAAGAGGTCAGAGGGGAACTTTAACCTTTATATCATGGCTTGGGCCTCTTTCTGTCAGTCTTATATGTCAAAGCCGAATACCTTTTCCCAATTTAATGCTCTTTTATGGCCCTTGTCTGGTTTATGTCAAGGGGGCTGCTGCGGACTTCTGCCAGCTCTCACATAGCATAGGCATACATGAACCAAAGTGAGAGCTTTTGGAAGTTGGTTTTTGGGCCAGGGTTGGTTCTGTGTTATGGGTTTGGGTCCGGATCGATCCAAACTCCAGAATTCTGACCACACTTGTGAATGTATATTTTCCTAAGACGACAATGCAATTATGGAACTATTTTTTTAATCTCTCTAGGACCTTGGAAGCAACAGCCCACCACAGAGGAACTGGAAGGGAATAGCTATTGCACTGCTGGTGATTCTAGTTGTATGCTCACTCATCACAATGTCTGTAATTCTTTTAACTCCAGGTAGGATTATTATTGTTGTTATATCATATTATATAGACATACATGTATAATTGGTTGATGATAAACTCCCATGAACAAAATATGGTTACAAATGGGGATTTTACTCACCATCTTGTTTTCTCCATAGCTGTTCCCTGTGTCTCTTGAGAATTTACCAGAACAATATGCCACACAGTGTGGTAGAGGTGGTGATGGGTCTGTAGTGAGAAGGGAAGATTCGTTTAAATCCCTACATGCAGGCGTACTTGCTTTTTGTGTGAGCCTTACACAAGGAGGACAATTTGGGCATTTTCCCATGGCAACTTATGCTGTCATATCACAGCTAAGGAGCAGTTTTTGAGAAGAAATGGGTGCTGCATGGGGAAGGCAGGAAAGATCTGCAGGCTTACACCATTCACAGGAACTTTGATCCAACAGTATTTGTTTTATTTACTGTATTGTATTTTCTAACAAATTATACTCTTCTAAATGACATTTTTTCTCCTGCATTTAAATTTAAACTCCAGCTTCTTTATATTTAATACTGTTTAGTTCTATGTATAACATGGATACAATAAACCCTATAATGAAGGCCTCTGTTTAGGGCATTAGGAAAATATTGCCACACAGTGATTATTTATTTATTTAAAACTTTTCTGTACTGCCTTTCCTTCCAGATAGGAACCCTTATGTACAGCAAGGATCTGAATGAACTTCCTTTAGGGTACATAATACAAAACAAAATTCAGTTGACTTGTTTGCCTACGCTTATTTATGCTGCATCCTAGAAACAATCTCTTCCCAAGAAAAGGGCAGGAGAAGGGCAACATAAATGCACACAGCATGTTTTAATATATAAGGCAGTAGGGGATTGGCACTGTCATCCTAAGCAGAGTTACCCCCTTTTAAATCCATTAATGTCAATGTGCTTATAAGAGTGTAACTCTGTTTAGGATGACACTATTATTGTTTTGTCACCTGAGGGGTTAGAAGAATATTTGAAAAATGTTCTTCTTTCTTCTTCCAAACACAAACAGTGATATTGTGATGAACACCCAGAACTCTGATATCTAAGCAAGAGGAAAGATTCATTTTTGTTCTTTTGTGCATCCCCACATTGGGACTGTGCATGTATAGGCCTGCCGACAGAAAAACTTTTTAGCTTCTCTCGAGCTCCATTAGGGGCCGCTTCTCCTAGATCATGTAGAACAACCGTTTTCCCCACCTAAATGGTCCTGTGACCACTGGAGGAGCGACCCCCTCTCCCTCAGTTCTCTCAGAGCCAAGCTATAAATGAGGAATTACACTAGGACTGCATGTGAAGAGAGTCACAATGTTAGCTGGGAAGCTGTGTTTTAAAAGAGATCGGAAGGCGTTGTCAATTTCTCCTCTCTACTGAGCCAGGGAGATAGTTGCTCAGAGAGTTTGTTAATTTCCTCTTCACCTCCTAGAAGGGGAGGTGAAACTGACAGAGCCTTCCAGAGGCAAAGAGGAAATTAACAAACCCTCTGATGAGATATCTTACTGCTCTGTAGAGAGGGGAAATTGACAAAGCCTTCCGATCTCTTTTAAAACGCAGCTTCCCAGCTAACATTACAACTCCCTTCACGTGCAGTCCTCATGTAATTCCTCATTTGTAGCTTGGCTCTTAGCCTCTGTGAAGAGAGAAACTGTGCTTCTGAGCTTGTTCATTCTTCTTATTGTTAGATTGTAGTTCGGACGGATTTTATGTAAATCTTTACTTTTGGACTATTTTCTGACTATTCTAATGACTTACTGTGTACAGTTGGCAGGGTTATGTTTTGATACTGCACTTTTTGTTGACATTGTTGCTATTGTGTTGACTTAATAAAATTGAGTTAAAGAGATTCACCGTGCCTCCTTGTGTATAGCTTGGTAATCTCCTAATGTGGGAATGCACAGAAGAATGAAAATAAAAACAGAGTTGTACATGCCTTTAACTGTTGTTCATTGAGTTCTGTGTGAACACACATCCCTCCCTCCTGTCTCGCTGTGAACTCTCTGGTGGTAACTAGTAGTGGTTCACAGTGGCTCAGGAGAACTGAGGGAGAGGGGGTCGCTCCTCCAGTGGTCATGGGACTATTTAGGCGGGAAAAATGGTTGCTCTACATGACCTAGGAGGAACGGCCCCTAACAGAGCTCTAGAGAAGCTAAAAAGTTTCTCTGTTGGCAGGCCTGCACATGTGCGTCTGCACAGAATGTGTGTCTGCACAGTGTGTCTGCACAGAAGAACTCCATGAACAACAGTTACAGGTATGTACAACTCTGTTTATCTTCCTATTCAGTTTGCTGTAGAATTAGAAAAAAAGATCCTGCAAATGCTGGCATCTTTTTTTCTCACCAAGACAGAATAACAAAAATAGTAATAGTTGTTACAAGAATGGGCCTAACGTGTTTCCTGAGGGTTTCTGTACCATAGGAGGCATTTGGGGAGGCATTTCAGACTGCAGAAGAGAAGGAGGAGAGGAAATCTCATTCTGCAGACAGACATTCTTTCAATTAGCAGAGATTTACCCTGGGATTCAAACCAATGCATATCTGATACGACCCATCCTCAGATCTGGAATATGGTCTCACAAAGCGGTGGCTTTCCAGTATGAGTAGTCAAACAAATATAGCCAGAAGTAGGATCTCTGCTCCTCAGAGGACGTAATGAGTGTGGCTCTGGATTATATCTTCATCACTGTGTTTTCCTGCTCATATGTATAAAGCTTGGATTGTATTCAGAACCAGATATGTAATGCATTTTTTCTTTGGCAACATTAACTGTATTTTCTGCTTGGATCTCTGTAATAATTTGGAATGTTGGATTATGCATAGATTATGGTAGCTCAGAATTCAAAAATGACTTGCAGTCTGTATCTGCTATCTGAATCTTAACGGCAAATGTAAAACTTCATCTTTCATTTAAGAAACTAGGAAATGTATACTATCAATGAATAATTCAATATGATTTTGAATGGAGATGGAAACTCATAGTCTATTGTGAGCTGTGAGAATAAACATTAAGGAGGAAAGGCTTGACTTCACTGAGAGGCAAGCAATATAAAGTATGCACATAAATTCATAAAGATATTAAAGCAAAAGTTCATTGTTGTCTTTGTACTATCACACATGGAGAATTAAATATGTGCAGACTATTCACAGAAGATTCTGAACATGACGTCTTCTTCTATATCCTCAGAATTTTGTCCCAACATCTTCCTCTATATCCTTTCAGAGTTTTGTCCCCCTGAAAGTACTTATTTATATATTTAAAATATTTATATCCTGCTTTTTATCCTTTGCAAGGTCATGAAAACATAATAAGCATCTGGCAATAAGTTATGCAATTCATTGGGAAGGGGCTCAGTGGCAGAACATCTGTTTGGCATGCAGAACGTCCTAGATTCAATCCCCAGTATTTTCAGTTTAAAAGGAGAAGGTAGAAGGTAATGCAAAGGACCTCTACCAGACCCTGGAGAGCCACTGCCAGTTTGAGGTGACAATAATGACCTTGATGGACCAATGGTCTGATTCAGTGTAAGGCAACTTCTTATGTGCGCCTCAGCGAGGGCTATGATGTTGCCAAGTGTTCTTGTGCATTCTGTTTATACCTAAGGCAAGAAGTGGCAGAGCTTAAAAACTGCTCCTAAGGAAAAGATGTAGCCACTGTTGAGGTTGGAGACACTTCCAACAACGGGCTGCAAAATCATTCGAGATCATCTTTGATAATCAAAACTCTATACTCTGAAGTGCTCTGCAGTACTACATTTTCTGTTCACCTGTGACTGCCATCCACTCGGAGAGTGAGCTTGGTGCGGGAGTGCACGGAGACCATATGAAAACATGGACCTGTGTGTAACTGGTGTTCATCAAGTGTTCATCTATCCAGTTACACAACCTTTCCTTTATCCTGATAAGAGTTCTCTTATCATAATTGCTTGGGAACTTTCTTGGCAGCTTAAGAGGATTGATGGAAAAGAATGCACCCATTCTTCCTCACATAGGTGGGAAAAATATGATAATGGAGGTTAAAAAAATCCACTCCAACGACCTCTGAAACGATGTATTGTCGAAGGCTTTCACGGCCGGAGAATGATGGTTGTTGTGGGTTTTCCGGGCTGTATTGCCGTGGTCTTGGCATTGTAGTTCCTGACGTTTCGCCAGCAGCTGTGGCTGGCATCTTCAGAGGTGTAGCACCAAAAGACAGAGATCTCTCAGTGTCACAGTGTGGAAAAGATGTAGGTCATTTGTATCTACTCAGGAGGGGTGGGGTTGAGCTGAGTCATCCTGTAAGAGTTTCCCAGGGTGTGGAATGCTAATGGCGGGAGGCTTCCCTGTATCCTGAGGAGGTTCTTTTGCATATGGATTGGTACTTGATGTGCTAATCTTCTCTGCAGGGCTATTGTCAGGGATAGAATGTTTTGTTAGCCTGGTGTTTTTCAGAACTGGCAACCATGCTCGGTTCATTCTTAAGGTTTCTTCTTTCCTGTTGAAGTTTTGCTTATGCTTGTGAATTTCAATGGCTTCCCTGTGCAGTCTGACAAAGTAGTTGGAAGTGTTGTCCAGTATTTTGGTGTCCTGGAATAAGATACTGTGCCCTGTTTGAGTTAGGCTATGTTCAGCCACTGCTGATTTTTCAGGTTGTCCAAGTCTGCAGTGTCTTTCATGTTCTTTTATTCTTGTCTGGATGCTACGCTTTGTGGTCCCGATGTAAACTTGTCCACAGCTGCAGGGTATACGGTATACTCCTGCAGAGGTTAGGGGGTCTCTACTGTCTTTTGCTGATCGTAGCATCTGTTGTATTTTTCGGGTGGGTCTGAATACTGCTTGAAGGTTATGCTTTTTCATAAGCTTTCCCATCTGATCAGTAATTCCTTTGATATATGGCAAAAACACTTTTCCTGTGGGAGACTGTTTTTCTTTGGTTGTTTGATTCATCCTGGGTTTGATTGCTCTTCGGATTTCATTTCTGGAGTAGCCATTTGCCTGAAGTGCGTGGTTTAGATGATTAATTTCCTCATTGAGAAAGTGCGGCTCACATATCCGTCTTGCCCAATCCACTAATGTTTTCATTATGCCTCTTTTCTGTCGGGGGTGGTGATTGGAGTTTTTGTGTAGGTACCGATCAGTGTGAGTTGGTTTCCTGTAGACCTTGTGACCTAACTGAAAGTTTGCTTTGCGGATGACCCAGGTATCCAGGAATGGGAGTTTTCCCTCGATTTCTTTCTCCATGGTGAATTGTATGTTCAGGTGGATGTTGTTGAGATGATTCAAAAACCCCATCAATTCTTCCTCCCCATGGCTCCAAATGATAAATGTATCATCCACAAACCGGAACCATACACTAGGTTTGTGGGGTGCTGATTCTAGAGCTGTTTTTTCAAAATGTTCCATGTAGAAGTTTGCTATAACTGGGCTGAGTGGGCTCCCCATGGTCACCCCATCCATCTGTTCATAGAATTCGTTGTCCCATTGGAAGTAACTGGTTGTCAGGCAATGGTGGAATAAGGCTGTTACATCCTCTGGGAAAATCTGATTAATAAGTGCAATAGTGTCTTTTACTGGAACCTTGGTAAACAGGGATACAACATTAAAACTGACAAGTATGTCTTGTGGATTGAGTTTCAGAGAACTGATTTTGTTGATGAAATCTGCTGAATCTTTGATGTAAGACGAGGTTTTCCCGATGTGGTCCTGCAGGAGATCTGCCAGATGTCTAGCTAATTCATATGTCGGTGAACCAATGGCACTCACAATGGGTCGGAGTGGGACTGAATCCTTATGTATTTTGGGGAGTCCATATAGTCTAGGTGGCTGTGCTTCAGTCTTGCATAGTTTTCTGTGCGTGTCGGGATGTAGTGAGGAATTCTTGATCAGCGCATTTGTTAGCCTGGTGATTTTGCAAGTGGGATCTCGTTTTAGTTTTTTGTAGGTGGAGGGATCCAGGAGTTCCTTAATCTTCTTTTTGTATTCCTCTGTTTTCATGATCACTGTAGCATTGCCTTTATCAGCTGGTAGAATGATGATGTCTGGATCTGCATTGAGGGTCTTGATGGCATTTTTCTCTTTGCGTGTTATATTGCTGGTGGGAAGCTTTGCCTTTCGTAGAATCCTGGCTGTCTCTCCTCTTATTTCCTCAGCTTCCTCTTCAGGTAGATGACGAATGGCAGCTTCTACATTTGCAATGATGTCTTCCACAGGAATTCTGGTGGGGGTGACTGCAAAGTTTCCTCCCTTTGCCAAGATGGAGGTTTCTTCTGGTGAGAGTTGACGGTCTGTCAGATTGATGACAATGCGTGCATTGTCGAGCATGGGGCTTGTCTGTCTTTTTTCCTGTAGTTTGTTAAACTTCTGCTTCTGTCTGGATGTGTGGTTGGTAAAAACTTGTTCCATCTTCCTGTAGGTGAGATTATCGACCTTGTCCCAATCCTGACTTCTCATTTTATGGCTGGTGTTGATATGCAAGCAAAATAGCTCCTTGTCTGTGGCAGCAAGTTCTCTGCGGGTAGTGTGGATTCTCTCACGTAAGAGGGCCTGTTCTAGACGGTCATAAATGCGGTTCGCCTGTGTGGTTTTGAAGATTCTTTTAGTTGTGAGAAAAGATGGAATAGTTCTTGTGTCCCTGCAGCGTAGAAGAAAGGTTAAAGAACAGAGTAGATGTGCTTTCTTGTTCCGAAGTGTTTCCAATCTCCGGGTCTGTTGGAATGTTTCCTCCCCGTAGAGGTGTTCGATGTATTGTCGAACTCACACTGATCGGTACCTACACAAAAACTCCAATCACCACCCCCGACAGAAAAGAGGCATAATGAAAACATTAGTGGATCGTGCAAGACGGATATGTGAGCCGCACTTTCTCAATGAGGAAATTAATCATCTAAACCACGCACTTCAGGCAAATGGCTACTCCAGAAATGAAATCCGAAGAGCAATCAAACCCAGGATGAATCAAACAACCAAAGAAAAACAGTCTCCCACAGGAAAAGTGTTTTTGCCATATATCAAAGGAATTACTGATCAGATGGGAAAGCTTATGAAAAAGCATAACCTTCAAGCAGTATTCAGACCCACCCGAAAAATACAACAGATGCTACGATCAGCAAAAGACAGTAGAGACCCCCTAACCTCTGCAGGAGTATACCGTATACCCTGCAGCTGTGGACAAGTTTACATCGGGACCACAAAGCGTAGCATCCAGACAAGAATAAAAGAACATGAAAGACACTGCAGACTTGGACAACCTGAAAAATCAGCAGTGGCTGAACATAGCCTAACTCAAACAGGGCACAGTATCTTATTCCAGGACACCAAAATACTGGACAACACTTCCAACTACTTTGTCAGACTGCACAGGGAAGCCATTGAAATTCACAAGCATAAGCAAAACTTCAACAGGAAAGAAGAAACCTTAAGAATGAACCGAGCATGGTTGCCAGTTCTGAAAAACACCAGGCTAACAAAACATTCTATCCCTGACAATAGCCCTGCAGAGAAGATTAGCACAAGTACCAATCCATATGCAAAAGAACCTCCTCAGGATACAGGGAAGCCTCCCGCCATTAGCATTCCACACCCTGGGAAACTCTTACAGGATGACTCAGCTCAACCCCACCCCTCCTGAGTAGATACAAATGACCTACATCTTTTCCACACTGTGACACTGAGAGATCTCTGTCTTTTGGTGCTACACCTCTGAAGATGCCAGCCACAGCTGCTGGCGAAACGTCAGGAACTACAATGCCAAGACCACGGCAATACAGCCCGGAAAACCCACAACGACCTCTGAAACATTTTAAGTTGGCATTCACATACTCAGAAGCCATGTATGAGTGCACAAACGATCACTTAATGAATACCAGCATTCAGAAAGTTTCTATATTGCAAAAAAACCTTTTTCTGCAGTGTGTAGGCTGAGTATTGTGAATCTCTGATATTTTTTTAAACCAAAGCAATATGTTATGAGAATTCAGCAATATACCACTTGGTATTCAATACAAAATATCACAGGTTGGATGGTATTGTATTATGATTTTTCCTTTTCACATAGTATACAAAGAAGATGTAGTGTTTTTTTAAGCAGAATGTACAGCTGCCAATGCAATGCTAAAGAATATTAAATGGAAAAACACTTTCAAAAACAACAGCAAAGCCAACTTGGCATATTTGAGACTTTTTAGAATCCTGAATAAAAGTTCTGAATTGTGTTATCCTCTTTCATAAATTTTGATCCCTGAGCTACAAACCATATACTATCTTCCTTCTCCTAGGCTTAAGGCGGATTGGTGGAGTTGCCTGGAGGGAGGCTTGCCTTCCCTGGTGGCGGCAGGGGATCTCTCACCCCCGGCCTCCACCTCCACCACCTCTTACATGGCTGGTGAGGGGGAAAGTAGGGGAATATGGTATGTGGGGGGGGGAGCATGCTCCCATGTGCTCCAGGATGCCCCTGTGTTGTGCTGGCAATGACATCATTCCCGGTATGATGCAGAAGCAATGGGGGCTCTGTAGAAGCTTGATGACATTCCTGTGGGTTCAGGACTGAATTATCAGGGTAGGCTAGGTACAGAAGAGAATTATATAGACTTTGGTTATTATTTTATTTTATTATATTTATATTATTTTTAGTCCACTTTTCTCACTGAGACTCAAGGCTGATTGCAGAGTGTGAGTCAATTTCAAAGACATTTTAATAATCATGTAATAGGGTATATACATGCAAATTTGCAAAGATTTAAAATGAGCAGAAGCCCAATACAGAGCTGAACAAATGCTGAAACAGTATAATTGATTCTAAGACTGACATATTAAACAACATAGGAACTTTCATGTAGGATCAGACTTACAGCAATAGTAATGAAGTCTATGGTCCCTCCCTTTCCCTTTACTGATGGCTTTCTTTGAGATTACTTCCTTACAGTACTGCCCTCCTATCTAAGTAAAAAGCCCTATTGAATAATTCAGTTTTGCATAGTTTGTGGAAAGTCTGGAGAGTGGGAGCATTACTCATATTTTTAGATAGAAAATGTTTTTGTTTATTATTAGATTTATATCCTGCCCTCCCCACACGTAGGCTCAGGGTGGCTCACAATAAGCATTTAAATAAGATTTAAAATGCACATTAAAACAGATAAAACCAATCAGTAAATAAAAATTTACATAAATATGCATCAATATATATCTCAGAGGCAATATTAAACCCATAAAATGCAGACAGTAGAAGATGAAAACGACCAGTCTCAGGCAGCATGGTGGGGGCACTAACAGCCAGAGGGGGACACTGTCAGGCCTCAACCATAGGCCTGGTGGAACCTCCATTTCCTGGCATGGCAGAACTGCAATAGATCCTGCAGGGCCTGAATCTTCAATGGAAGATAGTTCCACCAGGAGCCTTTCTTGGAGCCGGAGCCAAGAAAGCCGAGGCCAGACAAATGTCCCTTGGGCCAGGGACCACCATTAGTTGCTGATCAGCTGATCATAAAGTTCTCCAGAAAATGGGGACCACCACAGAGAATTCATGTGTATGGCCAGCTGTTGGTATGCCCATGTGCAAGGTGGCACCTTTAGAAGACCCTGTTCAGATAAGTGAAGATGCTGTTGGCAGAGTCTAGAGAGAGAGGTGGTTCCATAGATACGAAGAACCAAGACCATGAAAGGCTTTGTATGTCATAACTACTACCTTGAATTGAGCCTGGTAAATGATAGATAGTTAATGTAGTGACTACAGAATAGAAGTAATATTCATGCTTCTATTAGCTCCTGATAATAGCCAAGCTGCAGTGTTCTGCACTAACTGGAGTCTTAGAGGAACTTAGAGGAAAGACAGAGCATTACAATAGTCAGACCTTGATGTTACCATGGCATGGATCCAGGTGGCCAGTAATCAATGAAGCATTTCTGCAAGTGGGTTACCCCCTCCAAATGAGGCATCCAGAGGAAATTGCTGCTAATTTAGGGGGCGCTGCTTTAATGTCAAGCGGGGTCATTTTAACTAGACCTCTGGCAGCTAAATTAGAGGGACTCTTGAGGTGCACGTATGAGGGAGGCAGTTGCTTGCAACAACTTCTCTTCTATGGAAATAATCTTTAAAAAAAAACTGTCAGTAGAATCCTTGAACATTGAAAAGCTCAGTTTTAAAAATCTAATATTCTAACTTATATACCAAATATACCAAATATTTTGTGCATGCACATTTTTCTGAAGAGAACTTCCAGAGACAATCTGGTGTTGCTTGAAAATTGTTATTTGTTTGCAAAGGAAGGCATCATAATAAAACTATGCCTGATGACTGACCATTGAACAATTTGTCACCATATCTAATTCTGAACATGGCAAAAATATAGATTAAAAATCCACAGAACATGGCCATGTATTGAGGTGGGGCCTACAAAGATGCATAGAAAAATCTGAACATGAAAAAGTAAAAGGAATTTTAAAAGGTCCCTGACAGTAACTTAAAGAAGAAAAACGCCAAGATCTCATAATGCTATGTCATGAGACATGCAAGTAAGCAAGTTGGACAGGCAGGTAGTGTGAATGTCTGAGCAGGTAAGGAAGTAGCAAAATGTCAAGAAAGGCTCTGGCACTACTGCTAGGGACACAAGTGAGCAGGGCAAGCAAGTGGCACAGAAGCCAAGAGAGGCATCACCACTGCCAGGGAAGTGAGCAAGCACATAGGCCAGGCAGAAGCTGGCATGAATGAGCAGGGAAGCTGAGAGAGGTGTTGCCAGTAGGTGAATGAGGGAAGCAGGTGAGTGAGGGGAGTGGTGTGAGCAAGCAGGGCATCAGTGTGTAAGGGTCATGGGAATGCTGAGAGAGGTGTTGAGTAAACCAAGCAGGCAGAAACAGTGGAGGAGGGCTGGCCAAGTGAGTAAGTGGAGTAGCAGAGGTAGCAGTGAGAACAAGAGGCACCTTGACCAAGAAAGAAAAGCAGGTAGAGGCAGAAAAGTCTGTGAGTTCCTCATAGATCCTTGCTTGTCATTTCTTATAATGGTCAAGGTCCTGAAGTATCATCTTATATACTAATAGCAGAGTATCTGTGAATACTTAAATCTAGAGACTGGAGCCATGAATGAACAAGACAGATCTTCCAACTAGAGATGGGCACAAACAGCAATATGAACAAAAAAAAGCCACAAACAGCCCAATCTGCTGTTTGCAAACAAGCTGTTCGCAAGGCCCCATTCTAAATGAACAAGTGGCAGTTGCAAGCCTCGACCTGCAAGCAATTCCCTTGGGAACTTAGGCAGGGATTGTCTGAACTCCGTCTGAACTCCTGCTGTTGCCCTGGAAACCGCAATCTAAGCCCAATTTAGCTTGATAGGCAGGTCTTCCTTTCAAGTGTGGAGCTCCAAATTTGTTAAAACAAGGGAGCAAAGAGCAGGGGGCAGGGGGGCGAGGGGCTTCCAGCTCCGACTTTGCAGACAGTG
This sequence comes from Eublepharis macularius, assembly GCF_028583425.1. Classification (NCBI taxonomy): domain Eukaryota; kingdom Metazoa; phylum Chordata; class Lepidosauria; order Squamata; family Eublepharidae; genus Eublepharis; species Eublepharis macularius. The sequence goes on along the minus strand of NC_072791.1, from coordinate 171,325,116 downwards.
GAGAGGGAGACAGTTGCTGTTGGCATTTTGATAGAGAGTGCATTGCAGCCCCAGTCGGAATGAAGAGACAAGACACAGGCTTGGTATTAAAGGGCCGTTTATTAAAATGACGATTAACATAAACAAGGCAAGGGTCAACTAAGCGGTACAGGTCAAGCCACGGTATCAACTCCGGACCTCCACCTTGACCTGCCTGGGCGAGCCCCAAAGCCCCGGGTATAGGCCATTGCTTGAATGGCTGCAACCCGGCCAGCCAGGCAAGGGATCCCCCCATCAAGCACCTAACGCCCCAGCCATCTAGCATGAAGGAAGGCCTTGTACTTGGGGATCCCCAGCAGGCATCTGCCTGTACAATGGTAGCCGCCACAAGCATACCACACTGATGGCAGACCCTGTTCCCCACCCATGGGGAAGCACCACTGGGTGCTCACCGGCCCACACCCTATACCCAAAACTCTCCTGCCAATGACAGATCAAACAGCACCACCCAAACAATACCTCAGAACACTGCCATTAGTGCAAGGTAGGTGAAAAACCCCTTCTCCCAAAGCCAATCAGGGCAAAGACGGAAAAATTTCCTACCTGGCTCTGACACAGCAGCTGGCTAATCCTGCACTAAAACAAGGTGAGGTGGGTGGGCCGAGCGCACGAGGAAACTGATGCCGGGGAAGCGGAGCTGCCTGCAAATGGCTCTTGGCTCCGCCTCTGGCCAAAGCTCCGGATGCCTGGGAAGGGAGCCTGTCAGCTTCCTCCGGGCGGAGCTGCAAAGCCGGCTCCCAGCCTAAGCAGCTTTGCTGTGTCTGGGAAAGCCGAATTGGATCTTGAATTTTCTTTGTGTGTGGTGGGATAGGGATCTACTCCTTCAAGTTCCTGGGCTGCTGCCAGGCTCTGGGCCAAGCTATTATTTATTATTGGTACCTTTCCTGGTGCCTGCTCAGGTCAGATTTCTGGGAGTGGTGCGGTAGGGATCTTGACTTGGATGATGGCTGGAGGAGAGCCTGCTGGCCCCCATGAACAGCCAACGAAAAACATGTTCGTGAACAGGGCCATGTTTGTAGTTGTTCGTGAGTCCCTGTTCGTAGATGGCAATGAACAACGAACATCATGTTCTTTTTTTTTCTGTTTGTGCCCATCTCTACTTCCAACACTTCTGAAAACTGACTCAAACTTGCAGAAAAATCTGAAATCTAAAAAAACCCCATCGGGTGTTTTAAAAAATCCCATGAATATGAATGAAGCTGTTATAGTACAGCATAGTTGGAAAGACAATGCTGAAGATATATAGGTCCAAGGCCATGATGGGCTTTGTATGTGACTGAAAAATCGGTGAAATATGTATCCTTCAGTAACTGAGCTGTGGTGTTGTGTATCAAATGAAGATTCTGAGTGGACTTGTAGAATGCATTATATGGTAATCTAGAGTGCATTACAACAATCTAGTCTCAAAATTACCATGGCATGGATCCACAGGGCCAGATCAGCTAAGTCTGAGCTAAATAAAGATGGAAGAAAGCATTTTTTCACAGCTGTATTGACTTGCTTCTCTAGTAATAATGCTTGGTCCAGTATAATCTCTAGGTTCTCAACTGAGTTAGTGTTCTCTGACCCCATTAGAAATGGGAAGCACAGTGTCCTTCAAGACCTCATCCTTTCCAGCTAATATCACTTCCATCTTATTTTGTCAAGATTCAATTTCAAGTTGTTCACCCTTGGCTATTTAACCACAGCAGCCAGGCACTGGCTCACAACCTTTACAGCATCAGTAGGCAATTTGAATACAGAAATATAGAGCTGGGTGTGATCAGCATATTGATCACAGTCTACTCCAAAACCACAAATAATTTTTCATAAAGGCTTCACATAGGGATTAAATTGCATGGAGGATTAGCCTTGTGGAACACCACAGAATGAGTTCCACACTGATGACAACTGGTCTTTGACAGCAGCTTCCTAGACCAGTCCATAAAGAGCAATGTGTTATTACTATCCATTACTATATAAAGAATGTAATTAATTTGGACAGCTTGTGTAACCATAGTTTCAAGGGAAATATTGACTCCCACAAAATGAAGTATAAAGGCGTTGTTTTCTTATAAAAATATTAATAGATATAATCACATCATATTAATGATTTCTAAATATTTGGCTCAGTGAATATGTTGTAGGCTTGGAATAGGTTAATATTAATCATTGAAAAATTGCTGTTGTAAATAAAAACAGACAGCAGACTCTGTGGTTTAAATCCCCCACCCCTTAGTGTGAGGTGACTCATCTAGAGAAACATGAATGTAATCTTACCTGAGGACAGCATCTGTGGTCCCTGATACTGAAGTACTAAATCGTATATACATTTTTCACGAATAGAAGTGATTGTGTTGCTAGCAGTCAGACCCCTCCTTCCACTGAGAGGAAGTTTATAGATATGAAATCATAAACATCCTTCCTCATATGTCAGAAGCCTGGCATGAAATGAAACAAAATGGATGCCAGCCAGGTAAGATCCTAGAAAAATATTTTAGAAGGGAAGTCAGAGCGGCTGATTAATGGCCCTCTCCATGTCATGGAGAGATGCATATTTTAGGACAATAGGTCTTCCAAGAATGCCTGACTAGTATCATTCATTTCCAACCTTACCTCCCCTCACTCATTTATCCTGATTAAGCACACCTAACGCTATTCATAAAACTTGGTAGCTCTTCCCGTCCAGTACTCAAAGGGTCATCAAGCACCATTTACAGCTATAGTTCACCTTGGGTAGACCCATTAAGTCAGCTGCCCCCAGGGAGCATTTTGCCCTATATCTGGACTCCTTAGCCACCTGTGTGTGTGTGTGTGTGTGTGTGTCTTTGGATCTGTACACACACCCCAAATCCATTTGGGCCTCCTCTCCTCTCCACTCCTCTCCGTGGACCTGTGTCTTCAAGACTGTTAACTACAGCTTTCCCTGAAACTGCTTTCTACCCCTTTGCTCCCTGATTTCCTATTAGTTAGCCTCTTATATGTGTGCTGTGTTTGTATGTTGGCCCTTTTATTTTTCTTTTAATAAAAAAACCCTTCCTGGTTGAACATCTGGCTGGTTTATTTCAAGAGTTCTCTAAGGGAATAATCCTCATAAATATAGGTGGATAATCCCAGTTGCCTCCTCTTGCTTGTACCCCAACAAATTCGGATACTGTCTAATTGGGTAACAGTGTTGCCAGTATGGGCTCATGATACTATATATATAGAGTGTGTATGTGTGTGTGGGGGGGGATTATTCCAATAGGAATGTGTTTTGTAACAAAGATAAATTCTTTGGTTTTCAAATTTTGTTTTGTTTTAGATGAACTGTCAACTTCATCAGAAACCAGATTGTCTCTGGAAGATCTCTTCAGAAAAGAATTCATAATTCACAATCCAGAAGCCAAATGGATTAATGGTATGTTGCTCTTGATATTAAGTATTTTGAATTTGGAACATTTAAGTAAACTCAGATTTTATTTGTTTATTTACTTAGAGCATTTCTAACATAAGTATTAATTTGGTTATAATTGCACAGTGTGAGAACTTTCTTTCCATCGAGAATAAGTCTTAAATTCTGAACAGATTAATGGTAAAACACTGGGAAATGAAAATTCAGAAGCCCAAGTTATAATCTGACATAAATAATGTGACCACTGTAGTCATTACATTTGAATTCACTCTCGAGATATGATAACACCTAGAAACTGTCTTTTGTGCTTGTGAAAGTGAAGCTTCTGTTGCTGATTGGTGGAGCACGTCAAATATGGTAGCGCAGAATGTGGTAGTATGGAATGTTTAGTTGCTCAAGAGACTGAACAGTTTGAAACTTTGCATTTATGAAAAAAAGGAGAAGCTAGAGTTTTGCTTAGGACTGGACAGAAATTGGGAAGAGATCCCAAGACATTGGCAAGCAAAGAAGTTTACAGGCAAGTAGACTGAAGGAAACGTGTACAGGCAGGTACGTGAATTCTTCTAAAATGGAAAATAAGTCGTTAGCACTTTGTGATGGGACTCTGAAATAGCTAGTTACTCCTCAAGGCCTGTATTGAGAGGTCTCATGATAGTCTTGTGCTTAGTAATGAGGCTGTGGTTTCTCTCAGTGTATGTTAGAGTTCTTCTAGAGTTGCCAGATCCCCTAATGTCTAGACTAGGGGTGGGTGGGGTGGGTGGGGTGTGTGCTGGAGCAACCTTACCATGTGAATATGCTTTGTATGCACATGCTCTGGAATGCTACTGTGCTGCACTGGGAATGATATTCTCGGCTTGATGCAAAAGCAGTGGTTCACACTGGGGGCCAATTCAGTTAAAGTTACCTAAACACCAAATTTGGGGCTGATTTTTACTGAATTGGTCCCTGGTGTGACTCATTGCATTCTCGTCCTGCTGGGAATTACATCATTCCTAGGACAACATAGGAGCGTTCTGGAGCATGAAGGATGGCTCCTCACCATTCCCATCCCTATTCCCATGCCTTTCTCCCCACCAGCCAGGTGAGAGTTGGTGAGGTGACAGTGGGTGGAGGCTAGGATTGGGGGATGCCCCATCCTACAGGGGGAGTGGCAACCCTAAGTCCTTCAGAGATTTGTATTGGTTGGCAACAATAAAGGGACTTGTAGTTGGGGTTGCTGTAGCTGGCTTAAGAATAGGACTTGAGGGTGAATTGAAAGCAGTCTCACTTCTAAGTAAGATCACCCACTAACCATCATGTCTGAGAAAGTACCACATGTAACATAATATTTATAAATCTGTGTTGAATTCCTACATGTTCTTCACAGCAGCAAGTCTCACTTAACAGTGTGGAACTTTCCTCTGAGTAAGCATGCTTAGGATCTGGTTGCAAGGATCAATTTGGAATAAATGGCACATCTTTTACAGAATAATCCTGTTCAGGAATTACTTCCGTCTAACCCTACTGATTTGCAGTTAATGAGCCAAAGTGTGTTTGAATATGTTAAATGATTATTGAGAAGGATTATGTTTGTGGTGAATACAGAAGTTCTATCTATGCTGCTTGATGTATGGTATGTGAACCAGAACAAAATGTTGGATCCAACCAACCTCTCCATGGGTGAAAAAGAAAGGAGGCCACTAAAAAAAGCTATGCTGGGGATAGGGTTGCCACCTCTATCAAGGGGAAATTTCTGGTGATTTGGAGGTGGAATAGGGTGGGGTGCGGTTTGGGGACCTGAATGGGGTATAATTGCATACCCTTCAGAGCTGCCATTTCCTCCAGGAGAACTGATCCTGCCTGGAGATTAGTTGTAATTCTGGGAAATCTCCAGGCCCCACTTGGAGTTGGAAACTCTAGCTGGGGATCATGGGAACTGTGTATACAGAAAGCATTGGGGGCATGGAGATATAGTAATGAAGGGAATTGAGATTGAGTAAAATAACTAGTTTTATCCAGCAGATTGCTTTTATGATTGAAATGGAAGTTATCAGTAGACAGCTGAGAATGACAGCCTTCATAGAATTGAGACCTATATGGGATGATGAAGTAGGTTTTCTTTATTTATTTGAGGTATTTGTACATTGCTTTCCCATATGGCTCAAAGCAGTGATGCTGTATTGCCATTTAAATTATAAAACAGATATTTTACAAACTATACGAACTCCAAGGACTATTGTTCACGGGATTCTTTTCAGTATTGCTGGGGAAAAAAATCAAGAAATCAAACATACAGTGTGATCCTAAACAAAGTAGAATTGCACTGTTTGTTTCTTAAGCAGTAAAGACTAGAGCATGCAAAGGAGTATAACTCAAACAATTGGGAAATTATCTTAAAGTGCTTATTATTGTAGATTAGTTGAGTACTTGACAAGGGTTTATTTAGTGTTGTCATGTGTAAGAATATATTACGGGGAGTATATGATAACATTATAAATTAATGTTTGATGTTTATATATTTTTCTTAAAAATGCAAATACTTACAGTAAGTTAACGTAATGCATTTATTTAAATAAAGTAAACTATCATTGCTGACAGCTAAATGTACAACTGTAGTGCACGTCAGAGGTTTCTTCCACTTGTTCCATGTATGCAGTTGTCTGAGTACAGGAAGTTTGCCAGTAAGGCAGGAACTTGGTAAGATGAAACTTCCACATACTGAGCAACCTATGTGGAAGTATGGATGGTCATGACCTAATTCTTCTTTAAAATTTGCTGAAAAATAGAGTCCTCATAGTAGGGAGGCTGGAGAGACTGTAATATAAAATACAACTATAAAATCCTTTTTGATTTAACAGAGATAAGAAAATTAACTCTTCTGAGTTAAGATCTTCTTGTAGCTTGTCATACTATTCACACATTTCTGCAGCTGAAAAAGAATGTGTACACAAGAACCTCATGTACAATTTGGCTTCTCTTTAATATCTTTGCACAATATACATCCCACCTCCATGTTCCTGTACTGCAACAAAAACAAAATCTAAAGCTTCATCACAAGCAATTTGCAGGTGTCGGGGTCTTATGTGCTGAAAGAGAGCTACAGTTAGTATGGCTCTGCAAGCAAAATACCCTTGAGAGCATGTAAATGGGCTCTCTGGATTGTGGCCCATATCTTTTATGCTATAATTAAATTCCATCAGATCAGCCACTGTTCTCTAATGTGATTCTGAAAAGAGGTCTAGATATCTGTCAGGCCTTTGAAGATGTTAAATGAGAGTGCATCTACTTTTAGTAGTATTGATTTTCAACATTTAATAAAAAGTAAAAATTTAAAATGCTGCCAGTGAGTGATACAAAATGTTTAAGATGGGAGGGCACATTGAAAGAGATGATGGATTAAGATGTGACACAGAAATAGAAATGGGAGGAAATGGCTGTAATTTGCTTAAACTACAGTGATGTGTTGAATGATGAGATGTTAAAATGGTTATCAAATAATTTAAAATTACAAAGGTCTAAGCTATTAAAGGAATGCATGTAAATTTTGTTTCAAAATTTATCATAAAAGACAAATTTTTATGGACATGGTAACAAAACTTTGAGTGGACATGTACTGGACCTTGGGCTCCAATACCAGTTGGTAAACGTATTCTCTGACAGTTGTCTGATTGCTGGCTCCATCTCATGATTTCTCTGATTATTTTGAAAGTACCAGAATTTAATTGGAAACCATGAGTCAATCTCAATAGCTGAATGGATTCTTAGCCAGTTATAACTATATAAGCAACATAAATTTATCAAATTTTATTCAGAAACTAATTGTTGTTTGAAAGTAATTTTAAATCACTACCTCTCTCTATATATTAGCAGATTATGATGAAACTGAAACTTGATCAGACTGAACAATATGGCTGTCAGTACCACACTTATTAATTTATCCTCTAATTTGTTGATAGTTGCATATAGAGATGGGCATGAACCACATTATGAACTTCAAAAACCCATGAAAATGGCGATGGTGCGATCTCGATCCGGCGGCTCGTGATTGTTCACGGCCAACGAACCAGTGTTCGGAAGAAGCCTGGTTCGGTGCGTTCGGCCGCGGTTCGGGAAGCCAGACACTCAGGTGCCAGCAATCAATTCTCCTGGCAACGGAGCTGGGGGAATGCCTGAACTGTGTCTGCGCTCCTTCTGTTGCCCTGGAAACCCAAATGGAAGCCCAGCTTACCTTGATCGGCAGGTCTTCCTTCCAACCATGGAGCTGCAAAGCAGTTACAAGTTGGGAGAAGAAACCCAGGGGAAGGAGGGGGAAGGGGGTGTCCTGTAGCCACGGGCACTCCAATCTCATCCCTGCAAACCCTGATAGGCAGCTCTGACGGCCAAACACAGACCTCCTGCGTTGCTCAATGTGAACTGTGCTTATAAATAGCCGTGGGATCCCAGGCTGGGTTTCACTTTCAGTGAGCAGTGGAGTGGGACAGAGCTCTTGCTTGCCACTTGCTAGCCTTTGGGGAGAGAGACTGAGAGTATAATTCAGCTTGGCTTTGCGGGATAGGGATCTATCTTCTCTGGTTCCAGGGCTGCTGCCTGGCTCTGGGGCCAAGTTCAGTGGACACCTCAGCTGAGGGCTCACATTGATTTATTGATCAGTGCCTGATCGGGTCAGGTCTGTGGGAGTGGTGGGCTAGGGCTCTAGTCCCTCTTTCCCTCTGGTGCCAGAGCTGCTGCCAGGCATGGGGCCAAGCTCGGCGGGCACCACGGCTGAGGGTTCACATAAGTGCCTGATCTGTTCAGGTCTGTCGGAGTGGTGGGCTAGGGCTCTAGTCCCTCCCCAGCCTCTGGTTCCAGCCTCTGGTTCCTCTGGTTCCAGTGCTGCTGCCTCTGGTTGTTCAAGAGTGCTGTTCCAGCCTCTGGTTCCAGTGCTGCCACCAGGCCCTGGGGCCAAGCTCAGTGGGCACCTCAGCTGAGGGCTCACACAGTGTTATTAGTTCCTGATCTGTTCAGATCTGTGGGAGTGGTGGGCTAGGGCTCCAGTCCCTCCCTCCCCTCCTCTGGTGCCAGGGCTGCTACCAGGCCCTGGGGCCAACCTCAGTGGGCACCTCGGCTGAGGGTTCACACAGTGTTATTAGTGCCTGATCTGTTAAGGTCTGTGGGAGTGGTGGGCTAGGGCTCTAGTCCCTCCCTCCCTCTGGTGCCAGGGCTGCTGCCAGGCCCTGGGGCCAAGCTCAGTGGCCACCGCGGTGGAGGGCACACAGTCATCTCCTTTCCTGTCCTCCTTAATTCTAGTTTGGTGGCACAATGAGTCTTCCTCTTATGTTGGCTGCCAAGGGTGGTTGTGGGGTGAAGTGCGATGGCAGTCCTCCTGGTTCAATTGTGGAAAGCAGTATTGGGTGTGGCTTGGGGGCCGCTGAGAGTCCTCTAACTCCCCCCAATTTACCTGTGTTGGCTGTGGAGGAGGCCAAAGAGGTCTTTGCGCAGGGGGGAGAGAATCTCTCTCAACATTTTGAGGAGGGGTGGGTGGGCGATGGATCTCTGGAGAAATGGTATGTGTGTTATGAAAAATCCCTCCCGTCCCCATCCCAAACTCTCGCTGGTGTCCCCTCCTGAAGTCCACCTCTCACCCCGTCATCCATGTCCAGCCCCACAGTGCAGCCTGTAACCGTTCGCCCTCCTTCCCCTGGGACAGTTAGCAGTCGACGTTACAATGCCTCTGTATGGAGGCACTTTCGGGCCCTTCCTGATGACCCCCCCCCATGTGTTGCGGTGCCATGCCTGTGATGTCCTGGTGCGCAGGGGCAAAAACCCGAAGCACCTGTCTTTGACAGCCCTGACTCCGCACCTGAAGAGGGACCACCCGAGCCTGTCTCCCTCCTCACCCAGTGAAACATCCATTGGGGGGAGAAGGGGGCCACCTGCTCTTCTGAGCGGGGGTCAGTGGGAGGATCACTTTGCCCTGAGGGTGATGCTGGTGAGAGCAGAGCGCTCCAGCAGGCCGCGCTGGCCAAGGTTGTGCCCTCGGGGTCTGGGACAGTGCTGCTTACAACCTCGAGGCTGATGGCTCAGGAGGCAGCTGCCACCGCACTGTTCCTCAGTGGGACCCTCGGGTGAGGACCCACGGTGGCTGGGGGATCAGGCCTCCGATCCGAATGACACATCCTCTTCCTCCCATGCCAAGAATACAAGCACGCTCCTCTTTGGCCTGGTGGTTGCGGGGGGATGTTCCCACTTACCCCCCCACATGACAGGTCCTCTCCCTCCCATCCTTTCCAGCAAGGCAGAAAGGTGGGTGATGCGGCTGATGGCAGCCTTCTTTGGGCACTTGCGCAGCATCTGAAGAACTGTTTCAGATATAGTTCAGCCACACGGTGCCCCCATCCATCACAAACGCAGAGTCTTCTGAGCAGGGGGGAATGGGTCGCTCGACTCATGTCCTTCCTGCAAAGGCAGGAAGGTGGCCGATGTCAGCTGCTGCTGCTGCTGTCACGTTTCCGTCTCCCCCTCTCAGGAACCACTCTGACCCATCCAAACAATGCCTCCTGTCCTGCCCATCCCCAACTTTCCTCAAACACTGGATGGCGGATCAGGTCAGCCCCTGCTTCACGAGGGACTATCCTGTTACTGCTCCCTCCTTGGTTACACAGCTCGATTTCGATCGCACAGCCGATTGTAATGTATAGGGATACAGTCGGTTGACAACGTGGTGGCTCCCCTCTCAACGAGACTGACAGGACCCCTTTCAGCTGGGTGGGAATATGTCCCATATCTCCCGTCCTTTCTGTCAAGGCAGGAAGGTGGGTACTGTTGGCTGCCACCATATTACTCCTCAGTGGGACCCTCGGGTGAGGACCCGTGGCTGCTGGGGGATCTTCCCCCTCCCCTCCTCATGATTGCATGTCCTCTCCCACCCTCTCCGGGAATACCAGCGTGCTCCTCTTTGGCCTGGAGGTTGGGGGGGATCTTCCCACTTACCCCCCACATGACAGGCCCTCTCCCTCCCATCTTTTCCGGGAAGGCAGGAAGGTGTGTACTGTTGGCTTCCGCCACCGCACTGTTCCTCAGTGGGACCCTCGGGTGAGGACTCTTGGATGCTGGGGGATCTTCCCCCTCCCCCTCCTCATGATGACATGTCCTCTCCCTCCCACTCTGGGAATACCAGCGCACTCCTCTTTGGCCTGGAGGTTGGGGGGGGATCTTCCCACTTACCCCCACATGACAGGTCCTCTCTCTCCCATCCTTTCCGGCAAGGCAGGAAGGTGTGTACTGTTGGTTGCCGCACTGTTCCTCAGTGGGACCTTTGGATGAGGACTTGCGGATGCTGAGGGATATTCCCCCTCCCTGATGATGACATGTCCTCTCCCTCCCATCCTTTCCAGCAAGGCAGGAAGGTGGGTACTGTCGGCTGCTGTCGAAATTTTCCTTAGTGGGACCCTGAGGTGAGGACTCGCAGTTGCCAGGGGGATCAGGCCCCCGTCCGAATGTCATCTCATCTCCCACCGATGCCGGGAATACCAGTGCACTCCTGTTCGGCCTGGCAGGTGGGTAGATGGGGGGTGCCACTGGCGAGCGGCCCACCCCCCACCCCCTGAGGGGAGGTGGCTCGCCTCTGCCTCCCTGTGCCCACCAGGCCTGGCGGCCTCCGCCACTACACACCTTCCGACCTGCATCTGGAAAACTAGCGCACTCCTCTTTGGTCTGGCGGATGGGCACATGGGGGATGCCACTGGTGAGCGGCCAGACCCCTGCCTCCTGAGGGGAGGCGGCTCGCTTCTGTCTCCCCGTGCCCACCAGGACTGGTGGCTGCCACCACAACACACCTTCTCGCCTGCTCCGGGAATACCAGCACGCTCCTCTTTGGCCTGGCTGGCAGGCACATGGGAGGTGCCACCGGATAGCGGCCAACCCCCCCGCCCCCTGAGGGAAGGTGGCTCGTCGCCTTCTCCCCATGCCTGCCAGGCCTGGTGGCCGCCAGCATCAACCACATTCCTGCCCTCACTGGGAATACCAGTGTGCTCCTCTCTGGCCTGGTGGGTGGGCACATTGGGGCGCCGCTGGCGAGCAGCCAAACCCCCCCGCCGCCTGAGGGGAGGCGGCTCATTACCGCCTCCTCATGCCCGCCAGGCCCGGTGGCCGCCATCAGCACCCACCTTCTGTACACTGGGCCAACGTCAGCCGGTGGCTCTAATTTTATCAAGTGGGAGTTTTCTGGGGGCCTTCGATTGGAGAGGGTGTAATTCCAAGATCCCTTTTTCAATCTTGTCCAAACTTGGGTGATGGCTGTAGGAGAGCCTGCAAAAGACTCCCCGGGAATATGGGCTCTGTAAGTGTCACGGGTGCCATTCTGCACCCAACGAACCACGAACCACAAACTGGTTCGGCAACAGAAAATGTTAGTTGCAGTTCGCGATCTTGGGATCGTTGTGGGCACCGAACTGCGAACTGCTGGTTCGTTAATTTTTTTTGGTTCGCGCCCATGTCTAGTTACATACTTATAATTGCTTTCACTTCTTCAAAAACTTTTTCCTCTGATCATTAACACCCCTCATTTGGTTTGTCATCTTTCCTCCAATGTAGAGCCTGAGACAGATGCCCTGTTGCCCATTGGCCTAAGACTGCACTTGTTCTGGAATTACTCAGAATAAGAAGACAACATAATGAGAATACTGTTTATTGCTCTGACACCTAGGATGAAAATATCAGGACCACTTGTGGGGTAACAGCTGATCTGCTTAAATTAAAACACTTTCTCTCCCATATTGTGTGGGTTACCCTGTCCATGGGTAGCCTTTGCAGTATACTAGCATTTGTACAAATCTATCCTAGTTCAAACATCAGCATGGCAGTGCTGCCACACCTTACTTTTTGTTTCCTGCACAGATAACACGTAGTAAGAGGTATGGATAAACCTCTTGGATACAAACTTTATCATGGTGAGGGGGTTTGAGGGTGTGAATGAAACTGAGAACAATACTGTTAGAAGGACAGACTCAGTTAAGAGTCTATACTCCTAGCAGAGTCTGTTAAGGTGGAATGGTCAAAGCTGAGACACCAGACTAAGTATCTACCAAATCAATGGTCACATTAGCAGAAGAGAACTGACAGTTCCAGTAGTGATGGGGGCAGAGGAATCCTTGAGGGATAGCTACTGGGCAGCAGCAGTAGTGGAAGGTGATGCTGATGGAGGATCTTTCACAGACAATGGCAGTGACACTTCTGCCAACCCTGATTAGTACTGCACCAAAACTCTATGATGAGACAATCCAAAATTAAAGAAAATATAGTGCTGGAAGATAGCCTCCCCCCCCCCCAAAGCTGGGATGGTGCTCAATTAAATAGTAGGAAAGAGCAGAGGATAAGTATGAATAGTGGTGTTCTTAATGATGGGACTGAATTAAATCTAAAAGGACATCCAGTTTCTGAAGTGAATATATAGAAAAGATATGTCCAAAGCTGTGCAACACATACAATAAGAACATAGAACGTGAGAAGTATGAATCCAGGTAACCTTGAAATCATAATACAAGAAATGGAACATTTAAACATTGTAATTCTGGGTGTGAGTGAACTAAAGTGGACTGGATTGAGACGTTTTCAGTCAGAAAATTTCAAAGTGTTTTACTCTAGAAATGACAAACTCAAAATAAACTGTAATAGTGAGGTGAGATGTAGCAGAAGCAATCAAGAGCTATAAGTCTGACTAATTAATATCAATAAGACTTCATGGATAGGCATTAACAACCATCATTCAAATTTATGCCCCAACCACAGATGCTGAAAATGAAAACACTGAAAGATTTTATACAAGTGTTTAAGAAGAAATTGATCATATGCCTAAACGAGATATGCAGATAATCATAGGTGACTGGAAAGCAAAAGTAGGAGGCAGAGGAGAATCAAACATTGATAGAAAATTTGGTCTAAGATCACAAAATGAAGCATTGGCTCAATTATCCACCAAGAGGGAGACTGCAACCAAGAAATCAAAAGAAGATGGAAACTTGAAAGGGCAGCCATGAAGGAACTAGAAAAGATCCTTAAGGATAAGGATGTCTCTCTGGAGACCAAGATAATTCATACTATGTTACTCCCCATTACTATGTGTGGATGTGAAAGTTGGACAGTGAAGAAAGCTGACAGGAAGAAAATTGATTCATTTGGAGTGTGATGCTGGAGGAGAGTTTTCTGCCTCTCATGGATGGCCAAAAAGACAAGTGGCTTTTGGATCAAATAAAGCCTGAATTCTTCCTAGAAGCTAAATTGACAAAACTGAGGCTATATTACTTTGGTCAAATCATAAGAAGGCAAGACTCACTGGAAAAGTCAACAATGCTAAGAAAAGTTGAAGACAGTAGGAAAAGAGGAAGACCCAAAAATAGACTCAGGATGGAAGATGTGGCTTGACTCAGTAAAGGAAGCCACATCCTCCAGTTTGCAATATCTGAGCAAGTCTGTTCATGATAGGACATTCTGGAATGTTATGTTCATAAGGGTCACCATATGCCAGAAGTGACTTGATGACACATAATGCACACGCAAGACATGTGGAGTCTAACCATCATCTCCCCTTTTTGGTCAGAATTAGCGTTCCAGCATCATTACCCTCACTCCTTTCCCTACTCCCTGGATCCAGTTAGCCATGGGCATCTTTATTGTTATAGGAATTGTTAGATGTCTCAGGATATTCTCCAAATCTTTACTTTTATGAAACTGAACCTACACCATTTCTGCTTATTTCATATGTAGGTGAGGGCAATATATACTTAAGCCATTGAGACCTTTAATGCTAAGGTACAAATTCTGTATGGGACGGGTATTTGGATTGGTGGTGTTTCTGAAGCTCTTGATTATCTACTTCTGTTCTATCTTCACTGAATTTCTGGAGTACCATATTGTGTGGTGGGAAAAGCATTAAGAATGCAGTTTGCATAATGTTCGCTGGAATCTAAAGCTTCCTTCTTTTAATCTGAAACTAAATTCCCTTTTCTCAGTATCAAACTGCTATCAAGGCCTTTTACATCTTTTGAGGGAAGACGTATATATGTCTCAGGGTAAAGATGGTGGATAGCAAATTCGAGTGCCTCGAGTATCTCTCCCTCACTATGATACAAAAATGTGGCCTCTAACGAAGCACTGAAAGAGATTTTTAAAAAGGGTAATAGTAACTCAGTTGCAAGTGTGTCGGGCATGCTACACCTTAGAGCTTGGAATTCCCTCCCTGTTAGACTTCTCCCATACTTAAAATGCCTTACTATTCCTAGCAACTGCCATACATTCATGCTTGGCAAAGTGAATGTTCTGCCCACAGCTGAATTGATTTTCTCATGCTCCATTTTTAGGCTGCCTTTACTCTTCTGCTTCTGGCATGATTGAGTTCATTGATCAGGTTTGTTATTTTTGTGAACACTGGTCTTCATTTTGGGATCTTTGGACCCTTCCTATTTTGAACAAATACCATCTAGTTATTGAGCCTCAAGTAGTATCTTTTTAGCTGGCTAATGTTAACCCTGAAATTATGCAATCTATAGCCAAGTTTGTATGCATTGTAGTATCCTTGAGACATTTCTTTGTTATGGGATGATTATGTATTGTTAGTACAATTTTATTTATTTGTTATTCTCTGCTTGTGATTTACATATAATCTATGATCTTATAAATATTGTACTGTTTTGTTAAGATCTAAGGTTGAAGGAACTTATTGTTAATAAAGGAAATGATTTCCTAGTTAGGATCTAACAAGTCCCATAAGAATCAGTCCGGAATAATACCAGACCCTGGGGAGGGGAACAGCACTCACTTTTTTTTTCTATTTGTGCATGCATGCAGAGCACACGCACACTCCCACCCCAGCATGATGATGTCACTACCAGGTGCCCAGGCTGGCTGGCCACTTGTGAGTGGCACTATGCAGCCACAGGAGGCCAGGTGGATGGGGTGGCCACTCCCACCAGTGCTGCACAGGAGAAAGGGTGCCCAGGTTGGCTGGCCACTGCCCAGACCAGTGCCATTGCTCAGGAGGCTGGGTGGGTGGGCTGGTCACTCATGCTGGCACTATGTAGCCATAGAAGGCTGGCAGGCAGGTCATTCTGCTACCAAAGGCTGATGGCATTGCTCAGGAGACTGGGCAGCTGGGCTAAGCAGGCAAGCTGCCTGAAAGCAGGGAGGAGGGAGAGGAGGTGGCACCAGGTGTATGGTATTTGGAAAATATTTTACCCAGACAGTCCACAAAAATACCAGACTATCCAGATGAAAACCGAACAGTTGGCAACCCTTGTTACCGAAGGGGCCAACACAAAGGTAGTAAAGTTTAACTGCTGCCTCCTCCCCTTTCAGATGTTTGTCTGCATGAACTGAAGAGGGGCTTAATGTGGTTCACAGAGGTCAAACTGATGGCACTGAATATAAGTTAAGTACATAAACGAAAAGCACACACTGCATTTGCAAACACAAGAGACTGCGAAAGCATAAAAAGAAACATGAATAAAATGCAAATCCACTAATCCCTGATGCTTATTTATCCCTACAAATGGTAATTAGAGATAGGCCATATTATTCTTTGTGCTGCCAGTAATCTGAAATCATCCATCACTTTGATTTCAGTATCTAGGACTCATCTCCTGGTGACTTCATTACCATGTGCTCAAGAAGTGCTCCCTCCTCCTTGGTGTGTGAAAGGGCCAGGAGGAAAACGTAAAGGAGCTTCATGAACATGCTCAACAGACTCTCCTTTCCTTCCTGTCTGCAGTGTCACTCTGTCTTTGGCCTCCAGAAGCAAAATAACTCAGGTGTGACTGCGCCAGCTCTACAACACCCCACCCCAATAGTTGTTTCTCCACTTTCCTCCTGCTAGTCAGTTTGTACTCATGTCCTTGCATAGAGTACAAACCAAAATATCATCCTTTGGGGCTGCAAATCTTGGCATTATTTTTTGGGACGTAAGGCATTTCACCATAACCTCAATTTCTGTACATAGCAGATCCTGAGCTTGGAAAAGGAAGCCGAGGAAAATAGATGGGAGAACTCAAAGGTTCCTCCCCATAATCTCTCTTAAAGATATAGAATTATCACAATTATGAAAGAACCTCCATCTTGATTTAAAATTGACTTACAACCCCTCATGCCTTACAAAAAAAAATACTTCACACTTAGCAGCACTCCGTATGTCAGTCACAATATTTCAGACCTCTTAATTTGTACATTTCTCCAAAGTCAAAGAACATTCCCATTAGTTGCTCCAGAAGCAGTTTACTAACACAAAGATGCTGCATATGTTTGGGAGAATGCAAAGGATAAGAGGCAAGTGTCATTACACTCTACCTTATATGCTTTTACTAGATGTTTTGTGAGGCTTGTCTAAAACTCATCCTCTAGGATCTACTAAAGAAGGAGTGTGCTGCCACAGAGCTGTATGAGCTATTTCTCCTTTGATGTAGAGGCCACTTTTACAGGGATTGCTTAAGTGAGAAGACCCTAGGCACAAGTCTGTTACTGTTACTCTTTTGGTATGAGAGTATTTCCAACCTAACCCAGTATCCCCATCTTTTCAGACATTACTCTCCTTTTCAGACATTATTTAGTTGTCTTGGCATTTGGGGTTATTGCTGTCCTCACTAAACTCTACCACCTCATAGCATTTATACAACAATAAATATATTTTAACAAACACAGTTATGCAGTTATGAAAAATCCAAGCAATTTAGAAAAGAAACCAAAAGATAAAAATAATTGTAACTTCTCTATTCTAGTTGTTCACGACGAATTGCTACTTCACTGGGGACTTATCTGGAGAGCAGGATGTGAACGGTATGGAAAGAGACAATGTCTGAGAGACAGCCCCAAATGCATTTTTGCCATTTCCTACATGTGACTAATCCATCATAACGTCATGGCAATTTGGAGACCAGTTTGTAATTTATAGGTAGCTAGATTATCAAAGTGTATCCAACAAGCAGGTTTTTTATCCCAGCAAATTCCATTTCTTTTTTTTCCCTTTCAGATTGTAGCATATAGCAACAGAATACTCAAAAATTATGGAAGAAAAGCTTTAACAGTAGGATGGTTAAACTCTGAAATATAACAATAATTAAAGTCAGTAATTAAATGTAAGCATCTAATGCAAGAGAAAACATCCTGCTCATTTCCATGCACCTGTTTGCGTAACTACATTATATGTTGAACAGTCTCAGTGACAGAACATGTGATGAGCTCTGGCTGAGGATAAAGCTTAGTACAGTAAGCTTTGTTAACCAGCATCCATGCAGAATGGGAGTTGCCAGTTAAACAGTAAGTGTTAGTTAGCGAAGCTTTTACAAAGCAGCAGAGGGGCAGTTGTGCCAAGTGGGTGGTAGCCATGCCCAGGATCCTCAGTATGCTCTGGTGCTGCTGCTAGCTAGTGTGTCCACCCTTGCAACCAGGGCTGTGTTATTCATAAGGCTGTCTAGGCTGAAGCCCCACAGGGAATAGAGGCCCGTCACGTTTTTTTGCTGAGGCACTGTTACCTGTGCCCTAGGGCTCCAATAGTTAAAGACACTTTGCACTCTGTGCTATAGCAATCCATATATATACTCTCAGATATTTATATATATTACTTTAATGCTATATTGTAGTGGAGTGAAAGATTGACGTGCCGGAGGGGGCCTAACATACCTGAAAGCCTAGGGGCCCGGCCATGGGTTAATATGGTCCTGCTTGCAGCACTGCTAAGTAGGCAGCTGCCTGCTTACCTCCACCAGGCTAGGTGGACTGGGCTGTGAGCATGCCCATTAACTGAGTTTTCTAGTTAACTGAGGACCAGTTAACAAGCTTGCACTGTATGTCCTTTTTAAACAAACAAACAAACAAAGATCCAAAGCATAATTTTATTCTAAAAATCTTAGAATTTGGTACATTTCGCACTCGGTTTTTAGAGCGCGTTTGTACCTGTTCCACATCCCATGTTTGCAAGGTTTTCACACTTAAAAGCAGTCATGGGATGCAGTCCCGCTTTTTGTCCTCTGTATCCCCGATTTTTCTCCCTGCGGACATACCCCGATGTTTTTTTAAGTTCGCTGCTGACTGGCAGCTGGCCCGCATTTTACTAATGTGAACACTTTTGCCTCCTTTTTGCTTCTCTCCCCCCCCTCTCCTTTTCACTGGGAGCTGATTGGTTTGTGCAGAATTAACCACTCCCACCCTCCTCAGCTCTCTGAACTCCTTGTCCACCATTTTTTTTAGTAAAGCGAGCTGAGGGTCATAAGGCTGCTTCTTCGTTGGTTTGCTTCCTCCCAGTATGCATGCTGTTTTATTTTTTTTCAAAAGCCAGGAATGATTCCTAAGCTTGCTGCTAATTCCCTGCTAGCTTTAAAATCAAGGAAAGTGTTAAATAGCTGCTTTCTCCTTCCTCCCTTAGGGTATGCACACACATTCTTTTTTTTTTAAAGACAAGAATGGGTTGCAACGTTGTAATGTTCCTGCACTTTCTTCCTGGCTTTAAAATCAAGGAAAGTGTTAAATAGCTGCTTTCTCCTTCCTCCCTTAGGGTATGCACACACATTCTTTTTTTTTTAAAGACAAGAATGGGTTGCAACGTTGTAATGTTCCTGCACTTTCTTCCTGGCTTTAAAAGCCAGGAAAGGATTAAATGGCTACTTTTCCCTCGCTCCCAGGCATGTTTCAGACTTTGCCAAAGAGGGGGGGAAAACCCAAGCATTTTGCACAGCCCTTTGGAAACAAGCCTCTGCTTCCTGGGAGGAGATTAATCGGCAGCATTTGAACCCTTTTCCTGGCTTGATTTAAAAAAATGAGAGTGGTACATGTTTTCCCCCAGAACTCTGCCACCAATTGCCTCTCCGGTGGGCAGGGGACAGCCCAATCAGCAAAAAGGGGGGAAGGGTTCCAACATTGCAATGTTACTACGCATCCTGATTTTTTTTTTAAAAAGTATGACGTGAATTGCAAGGCCCCAAAAGCCCAAAATTGCACCGAGGTTTTGAAATGAAGCACAGACACCAAATCGAAATTGCAGTGGACAGTGTGAAATGAACAGGTGCAATGCCGAAGCCACTGCGATTGGGACGAATGCTCATAAATGGCGGTTTAAACCGTAAGTGTGAAAAGGGCCTTTGTTTCACTTGTGTAACACACTTGCTCCAAATATTTCAGAGGAACTTAAATATGATTCCTAGGAGGTCCTCCATCTACATGATGATCATGGCCAGAGTTTATCATCTTCAACAGCAAAAACATTTCATGCATCTTGAGGCTGTTGGGACAAATCCTACATGGCTGTTGGGACAAAGCCTACATGATATACTGAGCATAGGTGAAATTGTAATGCATGCATCTACCAACAGCTGCAACTTAACTGTTCGCAAAATCAAAAGCAGCACAATGAACCAATGTAGTGCCGTATCAGACTTTTCACCAAATTCAACCTGTGAAAAATATCCATATGGAACTGTACCACTCACAGCACACAACCATTAAGCCAACCACAGGACAAAAAGCACACATTAGCACTTTTTAACATCTTCTCAAAGCAGCAGAAGCAACACAAAACATAATATGTACAAGGCAGGCAGTATCACAATAAACCAAAACACAATGAACAATGAAAAATACACATTTTTTATTTATTAAGCCAAATTTTTAGCAGCTGTGTACATTGCAACATATACTATATTCTGGTTAAAATGTATGTGCTGCAGGTTAAGATGGATCCTAAGGCTTGCAGTTATTTAAAGCTTCTGCTTATATATAGTATATAATCAATTCACAACACAGTAGTTTAAAATTCATAACTTCAATTGCAGGTAAAGACCTGCTGTAGAGTAACAATATTTTAGTCCAGTGGCACAAAGATCAGCAAGATTTTTAGAGTGTAAGCTTTTGAGAGTCAGAGCTCCCTTCTTCAGACATGGTAGTTAACAACAACAACATTTGATTTATATACGGCCCTTCAGGACAACTTAATGCCCACCCAGAGCAGTTTACAAAGTATGTTATTATTATCCCCACAACAAATGCCCTGTGAGGTGGGTGAGGCTGAAAGAGGTCCAGAGAACTGTGACTAGTCCAAGGTCACCCAGCTGGCTTCAAGTGGAGGAGTGGGGAATCAAACCCGGCTCTCCAGATTAGAGTCCTGCGCTCTTAACCACAACAACAAACTGGATTGCAAATCAGCAGTCTGCTAGTTTAAATGTAACTACTGTCATGAGCTCACTAGGCGGCCTTGGGTAAGCCACTCCTCTCAGCTTCAGTTGTCCAGCTATTTTGTGGGAATTCTAATGATATACTGACTTCGTTCACTGCTTTGAGTGGGGCACTAATCTGTTTAGAAGAGTGGTATACAAGTGTTGATATTATTAAGTTTTATTATTACTAAGTGCATCATACATGCATTATTTTATAGATTTGTCTAGGAAACAGCATTTGCTGTAAAATATCTCAATGGACAAAAAAAGTTAATGAACATATGAAGTGAAAGAATATAAAATGTGAATTAACATATTTCACAAACAAACTAGTATGCAGATGAAAATTAGCATATGTGGTGATTATATAACATTGAAATTATGCAGACATTACATAAGATGAAACCAGAGATTTTTTTTTAAGCTAGAGAAGATGTAATTTTAAAATAATTATTGTGCCTGAGAGACTTCAGCTATTTTCTACTGAAAACATGTAATTTGACTTAGATTTCCTGGAGAAAACTCTGAGTATCTTTCCCCCACTTTCTTGGAATTTTGTACCTGCAATACTTCAGCTTCAGTCATAAGAGGTGACAATAACTCAGTATAATTTTTGCGGTTGGGTTTAAAATAAGAAACATCTGCAGAGTGATTTTTCCTGTGCATTTGTTGAATATCATACGTTTTAAAAGGCAAATATTCTGGTATTCAGTGATGCTGTAAAATCATACTAAAATAGGTTCTTAAAACTACTTTCTGAATATTTAATCAAAATCATCTAACAACTTTCGAATGAAAGTAAAGTTTTCCTTAAACAAGTAGTGTGGTCCATTGTTCATCTTTGTGGCTTCTATGCCATCCCACCCTGGGACTGCACATGTGCAGGCCAGCCATGAAAATGATTTCCAGAGCTTTCTAGAAGATTAGGAGTGCTCCTCCTCCCCTTGATACTTTCTCTCCAAAAGCATCACAAGACCAGGAGGAGGGGTGCTATTTCTTCAGCAACCTTTTTGGTGCCACAGAGAGAGGATCTCCATTGCTTTTCTCCACATCATCCTCATCTCATCCTTGAGGCTGAGGAGACTTTCATCATGGCTTAAGAGGGGCCTCTTCAAGAAAGTGCTGGCTGTGCCTTTAAAATTATGCTGAAAAACATCAATTCTGTGTGCCTTGTCTACCTGGGAATGCCAAGAGAGAGCTGCCTGCTCTTTTGCCTTTTTTGCACAGGTGATATTTCCCCCCTTTGGCCCCATACCTCTTCTGGGTTTCTTCCAAATTCTAGATGATTGCCTGAGAGGCTTCGGATTTCAATGCAGGATTTCAAGGAAGAGAACCGCTGAAGCGCCACATTGAAATCTGAAAGGGAAGTTAAGTGTCCAGTTAAGTGGGGGCCAAAAGCAACAAAAAAGGTGTTTCTATCACCAATTTACCTTGAAAGCATGATCTGACTGAGCCTCCTCAGAACAGCTCTTTCTCAAAGGCTGTGGTGTTGTGGCAGTCTAATGAAAGGCACCTGCCCCCTCCCTAGCACCCTCGAATACCAAGAGCTATGTCCAGATGTATGGCCTGACAGAGCCCTCAATTCAGAAACTCTTTCCCAAAGTCTTTGCTTGCATGCTTGCTTGAATAAAGGCTCCTCAGCTGCTTTTGTTTACAATAGAGATTATAAGCCTGCATCTCTAACCCCAACCCTTTTTGAAGACAGTTTTTCCTGTCTGTTCTATATAAGGCCACACTTCCTTTTTCCTACCAGGGAATGGTGCTGGTACTCAATCTTGTTGTTGCAAGCAAGTTCTAGCAGTCATTTAGGAATGTGCAGAGGGATATACATACTAGAAGGACAGACTTCACCTTAGCAAAAGTTACTTATCTAAATTATGTTCAGCAGAGGTTAGTTCAAAATAACGCATTTGCACAGAAGTTTTTTTCCTGTTGCTACAGAAGTGCCTTTGAATTTCATTTTTATATGTCGAATATAAGTATATATTATTAGTCATATTTTAATATAAACTGTTTTGCAGACTGTTTTGCAGTACCACTTAATTTTTTCACATTCAGACACACCTTCCCAGCTTGTGAAGCATTTAGCTTTGCAGCCTTATTGCAAGGTGGGAAAATTATGTTGCATGAGAGTCAAAGTGAATGAATGAGAGAGAGAGAGAGAGAGAGAGAGAGAGAGAGACTATCAGGCTGATTATAAATATATTTATTTGGAATGTTCCCATAATACGCACAAAAAGTAGAGCAACCATATGAAATCTTTCAACTGAAAATTACAATTTTTGAGGTTATGAATGTTTTATTACATGGGCGGGGGTGGGGGGGTTGGTGGGAAGGAAGTAGAATGGAAACATGGAAGTTGTTGTTTGGCTGCTCACTTTGGAGCAACAGCTACTTTCCCCAGTAACAAGATGCTTGATTAAATCAAGCCTAAGTTCTCTCATTCAGTATTGTTCAATAGAAAGGGATACAGAAAGTAGTTAGGTGGCAGTAGTAGTACACATATCAACATCCTGACAATGGATTGTTTTGTATCCACCCTGGGGGTATGGGGGTGGGAGGTAGTTGTGAATTTCCTGCAGTGTGCAGGGAGTTGGACTCAATGACTTTGGGGGGGGGGTCACTTCCAACCCTATGATTCTGTGATTCTAAAATGTTTGAATGTGCAAGGGAATTATTTTTGCCAATACTCCCCTCTTCTGGCAGAACTCAGACACCCCCTGGAAACTATTCCTAATGGTACTCCATCCTCCAGAAGAAGGACTTCAGGGGGCATTTTGGGATTCAGAGGCAGTCAGGGAAATATTCTTCCATCTTTTGAAATTTTAAGTGTGTTACCATTTCCACCAAACATTAAGTTTAAGTAGCCACCCTGTCTGATTTCATAATACAAGAAAGGATTAAATGGTTCCTTTTCCCTCCTTCCCAGCCATGTTTCAGGCTTTGAAAAAGAGGGGGGGAAACCAAGTGTTTTGCACAGTCCTTTCAAAACAAAGTGGCAGGGAAGCTGCTGCTTCATTCCCTCCCTGCTTGCAATGTTATAGTGTTACAACATTACAAGCCTTTCTTGCTTTAAAAAAAAAAAGAGAATGTGCATACCTCAAAGGAGGAAGGGAAAAACCAGCCATTTAACCCTTTCCTGGCTTTTAAAGCCAGCAGGGAATAAGCAAACTCCTGCAAACATGGGAAGCAGAACTGATATTGAAACGCTTTAAAGTCTCAGTGTGAAAAGGACCTCAGTTGATAGCAGAGGGATGCCCCTCCCCTCAGCTGAATAAAGCAGCAGGCATTTGAAAACAGCAACACTTTTCTTGCCAGGCAAGAAAAGTATTACTGCTTTCAAGCTGGCAGCTTTTTTCAGCTGATGTGGAATTCCCCTCCCATCTGCTGAAAAGCGGCAGACATTTAAAAGGGAGAAACTGGAAATGCAAACCCCTATTCTGCAGACCTTCTGCTGCCCTAGAAGTGATGTTTTCAGGAACCGAACGAACCAGTTCATGAACTGGGGCAAGTTTGTGAAAGTTCATGGTTCATGAAATGTGAAATGGTTCAGATTTTTCCTGGTTCGTGCCCATCTCTAGTTGATAGAGAACTTCTTTCATATTCCTACAGTGATTTCTTTGTCCTGTGAGGCAAATTGCTGCTTAGGCATTAGACCTCCACTCTCAGAACTTGGGCACACTGATGCAATTTAGCCTTTGGTTAGGAATAGGCACAACAAGAACAAAATAAGTATTGTAAGCTTCATTTTACTACATTTTTAATGGTCTGACTTAATTACATTTTTAATTTACTACTGCAACAGTTGTACGTGGTACACATACTGACTCTAACATTTTAACATGGTTAAAAATGATCCATAGGCAACTGATATGTGTTTTGTAATCCCAGTCTTACAAAGTTTCTAGGCAATTTGAGGGAGGTATTTGCCAACTAGTACTGATTATAGAAACCATATATCTCTCTGCCAAATAAATAAATGTAGATTGATTTTCATCCATTAATGGGGCTTTTCTCTAGTGAGATAATTAAATTCTGAACACTTTGTTAATATAAAATAGCTAAATATGGAAATTGAGGTGAAAATTGTATTTGAGGCTGAATTAGTATATTGGCCTTCAGTACATATTAGGCTTGATTTCTTTCTAAAGTGTTTGTTTAAGTATTTCCTTCCTGGTGACCTTTAATGAGCGAACTTTCAATTCCTGATTTTTTCCAGTTATAACTCAGACCACCATTAAGCTAGACTTTGGGCTCTCTTATGCATAAAAACATGTTCAAACCATTTGATGGTGGTACAAATCCGTGCTGTAGGGGCATACATTTAAACATTTCCACATTTCCACATAGTCAGCATGTTACAATGCAGAAAGATGCCAGTTCTGTTAGAAAGACTCAAGAAATCAGCATAGGGTTGCCATCCAGCCAGGAGTCTGGATGGTTGGGGATATCGGGGGGGGGGGGGAGCCATAGGGCTATGGTGTAACATCGCTTACAGGGAACTTCCAAAATGACATCAAGCCTCTAGGAATCATCAGAATCTCAGTGATAAAACCACAGCATTTCTTGTGATTCCTAGAGATGAATAACATCACTTCTGGGTTCTCTCTGGAAGTTATTGTGTTGCAATACCAGGCTGGAAATATAGGCATTATATGTAAAGTCTGTCAGGAAACCTTACTTCCTAGAAATTCTGGTTATTTTTTGCACATGATGTATTTAAAGCCAAGCATAAGTAATATCCAGCTATATCTTCCTTCCTTCCTTCCTTCCTTCCTTCCTTCCTTCCTTCCTTCCTTCCTTCCTAGATGTAATTTAATGCATACAGTTGGAAAGTGTGAAGTGCATTGATAAAAACAATATGAAGAACTAAGATATGTGGTTTTTTAAACTAAGTTAGTAGCACATACAACTGAAATGTAGTTGAATCAATGAGTAGGTTTCACTGTAAATACCCTTAATTATTTTAAAACTTTTAAAAAGGGAATGTATTGACATACTTATTTAAATTAAATTAAAACACATCTTGAATATTGTATAGCTCTATACCTCAAGAAGGAAGGAAGACAGCATGATATAGTCTGATCTTGTCAGATCTCAGAAGCTAAGCAGGGTCAGTACTTAGATGGGCTACCATCAAGGAAGACTCTGCAGAGAAAGGCAATGGAAAACCACCTCTGCTTTTCACTTGCCTTGAAATATTGCTGAGGTCTCCATTTGGTTGCAACTTGATGGCACATGTGCACACATGCACATACCTCAGGAAAAAAACATAGTAGATTGAAATAATACTAAGTGGCAAAATAAATGACAAGACCAAGGGTATGGCAGCTGTGATCCAGGAATGCTGAAACTTTCAATTAGAGATGGGCACAGACCGGGAGGCGGCTACGGACCACCAGTTTGGGGTTCGTGGACTTCCACGGACCACGGACTTTTTAACAGACCGGCCCAGTTCAAGAACCGGTTTGATTCAGAAAGGCCTTGTTTTTTCCACAGATTTTCACTTGAGTAGACTTTCCCCACCAAAGGTTCTCATGTAACACTCCTTGATCATCACTTTTCCAAAGAGACAAACAACAACTTCCCCTCCCCTATTCTGACTGACCCTTACTCATCCTTGGTGGAAGGAGGGAGACTTGTGCTCCTGTCCAGGAGAGGTGGCTGCCCACAAAACCCACCTACATGGGGTTGCATCAGCAGGAGATGCCCTCCCTGGGGGCAGAGAGACCAACTCCCCATGATGGGAAATGAATGGATGTACTTGAGTGAAAGCCAACTCCGCAACAGGAGATCATGTAGCAATTCAAAGGCCCCTTGCTGGAATGGAAGGCACGGGAGGGATGGAAAGGATGTCTTCCACACCTCGAGGGAAGGAGACTTATGCTACCCTGTTCAGAGGGAGCCTCTTTGGGCAGTGGACAACGAGTCCCACCTCAGTGACGTGGTGTGTCTGCTTGCTTGGGTTAGGGGCAGGGCTCTGACCTGGGCCACTGTCCTACTTGTCACTGGACTTTGAGGACTGAGCCTCAGAGGGGCCTTGCGCTCGCAGGAGCAGGATGGTTGCCAATGACACCCACTTCACCGAACGTAGTGGAGTCAACAAAGGAAGGACACGCGGGCACTGCGGACCCCTCCCCCACACCTGGGGGAAGGGAGAAGAAGCAGACTCCCCAGTTGGATGGGGCCCTTGTGCTCACAGGAGCAGGAAAGTCACCAACAACACGCACTTCACTGAACCGAATGTGTGCAGGCCAGCAGCAGCCCCCCTGCACCTCAAAAGCCAGGCAGGAAATCTCCCCCCAAGTCACACACTGTTTAGAGATTGAAAGGCTTAGAAGGAAGTGAAGCAGAGAGCCCCCCCCCCAAACGAGCTGCCAGTCGTCCTAGAGTGGGTGTTTCACAGAGGCCAGTAGCAGCCTGCCCTTCACCTCAAAAGCCGGGCAGGAAATGTCCCCCCAAGTCACCCACTATTTAGGGAGTGAAAGGCTTAGAAAGAAGTGAAGCAGAGAGCCCTCCAAAGTGTGCTGCCGGTCGTCAGAGAGTGGGTGTTTCACAAAGGCCAGCAGCAGCCTGCCCTTCTTCTCAAAAGCCAGGCAGGAAATCTCCCATCAAGTCACGCACTATTTAGGGATTGAAAGGCCTTGAAAGAAGTGAAGCAGAGAGCCCCCCCAAAGCATGCTGCCAGTTGTCCAAGAGTGGGTGTTTCACAGAGGCCAGCAGCAGCCCCCCTGCACCTCAAAAGCCAGGCAGGAAATGTCCCCCCAAGTCACCCACTATTGAGGGAGTGAAAAAGGCTTTGAAAGAAGTGAAGCAGACAGAGCCCCCCAAAACGTGCTGCCAGTGGTCCCAGAGAGTAGGTGTTTCACAGAGGCCAGTAGCAGTCTCCCCCTGCACCTCAAAAGCCAGGCAGGAAATCTCCCCCCAAGTCACCCACTATTTAGGGATTGAAAGGCAGAAAGAAGTGAAGCAGAGAGCCCCCCAAAGGGTGCTGCCAGTCGTCCTAGAGTGGGTGTTTCACAGTGGCCAGCAGCAGCCCCCCTGCACGTCAAAAGCCAGGCAGGGAATCTCCCCCCAAGTCACCCACTATTTAGGGAGTGAAAGGCTTTGAAACAAGTGAAGCAGAGAGCCCTCCAAAACGTGCTGCCAGTCATCCAAGAGTGGGTGTTTCACAGAGGCCAGCAGCAGCCTCCCTGCACCTCAAAAGCCAGGCAGGAAATCTCCCCCCAAGTCACCCACTATTTAGGGAGTGAAAGGCTTAGAAAGAAGTGAAGCAGAGAGCCCCCCAAAGCGTGCTGCTGGTCGTCATATGAGGCAGAGAGAACATCCAAGACATATAAACTCTGGGTATCCAACGGGAGCAGGAGACACAAGAGTTAACCAGTTAGGTCAGTTAAACCAGGTAGATACCTCCCAATTTGCTTCATGTTCCATGAGCCTAATATAGATTTTCAAGGTCTCTCTGCCTTGAATAACTTGCCTTAGATAACTCCCCCTTTTCAACTGGATTCAACCAGCTTAATTTGGCTCACCATCACATATTGGCCCCTGGCCCATTTTATGTGATCTTCCATCATAACTTGTTAAACATTTCTGCTTTTAACCACTTGGCCATAATCTTCCATTTTATTAATTGGCAAATCCTTTCTATCTCTTCTTCACACTTTGTTTGTCCCTCTTGCTGTTTATTCTCACCCCATTCATGTTATTCCAGGAACCTTTGACCTTATCTCAGTTCCATACTTCACATATGCTTCCTTTTGTTCCAATATCTTCTTTAGTGATGACCCAATACACACAATGGATGTATTACAATCTGTATATCTATATATTTAAGAGTAATTCATCAGAGGAATTGGCTGCCAAGGTGTGTGGTGGGTTCCACCTGATTGGCAGTCTTCAAGGAGCCGCTAGACGGATAATTGTCGGGGATGCTTTATGCTGTTCCTGCATTGCCAGGGGGTTGGACTAGATGGTCTGTAAGACTTTGTCCAGCTCTATGATTCTATATTGATTTAATAATAATAGTAGTACTGCCCTGTGGTGCAGAGTGGTAAGCTGCGATACTGCAGCCCAAGCTCTGCTCACGACCTGAGTTCAATCCTGGTGGAAGCCAGATTCAGATAGCCAGCTCAAGGGTGATTCAGCCTTCCATCCTTCCGAGGTTGGTAAAATGAGTACCCAGTTTTCTGGGGGTTACGTGTAGATGATTGGGGAAGGCAATGGCAAACCATCCCGTAACAAAAAGTCTGCCAAGAAAATGTTGTGATGCGGGTCAGTAATGACTTGGTGCTTGCACAGTTGGGAATAATGCAGCGATTGATTCTGGGCTAGCAACATCCAATCAAAATCAAAACAGAAGGACTATTATTCACATCTCTGCTCTAACCACACATGTAGACATACACCTTCCAGGGAGTTTCCACACAGCTAAACAAGCCATGGAAATTAGTTTTGCTTTGTTTCAGATAGGCTTCACCTCTGTGCTTAGCTTTATGATCATTTACAATTTTTCTGCTACCATTCGCTATTGTATCTGTTTCCCTGAATGTCTTACCTGTTGTTCATTATTGTACTTTGCTCAGTGAATGTCCTAATGGTTGATTATATTATATTTTCACTCGCACTGTGTAATCCACATTGGATCCCAGTGAAAAAAGTGGACTATAAATAGATTCATCATCATTGTCATCTAACTAGGCACTCAAAGACACAACATGGAGCATCTGGAATCATCTACTGGCCCTGGTGGCAAAATTAGACATACATATGGGATAGGAAAAGCTGAAGAGAAAGGCTATGGAACAGTACTAGCTTAGAGAGCATGACGTTCCTGGTTCAAAGCATGCATGCTAGTAGCTCCCAGGCTGCACTGGAACTGCTGAGTTTCTTCTGCATCATATCCAAGCACTTGAGATGAGCTGCTCAAGCCGATTAGCTGTCCCAGTTACTAGTTGCTGGGGTTAGCATTTTCTTTTTTTTAAAATACATTTTATCTAACCTGTAAAATACAGATATAATAAATTCACATAAATAAACATAACACAATCATTAATCTAAAAATTACCTATCACATCAAAAATATTTAAAACATCAATCAAACTATTATAAACCAATAGAGATAACATATAAAACAACCATTAAACAGAAATATAACCATCCATTAGCCAGGTAAAAACAATAACCATTTTTGGTAAAAAGGAATGCTTGGCAAAACTTCATATCCCATCAAATATTCAAGTATACAATACCGTGTCTGCCTGAACTTTTCTACTGTGTTAATTTTTTCTCATGTAGCCATCCTTCCACTGTGTTCATGATGTTCATTATCATTGCCTACTGGTATTAATTCTACCTATTCATCATTTTCCTTCTTTCTTCTTGTTCATGTAGGCTGCAATGGTTATTCACAAAGTTCAGAGATGAGAAGGCAAGAAGCAAATAGCTGGTGTGAATAGTGCAATCCTAAGAACATGTTACAGGGAGAAAGCCCACCTGAGTAGGCTTCTCAGCAGACCTGCTTATACTTAGCACTACTTTCTTTGCCATATAACCAGGAACTATAATATTCATAAATATATATTGTAATTTGGCAATCCCTGTGGCATCAGGGATCTCATAGGTAAGAATGGAGATTCCTTTTATTCTTGGAGAGTTTCCATCTGTTTGAAATACATACTGCAAATTATTCTAAGGTAGCGCAGGAGTTAAAGCATCTCTCTCAATGACAAAATAGCTGAATGGAAGAATCTAGGTAGATATCTCTGAGTTGTGACAGCTTCTCAGTGTTTGGTACAAAAAAATAAGAAAAACAAAAAACATGTTGCAAAAAAAGGTAGACTACTGTGTGGACATAATATAAGATTCAATTAAACACTACTTAGGCCCACTGATTTAGCACTAAAGAGGCAATGTGATGGCAAAACAAGTCTCCTAACCATGATTAAAAACATAGGAAGTATGCTGTGGCTAACAAAATCCTTCCTCTCATGTGCAAATTTGCCTGAAATGTAATTGAGCCATGATATCCTTAAACATTCTGTGCAAAATCAACATTTCAGCAGAAGCAACAACCCCCCCCCCCAAACATCAACCCTCTAATGTTGGCAGTGCCTTGCTCTTTTCCTCAAAATACTGTTTTTAATTATGATTTTTTATCGTTCTGCATAGCTGGGGGATTCCTTTGGGTTTATACAAAAATATTACTTCTGTATACCTGACTTCATTCTTTGGGTTTTTCTATCTGTATGGGAGCTTGGTAGAGAATGAAATATATGATGTGTACTTGTTTCATCATTCAAAATTATAGCCATGTGCAATGGGTGTGTTGGCAGGGCAGCAAAGATGGGCTATATTTAAGTGAAATCAATAAAACACAATATTTTTCTCTGTGAGAGTATTTTGATTTTTCTGGAATTTCAGGGTCATCTCCCACCACCACCTTCCTTGACTTAAATTCAAATAACTCAGCTATTCACACACTAGTAGTGTGATCAGAGGGATTGTAAACCAAGAAGAGCCTCTCCCTCTCCCTTGCTGGGGCACAAATGTGCAGACAGTTGCAAAACATCCCAAGGTGAGTTCTATGCTGAAGACAGATAAGGTTGGTAATGAACAGGATTGACAGTAGATCCCTATCTGCCAAACCCTATTAAAACTGAGAGAATTGTGATATTTATTGAATGTCATCAAGAATGGAGTTCTTCAGGTTAGATCAAAGTTTGCCTGTTACCGTGGTCTATTAAGGCTTCTATACCTTTGAAAGTTTGCAGTGAAATACTGCTGAATCATAGCTAGAGCTGTTCAAATAACATCATGCCCGTGTTAGGTAAAACTGTGGTGATCAAACAACTGTCTGTTAAGTAACTTTCAAAGGTTCAGAAGCTGATGCTCCCACAGGAAAGCAGCTAGATCACATTGATCACTGTAGCTCTAGGTCATTGTGATAAATCTTGAGAGTTCCTTGGATCCATTATCAGTTTCCCCATTTTTCTGTATTTCCTCATTTTCTATGCCCTTTTATTCATTTCATAAGATTCATAAACCGTTAATCTCATGCTTAGCTTTTTGACACAAAGACAGTGACAAGATGGCTAATGGAGATTCCCCCCCCCCCTCTCATTTTGGGAAGAGGTGTTAATGCTGTCCTGGACATGCCTGGGATTGGTCCCTGCCAGTCTTGGTGAGAAGAGGCCAGACCCCATTGCCCAGGATACCCCCAATCCTTGGTGTGGGAGGAGAACTTAAAAAAAATCCAAACCATGGAGCTCAGGTGTGCATTTCTTGGATTTGTTCAGCAACTGGCTGCTTTTGATGGAATGTCCTGGAACTGCATGAGCTGAGTAAACCAGATCCAAGAGCAGGATTATGGAACATGTATGTTCGGGAAATTAGTTTAGCACCTAAAGGAATTCTTATTTTATCTTGCCTATTTCTCTTTCTACCTGGCTCAGTCAAGTTTCATTGTTTTTCCAAGTGTGTGCAGTTTGAAATTCCTCAGAAGATCTGCTGCATCTCAAATCTGTTTGTGCAAACACAGGTGTACTAATTGCTCCTGCGGTGATTTTAATGCAAACTGCCAATTGCTTTTGAGCTATCTTTTATGCCAGTTACCGCAACTTCTGCATCTTTTGCAGATTTTCAAAAGGAAATCTATTTAATAAAATTTAAACTTCTGTTGAGGTCTTTATGCCTTCTTGTTTAAGAAACACAGTCCTGACAGAAGAGGAGTCACTGACAGGGGAAGCAAGTGAGATGAAGAGTGCTCTGTGTTATGGCCAGAGCCCCTATAGTAAGTTAGTGCATTATGATACCCTAAAACAGTGGTTCCCAAACTGCCCCCTTGGTTCTGTAAACTCATCCCGTGTCCCGTCCCCCCTACCCTTCCTGATAAAAAGCAATATTTGGAATAGTAGTTTGCATGACCCACTAAGGAAGAAAATAACAATAAAATTCAACACACATAGTGATGACAGTTTCTCAGACCTTGGTATATTGGTCTGACTAGAGCTCTGATGATGTGTTTACTAAAAATTCTGATAG
This sequence comes from Eublepharis macularius, assembly GCF_028583425.1. Classification (NCBI taxonomy): domain Eukaryota; kingdom Metazoa; phylum Chordata; class Lepidosauria; order Squamata; family Eublepharidae; genus Eublepharis; species Eublepharis macularius. The sequence continues at coordinate 171,292,518 of NC_072791.1, read as the reverse complement.
TTTCCACCAGATTTCAACACTATGCTGAGGCAGAAACTTGAAGTGAGGAAGGTGTTTTGCTCTAGGTTCTAGTCTGATCAATTGTAAATAAGCAAACAACACACTCAGAGGAGGCTGACTAGCTAACTAGCTAAGATCATTTCAGGCAATAGTCACATAAAGAATGATCAGAGCTTCTAATAACAAAAGACAAATATTACATAAGACTTAAAGGGATTTTCAAAGACGTTGTCTAACACATCAAAGGGAGCAATCTAGTTTCTTGACTGAGTTAATCATAATGGCAAAACCAATCTCCTGTATCTAAGCACCAACATATCTGTAGGTAAAGATACAGTCATTGTGTTAGGGTTAATTATAATATCAGGACAATCTCCTACCACAGTCACAGCCAAGACCAACACTAATGAAGGGAATAAGTTCCTTTGAAGCCTGAAACTATAATTTAATTCTACTTCAAGTACTATCACGGCTCATACACACACATACAAAACCCCAACAGGAAATTATATATGTAAGGTCTGGAATTTAATCATTACACTTCAGGGCAGGTTTTTCCATCTAAACCTACTATGGCAGTCATCCCCAACATTCCTCCAGTTCTCCAGGACTCTGACCAAATCCTTGTGATTTTGGCCTGATGGAAATCCAAAGGATTGTTTGCTGATCAGATTAGAGCCCCTGGAATGCCACTGGATGTGGGGGGGGGGGCAGTGAGCCAGCCTCAGTTTAAGAAAAGGAGTCTCCCCCCCAAATGGAATTGCAGCAATGGATAACAGTGTCAGCTTATAGGATTTTTATTTGGCTTTTAGTTTGGCTTTGGGGTTAGGTTTGGAAGAAAACTTATTTTAGTGAGATAAACAAGCATCCTATAACAACAACAGCAACAACAACAACATTCGATTTATATACCACCCTTTAGGATGATGTAACACTCAGAGCAGTTTACAGAGTATGTCATTATTATCCCCACAACAATGATCACTCTGTGAGGTGGATAGGGCAGAGAGAGCTCCTAGAAGCTGTGACTGACCCAAAGTCACCCAGCTGGCTTCAAGGTGGAGGAGTGGGGGATCAAACCTGGTTCTCCAGATTAGAGTACTGCACTCTTAACCACTACACCAAACTGACTCCTGGTCAGGAGCCATTAAATCTAACTTTTATGTACAGGTTCTATGAACAAGAGCTTTGTGAGTTAAAGGAGCAGCCTAGAACCTGAATAGTAATCCTGCCCATTGGAGAAATAGGTTCTAGTCAACCTTGAATGCTGATGGAACCTGTCTAGAGAAAAAAAAACCCAAATCTCCAGTTCACACACACAAACACTGTGTGTGTGAACTGGAGCTCAGTTCCAATGTGTTAACACCCCTTGGGAAAACATATACTGGTATATATTCCCATATTATGTTGTATGGGGACTTGGTTGTTATCTGAAACAGTTTACAGACTAGGTTTAGGATTGCATACTGGATAATTTAAAAAAAAAAAAACTCTTCTCCATCCTTTGTGGAATGTTTATGCTAACCCTGACTGACATATGATCACTAAATCTTGTAAATACTCATATGGTGCCTGTTTAAAGCACATTGAAACACACTGTTAAAGTCAGTTTGAATCCATCTGGAAATTTTGTGGGTTATCTGTCCTACCACCTGCCTTCTTTATTCTGCTACCTTTTGCTGACAAATAAATAAACTGTTCACTTACAGTTATCTATTTCATGGTTAGCTTGAGATCAGGCTTTTCTTGACATTGCCTTTTTAAAGCATATTATTTTTTCCTAGTCTTTTAAAAAATGTCCTGTGATTTTTGGATCGTACCATTTGTATGTTATGTAAATGGAGATGGAAATATTTTGCTTGCACAGCTCAGGATTTTAATTTTGATTTTTCAAAAGTATTGAAAATTGTTTATATGAAAACAGGAAGGATTTGTAAAACAAAAACCATGAACTAGTTGGTTCAGTCCTTCAAGTGCTGTGCCTAGTCAGTGTTTATTTATTTCAATGGAACAGATACTACTGCATATATATAGGATCATGTTCACTGTTCCAAATAAATAACATCAGGCCATTTTAGTATCATGCATTTCCAAGGTTTTCCAGGCAAAGGGAAACCTTAAACAAAGGCAATCCCTCTCCAAGAGCAGTCCCAATGCAAGTCCCTCTCCAAATGTAAGCTGAGCCAACAAAGCCAAACAGAATCAAAAGAAAACAATGTCATACTAGAGAACCCAATGTCAAACAAGAGAATCCCAAACTAAAGCAAGGGTGGGGGGAGTGAGACTTGCCAAAGTAATGGAAAGGCAACTAATGACTTGAAGGGCTATTTTGGAGGTTGGGTGAGGTTGAAGAGGCAAGATGAGAATCCGCTCTGCCTGCTGCACTGCCTCCTGTCCCCTTCCATCCTCGTGCTGCAGTCCTGCCACGGCATGAAGCTTGCATCCACTTTGCACTGCTGCCCTTGCTCACTGGCTGCTGCTCTGTCCTCTGCCAGCCTCGCACTGCTCTCCTGATATGGCACAAAACTTGTCTCCACCTTATCCCACTGCTCTCTTGCTTGCTGCTGCTCTGCTGGCTGCCTGCTTTTTCTACATGAAGTGTGACCAAATAATCTGGCCCATCAGTGCTGGGCCCCCAAATTTGTCTATTTTGCCAGTTCTCAAATAATCCTGGCTTGCACATCCCCCTATTCCATGAACGTAGAATTATTCGGTGTTTTTGTTTTGGCTACGTCCCCCTTTCTCCAGCATTTTACTTCTTCCCCTGAAAATCCGCTTCTGTGAAAGTAGGCCCTATCAGGAGAAACATAGGATGTGGTATAGGGGACTGCAGAAAGAAGATGGAATTCGCAGAAAGTGTCCCTGTTAAAGATTACAAATAGAATTAAGGTTCACACAGTAACAGAGAGAAATTTCTCCTGATACTCCCTTCTTCTTGCAGCTGTGTTGAATTCCATGTTGATCCTGACAACATTTTAAAACATATGAAGCAGTTTTTTATCAGGAACCTTAGGGAGCTCTTGAGAAATCCGCAAAGGAGCAAAATTTCCTCCTACAAACTTGCTGCATTTGTAAAAGTACCGAATCCACCTTTACATTTTTAACTGTTAACTTACAGAAGTATAGCAATATTTTTTTCCGCATTAGCCTTAGCATAGTTTATATAAAAAACTATTAAAGCTTGTAAATGTGAGAATGATAAAACATGGAGATCAGATGAGAGAACATCCTAGGATCACTTCTGGTAATGTTTAAGCTGACAAATTCAATATCTGGGTCATCGACATTCTGTGAAAAGGCAATACAGTGTTAAGTCCTGTCAGCTCTTTCTTTTTCTGTGTTTATGCACTTTAGTTGCAAAGTGGCATTACTGCATGTATTCTTTGGATTATTGCTGCTTTGTATTTAAGATTTTATTGAACATACACAGCCATCATCTAACACCATGATGCTGCAGCTAAGAATAAAAATGCCACAAGAATCTTACCTGCAAGCAGGTTGAAGAGTGGTGCTTTAATAAATTAATTTTATTGGTTCAACTGTACCTCTAAAGCTTATTTTTCTCCCCAAGGAACTGTTGTATCTGTTGGGGTAGTGATGGAGTTTAAATCGAATATAAACAAGTGATGTGCCAAAGCTAAAGGAATCAATGGAAGCCACAGGAGTTTGAAATCCTTACATGTTCTTCAAAGTAAAAAATAAATTTCTGCTCAAGCTGTCATAAACACTGAAGTAGCCAAATGAACTGAGTCTGCAAACAATACCCATGAGAAATATATTATGTGTAAGCCTATACATATAAACACAGACCCTTATGATAGTCAGCATTCCAAGTTCTGTGTACAGAAATGACGTTCCAGTGATTTCAATGAAAATACAACTCTAGTGAAAAACAACTCTTAAGAAAGACAGCTGATAATGGGTTGGATCCAACCAGCTTTTCAGCTAGTGAAAACAGAGAGGTCTCCTTCAATTGTTTGTTTGTTTATAGTCCACCTTTCTCACTGAGATCCAAGGCAGATTACACAGTGCAGGTGAAATACAGTGCAATCAACAGCCAGAACATTCACTGAGCAAGTACAACAATGAACCCAGTTAGGACATTCAGTGAAACAGATACAATAGGGTACAGTAGCAGAAAATTTGAAAATTAGCATATAGGCGAGCATAAAGATGAAATTTTTCATCGTTCAGTGCATAAGTAATTTACATGGCTTGTTATGCAACGAGGAAACTCCCTAGTGGCACATATCTGCATCAGCATACAGTATCTAATAGCATAGTATATAGTACTTGTCCCTACCAAAGCATCCCTCTGAGTATTTCTTATGACACAGCCCCTTTGATCTGGGTAGAAAGCTCTCCTGACTAGTTTAGTATAACATGCATGATTCTCTGCAGTCATGTTCAAAATATTTTGCATGCTATTTTGAACAAGAGAATACATTAATTTTGAGTTTAGGGATTTAAAGGGACTGTCAACAGGTTTTATGCCAATGAATTTAGCAGTAATTGACCCCCACCTGCTTTACAGTGGGCAATGTCTTCATAGTCTTTGTTATAATTTATTTTTTAAAAAATAAATTTCCTGACTGCTTTAAAACTCCAATTAGGATTTACTCAACAAAGTACTGTTTTGCATAATACATATATTTTTGTCTAAGGAAATGATAGAACTCCAGCACTGATTCATGTCCCAAATGTGGATCTTGTAGAAAATGATGTTAAGGACTCTATGATTTTCTATGAATAAGAGGAGCAGCAGGATATCTAAAATAAATGGATTTTCGTAAAATGAGCATAATCGAAAAGAGTCCAGTAGCACCTTTAAGACTAACCAATTTTATTGTAGCATAAGCTTTCGAGAATCAAGTTCTCTTCGTCAGATGCCTGGTACAGAGACTGGTCAAACACAGAAGAGCAGGAGAGGGAAGAGGCAATTAGGGGGGGAGGGGGAGGGAGCAATCAAAACATTCCTTTGCTAGTATATGTAAACATCTCCTTTTGGTATGTGTATCAGTTGGCTTCAAAGGAGTTTGCCCTGTTAGTTTGTAGAAGCCAAACAGCTAGACCATCCAATTCCAATGCAGTATGGGCCTTCGATAACCACAGCTCTCCCTGCCAGATGCATCTGACAAAGAGATCTGTGGTTCCCGAAAGCCCACGCCAGGTGCCTCTGAGCTCCCCCAGACTCCACCTCTGTAAAGGAAATCTGTTACCTGTGGTAATGTGATAACCATTCATAGTCCCTATTCAGTCCCAGCTTGACAGAGTCAAATTTGCATATGAATTCCAGTTCAGCAGCCTCCCGTTGGATTTTGTTTTTGAAAGGTTTCTGTTGAACTATAGTGACCTTTAAGTCTTTGATGGAATGTCCTGCCTCACACACAGCATGGCTGCCAGTTCATGGTAGCTCCTGTCTGTCTTACATGGGTTTAGTTTGGAGCTAACATAGCCCTAGTCAGAGGTAGAAGTCAAGCAGCCAACAGGACTAGAACTTAGATATTGTTCCAGGAAAGGCTGAAGGCTTAAATACTCCTGCAAGGAGCTGTCAGATGCTCAGCCGTCTTTCTTAGTTTCTCTGCCTGATAAGAGGAGTTTGTGATATTTCTTAGCACATTCTAAGTTTAGCTTGTACCTTCTAGATAGTTGTTTTGTACGTCATAGTTCCTTGTTAATGATTCAGTTTGTTCATGCATTTCTTATCCTACCTTTTGCAAGACTCCTTCTGCTTATGTCATATCACTCAATTATTTAGGCAGGGAACAAATCTGGTGTAAGTGCCAAGGGAGAAAACCTTCCAATCACTCAAAAAAGAAGAGAACATAGTAAGCCTTTCACATTTAGGATTAAAAAGCATTTAAGAGCATATATTGCAACAGACATCTAAGCAGCCTAGGTTTTAGTCTTTGAAAAGGAACTATTTTCCGTTTCCTGCAGCATGCACATATTGTTGATTAATCATTTTTGTAATTGGTTATTATATAGCTAAAATCACTATAACAGAGTATCGTAATTACAAAAAAGGTTCCTTCAAAATGGTTTATTAGCTAAAGGTCATGTTTTACTAATCTGTTTCTTCTGATTTGTGATGCTAGTATTTCAGCAGTCCAACACTGAATGAAGGATTTAGTTGGGGGGATGTTAGCAGGACGGTGAGTACCCTTGGCACATCCCCATTGGTGGGGATATTAGGGGCTTGTCAGGATCGGCTGGCATGCGAGATCTGCTGTGGGAAGACGGGAGACAGGAAGTGCGTAATAACAATAGAGTGGCTGGAGAGAAGCGGCCCTTGCTGGAGGGCAGGAAGTAGGGAATCGCCATTTTTGAAAGGGGAAGGGTCGCGGCTTCAGCGGAAGAGGAAGTAGGCCATCTTGGATTACAAAATCATAGAGAAACCATAGAGAAAAGACGCCCGACATTTTGGACTCTTTAAAATTTAATTTCTATAAGAAGACCGGGACATTTAAAATAGAAAAACGTTAAATTTTACGCCACGGAGTTAAGGAAGAGAGCGGATTCGTGGGAGCGAGCTAAAGCAAGCCCCACGATGTCAAAAAAAGAGTGGCAATCGGCAATAGAAAACCTGGATAAAAACCTGGACAAAAAACTTTTAGATATGATTAAAGAACTTAAGGACACGAAATTGGAGCTGATAAAAGAGGTTAAAGAGGTTACACAGACAGTAAAATCGGAGCTGTCAGAAGTGAAAAAAGGTATGGAAACAATACGAAGTGAATTACAAGGAACGCAGCAGAGAGTTAAAACAGTAGAAGACGCGATGGAGAATTTAGCAGACACGCAACAAACAGAGATGAGATTGGTGAAGGGGAGAATGTCAGTTGCAGAAACTAAACATATGGAGAAGCAGCTACGTTTTCGTGGCTTGCCAGAAGTGGAAGGAAAGTCAGCGCAAGAACAGATGACTGAGGTGTTGGCTGAGTACCTGGGGAAGGAGGAGGAGGAAGTTGTGGCTATCCTAGATGTGGCATACCGTGTGAATTCGAGAATAGCAACCCAGAGGAAACTACCAAGAGATGTGATTGTGCAGTTTACAACACGAAATATGAAAGAGAGGATTGTGACAAAACAGTTTCAAGATCCATTGGAGATTGATGGCAAGACGATTATTATAATGAAGGAACTGCCTAGATCAGTGTTACTGGACCGGAAAAAATATAAAGTGCTAATTCAGATTTTGAAGGACATGAAAATCAGGTACAGATGGGAGTTACCGGAAGGAGTGTCCTTTGAGTTTGGAGGGGCCAAAAAACGCATCAGATCTGAGCGAGAGATGGAGCGATTTATTAAGGACAATGAAAAAGACTTACCAACAAGATCATGAGTATGGAGTGTAAAGTATTATCTTGGAATGTAAATGGACTAAACTCACCGAATAAGAGGAAAAATACTTTTCACTGGCTACTAAAACAAAAATGTGACATTGTTTGTTTGCAAGAGACCCATATCAGAAAGCAGGATGTAAAATATTTAAAATCTGGAAAATTGGGCAAAGAATATGTAGCGGCCTCTAACAAGAAAAAAAGAGGAGTGGTGTTGTACATAAAAGAGGAGCTACAGCCAAAATTTGTTATGAGAGATGTGGAAGCTAGATTTGTAGCAGTGGAATGTATTTGGAATTTAAAGAGAGTGTTGGTAGTCGGACTTTATGCACCTAACGGTGCAAAAGAAAGCTTCTTTGAGGATTTAAGGAAGCATTTAGACGATCTTGCATACGACCAGATAATTCTTGCTGGAGACTTCAATGGAGTGACAGACTTGGAACTAGACAAAAAGACTACAACGGCACAAAAGAAAAGAGGACTATTACCAAAGCTTTTTTTTGAGTTGATTCAACAAGAGACTCTTGAAGATGTATGGAGGAGAGAATATCCTAAAAGCAGACAGTTTACTTTTTATTCTGCAAGGCATTCTACATTATCAAGAATTGATATGATCTGGGCCTCAAAAGACTTAGCATTATGGACTAAGGAGGTAGAAATAATGCCTATGGTAGGCTCAGATCATAACCCAATTATGTGGAAATTTGGAAAAAAGAGAAAAAGGAAAGCATGGAGAATAAATGAGGACTTGTTACAGGAAAGAGAGAATATGGAAATACTGAGAAGAGAGACAAAGTTTTTTATACAATACAACGTGAATAAAGAAGTACCAACCAATAAAGTTTGGGATGCTTACAAGGCGGTTGTAAGGGGCATACTAATGGACTTAAATGGTAGAGCAAGAAAGAAGAAAGAGGAGAAAAGACAAGAGATTGAGGAGAAAATAAAAGCCAAAGAAATACAGCTAAAAAAGAGACCAGGGAAAAAGAAGGTATACCAGGAAATTAAAATACTTCAAGAACAGCTAACAGCAATGAGCAATAAAGAATTGGAGTGGAATCTCAAAAGACTGAATCAAAAAGCGTTTGAGGGTGCTAATAAACCTGGGAAGTACCTGGCATGGCAATTGAAGAAGAAAAGGGAAAAGAAGATAATAAATAAAATTTGCGAAGATAACAAAACGTATTTGGAGCAGGCTACCATTAGTAGAGCCTTTTATAAATTTTACGCTAAGCTGTATAATAAAAAAGAAGTAAACAAAGAATCAATAGCGTCATATTTGGAGAAAACCAAACTTCCAGAAATCTCGGAAGCTTGGAGAAATAAGTTGAATAGTGAAGTAACTGACGAGGAAATAAGTAAGGCAATACAATCTGCAAATCTAGGAAAGGCGCCAGGGCCAGATGGACTTACGGCTAAATTCTATAAGACAATGGCTAATGAACTGGCACCATTCCTAAAAGAGGTGATGAATAGGGTTTTAAGGGATCAAAGGATTCCAGAAACTTGGAGTGAAGCGAATATATCATTGATCCCAAAAGAGGGCCAAGACCTGACTAATGTGAAAAATTATAGACCTATATCGCTACTCAACAATGACTATAAAATTTTTGCGAAGATATTGGCGGAGAGATTGAAGGGGTGGCTCTCGGAAGTCATAGAGGAGGAACAAGCAGGCTTTTTGCCAGACAGACAAATAAGAGACAACTTAAGGACAGTGATCAATGCTATTGAGTATTATGACAAGCGTTGTGACAAAGAGGTTGGTTTCTTCTTTGTTGACGCTGAAAAAGCGTTTGACAATTTAAACTGGGACTTTATGTTTGCCACTATGGAAAAGCTACAATTGGGAGAAAGATTCATCAGAGCAATTAAGGAAATTTATAGAGACCAGACTGCAGCAATTGTGGTGAATGATGAATTGACCAAGAAATTGACGATAAGTAAAGGAACAAGACAAGGTTGCCCGTTATCTCCATTGTTGTTCATTTTAGTATTGGAGATTCTGATGATACAAATACGTCAAGATGATGAAATTCGTGGAATAAAAATAAAGGACTATTCATATAAGGTCAGAGCATTTGCGGATGACATAATGTTAATTGTAGAGGACCCATTGGAGAACATGCCAAGAGTGATAGATAAGATCAAGGAGTTTGGAGACTTGGCAGGTTTCTTCATTAACAAAAAGAAGTCAAAGATATTATGCAAAAATATGACTAAGCAGAAACAACAATTGTTAATGGAAACAACGGATTGTGAAGTAACAAGTAAAGTGAAATATTTGGGAGTCGAATTAACTGCAAAGAACATAGATCTATTCAAAAACAATTATGAAAAACTATGGACTCAGATAGAGAGAGACTTGATTAAATGGAATAGATTGAATTTGTCATGGTTGGGCAGGATTGCAGCAGTTAAGATGAATGTGTTACCAAGAGTAATGTTTTTGCTACAGACAATACCAATCATCAGAGACTCCAAACAATTTGAAAAATGGCAGAGGAAAATATCAGATTTTGTTTGGGCAGGCAAGAAGCCTCGAGTGAAAGTGAAAGTTTTACAAGATGCAAAGGAAAGAGGCGGAATGCAACTGCCCAATCTGAGACTTTATCATGATGCAATCTGCCTAGTTTGGTTGAAAGAATGGATGACATTAAAGAACAAGAAACTATTAGCCCTAGAGGGATATAAAAAAAATATTTGGATGGCATGCATATTTATGGCATGACAAAGTAAAGGTCAACTCGATGTTCCTGCATCACTTTGTTCGGAGAAGTCTATACATAATCTGGAAGAAGTACAGAATTTATCTACAAGAAGGAACCCCTTTGTGGGTGGTTCCATATGAGGTGATAGACCCGAGAGCTGTTGATAATGAACAACAATGTTTAACGTATAAAGAAATAACTAAAACTGAAGCATCCAAACTTAGAATAAAGACACAAGAGGAACTATCACCTAACTACGATTGGTTCCAGTATAGACAGATCAGAGACTTATATAATTCGGACTCTGTAAAGGGAGGTATACGAATAGAGAATTCGGAACTAGAGCAGACCCTTCTTAAAGAAGATAAGAAAAGAATATCCAAGGTATACCAAGTACTGTTGAAGTGGTATACCGAGGATGAGATAGTTAAAACACAAATGGTGAAATGGGCTATAAACTTTAATAAAGAAATAACAATGGAGGCATGGGAATACTTGTGGAAAACTACAATGAAGATAACGACATGTATTAATATCAAAGAGAACATTTATAAAATGATCTATCGTTGGTACATGACACCAAAGAAGATTGCGCTAGGGAATTTGAATACTTCTAATAAATGCTGGAAATGTAAGAAGCATGAGGGCTCCCTCTATCATATGTGGTGGTCGTGTGAGGTAGCCAGGCAGTACTGGGGGGAAATAATAAGAGAAATGAGTGAAATTTTACAATTTCAAATTAATAAGAACCCAGAACTCCTGCTACTGAACTTGGGAATGGAGGGAATTCCAGCCCAACACAGGACGTTGATATTTTATATGACAGCAGCAGCTAGACTTTTGTATGCGCAAAAATGGAAAGTACAAGAAGTGCCAACTATTGAAGATTGGACTTACAAATTGCTGTATATGGCTGAAATGGACAAGATGACAAGAAAATTGAGAGATCTGGACTCAGGGCAGTTCAACACAGACTGGGAGAAGCTGAAACAATACCTGGAGAAGAAATGGGAGGTGGGAGGAAAACTGTGGCAGTTTGAGAACTACTGAAGTATTGAAGTAGAGGGGGGAGACTTTACCGGGGGGAGAAGAGATAAATGTGAATTAATAAGCAGTCAGATTAATAGATTGACATATATATAGATATATATAGGTTAACAAACAGAACATAGAGAAAATAATTAATTATAAGGACTAAATATAAGGAGCGATTAACTAACAATATTTTCTTTTTTTTCTGACAAGTTTTGTACCAAACTGAATGTCTGAAGATATAGATGGGTCAAATTGATTGACTACGTGAGGAGAGATATATAGAACTATTATAAAAAGATAGAATGAGTAATATATATAGAGAATAAGTCAAATTGTTTGATATAAACGAACGTATGATCTATATGGTTTATGATATATAGAAATACCTGAAATTGAAAAATTGGGATAAATTGTTTATCTAAGATGGAAACAAAGGCTTACAGTTTGGGCATATAATGTTAAAAATAGTTAAGGATGTACTGCTTAGAATAATGGAGAATATATATTTGTTTTAGATAGAGGAAGCTAATAAAAGTAAGGGAAAGGGGACAAAGGGTTGGAAAGCTGTTGGAGGTCAACAAAAAGGGGGGGGAAAGGGAGGGGGTTAGAGATGAAAAAATTGGGGAAAATTGAATGTAAATGTGGAAATAATGGATTCTAACCCAATAAAAATTTTTCAAAAAAAAAAAGGATCGGCTGGCATGCTTGGCTGCGGCCAGTTGAGAGGGCAGGCTGCCTGGTGGGATCTCCTGGACAAGTCCTTCCCTCATGCTCTGCGGCAGAGGTGCTTGGAGCTTTAAGGGGGAAACCATCCGCCAGGCCGGCCGGATCCTAGCCATGCATGTGAATGGCTCGCATCTGGGGCAGCGGGTCTCGCCCAGACAGGTTAAGGCGGGGTCCAGGGGAGTGACCCTAGGGCTTGACCTGTACCGCTGGTTAGGCCCTTGCGAGGGTTTTTTAGTTGTTGCAGTTCATGTTGTTGCCTAAATAAAAATGGCCGTTTATTACCCAAGCCTTGTGTCTGCCTCTTATTCCGACTGGGGTAGGGGGCAATCTGTTTCTTCTGATTTATGATGCTAGTATTTCAGCAGTCCAACACTGAATGAATAATCCCGGAGTACACAATATGAATTATTACAAATTTTATAAATTTTTATAAAGTGCTATAAATGCAGGAGTGTCTAAATTCATGAATACCTATATATAGAATAAATGCCAATGAATACCAACATTTCCTACACAATATTCATTCATTCAGGAGAATACTGATATGGTGGTGTGAGACTGAAGCAATTGCTATAGAAATATGCCTGTGAAGAAGCGGTAATATGAAACGGGATTGGACGAAGTATGCTGGCAAAATCCATAGGCGTGGCAATTGACAACTTTACAGCTCTGCAGTTTCTTTAAACCTTACAGCTTCACTGCTTCACTACTTCATAAATTCCATCAAGCTATTCTACAGCTCCAGCCTCTTTGATTGGTGTGAGTGCCTTTGTGCACCACTATGAATGAACTGATATAAATGAACTGACAAATTAATTACCTTTGTGTATTTCTCCCACCATTTGGATTGTTGTAAAAATTGTACTGTTATGAATATTTTGTAAGAAATTTTACTGTTGTGATTATTTTGTAGGAAATGTTGGTATTTATTGGCATTTATTCTATTTGTAAACTGCTCTGAGTGGGCATTAAATTGTCCTGAAGGGTGGTATATAAATCAAATGTTGTTGTTGTTATTTATTCTATATAGAGATATTTATGAATTTAGACACTTCTGCACTTATAGCACTTTATAAAAATTTATAAAATTAGTAATAATAATTCATGTTGTGTACTCTGGGATTATATGTTCGGTGTTGGTCTTCAGTCCCTGGAGGAGCCCTCTTGTTGGTTTCACAGTATTTCAGCAATGGCAACTTGAAAATACTGATTTTAACAAATAATATATTGACCGGGAGTTTGCGGGGGGTGGGGGGAGACAGGCAGGTGGAGGAAGTAGCACTGTGGTTGGGTGCGGGGGAGGAAGAGGAGAGCTGGAGCCACTCCCTACAATGTGAGCCGGGCAACAGTTGGCAGTGGCTCTGCAAGCAGGCTGACTGGTGAATGAGCAGGCTATCAAGGGAAAGAATGGGATCTCCCCCAAGTTTTGTGGGTCCCTGAATATTATATATAATTTTCAACATGGCTCCAGTTGCAGATCTTTAATTATTTATCTTGTAACCTCCCCTTAGCAACAGTCACTTGGTTCACCTATTGAAAATACATCATAATGTGAAAATCCCTATTTTCTCCTTATGATACCTCTATGCGTATACAGAACAAAAATAGCAATAGCATCATATTCTGAAATTATATTTCAAAAATATTTATTTTTTCTTGTCAGAGAACTTGCTTTGCCCCAGTACCCCAAATATGACACAAGGCAATAAGGACTGACAAGTTTATGTGGGTTCAGCTAGTTTCTTCATTAACCTTTACTTTAAATTGCTGATCTACATCAAACACTTATATCATAAGCTGATTATTTTGAGGGTGGGCTGCACTAGGCATCCTCCTTGGGTGCCCACCAGTCAAGTCCACCTTGGCTCAAAACCTGGCTGGCAGTTTTCACCTGCCTTGTTTATCATAGCCCGCACAGCCTCCTGTGCTGGAAGGGCCCAGTTTCATCTGCCTCCCTTGATGGGCCACGAGGCACCTGCCAGGTTCAGCACCAGGGCACTCCTTCACAGCACCACCCAACTGCTTGGCATGTGATGGTCTTATCTGGACACGCTACCCCCATCACTGAGATAGGGAGAGCCAGGTTTGATTCCCCACTCCTCCACTTGAAGCCAGCTGGGTGACCTTGGGCTACTCACAGTTCTCTGGAGCTCTCTCAGCCCCACCCACCTCACAGGGTGTTTTGTTGTGGGGATAATGATAACATACTTTGTAAACCACTCTGAGTGGGCATTAAGTTGTCCTGAAGGGTGGTATATAAATTGAATGTTGTTGTTGTTGTTGTTGTTATGACTCATAGTGTCTTCCTATTATGCCTACCCATCCCTAGCAACCTGCCCTATTCCTGCCTACTAGTTGTGGCTTAACCAGCTTTTAACCAGGCCTATTTAAACTCTTCCCACTGCATACATCATGGAGCAGCTGAAAAATAGGCCCTCTCCACTGCCAATCTGAGGGAAACCCCTAAAATTCCTGCTCTTCATCTGCTAACTTGAAAATGGTATGTATCAGTCATCATTCAATTACATTAAAAAGCATTTTCAAGTCGAGGGTACTCAAGAATGGAGTTGAAGATGTGTGGCCATAGATGGTGATCCGTTACCTCCTGAAGGATAGAGGGTCTGCATTGCATGTGCAATGCTTGAGAAGCCTCCTCAGAACCTGCAGCTGGCTCTGGTGACTAGAATGCTGGACATGAACATGGGAGACCTCGCTAAGTTGTGAAATCCAGTAACCTTGATCAATCCCAATTATATTACTTTACCTTTCAAGACTGTTGATAGAAGAAAATAAATGAGTGACCATGAAGGGCAGGACAAAAATGAGGAATCTCCAGGGGAAAGGGATATTTTCTGGTTTTTTTCATAAAGACTTTTTTAAAAAAAAAATCAACAGAAAAATTGGAAAATTTGGAGAACACTGAAAAAATTTCTATGAAATATTTTTCTGTTTTGGAATGAATAGCTTTTTAAGACAAGGTTTTATTCACTCAGAATATGTAGCATGAAGATATTTATATTTATATAATTCATCTATATGTGATAGATGTATACAAAATATTTTCAAACATATCTATATTGATTTCATTTGACTAATTTTGTCCATGAGTAATCTTCTATAATATATTTGATGATAATATATTTTAAATAGTTCAGTGTTTCCAACGTAAAATTTAACTCAGTATCCAGATATACTGCTAGTACTTAATATGTGTGTTTCTGTCAAAATAATGTACTTTCTTTGGTTTATTAGAACATTTGGCTTTTCCATTTTCAGCTTTTATTGTTTTACACTGTTCAGTTAGCAAGAACAAAGATAGATGCACATAGGGTGCAACAGTTTGTAGCCCCCTCTTTTTCTTAATACTGGATGTATTTACATGTATTTGTTTTTGTTTTGTGGAAAACTACCCATTGCCATCCTAAGCAGAATTACACATCAATCGACTTAGAATGCTGTCAGTCTTCTTAGGATTACGCTTTAAGCCATTTATATTTTTAGATTTCATAAATATGTCAAATAGTACAATTTTATATGCCAACCATGTCATAAATTGCTGATTTTATGTTACTTAAATAGTAAAAAAAAATATGTTTGCTGAGAAAGTATTGGGTATATTTTATTTCCCCCCAAATTTCCATTTTTTCCTGAAGAAAAAAGACCAGGGTTTTCCCGATATCGTCAAGGTTTTACATTTCTAGACTACTAATAACAAATTCAATTTGACAGATTTATCTTGATTCCTGTCATGTTTTCATGATGCTTGCACCTCAGCTCATACACTTACAATTTTTTAACTCATTTAGAAAATTTTAATTCCTAGTTTGTTACTTTAAAGACACTGACACTTTATCAAAGTGCCATGCATTTTAAAAAAAAAAAACATCTGCTTTGTACCTTTCAGATGGAAATAATGATGCATTCAAGCCTTGATGGATATTTCTTTGCAATTTATGAAGACTGCATTTAGTGTTAAATCATTTAAAATAAAAAGTGGTGCATAAATAAAGTGGTAATAGTTCCTCAGTATTAACTTGTATACTATTTTGTCACTTATACTGAACTTAAAAGCAATAAAAAAGATTTCAATATCCAAGGTTATTAATATGGGCTGAGATCATTCACCCACAGAGGTTACACAGAATAATTTTCCTTCTGTCATCATTTCTCAATGAATTCTACATCTACCATATATGCTCATCATCCATTACAAAGCAACTAAATAGTAGAAACTTGGAGGAAGTGTGAAGGGTAACATTTTTTACAGAAGTGCTCAGGCCACGGGCTAATCTCCAAAAGACAACTAAATATTGAATTGAAAAATTAGTATTGGTTTTTTTAAAAAAAAACAGCAATACCCTTTTTACAGTGGCTAAAAACAAATACAAAAAGATGATTCTTTGCACACAAATGCTACAAAATAACTACTCTTATTTATATATGCACAATTTATTATTGGCTTTCAGTTTTATGGGTGTTTAAAATATTGTTTTGATTGCCATTTTAATTGTTATTTAATTGCTACTTTAACCTCTGCTTTTGCTATTTTAAATGTTGTATTCAATTGCCATTTAAATGTTAAATGTTTATCATATTGGTATTGTTTAATTGCCATTGGATGAATTTGTATTTATTCTGTTTTAAATGTCTTCAAGCATAAACATGGAGAAAGAACTGGTATCATGGATGTAGGTAGAAATATAGAAGAACAGTTGCTGCATTTGACCACGAAAGTTACAGGAGATGTCTTTGCAGACAGAAACAGGGCTAGTCTGACCTCATAGCTAGACATGACACAGAAGGAGTCTAGAGGCCTAGAACACAACAACGTTGGAGAGGGGCACAAAACAGTATTAACACAATTGTGTGGCCTTTGTGTTGATAAGAAAGAGCCATCTAATTCCTATCAATATGTACAATATATTAAGGTTCAAATGCAAGAAGCATCTGAGAATGGCAGGAATGTCTAACCACAGAAATTAGACAGAAAAATCAAGTATGAATGTATTGGTGGAGGGCCAAATATATTTACATGTATGAGAAACTTGTAATCACTAATTTTATATAGACTCTTTTAAGATAAGAGGTAGCAGGAAAGAAAGAACCATTTTTATATACTTTAAGAAGATGTTCCAAATATAGATAACTGTCTGGTGTTTGCAGGGCTTTTTTTTCTGGGAAAAGAGGTGGTGGAACTTAGTGGGTTGCCCGCAGAGAAAATGGTCACATGGCTGGTGGCCCCGCCCCCTGATCTCCAGACAGAGGGGAGTTTAGATTGCCCTCTGCGCTGCTTGGCGGCACGGAGGGCAATCTAAACTCCCCTCTGTCTGGAGATCAGGGGGCGGGGCCACCAGCCATGTGACCATTTTCAAGAGGTTCCGGAACTCCGTTCCCCCATGTTCCCCCTGAAAAAAAGCCCTGGGTGTTTGAAGTTATAAGATTAGTCAAGAATGTGCACTTTTTGAAGCAGGACAGATTGTTATTGTAAGGAGATGGCTCTGAAACCCTATCAATATGAGAAGCTAAATTGATTGGGAGCTTCTTCCTACAAGGGGATTTTTGCTGGTGAACTGCTTATCTTTGGGGTAAGATACTTTTTTGAACTCATGTAATTGTTCTCTTTTAATGATCTATGTAGTTATTATAATGGATGGAGTGATTTTCTATTGATTGAGCTGATATTAAGAATGATGAATAATCATAATTGATTAATAAAGGCTTAGAATGGAAGCAGAGATTCTGTGATTGGGTTTCTTCTGTACTCTTCCCGGTAACAAACCTAAGATGTTATTTGTGGTGTACCTCTTGCTAGGTATTAAATGATTTGCTATAGGAAAGCTAACTAGATCTTATGGCTTCTTAACTGCATAACTATATCTGAATCAGGCCTAACCAGAGTCATCCAGAATACTGCTATCACCAAAATGTGTGTGTTGTGAAGCTGTTTCTTTACTAATCAGGGAGAATTATTTATTAAATTTATTTATTATTAAATTTAAATTTATAGTCTGCTCTTCCCACATGCGAGCTCAGAACAGATAACAACACATATGATATAATCTCAGCAAAAGAACATAAAATTCAATAAGCATAAAATCTAGGCGGCAATCCATATTCTTAACCTGGCCAAATTATTGCCTAAAATGGGAACTGGCAGACTATATTAAGTGTATCAGTCGGAGCTGGGGTGAGAGAGGTTTCAATCCCTCCTCAACAGGAGAGCAGCAGAGAAGCCCACCCCGATCCGATATCACATTAGCACGGGGATATCTTCTGGCCTTTTTTGTGGCCACAGCTGTTTATTCTGGTTCACTTGCATGTGCAGCACATAGGCGGACATCTGGAAAAACTATTTGCCTAAAGTTCAGAGAACTATTTACCCATGGCCTCGTTATCATTCATAGGAAATGGACCATTATTTCCTGTGAGTAGACCTGAGTAGACCTGGTCTACTGTGCACAGAAGATTCCCCGAGTCAGGCAAGTCTTGTAGCACCCTGCCCACTAGCCCGCTCACTATTTTTCCACTAAGGGGATAGCAAGAAACAGACAGTGCCCTCATGTTAATTCCAGGACTTGTTAAGTCCTTTCCTTTTTAAAATTTAAAGGGCCATGGGGAAGGCTAGGTCTACCTGAACCTCAGCTGTTAGTTGGCATCTTTCTTTCCTTTACATTTTAAAGGCCCATTATATTTTATGGGATAAACTTGGCCTCCTGATTTTGGAGGCCAGGTCTGAACCCATAGAACAATGAGGAAAAGAGACACTGGTTAACAGCACTTTCCATAAAGCTCTCTTCTTATCTTTCCCTCCCTCCTTCATTTTGCCTTTTATCCTCTGGGGAGATCCAAATAATGGTCAGGCCAAAAATTTTGGATCTGAAGATGAAATCCAAAATGAAATCTTGAAAATTCAGGGTAATGATACCAGTGCCCCCCCCCCACATCTGCATCTAAAAATATTGTGGATTTGGGGGAGTGCATACCGCTAGTATTGTCTACTCAAACTGGAAGCAGCTGTCTAGGGTCTCAGGTGAAGGTCTTTCACATCACTTACTACCTAATTATTTTAATTGAAGCTGGTACCTTCTGTATACAAAGTCTGTTAATATAAAGTTGCTTAATATCATAAACTGAAGAAGCTGAATAGTTGTTCTTGAATCATCCAGTCATTTTATCCTACGTTATCCAGTTCTTTTTACTGGTACAGTCAAAAATTAGCTTCTATTTCTTTTCTTATTTCATAATTAAATCATATTGCAGCCACTCATTTGTGCCTGAAAGTGTGCAAAGGCTTTCCCCCACAAAACTCGAACAAGCTCTTTACGGAAATTACTGGGTAACTTATCCTCAGCTGTAGCTGTTACTGCTATTTCCTTTCTCATGGGCAGCTCAATTCAATCTCTAATGCGCTGTTTTCTAGGATAAGAGTGAGAAAGAAACATAGGGAAGTTTCTAGGCAAGTATCCAGTTTTTCCTTGTTAATTTTAGTGTGATCAGGAAATGATAAGGCATTTGGACGGTTTCCTAGCATCTACTCACCTCTTTCCTCCTAGCTTCCCGCCACTTTTTCAGCCAGCTATCCAGTAAGTTAAAGAGGCCATCAGCAACAGCTTGCATTTTTAAATGTTATTAAAAGTGTGGATGCTAAAAGGCAGCTGTCTACATTATGTGCGAGCATTTTAAGTGGTGCTGCTATATGTACTGTTAAAATGTTGGCTATGGCTTGTACTTTCTGTAAGTAAAAGTAAAGCAATGGAGGAGAAATTTTATTTAAATTATTGATGTCCCTCGGTGCAATAATTATGGCAAACTTTGAAGTGTGAAGCAATGAAAACTAAGAGCCTGTTAAAAAAAAATTAGAGAATAAGTCAGAGAATGCTGCCAATAATCTGACAAATGAAGACTTATGAGGGCAGAAGGCCAGATACTTAAATGCACTCTTTTTCTGAACCAGCAATACTGTAATTCAAGCCAAAATCTTTGACCTTCCATGAATCCTGTGTACTGGAAAAGTCTCTGAAACACTGTGCAGACTAATTATTAGAATATTAAATTCAACTAAATGATTCTGTTGATTAGATCACTTACTGTAGTAATTTTCATTTTACTAACTCATAATCTTTGTTATCATTCACATTGTAAAGCCTTTATCTACTTACTAGGGGAAAAAAGGAACAGAAAGTTGTAGTAAATCTAATTTTAGGAACCATTACAAAGAAATTCATTGTGATTTGAAGACCAGGGCTCATTTGGTGGTGGAATGTGCCGGAACGGTGTTCCGGTAGCTCTGAAAAGAGGTCACATGGGGTTTGGCCCCACCCATGTGATTTCTTTTCCTCCTGGCCGTCCTTATCTTTATCAGCAGGCTCTCTGCTTTATTTTCATTTGTGCTTCATGGGAGAGAGGGAGAGAGAGAAAGAAAATGAGTGAATGAGTGCAGCCGAGTGGGGCTGGGCTTCAAAGGAACATAAGCTGCTTAGAATTCATTCTGCTCTGCTGCTTGCTTTATTTTCATTTGTGACTCGTGGGAGAGAGGAAATGAGTGAGTGAGTGCAAGCCAGGTAGGGCTGTGCTTCAAAGGACTGTAAGCTGCTTAGAATTCATTCTGCTCTGCTGCTTGCTTTATTTTCATTTGTGACTCGTGGTGGGGGGGAGAGAGAAAATGAGTGAATGAGTGCAAGCCGAGTGGGGCTGGGCTCCAAAGGAACATAAGCTGCTTAGAATTCATTCTGCTGCTTTATTTTCATTTGTGACTTGTTGTGAGAGAGAGTGCGTGCATGCAAGCAAGCAGGGCTGGCTCTCCAGAGGAGGGTAAGCTGCTTTGAGTTCATTCTGCTTTAAGGAAATACCTGGAGATTTTTGAGGAAAGGGGCCTGAGGGGTGGATGGTGCCTTCTGACACATTTCAGGTGATGTCAGGAGATGTGGCATATGCTAATGAGATATGCTAATGAGTTCCTTCAGTTCTCTTTCTAGGAAATGGCCCCTGTTGAAGACTAAGGACCTTTGAGAATCTTATAACCAGTCAAAAAAGCCCTCTTCTGTGCTTTTAAAAGTATAATAGTTTATCACAACTTTCATACTTAAAATTTCCACTGCTCCAGGGAATCTTTGTTAGGTTTGTTTGCTGATTAATGTGCAAGAAGCAGTTTCATTGGACTATTTGCATCCAGAGCTTAGTCCCAAAATCAGTTTTTGGTGCCAGTGTTCAGCCATTGAAAATGTGAAATAATAGTACGGAAAATTGTTCAGCACTCATACACCATAGCTGAGATACAGACATCCAGAACAGTGAAAATTATTTCCAGTAAGGCTGAGCTATCAACTTTTTCTTATGTTAGAATCTGAACTCTAGGGCATATCTAAATATTCAAGAAACTTATGTGATGTAGCCCACTAGGGCCTTTAGCACTTCAGATTGTATTGGAGAGAGTCACGTAATTCAATAAGATATTAAAAATTATTTCTCCATGAAAAGCTAGAGCATCAGGTGAAACTCTGGCACTCTTGCAAGTTAGTTTCAGTTACTTTAATAGAACTACTTAGGAAAAAAAGAGCTTCAAGATAATTCTTTAGTCTTGAAAATATTCTAAATAGTTGCACCTATCTGCAAACTGTTTAATTGTTTTGAATAAGACTCCATCTCTCTTTGTTTCACTGCCTACTCTTATATTTTGTTGACTATTGATATAATTTTAATGTAAAAATAAACTTATGTCATATCCTTCTTTCAATACAAAGCACTTAATTCATTTGAATTATACTGACACTAGGAGTGTGCATAACAAAATTCTCATGGGAATCACTATTTTGATTCATTACCTTGATTTTCTGAAATGGTAACACAAAACCAAGATGCTTGGGTTCCCTCCCTGTATATATCCATTCTTCCCCAAGTTCCACTGTTCATCAGCCACACAGCATGAACATGTATTTTTCTTTGATTCTACTGATTTCATGGACAATGATATTTCTCCCTTCTAATTAGATCCTTGCAAGGAAGGCACACAGCCGAATACTAGCTGCAGAGAGCTGCCTTCTTTCATAATTCTTTGTGAGGATTTCCCTCTGAAAATAGAAAGCCTAGGAACCAGTGGAACGCTTGGTCCAATTCACTTGAAACTTGGTTAGTCTTTAGTGGGCAGGTAGTAGCTGCTCCCCTGCAATTTTGATGTCATTTGGTTGAAAAATAGCCTTCCAGCCTGAAGTCTCCCATAGGGAATAAAAGCAGAACATCAGCTTGCTCATTCTCCCCCCCACCCTCTACTGTCAGAGTAGAGACTTTTGTCACTCTGAAAGAAAGCTTGGGGGAGGGAGAAATCACTGGCCATAAAACTGAAACACTTGGTCCAATTCGTTTGAAACTTGAGTGGTCTTTAGTGGACAGGCAGTAGTCACTACCCTAACGTTTTAGAGTCATTTGGTTGAAAAACTGCCTCCCGAGCCCATCTCCCCCATCCTAAAGTGCCTCGTAAGGAATAATGGAAAAAAATTGGCAATCTCTTTCCTTCCTTTGTTAAACAGACCACAAAAGGAAACATGGCAAACAGAGTTTTCAGCAGAAAGATAATTTTTCATTATTGTCCGTCAGCCATTTTAACAGGAGAAATGAAATGAATTCAGCCAGGTTTTTTTTTTTTTTTTAATGCTGCTGCCTGTCAGGATCTCTCCTGCTAGACTGCTGCCATTTTAGAAATCAGTAGAAAGAGAAGTTCAGTTCTGAAAAGAGGGACCGACTTTGGGAGTGTTTATAATGGACCCCCTTTGTTCAATATGCTTGAAATTTAGAAATTCTTTAGATTAATGGAGGACTGTGTTCTGTGCTGTTACCTTTATAAATAGTTGCTTCAAACCCTTTAATAGATTCTCCATTTCAAATAATTAAACTAATGGTTTCAAAGAAAAAACACATGAATTTGACTCCTGAACTGGTAATATCCTACCCGGAAATAAAAAAATCAGAGTCCAGATCAGAAATTATAATGAAAATTTCTTGGTGTACAGCCATACCTGGCACATCTTATTTCACTTGAGTTTGGCTTCTTTTTTTCTTATTTATTTAAACAAGGGGGGGGGGAACCAAATGTAAGAAAAAGCTGAAAACTGCTGTTGAAAGCATTTTGACAAGGAAAAAGTTTGTTTCTTTTCCTCTGTTAGCCACCAACATCATTTAAATGTCATTCTTCTCTTCCAATTCACTGGGTTGTGTTTTTTTTTGAAAAATCATAACTCCTTCTATCACCATTATTCATTTTATTCATTTAATAGAAATAGAAGTGTTATAAGTTCAAATAGCAAGTAGAAATGGTTGAAAGTGTTACAGAGAGATGATGAAGATGAAAACAAAGAACAAATTGTCCTTTTAAGCATCTTTATTCACACTCACGAAATTATGAAACAATTTAATGACACACTCACTTTCTCCCTCTGAAGCAGAGGACATCTCGATGGGTGATTCCCACTCTCCATTCAGGGAGGCAGGAATAAATTTTCTACTTCCTGACTTCCTAATGGGAGTCACCCTTTCTTTCAGTTTTATTCCTGTCTCAAGAGGGAGAGCAGCTTCATCCGAGTGCTGCCTTGCCTTTCAACTGTTTTTCTTTCTTTCCTTCACTTCTGCTTTCCAGAACCTATTTGTTGCCTTGTTTGCTCCTTTTTTCTCTCCCTCCTTACTATTCTCTTTCTCCCTGTAAGCATGCTAGAAGGCTTGCAGGGGAAGCTTTCTCCTTCCTTTGGCTATGGTGGCCATTTCATGGCAAGACAGAATCATGGACCAGCAGAACATGCTCTTACATCATGATAGGATGGAAAATCGTGGGGGAAGTGATGGATTCCTCTCCAAAGGAGAGTTGGAAGCCCCCCTCACCAACATTTCCTGGCAACAACCCTGGAGACATTGGGGCATACCGTGAGGAAGCCACAACTGTAGCTTCTCTTATCGTGAAGAGACCAGAAGGGCAAAAAACACTATTCCTCCTGGAGCAAAGGAAACACGGCAGCCATT
Organism: Eublepharis macularius; assembly: GCF_028583425.1. Taxonomy (NCBI): domain Eukaryota; kingdom Metazoa; phylum Chordata; class Lepidosauria; order Squamata; family Eublepharidae; genus Eublepharis; species Eublepharis macularius. The sequence continues at coordinate 171,268,700 of NC_072791.1, read as the reverse complement.
TCTGGCCTTGCCAATGAGGGCAACATTGCCAACCAGCCAGGAGGTGGCTGTGGAGTGGATTTCTCCATATCCCTAAGCCAGTATAGTGGTGTGAGAACCAGTGCGGGGCAGCCAAGCCAGTCTGAGATTCAACAATCATTTGTGCCATTGTGCCCATGTATAATGAAGGAGAGCTACTTGTGAGTACAGATGGGCAAAAACAGCAATACGAACAAAAAAAAAAGCCACAAACAGCCCAATCTGCTGTTTGCGAACAAGCTGTTCATGAGGCCCCATTCTAAACAAACAGGTGGTCGTTGCAAGCCTCGTTCGTTGCTGTTCGTCAAGCCAGACAGTCTGGCATGTGCAATCAATTCCCTTGGCAATGTAGGCAGGGATTGTCTGAACTCTGTCTGAACTCCTGCTGTTGCCCTGGAAACCCCAATCCAAGCCCAATTTAGCTTGATAGGCAGGTCATCCTTTCAAGTGTGGAGCTCCAAATTTGTTTTAAAAAGAGAGCAGAGACCAGGGGGGAGGGGGACTCCCAGCTCTTGAATTTGTAGACAGTGGAGAGGGAGAGAGAGAGTTGCTGTTGGCATTTTAATAGAGAGAGTGCATTGGAACTTGAATTTTCTTTGTGTGTGGTGGGATAGGGATCTACCCTGTCAAGTTCCAGGGCTGCTGCCAGGTTCTGGGCCAAGCTATTATTTATTATTGGTACCTTTCCTGCTGCCTGCTCAGTTAAGGTTTCTGGGAGTGGTGCAGTAGGGATCTACCTCTTCAAGTTCCAGGGCTGCTGCCAGGCTCTGGGGCCAAGCTATTATTTATTATTGGTACCTTTCCTGGTGCCTGCTCAGGTCAGGTTTCTGGGAGTGGTGTGGTAGGGATCTTGACTTGAATGATGCCTGGAGGAGAGCCTGCTGGCCCCCACAAACAGCCAACCACGAACATGTTCGTGAACAGGGCCATGTTTGTGGTTGTTCGTGAGTCCCTGTTTGTGGATGGCAACGAACAACAAACATCATGTTCAGTTTTTTTCTGTTCGTGCCCATCTCTACTTGTGAGTAATGCAATGAGATTGGGACCCATGGTAGTACCCCAGGAATACCCAAATGTCATTAGACAGAGTATTGTAAAAAGAGTAGTGTATCTTACCTCAAAAAGCCATGGCAGCCATTTCTGGCCTTGCTGAAGCTGGCAACCTTGCCAACAGACCAGAGGTGGCTGCGGAGTGGTTTCCCACATCCAAAGTAAATCAATGGGCGCAGGATCTAGTGAGATTGCCAAATAGCAATGGCCCCAGGGTCCAGTGCTGGTGAGTAATGCAGTTGGGTCAGGAACTGTAATGCTTTCCCCAGATTTCCTAAACTTGATTACATAAACTATGAGACTGCCAGTTTTTGTCAGAGAGCTGAGGGTAGAGACAGGTCTCCCTCTGGTTCTTCCTCCAGGCCCCTCAGCCCCCAAACAGGGAACTGTGGAAGAGGCAATTTCTTACAAAGGGACTCCTAGCTGGTCCTCTGAGGCAGCTAGAAAGGAAACTGAAGTTCATGCAGATAGTGAAGTTTTTTCTCCCTGTTGGTTCCATGTATTTCCACACACTTTTTTTTCCTCCAGGGAATGGAACCAGCTCTCCCCAGCACAGAGTAACTTTATTTAGCAGAAACAAAGAAAAGAGCACAAGGCCTAGAAGGCGTTTCCTAGCAGGCCTTTGGTCAGCCCATGCAGACATGAGTAAACCCTGGATTAGACTATAACTGCTCCAGTTTTTAGTATCCTAGAACTAACATAAAACATGAAACAGACTCCACAACATTTCAATTGCCTATGCTGAGAGAGAGAGTTCTTGTGGCAATTGTGTTCATCCTGTCTCTGGAACTTTTCCTATATAACACCATTTTTAACAGAGACAGTTTGGTGTAGTAACTGGAATGTTGGGCTTGGATCTGGGAGATCCAGATCCTCATGCCATTCTGCCTTGGAGGCTTGCCTGTGGCCTTGGGTCTGTTGTATTCTCTAGGCTTGGCCTGCCTCATGGGTTTGTTGTGTGGATAGAATGGACAGGTATTAAATGTTGTATCCATCTTGGAGTCCCCACTAAGATTGAAAGCTGGAGTTTAGATAAACACAACCAAACTTCTACTCAGAAAGGGTGCCTCAGGGCAAGAAATTCTTGATGCACAAACTTTAATTGAATTGGCTACAGTCAGGGCCTCTGCTGTAACCCTCAGCAAATTTATTCCTTTGTTCCAGTAGTCATCACTATTGTTGCTGAGGATCTGCAAATTAAATAGCACCTCATCTCTATTTCACTATGTAGACAGCAAATGCTATAAACTATTAGTCTATGTGGGAACCAGAATTCTCTGTTGCAATTTTTCCTACTGATCAACTAGTCATTATGACCTCTCTGCTATCCCCTTGAAGGGAGCATGAAACATGTTTAACCCTATCCTAGGGCATAAAGGGTATAGGCTAAAGTGTTATGAATAGAAGCCATTGATCATCTCTAATAGCAGATTGCATCGTAGGAAAAGATAAAAGCCCAGTGGCTCCCTAAGAAATAACATTTATTTGCTATGTGTTTCTGTGAGTTCAGTTTACTTTTCAGATATCTCTGTGTTTCATAATGACTGTTGCTGTGACTTCACAGAGATTCTGCATTCTTCAGTCCAAATAGACAATACTCTTGTCATACGTAAGTGCATTCTCATGCCTCCACTCCTCCAGGACAAGGGGGAAAGGACTCCATATTCTTCACAGTGCCAAAAAGAATGGAGATTGGAGGGTGATATTAGACTTAAAATACTCAACAAGTTTGTCAAACTGAAGCATCTCAGATTGGAGATGATGAGATCCATCACAGAAACCCTACTAATGGAAGGCCCGTAGCTCAGTAGCAGACCACCCGCCTTGCATACATGGATCTCATGGCTGATCTACACCAAAGGAATACCTTACTGCACTAGATCCAACGGAAGCATATATCTGCAGTCTGATCTTGTCTGGGCACAGAAGACTATTCCATTTCTGTGCAAGATTCAGGGTACTTTCATTTGGCCTCTCCATGGCACTGAGGGCCTTCACAATGAATTTGATCCACCCAGTGTAAAGCTAAGTGAGAATAAGCGTTCATATACACCCTTATCTGGATGACTTGCTGATCAAGTTAAGCTCTGCATACCTACAAGCTTACAGTTCCTGATCAATTTACAGAGAAGTTTTTATAATCCAAACAGTGACTAGAACATCTGGGAGCCCTATTAGATACAACACAAATTTGTTTCTTCCTAACTGAAACAGTGGCAAAGAAGAGAAAGGAGATGACACAATTGATCATCAAGGCCAGGTTTTCATTGATGACATTTGCAAAACCAATGGGTCTACTGATTCTGAGTATTGACACTATCCAGTGATGTCGACTACATACAAGACCCTTACAGTCTTCTTAGACCCTTCCAACTACAAATTATGAACAAGAATGATCTTTCCATTCAGTTCCCCTTCATAATAATCAATCAATCAATCAATCAATCATTCAATCAATCAATCAATCAATCAATCAATCAATCAATCAAAAACAAAGCCTTGTATGGTAGGCAATGATGACCAATCTTCTGCAAGGAAAGCAATACTGCACCAGTAATGGAACAGGTTTCCACGGACACCAGTCTGTCCAGATGGGGAGCAGCACAAGAAGATCCACTGGTGCAAGGTCGATAGTTCAGCAGCGAGATGAGACCTTCTGTCAACCTACTGGAGGTTTGGGCAATTTATCTAGCCCTACTACACTTCAGACCACAAATACTAGATGAACACGTTCTAATCAGAACAGACAGCATGTTGACCAATTAAGCAGACAGATATTTTACCAGGTGCTTCCATCCCAAGGCCAAAGTAATGAGTGCATCACAGTGGCCACACATTCTGCTGTTTGCCCTCCAACTGCTTCAGTTCTCCCAAAGATAATCAGAAAGATTAGAGTGGGGGAAAGTAGAAATCATTGTGGTAGCACCCTACTGGCCCCAGCACCTGCGACTCTCCACTCTTCAATATCTGTCAACCCTTCCATCACTGACTCTTCCAGTATCTCCAGATACGCTCCAACAATGCCCAGTTCAGCATCCACACCTGGAATGGCTACATTTAACTGCATGGAGAGTACGTGAGACTACCTGTCTCGGCTAGGCTATTTTCAAGAAGTACCTAACATGTATTGTCGAAGGCTTTCACGGCTGGAGAACGATGGTTGTTGTGGGTTTTCCGGGCTGTATTGCCGTGGTCTTGGCATTGTAGTTCCTGACATTTCGCCAGTACCTAACATGCTACAGACCTCTAGGGGACAGTCCACTAACAGAATACATGATGCATCATAGAAAGTCTCCGCAGGAGATGCAAAAAGAAAAAGGGGTTAATGTCATGAAACCTAAAACCAAATCCATTCTATCCTTCCAACAGGTTGGTCATGCAAGCACTCTTGAAGCCTCAATCTTAAGATGTCAGGCGACAGTCTTAACAACAGTGCTGCCACACTACCAGGATCTGAGTCTGTCCGGACACCTCAAATGTGTTGCTCCCTCTAGCATGATCCTCTAAAGGATCCACCACAGGTTCACTGATTTCTGACTTGGAAATTGCATAGAGTTCTCTCTGCTGTTACCAGATACCCCATCAAGGAAATTCCTCTTAAGTGGCTGAGGACTTTGTTCTATCTGCAAGAAGAGTATCGGAACCAGGTACCCTGTTAATTATTTCAAGCTATGTATCTTACACAAGGAGAAAATGGTCCTGAGAACAGATCCTACCTTCATACCAAGAGTGATCTCTCCCTTCCACAGATCACTGGAATTATGTCTACTATCAGTTGACCAAATATGTTTCATCCCAAAGAAGAAACGTAGTATGCTCTGGACATAAGACTTACTGTAAAGGTATTTATTTATAGAACAGAGTGAATCTGGAAAGCTACTTCCTTATTTTCTCTATATCCTCTCAACTAAAAGTATGAGGATGTCTAAATCAGCCATTAGCATCACTGAAGCACACAAAATTCAAAAACTAGACATACCAACTAGGATTACTATTCACCCAATATGAAGTGCTGCACCAGCACAGCTGTTGTCAGACATGCTACAGTTAAGAGATTTGCAAGGCAGCTACTTGGTTGTCTGTATCTACCTTTGTTAAACACTATAAGCTGAACACTTACAACTCAGCTGATGCAGCATTTGGCAGAAGAGTATTACAACATATCTTATGACTAGATGACAATGATCCACCCAGAAAATAAGGCCCCTGCTCTGGGAGGTCCCATCAAGATGTCCTCTGCCTCAGAGGGAGAACTGACCATTGGATACTCACCATGAAGGGTCCTTATCCTCTGAGGAAAGGAGGACATCTTGTCCCTCCTGAAGTCATTGCTTTTTCACTCTCTTCTGCCTGACAAATTGACTTCCTGTCCTGTTGTTTCCCCTTAACATGTTGTTACTCACTTTTCTCCTTGTTATTCAGTTCAAGAGTGTCGTATTCATAATTATGATGCTATAACTGCTTTTCGAGTTGCCAAAACTGAACGAAAGGGTGACTCCCACTAGGGAGATAGGAAGTAGAAAGCTTGTTCCTACATCCCTGAATGGAGGGTGGGAATCATCCCATCAAGATGTCCTCCTTTCCTCAGAGGAGAAGGACCCTTCATGGTGAGTATCCAATGGTCTGTTGTGGTTTTTCTATTTCTGTCTTCAGTGATTATTAATAATTTCTCATAAAAATAATAATTTAGAGATGGTTGGCTGTTCCCTGTTTTGTTAGTTTTTGTAACAATTTATAATATCTACAATAAAATCCTTAAAACATGCTGATTCAATGAGGCTCAAATAACATTTATACACATTTTAAAGAAATCATTTCAAGGAATCCATTACAATAAGAATCATAGATTTTATTCACACAAAAAGAAACAAAATCAAAACGAAAATGTTTGTATTGAAACAGCAGACATGAGAAATTCACCACCATTTCTAACAGGCACATGAATGCCACTTTCAAATAGTGTAAGGAAGAAATAGTAGCATTCTGCACAAACGGCATGAAACTTCAAGGTACTGATGTAGTATAGATCAGAATCGCACTGAGCCAATATAGTCCTTGTATGATAACAGTGAATATGTATTGAAAAACAGGCATCTACCTCCAGGTATCAATGTGAAGTTTTCCACCAAGGTGCCTTACAAGAGATAACAAAGTCAAAATGAAAAACTTTCTGTGATATTCATGTCTGGCTGAGAAACTGAAAGAGGTCATTTCATGCAACTTAGACTGGGTCTTCAATCAAGAAGAATTTATGTACACATACACCTAGTGTTTCTACAGCTGAAGAATGAGTAAATAAAATAAAACTAGCCTGGAAAGTGTCACTTCAAATAGAGAAAACTGTAGTTTATTCATAGATCTTAATTGATCGCAAACTTATATTTGACTTCAGAAATTATGAAATAACATTTCATAAAATTCAAGGGAAAGAAAACAGTTTGAAACAACTTACAAACTGCAAAATAACTTGTCTCCCTCACCGATGGTCACAAGAAGAGGATTGAGGTAGACGCGAGCTCCCTATATGGCCTTCCTCCTCGCACTTCAATGCCCTCACAACGAAGGCAATGTCAGGATAGCTGGCTGTCTCTTCTGCCAGCTGTGGTAAATCCCGCCCTTTCCCCCATGCATCTATGAGGCTGGGGTCCTGGAACAGCCTTGTTACCAGTTTTGGTGGCGTCTGATTAATAATAGTTATATTCCTTATTTTTTTCAACCATTTTTCTCAATCCATGGCTAGGTGATGGCTGGGAAGTGCCAAAACTGTACATGTCATGATAATATGCTATCTTGTTTATTCTCCTTAAACAGTTCCCTTTTCTGAGATAGCACCTTCTCTTGGTTACAGGTAAGTTCAGGTTGCCAAGATACTAAAGGGAGAGACTACCTAGGTCCCTCACCAGCCCCACTTGGTTACCAGTTAGCAGGATTTCACTGAAACTCACAGTTGATTATTCTAAAAGTGCAATTCTAAGAAGAGTTTATTCCAGTCTAAGTCCATTGAAATCAATGGACTTAGACTGGAGTAACTCTGCTTAGGATTGCACTGTAAAACAATTAAATACAATCAAAACCTTTTTTTTTGTCCGATGGCTTTGAGGAAGAAATATTATTTGCAGGAAAGAGAAGAATGGTTTGCACAACACTACCCCTTAACCATCACAGCTGGAGCAGATGCATTGCTGAGGCACAAATCAAGTGCCAAGATGTCATTCTTCATCCCTTTCCCTTCTCTGGGGAGGAACAAGCCACTTCTCCACAAAATGCTAGAAAAGTTGTGTTCCTGAGGCATATCTCATAAACATCAAAGTAGCTTTCTTTCTCTGCAGCTCTATAGTGGGAAAGAAGCCAAGCTCATTTCAAAGTGGCAAAGTTTCCTACATAGAAAAAAGCTATCTGAGAAGAAAGCTGCGGCACTGTTTCTGTCACTTTAGCAGTCACAAAGTGAATCCTGCAGCAACTAGAGTGCATAGATGCTGCTTTCATGATAGCCAGAATGCAGCAGCTCAGTTCTGAAGTGGTTGTAAGAAATTAGGAAGCACTGAAGCACAAAAGAGTTCCATCATGTTTTATCCTTCCCACCTTTTTAGCTTCAGTGCTATTACCAGTATTGCAGTTGCTCTTACCTGCTTCCCTCATAACTCACAGTGTCAAGGTGTAGACACACTAGAGAAGAAAGACAGCTCTCAGTCTCTTCACTTCTGAGAAGAATGTATTTTATAAAATATAGGGTTAGTGAGCCAAGAGCCAAAGAATTGTGTGGAGGCCTAGCATGTACAAAAACAGTGGAGAAAGCTTTCAGTCTCCCTTAGCTGCTGGTCTTTCCCTTTGTGATTAGCAGCACTGAAGAGCAGGTGCTAAGACACAGTTTGAAAATAGTTCAGAAGTCTAAGAGTTGTGATTTGAACCATGCAATCTTTTGCAGTGCCCTCCTAAGTAGGTCTATTCAGTATCCTACTTAGGTTGGTTCAGTGGAACTTACTCCCAGGAAAGTGTTCTTAAGATTGCACAGTTAATTCTCATGTAGGCAGAACAACACTATGTTATCTTATATGCCTGTAGCCTTTTCTGTTTTAGTTATTCACTATAGCTCCCCAGTGTGGCCACAAGGTTTTTGCCAAGTGCTAGGTTTGTGAGAAAAACAATATGCCATTATTCATATACTTATTTAGAAATAAAATGGATTAGAACCTCAATACTATAACACAGTGCTGAATTTCAGAGAGTACAAATATACAAAGAATCTACCAAATTGCCCTCAGATTGGTTGACTCCCCCCACACCCCATTTTTTCCAGTGACTCATTTAACACTACTAGTTCTCATTACATGGGATAATTTGGGTGGGGTTAAGCAATATGGGCTGCCGCCTGATTCTTATGTCTGCTGAATGTTATGTTTTAATATGATTTTATTGTAGTTTTATTACATATAAATTATGTGCTCTGAGCCTGCTTGTGGGAGAGCTGACTATAAATTTAATAAATAAATAGATAAGATCTTGGCAATTTTTTGTTGCTTTGACATACACATTTGTACATTTTGTCCATCCTCCTTATTGCAACCCCAGCCGGAAGGAAGAGACAAACACAGACTTGTAATAAAGGGCTGTTTATTAAAATGACCATAAAGGTAATGCACGGCAAGAGCTAACTAAGCGGTACAGGTCAAGCCCTGGGGTCAGCACACTGACCACCGCCTTGCCTGTCTGGGCGAGCCCCAATGCCCCGGGTGTAGGCCATCTCAGGAATGGCTGCAACCCGGCCAGCTAGACCCTCGGATCCCCACTCAAGCACCTGTTGCGCCCCAGCCGCCCAAGCATGAGGTTAGGCCTTGTTCCCAGGGATCCACTCAGGCGTCTGCCCTCCCTGACGGTAGCCGCCCAAGCATACCGCCCTAATGACAGACCCTGTTCCCCAACCTTGGGGAATGCCACAGGGGCTCACCAGCCCGCACCCTATTCCCAAAATCTCCTGCCAACTACTAACGAAACAGCACAACCCAACAATAACTCAGAACACTGCAATTAGTGCAAGGTAGGCGAAAAAAAACCCCTTCCCAAAAGCCAATCAGGGAAAAGAGGGAAAAATTCCTACCTGGCTCTGAACCCAGCAGCCGGCTATTCCTGCACTAAAAACAGGGTGAGGTGGGTGGGCCGAGCGCTCGAAGAGACTGCAGCTGGAGAGAGCGGAGCCGCCTGGATCAGGCTCTTGGCTCCGCCCCCCAGTTAAGCCCAGGATGCCTGGGAAGGGAGCCTGTCTCCTTTCCTCCAGGGCGGGGCCGCAAAGGACGGCTCCCAGCTTGAGCAGCATTCTGCCGCGCTGGGAGAGCCGCATTGCAACCCCAGCCGGAAGGAAGAGACAGACACAGACTTGTAATAAAGGGCTGTTTATTAAAATGACCATAAAGGTAATGCACGGCAAGAGCTAACTAAGCGGTACAGGTCAAGCCCTGGGGTCAGCACACTGACCACCGCCTTGCCTGTCTGGGCGAGCCCCAATGCCCCGGGTGTAGGCCATCTCAGGAATGGCTGCAACCCAGCCAGCCAAAGATGGCGCTGAGCACAGCCCTGAGCAAATCTGCCTGCCAACAGAATGGCTGTCAGGCAGAAACAGGCCACCAGTAATTCTCCACCAAAAGATGGCGCCGAGCACAGCCCTGAGCAAATCTGCCTGCCAACAGAATGGCTGTCAGGCAGAGACAGGCCACCAGGCCCTCTTTTATGGCCCACAAGAATATAGGCTTAGGTGCCGCTTTACCAGTAAGCCAAAGTGAAGAACACCGGCTCTGTTTTTTAAGTTACTTTATTTTACTTCTTGCCGGGGGTGGGGGGAGGCTAAATGGAAACAAACAGGCTTATGGCAGGAAGAGTGGTTTATGTGTAAGTGGGAGTGGGGAGAGGGCTCTCACCACCCACTCTCTCCAAGACAACTATTAAGGGGAGTGACCACACCCAAGTTGGGCCAAAGTCCCTCTGATACAGCCTAGCTGCCCGCCACCCCAGTGCCCAACCAGCCTGCTCAATTGAACCGCTCAATTACTCTAGCCCCAAAAGGCCCTGAAGCCCTGGCCTGTATTGTGCGCTGCAGCTGCAGGTGCCAGCTGCCTCCAACAGCCTCCAAGAGCTGACTGCTATCGCCGCTTTCCAACTGCCTCCACTGCCGCCATCAATGCTTGTTCAGCACACATTCCTCCCTTCAGCTTCACCACTCAAAGGAAGGCAGAGCAAAGAGCTCTTGCTTCACCGAGCGCTCGAAGAGACTGCAGCTGGAGAGAGCGGAGCCGCCTGGATCAGGCTCTTGGCTCCGCCCCCCAGCTAAGCCCAGGATGCCTGGGAAGGGAGCCTGTCTCCTTTCCTCCAGGGCGGGGCCGCAAAGGACGGCTCCCAGCTTGAGCAGCATTCTGCTGCGCTGGGAGAGCCACAATACCAGCTGTAATCAGTTAAGATAAATCCTTCCATATAGAGAAAATAAATATGAATTTAATTTACTAGAATTTAATGTACATTCATCCAATTTATCTGCTTGTTTCCTAAAAATCATGGTAGGAGTCTAAGTAGTACTGTATAGTAGCAGCACTGCTATTATTGTAAGAGCTGTGTTCCTTTTTTCTATTCCCGTTGATAAAGACGTACCTATATATCTGCTATGTATGTAATGACAAAGACACTACATTCCACTCCTTTCAACAGAAAAGCACTCTGCTATGCACAACAGGAAACATTATGCAAATGATTACATATATGCCAGGCAGTAAACTTCTCTAAATGCCATAGCTCGCTGTAAAGTTTCAAGTTATATCTGCAACAAATGCAAGAGATCAGCTAGAAATTATAATTACTTTTTTCTGTCTTAGAGGCAGTGTTATCTACGGTATCTGTTGACTATCCGTCAAAAAAGTTACCACTTAGGAAAACTGTACTTAACTAGATTGAGGCGAACATAGGTTTAAATGCTAAACCATGGGTTTTCTTTTTGTTTTATTTAAATGAGTATAGCCTTTGAATCTATCTTATATTATCAGTGGGAAATGTGATTAATAACTTCAGTGTGCCATTCAGAATGAGACAAAGAGTGATAAAAGTGGTATTTAAAATTCTTCAAATAACATCTTGTAATGAGGATGCTTCTTATACATATTATATAACACTAAAATGGTTGAAATGGATCCTTTAAAGGCAAACATTGTGGAAAGCAACTATATACTGGGATACAAACTATTGCATACTGAAACTAATAAAATTATATTCATTGCAGTGCTAGAAAAAGCAATGTCATATTTACCTTTGATATAGGCAGTTCTGTGAGAAACATATATTTTTACTTTCTAGTCATAGCAAGGATGATCTCAACTCTCTCTCTTTTCAATCCCTTTTTAAAAATAAAAATGTACATTATAAAGTTGTGCAGTGAAGAACCTTTTTCTAGGTCTTGTATTTTTAATTCTTAATTCAGAAGCAAAGTCCAGTATTGAGTTCCGTATGAATAAATGTTAGTTGTATAGGGGATCTCAGTAACTACTCAAACATAGCTCATTGTGACTTAAAATTTCAGATTTCTGAATATATATTCTCCAAGTTCCAAGTTAGGATTGTATTGTATATTTCTAAAGTGCCATGGCATTTTGCCACCCTAAGAATGAAGAGACAGACACCAAACTTGGATCTAAGGGCCACTTTATTAAATTAACATCAACATGAAACACTAAACCAATAACTGTGACAAGGGCCTACTAGTGGTACAGGTCAAGCCACAAGGTCACCCCTGGACCTCCACCTTGACCTATCTGGGCAAGCCCTGAAGCCCTGGGTGTGGGTCATCCCTGCGGATGGCTGGGGACCTGGCTGGCCAGGCAATTTGGTTCCCCCCTTTCAAGCTCCTAAAGCCTCAACCGTACAGCAGTGAGGGAAGGACTTGCATGTGGGGTTCACCCAGGCAGTCTGCCCATGCAGCTGTCAGCCATCACAAGCTGTACCAGCTGCTCCTGCCAGACCCCTCTTCCCCACCAATGGGGAAGTGCCAAGGGTGCTCACTGGCCCACTGCCTATCCCCAAGTTCTATCCTGTCTGTGACAAAAACTAACTCTCACTAACACATACCAATTACCCCAATTGCCATAAATGGTGCAAGGTAGGTAAAACCCACCCCCTCCCTATGCCAATTTGGGAACAAGGTGGAAAAAATTCTTACGTGGCCCTGATAACAGCAGCCGGCTAATCCTGCACCAATACAGGGTGACGAGAGTGGGCTGAGCACTTGAAGCGACTGTGGCCAGGAGAGCGGAGCTGCCCACTCAGGCTGCTGGCTCCGGCCCCTGGCCAGGTCCTGGACGGCCGGGAACTGTGCTGCCTCTTCCTCCAGCCAGGGAGGCAAAAGCTGGCACCCGGCTCGAGTGGCAATGCCACTGGCTGGGAAGGCTGTATATTATTTGCAATCTGTATGTGTTTTAGGGACATGAAGTTCCCCCGAAGGATATTTCTAAGTAGTACATAGATCAACAGTCTTGCTAACAATTTGAATTGTGCATACATACCCTTTTAGTCATTTGTGTGGAACACTGCATAGATTGCGGATGTTCCTCCTAGCCACTTGCAGAACTTAAACTTGATGCAGTGGAAGTAAGTATTCTCTTATGCTTAGGCAATTTTTAATATGAATTTGTGGTGTATCAGAAATTGGGCTATATTTATATTCATACATGTCTAGCGTACACATCTCCCTCCTTGACCGCTCATAATAACATGATTGTTTGGAAATAGAGGCATTGGCATGTGTTTCTGGGAAAGTTTGAACGTATAGTGGGAGCAGGTGTCCTCTGCGAGTTATGGAAGGAGTCTGAAGTCTATGTGCAGGGTCCGAGGACTTAGTTAATGTTGTATTGGCTGTATTGAGACTGTGACTTCTTTCCAGTTCCTTTCTTGTTTGAGTAATTACTTAATTTTGCCAGTGAACTGATTAATGTTATAACTAATTGGTTGAGTGAAACAGTTCAGTTGGAACAACTAAACAGTGACTGGCACTACCATTTGAGTGAAATATGAGATTCTAGTCTCTTTGTAATGGGGTGGAGGTAGTGATATTGCATGACCTTTTTTAGTTGTACTTTGGTGAGCATTTTGTCTAAGGAAAAGGGAGAAATAATTGTTTATTTTAATATATTGGTAAGCAATAGAAGTTTGGAGGTGTCTAACTGTATTGGTACTAGTAAATAAGTTTTGGACTGTGTGTTCCCTTTGTCTATCTGGGACTAGTGGGGCAAAACTCATTGGGTCAGTGCTAATACTAAGCAAGAAAGGGGACCCCCCCCCAGTACTTAATTGTATATAAATACAAATTTAAAGTGCAATAAATAGGTACAGTACAAAAAGTGAGATTAATATACTATAAGTATACATCACAATGTAACAAACTGTACTGTAGATTACTTTGGATGTTATGGAATGTTTACTTTAAAGTATGTTAATACTTAAAAGTATACAGACTTTACAATACATGGGCTTCATGTTAACAGCAAAAATACACAGTTTAATGTGGGTGTTTTTTTGCTATTTTAAAGTTTACCCTATTTTTCTATTTACCCTTTATCAATTATTGCTAGACTTCAGAAGTTACAGCATCTCCTGATGACAGTGTGATTAAAAGAGATACTATGAAAGTACACTATAATTAGAGATATCATACAGTGCAAACATTTGATTTAATTGGGTCATGCTAATAGGAGACCACTTATCCTATTCCCTAGATAGTTGTGCTATCAGCATTCAGCTCAGTTATACATCCAAATAATAGTGTGTTACAACATATTGTAAATTAATTAGACTTTGTTTTTAAATATTGTGCGCTAAAGCTCTGCTATATCTCTGAGATGCTATACCTTTGTGCTATATACTGTAAATAAGGGTTGCTTGGATGATATTTAATTTATTATTAATTTAGAAAAGGCTGTTTACTGATATACTTCTTTGATCTGTAATTTATTTGTTTTTCCTAAAAAATTCTACAGCTTGCAATGATTTCTTAGGTGCAGACTATGTAGCGGTAAAAAATGGGTCTAATAAAATGTACAATTTATATTCTTAATCCTGTGCCACTGAAATCAATGTGACTTGAATTCATGTCATTGGGCACTAGATTTGAATGTTACTTGTTATAGAATACAACCTCTAATTGGAAAGTATTTTACAAACTTTTATTAGAATCTTCAAAGATAGATACTGAGGGGTAATATGATCAAGAAGAACAGCTTTGTGGTATTTGAATGTTTATTTATTTACAAGATTTGTATGCCAGTGTTTCTCAACCTGTGGATCATGTGTTTCCCAACCTGTGGGTCATGACCTCAAAGGGGGGGGGTCACAAAACCTATGTAAGTGGGTTCCTGACTACTGATTTTTTTTTCATGCTCTGTTATCTCACCATACCAAGTAGATGTGAATTTATGAGTCACCATACTGAAAAGCTTGGAAAGCACTGTTGCATGCCACTGGATCAGCTATTAAAGAAAAAAAAAAGAGTTGGGTGTTATCTACATATTGATGATGCCTCTCTCCAAATCCCTGGACAATTTCTCCCAATCCCTTTTCATGTGGTTGCTAAATAGCATGGGGAATAACATAGATCTACATAGCAGTCCCCCACAGCACCATCTGTAAGCAGTCAGCCAAGTAACCAAAGAACAGTGACCCCCCCCCGCCCCCACCGCCACCAGTCCATCTAGGCTTTCCAGAAGGTTACATGATTGATTATATTGAAAGCTGTTGACAGGTCCAGGAGAATCAACAAGGATGTACTTCCCCATCACTGTCCTGGCAAAGATCGTCAGTCAAGGTGACTTACATACAGTCTTAAACAGAGTTATGCCCTTCTAAACGCATTGAGTTCAATGGATTTAGAAGGGTTTAACACTGCTCAGAATTGCACTGTTAGTTCATTACCATTCTCAAACTAGATCTGAATCCAGATTGAAATGGGTTCAGATAATTTTTCTTTTCCAAGGCCACCAACACCTTGAGCTCCTTACCTAAGAACAGAATGTTATCCACTGGATGATATTTATTTAGGTCCTTTAGCTCTATGGATTCCTTCTTTAAAAGGAGTCTCACAAATGCCTTGGAGCTGGAACAACACCCTCCCCAAGAGAGGCGTTTATTACCTTCTGGCTTAACCAAACTAGCCTGTCTCAACACAATCAGCCAATAATTCATGGGCCATTAAAGCCACCAGGGGAAATGCTGTTGGGCTGATAGCATGGGAGGGCACCTCCCTCCACCGCGGCCACCCTGGTTTTAAGTGAGGAGCAGCCCTTGCTCCATTCATGGCAGTCGATGTAGCTGCTGCTGAAAGTGAGCCAGCTGCCCCTGAGGGGCAGGAAAGCTGCAATTTTGAGTTAGCTAGCTGCCCTGGCTCCACATGAGGTGGGCAAACTGCTGCTGCGACTGAGCTAGCTGGCTGTTCTGGCTCCAATGCTGTTTGTGAGCTGGTAAATCACCAGCTCACATGCAGTGATTTACCTGCCCCACAAAAGGCAAGGGTTGAACCTAGACATGGTGGGATGCACACTTTTAAGCAGCTTGTCCATTTCATTAGGACCCACAAACTGAAAGTCACCATGCCACTAGGACCAGACTGTGCTCCAATAATATCCCAAGATTTAACTATATCTATTTTGGCATTTAAGTCACAATGGATGCAAACACATGACATTTCTGATTCCATACATGGTAAGAGCCTTTCTTGTAGAATTTTGAACATCACTTTGCTTGCATGGGAAATTAATGCACTAGTTGCTACAGGCTTTGATACCTCCTTTTTCAGAATTGGAATTTAGATGGTGCATGTCCCGGCTGTGGGCCATTGTTTTGTTTTCCATATTTGTTAACACGTTTTTGTTAAGATTTTGATGGACTCAGTATCTGTAGCATGAAATAGGTATGAACCTGCTCCTTGAGGGGGAGGGCAACCCTCTCCAGGACAGGCTGATTCCTCAGAGGGGCCCTGGACGAGAGGCTTTAATCAATGTGGAGAATTCAGCAGGTGAGTAACTCCCTCATGGGAGCCTGGCAACAAGCAAGAGGGGAAGTGGGGTCATGGCCACTAAGTGATGATAGGCAATGGAGACACTCACTGGAAGATTGCCATCATAAGCCTATTTCGGGCACCTGTTTTGCTATATCTGGATTATTTTATCTAGGTCTCTGACAGCATCTTTGTGGGGTATGCAAATACAGGGTTCCCATGAGAGGCAGACTTGCTCACAACACCCTCTATGAACACTAAAACTTGTTTATATTAGGAGACTGTGAATTCACCCCCACTTTACTCATACAGTAATTTATTTGTTCCACTGTACTTTCTGTTGGCTCAGAGTGATGCATGAGTCTATTTTATTCTCACTGTCTTGTAAGTTGGGGGGAAAGTGACTTTTAATGTTCTCTAGGCATTCAGACCCTCATTTTGGTAGCCCATATCTAACAGTTAATCCATCTCTGTCATAGTGACGTGCACTATGGTGAGGTGCACAATATTAACATGGATCGCCAGACTGTTTTGCCATATTTTCTAGAAACTGGATGCTACTTCAGGTGCAGTGCTATAAATAACTGCTAGCACGATTTGTATGGTTGGGCTTCTCATTTTTATTATATTTGATATCAGTAAGGGATAGGTTTTTCAGTGGAAGCAGTCTTCAAATTCTGTTCTGCTCAGTGTAAAGGACATTGGAAAAGTAATTATGCACTTGAAAATTGAGGGAGAATAACTAACTAGAAAGGTGAGGACCTGGGCTTCAGATTCCATCAAGTAGTTGTCATATTTTTATTTAATTGACAATATAAACTTGAAATAATTTAATAATTTTTAATAAACTTTCATTCTGCCTGTATGGTAATTCTGAAGGAAAAATGAGTATTATTTAGTGAAAATATTTGGTTCATAAGTCACACTGAAACACCTGTTATTTTACAAAGATCTTCTTAAAGGATTACAAGTGTGTAGAACAAATTAAGAACTTTTGTTTATACCAGTAACATTTTTTCTTAAAAAAATATATTGATCCCTAGATATTACAAAAAAGGTTCCTGTCAATCATTTGATGCCGTGGAGTGATTTTGGAAAAGGTAAAGTCATTTTTTTCATGTTAGAATTAATACTAGGGTCTTAACTTACTTTCCAGCCCCCCCCCCCCCCCGCCCCTGGACCCTAGAAGAGATTTTCTAAAAATGTTTTCTGATTTCTAACTTTTTTTTTTAAGAACAGGAGCTGGAGAGTCACTAGGTTAAGTGAATATGATTCAAAAAATATCAGTAGATGAAATAAAAGGGCAGAAAACTTGTTACTTTAGCTCCTAAATTGTAAATATCAGTATGTATTTATGGCATGAAACAAGTCTATCATCACTCATAGCCATTCTTTTTTGCATTTTTTTGCATACAATTGACAGTAGTATAAGCAGAAGTTCTTAGTAAACACATTTGAGCATAATTAAAAACTGGTCAGGGATGCTGCTAAACTATATTTATTTGCTATATATATTATTTATTTGCTAAGCAAGATTAGAAAAGAAGAGCACCTCATTCTGCTAATGTCTGTTTGCCTAGGTAGTGATTCAGTTAGAGCCTAATTAGGGTTAGAGCCTAATTAGGGTTGCCAACTTTTAGGGAGGCTTGGAGATCTCCAGGAATTACAACTGATGTCCAGAATACAGAGATCAGTTTCCCTGGTGAACTCAATGGCATTATACCCTGCTGAGATCCCTCTCCTTCCCAAACTCTGCCTTCCCTAGGCTCCACCCTTGAATCTCTAGGAATTTCTCAGTGTAGCATTGATAACCGCTTCCATACCACCTGTCTCTGCTTCCTTTCCATCTCAAAGCTTTTCTTTAAACTACACCCACAAGCATGCAGCATGTGGTTTACTTCATATGTACTTCTCAGTCATTTTGATTAACTGTGGCCTGTCTTGATACTCTAAAATATCTTAAAACTGTTAACTGTAATTGTTTATATCCAATACTGTTAATTTTTTTTTAAAAAAACTTTGTCTAATCTTCTAAACTTCATAATTCTGCACTCTTCAGTACTAGTCAATAGTCAATATCAATACAATCTTAAAAGAGTTACACACTTCTTGATTCATTGTAGTCAATGGATTTAGAAGGGTATTAACTGTTCAGGATTGCACTGCGTGGTGGTAATTCTCTTTCCTTCACTGTCAATTTCTACTAATCTTTTCCTAGGATTATAAAAAACGGAAACTAGGTCCCTTTCTAATCCAGAGTGTTGTGCAGGTACTCTTAGACATCAGGAGAGGCCCTGGCCACATGCATCTTTTCAGTCTTCCAGCCATAACAAAAATAGAACACATGAAAACAAAATAGGGCATCAAAAACAGTGAGACAAACTGCAGAATTTATCAAATGCCAAAAAGCGTCTAAATTTGAGGCTTCTTTTGAGCTTGAGGACCAGGCCAGATGGTCCTTCTGCCCCCCCCCCCTTCTGATTGGCTCTGTTCATGTGTAAAAATGTCAAGAAAGGGAACTTAATATTTATTTGAAATGACTATATTATCTAAATCCCATATTTAAAACATCTCAAACATCCATAAAATATGTGATTAAATGACTTTTAGTGATTAAATGATTTTTATCACTATCTCTATTATATTTTGCAGGTTTCAACCATACTCAGTTATAATTGGTCATTGGGTGATTTGGGGGTGAATTGCTTTCTTTCAACTTAACCTGCACCACAAGATTGTTGTGAGAATAAAATAGTGGAGGGAAGAATAAAATACACCATCCAGATCTCTTTGGAATAGTGATTGAATAAAAATTCAGATTCAAGGAAGAGTATATGCCATTTTACCTCCTTTCCTTTTCCTGCTACCACTGGAAGGAGCTTTTGGAATATGCTGAAGGTCTTACTACACTTCATTAATAAAGAACAGCTGTTGTCCTCAAGTCACCTTCTGCCTACAGATGATAAGGGAAGCCAGAAGTTCTCTTGTGACTGTGAAAAGCTTATAGTATATCAGGAATAGAAGTAATACTGTGCCACTCAAAATAGCTCTTGACAGACCTTAATATCATCCTGATGATTTAATAGCATAGTTCACTTGTGGCGATATTTCATCATCTTGGTAGAGTTCAGCTCTTGCCTCTTTTTATTGCTTTCCCTGAGTGATGATGGCCAACTCTTGTTGCTGCTGCTGCTAGTCCAAAATCTATTGGTTGCTTAGGGAGCTATGTTAGGAAAAATATATATATTTGGCATTACTTAAATAAGAGACTAGAACTGAACATAGTGACATTCAGGATTGGGTGGAAAGATGTGTGTGGGATCAGAAGAGGAAGAACTTTTCATGAAAATATAATACCTTTTTATGAATGCACCATATCGTCTCTTGTAAGCAAATATTTTAATATCAGTACAGTTACATATGCTAAAACAAATTTGTTATTTCTACCAAGTGATGGTGATTGGAGTGGGTTTTCTTTGGGAGGGGGGAGTATCTGTTCTGTGGCACATGAATTCCAGTCTAGCATAACAGGAAAAGGTTCTGTTTACAATGCTAGTCAGAATTAGAACACCTAGTACTTCTATAACTAAAGAAAGAAAAAAGATGACTTTGCTCAATGGATGATTTTGAAGCTGTTTTGAGACATTTACTGCCTACTGTTAGTGAATGATGACAGTAACAGTAAATCATAGAAATGTGGTTTTATTTTTGGTACTTTGCGAAAGATAATTGGTGATTTTTGAGATATATCAGTTCATGTGCCTTTTAAAATCTTAAGAACTATTGGTTAATCCATCACTCACCAAATTTTTAAGCATGCAATGTATATGAGTCAATATAAATAGTCAAGATCTTTTTTGTAGTAGAGACATATTTTGATGTTTTAAGGATGTTTAATAACTCTAAATCACTGCTTTATTTAATTAGCAAATGCTTAATTAGTCACAGATTTGTCTTCCATCACATGTTTATTAAATCAGAAGCCATTCTCTCCTGTAATTAGAATGGAATTTTCTGTAATTTAATGTAATGCCATCTGTGTCATTCTTCTAGCATTTTGCACAGCCAAACTGACTGACAATTCTGTTGACAACTAAGTATTTCACTCTTCCATGGTTTTTTTTAATTAAGAGAAAGATATAAAAACAAAAATTAAGGTCTGAATAAACAGTGTATCTTGAATATGTATGTTTGCATAACATGTATAGTTTTTTCCCCCTGTAAGATCGAAAATGACATGTACACATGGATTCTCTCTTGTGGCACCCTGTGGAATGGCCTTTTTGAAGAGATCAGAAAGGTCCCCACACTTCTATCATTTTGCAGAAAGTGCAAAACATAAATGTTCAGGAGGGCATTTGTATAAAGGGATTAGAACTCTAGTATAATGGAATATCTCAGGAGGACAGTTTTATAAGAGAATGGTAGTGTATTGCAGTGTTGTACATATCACCTTGCTATTATTGCATTATATTCTACTTTGTAATCCACTTTCTACATTATAGCGTGTCATGTCTTAGACAGTTTTCTGCCTTCAGTGTCTTCTGTCTTAAATCCTAGTGTAATTGCATTGTTTTGCATTGTTTGTTGGTTGTCTTATGCTCTCTGATTGAAGTGTTTTCCATATTTTGTAATCCTCCATGAGTCTCAGTGAGAAAGCCCATCTATAAATGAAGTTAAATATATAAATAAAATAAAAAGAGCTTTAAAAGCCACATACTACCAGGTTTATATAAGATTAGATATGCTTAATAGCTCTTGCAAATGAATTAATCTGAAAGCACTCTAGATAGCCCCAATTAACCAACTACCAGGCTCCATCCTTCCAAAGTTATGTGTACAATTTACTTATTTACGTCAGCTTGAATATTTCTTGTTAGTGAAAAAGAAAATTACAGTATTTTAATGTTGAATTAAAACAACAGTATTAACTAGAATTAATCAGAGTAGAAGGCAAAAGGTTTTCTGTAGATCCTGGGCAATAAGCGCGATGGTCTGTGGCTTTCTCAATCCTGTATTTGGTTTAGACAACTAGGCAAATATTGAGTTTGATGGAAACGGGATATTGGGATTCAATGTAGCTAAAACCAGTCTTTTCCAAGATCAGTTAGTGTGGGATCATGTCGGTCAGCTATATGAACAGTATAAGGTCATTTGTCATCTGATTATTAATAGCTAGAGATGGGCATGAACCAAAATATGCACCAAAGTTCGTGACGAACTGGGCCAGTTCGTGGTTTACAAAATGATGGTTTGTCAGAGCCCATTTCTGATGAACCACCATGAACTTTTGGTTGGTTTGTTTGGTTCGTTTTTTGGTTCATCACTGCAGACAGCCTGGCACCGATCAATCAGTTTCCTAGGCAACAGGGGATGGACTTCCTGCAGACCTTCTGCTGACCCGGAAGTGGCATTCCGCTGGCCCAGAAGTGACCTTCTGCTGACCTGGAAGTGACAAATTGCTGACCTGGAATGTGATTTTTCACAAACTAAACAAACTGGTTCATGAACTGGGGCAGGTTCATGAAAGTTCGTGGTTCGTGAAATGCAACAAACCATGAACTGCACAGTTCTTTTTTTTCGGTTTGTGCCCATCTCTATTAATAGCTATTTACAACATTTAAAAATTTTATTTATGCAGCCCCAAGATCTCTAGGGCTAAACCTGTGAAAAGAACAATATTTAACCTGAAAAACTATTGCTGCATGGTTCCAGTTTCAGAATCAAAAATACTATTTGAAATCCTCATTCCAGTCATAAATATGTATTGAGGTAGTGAGAAATATATAGTGAGGGTTAAGGTTGAAAGGAGGACCAATGAAGAAAAGACTCATTGGTCAAAACTGGATAATACCCTCCCCCTCTTTCCTTGTGCATAGAACTACTGGCACTTTTAAGTGTGGCCCTTATTGTCATTGTGGGTTACAGATGTTTTATGAATGAGCTTTGTCTCTGAGTGACCTGCATGAGAGACAGCTTTTCCCAGACAACTCTTTTAAAGTATATTTCACCAGTGTTCCTTGTACATTTCTTCTGTGGATTGTTCACAATGTAAACCAAATCAAGTTGTATTTGTCTCATTCTCACATGCATCATACGAGCACTGTAACATTAAGTGATTACTTTCACCTATCTAAATGTTTTTATATCGTCTGGTATTATTTCAGATGCAGTGCTTCACAACGGAGTCATGTTGATACTCCCATCGAGCCATCAGATGGAGCACAAGGATTGTCAGTCCCCTGCTGGGGGTGGGGTATTCCCTGCTCCCACTCTCTATCCCCCACCCTGCTTTCAGCCAGCAGTGTAAAAGGCAGAGGAATGTGCATCCTGGAGTGCACTCCCTGGTGGCACAGCGTGCTCCCATAATAGGCCAATTTTGGCCTTAAATGGGCCTTAATTGAGCCTGAAACGGGCCTCATTCCACTCACTGTGGAGTGCAAGAGTACTCCATAGACAGTTATGCTGCCCCAGCAGTGCTCCTGGGCTCTGCAGCAGCCTGATTCAGGCCAAATCAAGCCCAATTTGGCCCGAAATGGGCCTGATTCAGCCCACTGAAGAGTGCAGGAGTTCTCCCTGGGGGTGTCATGTGACCTGTGCAATGATGTCATTTCCTTGAAGTGACATCACATAGCCCAGGAGCGTGCATGCAATTTGCGTGCACAAGGACAACTCAAAAGGTGAGTTCCAGGTCTCCCGCCCAGAGGGTAAGGGGACCTGGCAACCCTATGGAGCACTCAAGTACTAAGAAATCAAGAGATGCATAGACAAGTGTTGATCAGCCTGTTGTCTGTAAACAGTATTACCAAATGTGCTCATTCCCATCCCATTTAGCAATAAATGGTATCTTTTACAGTTATAATGACTTTCTGGACTGTCAAGTTACTTGACAGCAACAAGTGAGAAGATAGTCGGAAAGATCCAGAAGATTTCAATAAATCAAAACCGGAATATCTACTTTTTTTAAGAGATCTTCTCTTTGGTTTGTGAAGCGAGTTTGTCATATCACACACAAAGTGTTTTATTGTCTGCTGCCTATTTTAAATACTAAATATCTCACATTAGGACTCTGAGGATCATTTACACGACTCAGGGACCATGCTGTTTGAAAATGACGTACAGTTCCAATCAACCAGTCTCATGCAATCTCATGTTGGAACAAACAATCATCAGAAATGTGCAATGCTACATTTCATTATGATTTTGGTATATAGTAAGCAACATTTTAAATATTATATATTTGCAACTGCCACAATATGAAGTATTTCCTGCAGCCTGCATGTTGACATTATCATAACGATAGAAAAGATGCCATGACGCTTTATCATCAACTACAGGCAAACCAATATTAGAATTTAAACAGTTTTGATGATGATGATGATGATGATGATAGTGTCTCTTCTGGACACTGTCCCTTTTGGACAGATTAGTGCCTCATTCAGATTGGTGAACAAAGTCAGTGTTACTATTATCCTGACAATGCAGCTGCGGGTAAGCAAAGTGGCTTATCCAAGGCACCCTGCAGGATTCATGGCAGTAGTGGAAGTTGAACTAGTAGAGTGCCAGTTTGGTGTAGTAGTGGTTAAGAGCACAGGACCCTAATCTGGAGAACCAGGTTTGATTCCCCCCTCCTCGCTTGAAGCCAGCTGGGTGACCTTGGTTCAGTCATAGCTTCAAGGAGCTTTCTCTGCCTCACCCATCTCACTGAATGTTTTATTGGGGGATAATAATATTTGTAAACCGCTCTGAGAAGGCATTAAAGTTGTCCTGAAGGGTGGTATATAAATTGAATGTTGTTGTTGTTATGCTGATTTGCAGTCCAAACACTTAACCACTCCACTACAGCATCTCTCAGTTTTTCCAAGGTACTCTTTCAGAGGATGTTTAAGCAGTCGAACAGGAAAGTTATTGTGTTCCTGGTTGTAATATTCCTTGCTTGAGTCATTAATTATACTGCCACATTCATATGACAATACCAGCCAATAGTACTGAAATAATTTTCCTCTCAAAGGATATGAAAAATTTTAGGCAAAACAATTCATGCCCTTGTGCATTTGCTGTATTTTCACATGCTGCAAATAGCTTTCTAAATCTTTAGGGAAAGAAAAGGGTTGACAAAGGAGGCACAGAAATCACATCCACAAGTCATAATCATTTTTGTGAATGACAGAGCATACTTCACCTCACTTGCGCTACATTCTCACCTATTTAGTTTCCTGGAGAGATTTATGTGTGTGATATATGGGAAGACCAAAGCTGTAAGAAGTGTGAATTAATAAAAGTGGATAGCATTCTCCAAGGAAATGCAAAAAATCCAGGTAAAAATAAATTGGAAATATCATAGCACTTCTCAGAATAGCTATCATGTATTTCTATATTTTGTTGTCTTTAGTAATGACATTTGAAAACATTGCTATTAATGTCTGTGTGTTATTCTTTTAGTTTGGGTGTTTTGTTACCACATTTTAGAGCATTCTGCCTTCAATTTGCTTGTTATTATTACCTGCAAACATTGGGGAGGGGTGGGTGAAAAGATTTTTGTTTCTCTAAAGTAATAAAATAAGTAGATGATGAGTTTTCACTAACAAAAAATGGTTAAGGCACTACATTTAGCCATATGGGGTGGAAAACATTAATCTGGCATAGGTAAAAAATGATGAAAATTTTCTTCGTTTCTGTTGTATCTGAGGAAGTGATCTCTGACATGAAATCTCATATAGCAATAAAAGTTGTTAGTCTTTAAGATACTCTGGACTTCTGTTTTGCTACAATAGACTAACACACCTTATCACAAAAAAAAAAACCCTTACCACGTGTGTGACAGAGAGAGAGAGAGAGAGAGACTAACCCATCTACTCACCTACTAAGCCACAACATAGCTAGTGGGCTGGTTTGGCTTGCAGGATCATAAGTAGATATGGGCACGAACCAAAAAAACTTAATGACTCTGCGGTTTGTGGTTCGGTGCCGACGACGATCCCAAGGTCATGAACCACAACAAACATTTTCTGTTGCCGAACCAGTTTGTGGTTCACAGTTCATGAGGCGCAGAACAGCCCCTGTGGCACTTAGAGAGCCCATATTCTTGGGGGGTGTTTTGCAAGCTCTCCTACAGCCATCACCCAAGATTGGACAAAATTGCAAAAGGGATCTTGGAGTTATACCCTCTCCAATCCAACGCCCCCAGGAAACTCCCACTCGATACAATTACAGCCACTGGTTGATGTTGGCCCAGTGTACAGAAGGTGGGTGGTGACGGCAGCTGCCAGGCCTGGCAGGCATGGGGAGGCAGCAATGAGCTGCCTCCCCTCAGGGGGCAGGGAGTCTGGCCTCTCGCCAGAGGCACCCCCATCTGCCTGCCTGCCAGGCCAAGGAGGAGCGTGCTGCTATTCCAGGTGCAGGCCAGAAGGTGGGTACTGACGGCAGTATCCGGGCCTGGTGGGCACGGGGAGGTGGCGGCAAGCTGTCTCCCCTCAGGGGGCGGGGGTCTGGCCACTGGCTGGTGGCACCCCCCATGTGCCCACCCTCCAGGCCAAAGAGGAGCGCGCTGGTATTCCCAGCGTGGGTGGGAGAGGACATGACATTTGGACGGGGGCCTGATCCCCCAGCAACTGCAGGTCCTCACCTCAGGGTCCCACTAAGGAAAATTTTGACAGCAGCCGACAGTACCCATCTTCCTGCCTTGCCGGAAAGGATGGGAGGGAGAGGACATGTCATCATGAGGAGGGGGAGGGGGAAGATCCCTCAGCAACTGCGGGTCCTCACCTGAGGGTCCCACTGAAGAATAGTGCGGTGGCGGCAGCCAACAATACTCACCTTGCTGCCTTGCTGGAAAGGATGGGAGGGAGAGGACCTGTCATGTGGGGGATAAGAGGGAAGATCCCCACATAACCGCCAGGCCAAAGAGGAGCGTGCTGGTATTCCTGGCGTGGGAGGGAGAGGACATGTCATTTGGACGGGGGCCTGATCCCCCAGCCACTGCGGTTCCTCACCTGAGGGTCCCACTGAGGAACAGTGCAGCAGCAGCCACCTCCTGAGCCATAAGCCTCAAGGTTGTAAGCGGCGCTGTCCCAGACCCCGAGGGGAAAACCTCCACGAGCACGGCCAGCTGGAGCACTCTGCTCCCACCAGTGTCACCCTCAGTGCAAAGTGATCCTCCCACTGACCTCAGCTCAGAAGAGCTGTTCACCCCCTTTCTCCCCCCAATGGATGTTTCACTGGACGATGCGGGAGCCAGGCTCGGGTGGTGCCTCTTCAGGTGCCGAGTCAGGGCCGTCGAAGACAGGTGCTTTGGGTTTTTGCCCCTGCGCACCAGTACATCACAGGCATGGCACCACACCACACGGGGGTCATCAGGAAGGGGCCAGAAGTGCCTCCATACAGAGGCGTTGAAACATCAACCGCTAACTGTCCCAGGGGAAGGAGGACGAATGGTTACAGTCTGCACTGTGGGGCTGGACACAGACGACGGGGTGAGGACTGCAGGACGGGGTGGACTGCAGGTGGGGACACCACTGAGAGTTTGGGATCAGGACGGGAGGGATCTTTCATAACACACATACCATTCCTCCAGGGATCCATCACCCACCCACCCCTCCTCAAAATGTTGAGAGAGATTCTCTCCCCCCTGCATAAAGACCTCCTTGGCCTCCTCTACAGCCCACACAGGTGAATTGGGGGGAGCGGGAGGACTCTCTGCACCCCCCAAGCCACACCCAATACTGCTTTCCACAACTGAACCAGGAGGACTGCCATCGCACTTCACCCCACAACCATCCTTGGCGGCCAACACAAGAGGAAGACTCATTGTGCCACCAAACTAGAATTAAGGAGGACAGGAAAGGAGATGACTCTGTGTGCTCTCTGCCGCAGTGCCCACTGAGCTTGGCCCCAGGGCCTGGCAGCAGCCCTGGCCCCAGAGGCTGAGGCTAGAACCCTAGCTCAGCAGCACACCCACAAGCCTGACCACCAGATCAGGCAGTGATAATACTTTCAGCCCTCAGCCGAGGTGCCCACTGAGCTTGGCCCCAGGGCCTGGTAGCAGTCCTGGAACCAGAGGAGATAGATCCCTATCTCCCAGATCCAAGCTGAATTATACTCTCAGTCTCTCTCCCCAAAGGCTAGCAAGTGGCAAGCAAGAGCTCTGTCCCACTCCACTGCTCGCTGAAAGTGAAACCCAGCCTGGGAGCCCACGGCTATTTATAAGCACTGGTCCCATTGAGAAACACAGGAGGTCTGTGTTTGGCTGTCAGAGCTGCCTATCAGGGTTTGCAGGGATGAGATTGGAGTGCCCATGGCCACAGAACACCCCCTTCCCCCTTCCTCCCCTGGGTGTCTTCTTCCAACTTGTAACCGCTTTGCAGCTCCGTGGTTGTAAGGAAGACCTGCCGATCAAAGTCAGCTGGGCTTCCATTCGGGTCTCCAGGCCGACAGAAAGAGTGCAGACAGAGTTCAGGCATTCCCCCAGCTCCGTTTCCAGGGGAATTGATTGCTAGCACCTGAGTGTCTAGCTTCCCGAACCGCAGCCAAACGCACCGAACCAGGCTTCTTCCGAACGAATTTTGTGGGTTTTTGAAGATCGTAATGCAGTTCGTGCCCATCTCTAATCACAAGTTGTGCAGCCCCACTTTAAAACTTAGATTTTTCTCCAAAGGCTTTCTTTAGATTCTATGTTGAGAATGAACAATCTCACGATTTGGATTTAAATGAATCTCCAAGTCTCTGTTTCAAGACAAAATATGAATTGTGATTAAATATAACTCGGCAAGTCCTCTTCTTAATTAGATTCTGGAGCCCAGTTTGCCTACAGTGAAATCAGTAATTTCAGCATCCCTAGCTGAGTAGGCTCAGCTCACAGTATTTTGTCACTCCAAGCAAGGTAAAATTTTGCCACCCTGCCATTACTTCCTAAATAGCACAACATGGATGCATGGAAAATAACTTACCATTTCCTGAGATGTATTTTTTCTTTAATTTTTAATATATAATATTTATTTGAGTATTCTGTAGTAATTCATTGCAATTGATCGTATTTCTGTGGTAGAATACATTTTAATTAGTGTTATAATCATTTTCCTTTATTATAAAATAAGGAGTTTTGTGCCACCTCAGAGGTTTATTATAGCATAAATAACTGCGGGTTTAAAATCTAATAATAAATTTTATTGTATTAATCAGGGTTTAAATCAGCTTTGTAATGGCTTTTGTTAATGGAGACCGTGTTTATTATCCTATACTTCTGAGATTTGCATAACATTGTACAGTCATTAAAGGCCAATTAATTTATTTACTTCTTTTCTAGTTCTCATTTTTTCTGACTCAAGAGGTATTACAACATTTTAAAAAATTGCAGTAAAGCTGTATAATGCATACAACAAACTTTTCAGTAAAGCTATATTTCAAGAATTAGAAAACAATGCAATAAAAGAGGATAATAATGCAATAAGCAATGCAATAAAATTGCTTATAAATTTTTCACAGATATGCTATGTACTATTTCACAGTATTTTCCTCTGTAGTTCTCCCACCCTCTCCACACCTAATAGTAGCTAGAGTTTGGCTTTGCCTGAAAAGCTAGCCTGTATTTCTTACTGAAATAATTGTATACGTTGTGCTGGGAACATTATAAAGCACTGTATAAAAACTAAGTATTATTGCAGTCCATGCTACAGTTGATCCATTAGGGCTGCCAATCCCCTGCCCCCTGGCTAGTAGGGGGCTGCCCTCGGGATGTCTCCCAGTCAGTGCAGCGTGCCCTCACGCCCCCGGGTGGTGCACTCCTGCGCCCTGCAATAGGCCCATTTCGGGCTGAATCGGGCCCACGGGGCACAATTCAGCTCTTTGGTGAGCGTGGGAGTGCACACTGGGCTCCCCTTTGACCCGTGTGATGATGTAACTTCCTGGAAGTGACGTCATTACAAATGCTGGGGGCGTGTGTCTCGCGCATGCGAGACGAGACACTGAAGACTGCGGAGGGTGAGTGCCAGGTTCCCAGTCCCCCACTGGAAGATTCAAGGGACCTGACAGTCCTAGGATCCAACAACCTGTGTCTCAGTATTGTCATTGGTTTATTGCTGCACACAGGTAACAGAAGTCTGGGGGTTCCTTCTGACTTGTAGAAAGGGCTGGCATTGATATGACCAAGCCACTGGATTTTTTTTTAAAATTCCAAGCATGTAACCCCAAAAGTCATTTTGCTTTACCAGGTGCTTTGGATCAACTATAGGAGTAATGTATCCATATACCCAGACCAAGTAAACAAGTTTTATAAGAATGTGAACAAGGTTGTCTTACACCTACTATCATATAGCAAGGCATATATGAAAGGTGCATATATATGGTGGAGATAATAATGACATACTTTGTAAACCGCTCTGAGTGGGCATTAAGTTGTCCTGAAGGGCAGTATATAAATCTAATGTTGTTGTTGTTTTTATTAAGGATTAAAGTAAAACCAAGGGAAATCCTATGATTAATGATACACTGTACTTTTAAAATGTTCTTGTAGTAATAGGTGCACAAAAATAGTAGGAAGAATTATCAACAAGCTTATTCAAAATCCTCGAAAAAACTATCTTTAAGTATGAGGGTGAACATCAGTAAAATCAAATACATGCTCAAAATACACTGTAGTGCTATCTGCTTGTATTTCATCAGTTAAAGCCAAACTTTTAGTTTGTTGCTTATTAAGCTATCTTTTTCAATGAAGTCTATTCAGTTATTTCATACTAATATTTCTCAGGAGATCATCTGACTCATAATATTCCCTTCTGAAAGTGCATTGTTTTTGTTGTGGGTATGTTTATGTGAAAGAACAAACAAGATGAGAATGAATCCTTTTCATGTTGTGCCATATTGAGTCTGACTTTGAAGTCTTTCAAGTCAAAATACCTCTGAGGCCAGGTACACTGTAGCCCTGTGCCTCTTGCTTTTTAATGTTAACAGTGAACACAATTTTAGAGGTGGTGACCCTCATTTGTCATACTGTCACCTAGCTACCACTTCTTTACAGGTGCACCTATAAGTCTGAGCTGCACAAAAATAAATGAGACCATAGGTACAAAAGCATAACATACAAAAAGAAACTCATTTTTTTTCCTTTTAGGAAAAAACCCCCTACTGTTTTATAAGTACTGGTTGTTGTTTTTTTGATCAGACCATTTTCTAATGTATTCTAGCATTCCATCTCTAACAGTGGCCAGATGCCTCTTGGAAGCAGAATAATTATAACCTCACTGTACCTTTTCTCTACCATCCAGTTATAAAATTGTGGCCTGGAAATGCATCTAGTATTGTGTCTAAAAATAGATGTTCAGAGCAAACAGCCTGTCTTTTATTTGGGCACAAACATACACAGTGGGGGGAAATGGTCACATACTACCAGAAAATGTCATAGTTATTCACACTGCTAATTTTCTCAAATATACATTTGTGTTCAAGGGGTTGTTTGTAGAATTCCCAAGTCATAATTTACTTCTTTCTGCATTGTTATTTAGTGATATGGTAGGTTTGCCAGCTCCAGGTAGAGAAATTCCTGGAGATTTTGGGAGTGGAGCCTGAAGAGGATTTGAGGAGGGGAGGGACCTCAACAGGGTATAATGCCATAGAGTCTACCCTTCAAAGCAGACATTTTCTCCAGATGAACTAATCTCTAAGGTCTGGAGATCGGTTATAATTCTAGGAGCTCTCCAGTCACCACCTGGTAGTTGGCAATTCTATGCCAACTCTTACCTTGGCAAATTCCTGGAGATGTGGAGGCACTACCTGTGGAAGGAGAGGATATATTTCCCAAGAGTACAACTCCAAAGCTGCCATTTTTCCCCAAAGAAATTGACTTCCTTAGTCTGGAGATCCATTGTAGTTCTAGGAGAACTCTAAGCCCCACCTGGAGTTTGGCAAGCCAAGGTGAAAGTGATTCTATGAATTCATTTCCCGTCATCATGACACACATTATTTGGAGAAAAAGTGGCCAGAGCAACATAATTAAAATGTGGAAGTATTTGTGAATTATACTGGATTGTCCATGCAGTGGTTGTAGAGAGAACTTCTGACATTAATGTTGAAGGACAATAATTGAATGAAAAGATATAGCTAAAGATTTTTGCAAAGATTTTTTCTGTAGTGATCTTTTCTTACAAGTGCTTAGTTTTTGATCAACAGCTGTTGAACCAAAAGAGTTAAGATCACATAGCCAAATGTTACTGATTTTGCCCAGGGAAATTGGCCTTGTTTCACACAAAGGAACAGGAAATGGCTATAGTGGTGTGATGGAGCTACTACCTCTGTTAATGAAGTCAGCAAGATTAGAATCACTTAATTTCTTTTCTCTTATTTCTAGATAAATCAACAATATTAGATGCTGCTAATGAAGCTGTAACTTTAATCTGTGCACATTTTAACATATTAGCTAGTCAGTGATGGCTTTTCGTCATTGAATGGGTCCATTAACTAAGAAGCTATTGCATGAAATGTTTTGCCTTTGCTAATTCTTAATGCATTTTTTTATTAACAGATACAGAAGTGGTCTATAAAAACAGACATGGACATGTTGTTAAACTGAATGTAGAAACAAATACAACTACATTATTGCTGGAAAATGCAACTTTTGTAAGTATTACTTTGTTATGTCTGATATGGGCAAAAGCTTGCTGCATCTTTATTAAAGTTTTTATTAAAATCCAGAAAAGGCCAAACCTAGCCACGTGCCCAGCAGGGCTTTGAACGCCCCCTGCTCCAGTAAATCTATCTTAAACTCCTCAGGCATAGATTCAGAAAGCAGTGGTATGCTTCTTGCTGCTTGTGAAACTTATTTAACTTCTTTCCTGATGAGATTAGCTACAATAGTCCTTTTCAAACATTCTAAGTAGAGAGAATGAAACTTGAATAGGGAGAAAGTGAGACTATGGTGGTAAATTCCATCCCCAACCTGTACACATTCATTAGAATATTTGTTTACAGCAGAGTTCTCAATCGTGCAGAGAGAACTCTGTGTATCTATGTGTCTGTGTGTAGGCTTTGTACATTTATTCCAATTATCATGTGCTGTCAACCACTAAAGAGACAGTTTTGACCTGGTCATTCTATCAATTTATAATGCTTGAAAACAGCTGTTGAAGAGCAGTTACAAAACAGATTTACTGTGGGCTGGTTTACACATGGTCTTTCTGACCATATCATGATTAGAGATGGGCACGAACAGCAATACGAACTAAAAAAACCCACGAACAGCCCAATCTGCTGTTCATGAACAAGCTTGTTCATGAGGCTCCATTCTAAATGAACAGGTGGTCATTTCAAGCCTTGTTCGTTGCTGTTCGTCAAGCCAGAAAGTCTGGCACCTGCAATCAATTCCCTTGGCAACTTAGACAGGGATGGTCTGAATTCTGTCTGAACTGCTGTTGCCCTGGAAACCCCAATCTAAGCCCAATTTAACTTGATAGGACTTCCAAGTGTAGACTGGAGCTCCAAATTTGTTACAAGAGGAAAAGACCAGGGGGGAGGGGGGCTCCCAGCTCTGGCTTTCAGGGAGAGACAGCTGCTATTAGAGAGACAGGGTGGGTGCATTGGAGCTTGAATTTTCTTTGTGTGTGGTGGGATAGGAATCTACCCCTTCAGGTTCCAGGGCTGCTGCCAGGCTCTGGGGCCAAGCTATTATTTATTATTGGTACCTTTCCTGCTGCCTGCTCAGGTAGGGTTTCTAGGAATGGTGCAGTAGGGATGTACCCCTTCAAGTTCCAGGGCTGCTGCCAGGCTCTGGGGCCAAGCTATTATTTATTATTGGTACGTTTCCTGCTGCCTGCTCAGGTAGGGTTTCTGGGAGTGGTGCAGTAGGTATCTTGATGGCTGGAGGAGAGCCTGCTGGCCCCCACGAACAACGAACATGTTCATGACAGGATCATCTTCGTCAGTGTTCATTGCTCATTTGTGGATGGCAATGAACAACGAACACCATGTTCATTTTTTTTCTGTTCGTGCCCATGTCTAATCATGATCTCTCTCTCTCTCTCTCTCTCTCTCTCTCTCTCTGAATGGTAGAAGTCACTACCAGAGTGAAAATTATCAGCTGCTTTTATTCTGTGCAAAGATGTTTCAGTTGGAAACATTCATTTGCATTCATTAGTGGGATTAATAGATGAGCGGAAGTCCTGATTAATAATATGTAAGTTGGCTAATGTTTTTCATCTCCTCTCATAAAATGAGTCACTTTTGCCCTTTACTTGTTACTAATGTGGAAAGGGTGCTTCTCTTCTTGTAGTGAATAAGTAATGCAAGATGGCATTGTGGTTTTATCGATTGTACAGTTGCTTCATGTTATCTTGTAACTATTTTGCAAAACTGAAACTCCACAGCTCAATCCACACATAATCCATTCATTGTATTACTATATGCATCCAGGATATGAATCCTTGTAGAATCTTTGGGACTTTATCAGATCTTGTTTTAAGATACTAAGTGGTCAAAAGCATGGCTTCTCCTAACTGGACTAGAGAAGCAAGTTTGTTGTAGTGGTTAAGAGCGCAGGACTCTAATCTGGAGAACTGAGTTTGGTTCCTCACTCCTCCGCTTGAAGCCAGCTGGGTGACCTTGGGTCAGTCACAGCTTCTAGCTCTTTCAGCCCCATCCACCTCACAGGGTGTTTTGTTGTGGGGATAATAATGACATACTTTGTAAACTGCTCTGAGTGGGTGTTAAGTAATCCTGAAGGGAGGTATATAAATCTGTTGTTGTTGTTGTTGTTGTTGTTGTTAGAACAAGTCTTACTTTAATTGTCCAGTTTATGTGATTTCTGGTTCTTGCATTTTTAGTGAAATTAATGCATGATTTTTTCTACTCTAAGCACCCAATAAAATCACACTTCAACAGAAAAAAGAAATTTTAGAATTTTTTTGGGCTTGCACGTATTTGCTGTTAGAGTTTTATTTGTGACCCATTTCCACTTAAATATGCCACTCTGAACTATTTTGGAGAAATATGTAATAGAATGATCAGTCCAAGGTAACTGTTTCTCAAGGCAACTGTCCCATAGCACTCGCTCCTGTAGTGGCCTCCTTGAGTTAGGAAATGACCTTTTCTACTTTGCTGGCTTTCCACTGAGCGGCAGTTCACTCTGCCCCTTAGCCCTTCATCTTTCCTACAGAATGTAAGCATTGAACACTCATCAGGAAAATATAATTGGTGGTTCCTGTTGAGCAGATTCCCAATGGCAAATTTGTGTTTGCCTCTGCAAATTGTATGAATGATAAGATATTTATATATATACTGCTCAATACTGCTATATATTTATAAACATGAAAAATTAAAAATGGAATATAAACTTGGTGCTAACTAATATGAGATTCTGTCATTTCAAGGAAAGGAGTGCCGAGTTACTCTAAAATTGGCTTTGAAAAGTTTAGAGGTGGCTCCCAATTCAAAATTTTTTAGAACCACCAGCCTGTTCTGCATTGAGAAAAGAGAAAACTCAGTCACCTGACCAATAATTTCACATAAATTCAAATCAGACTGAAGGTGGAAAGACCCACTTAGAAAAAAGGCTCATAGAAAATATATGTATTAGTTCTAAGGGATCCCAGTCCCCTGGTGGGGGTGGGGGATCCCCCGCTCCCAGCTTCCACCCCCTGCCACCTCTCACCTGGCCAGTGATGGGGGGAAAGGCACACAAATGGGTCTGGGAGCTCCGCAACACACCCCTACACACTCTGGAGCACTTCCTTGTTGCGCTGTGAATGACGGGTTGCATGTGGGGCCGATTTGATAAAAAATTGCTTCCTGATCTAGTGTTTGAGGTCAATTTTTATCAAATTGGCTCTGTGTGGAGGTAAAATGAAGAAAAATAAGTAAGTAATGTACTTACATTTTACCATCCTTCCAGTAGCTTTGTTACTTTCCATATGCATGCTGATAATTAAGTATTAAATTGATAGTATTAGATGGATCAGCAAAAACAGAACAGTTTTGCTTAATGAATCATGTTTAAGGTGCATGAAATTTGAGGGCTATACACACAATAACACAGACTGAAGACTGTAATCCCTGCAAAACATTTGGGGTTGGATATTTTTTCAGTCTTTAACTTTTTTAAAAAAAATCTATCAAGTTGCAGCTGATTTACAGTGACACTATTGGGTTTTCAAAGCAGAAGATGTAGTTTGCCATTGCCTGTCTCTATGTAGTAACCCTGGACTTCCTTGGTGGTCTTCCATCCAAGTACTAACCAGGGCTGACCCTACTTAGCTTCCAAGAGCTGGTGAGATCAGGTTATCTGAGCCCTCTAGGATAGGGCAGTTTTTAATATGGTACCATAAAAAATATTTTTCCTGTTCTTTCTCCAGCCTTTCCCCATTTCCTTTTTGATGGGAAATTCAGTATATCATCTTATTGTGATTATATTCTCCTGCTTTATTAATGCTGGTTTAATTGCAAGACTGATAAACATGATTATATTTCATTTATCATAGTTTGTTTCTGTAAGAAATTATTAAAGGCTTGGTAATAAAAAGTATGTTAAGCAACTTTATACAAACTCCTAGATAAGTGCAAGCATTGTTATTTATTTTGAATATGTATAGGCTAGGGTTGCCATGTCTCTCAGAGTACAACCCAAGGGATGGGGGTCATGGGAGTGTGCTGGAGGGGACTTACTTCATACACATGTGTTCCTGGGCCCATTCCCTATGCTTCCCCACCACCAGCCAGTTGAGTGGTGGCTAGTGGCAGAGAAATGGGTCCCCCATTTTCACTGGAGGACTGGTATCACTAGTGTAGTAACACTTGTCAAAGGTACAAAGGTGAACACTAGTAACACTTTTCAAAGGTGCATATTCTCCAAGTGGAGAACAAAAATATGATTTAAAATACAAGATCAACTGATCATGGCAAATTAAAAAATGGCAAAGCATATCAAATCACCATTTCACATACTAGCATTTAAACTAGCATACAAGTAGTGATCAGTTGTATAAATGGACCGAACCGTCAGTTCTGGCAATGTCTGTTGATAAGGAATTCCAAAGATAAGGGACTGCTACTGAAAAGGCCCTACCATCTGTAGAAGCAATATGCATTCCAAAAGTGGTAACCAAAACAAAGAGACCATTACTGGATGTTAAAGAATGAGAACGTATAGAATGTGCGCCATCAAGTAACCCAAAATATGCCAAAGACGGGGTCTTGGGTAAGAAGAACAAACTCCTTGAATTTAGCCCCCAAACTACAGAGTACTTAATGAACCTCTTGTAATATTGATGTTACATACTACGTGTGGTGAATACAAGCAATTAATCCGGCTCCTATATTTTAGTCCAACGTCAGTTTCCAGTATTCTTCGATGGAGATTTCCGTTTAAAACCCCTTTGTAATAGTGCATGTGTGAAATTATCGCAACACATTTGACAGGTCTGCTTTTCTAGAAAGGGGTGCTGCTGGTGGGAAAGCTATGGATGAACAAACCTGTATGTTTACAATTCTTTAAGAGTTTACCTGCGTTCATGTAATTCTAATTCTTTCTGCCCAGTTAGTTTTTTTTAAAAATTTGAATTAATCTGTTTTGCCCAATTTATGTTGACTGTTTTATATCTGTCGTTTTTAGCATGAAATACTTTTATTATTGGTTGCAGCTCCCTGCACTCTTAGAATGTAGAGTGTGTAACCAAGGGATTATCTATTAATAATTAATACCCATGGAGGAAACATTAGCTAACATTCTCAGCCATCAAAATAACAAAGGAAGGGGCAGCTGGCAGATCTGTAGGTTTTTTTAAAAAAATGCTGCTTTTAAACTCACAAACCCTGAGCAAGGGACATGAATATTTGCATTTTTTTCTGGCTGCTAAAAGAATTCCAAAAGGATAGTGAGGCCAAATTCCCCTTTTCAAAGGCAGCAAAGAAAACTTAGCAGTTGTGGAACAGGAGAATAAGACCTCTTACAGAATAGAAGCTGGTTAAATATAAAGAAGCAGAGGAGATGGATAAATGGATAGTTTCCTCAATGATGAGGATGGAATAGGGAAGGCCCCAGATCATAGTCCTGGAAGAAGGACCAGTTAATTTTCACATAAATGATTGGGTTCAGGTAAAAGTGCATGGTAGCCAAATTTCTGATGTCGCAAGTTAGGGAGAAAACCCCCTATTTTAAATCCTAAAGCCATGAACAACATCAACAGTTGTCAACATCGATATATGTTTTTCCTGTTGAAATTTACCTGTGAGGCAAACATGTTGCATCACCGTTTTGATCCCAGCCAAATAGAACCCATATGAATGACCAGAGTTGGGATGGACTGGAAAGCAAAAATTGCCCCGGAAAGTGCCCCGTCCCCGGCCTGCTGTATTCCTGCCCATCAACGTAGACAGGGGAGAATGAGCAAAAACTGGTTTGTTCTCAACTGTGGCTGCTCACTCACCCTGCACAGGGCTGGGGCAGCTGGTTTACTCATGGCAATGGTGGCTCACCTGTCTTGTACAGGTTTGGGGCTTGCTAGTGGTGGTTGCCCATCTGCCCCATATGAAGCTAGGGCAACAAGGTTGCTCAAAGCAGCAGGGGCTGCTCATCTGCTTTGCATCGGACAGTTTTACCCATTTGCTTTCCTGATTCCCTAAGCTAAGTATGTTCATTGAATGTGCTAAATTGGTTTCTGAATAGTTTGCACATTATTACACTTCTTCCTGGGAAGTTGGGAATTGTATTCCGCTGAATTCTGAGCATGCACCAATATAATGAATGCTACCGATTGTGCTTGAAAAATAACAGCTGTTACAATCAAAATGTACCTGATTTAAAATGATTTGTTACTTGGCCATAGGACTCTGGGACAAAAGTAATCCAAAAATCCAGTAAATTGTGAACATGTACAAACAGTTGCTGTCCAGTTGCTGGGGTTGCCAGTCCTTCTTACCTACAAAGCAGGAGTCGGGGGGTTGTGTTGCAGGTGCAGATTGCACACCACTTCATCATATTCTCTGGTGGCTCCTGGCCTGTCTCCCCCCTCCTTCCCCCTTCTGGACAGGCAAGCAGGACTGGGGGGCAAGAGGTAGGGGTGGGGGATGCTAACTACACAGACACAAAACCATTCCAAAAGCTAATAAATTTGAATCAATCACAAATTATCAGTGTGAGTATAGGGAGTTTGATTAGAAAGAACATTGACATAGCAAGCAGGTTATATTCAATTTTCAATATTATTTTGCAAAACTGAAGCATTGCTGACCTCAGGTAGTCAATCAGTACTGAAACTCTATACGGGAGAGGGAAAAATTAAGCAGGATCAGCATGCTATTTCCATGCTCTGTCTGCATCTTTAGGAGTCAACAATTGAAATTCAACCAGGCTTACAAGGCAGTGCTCTATTCATGCTGAAGGAACAGTCAAAGGCAAAATGGAATTGAGAGATTTTATTTGCCAAGTTTTAATCAGAAGGCTACCACAAGTTTTAAGCATTCCAGTGAATGAGTGATAAGATGGTAAAATCCCTTTAACCAATCAGAAAAGTTTCTCTGGACTCAAAAGCAGCACAGCAATAAGGTTTCCTTGCTGCCATCAGTGCCAAGGATATGATTTCACATAGGATATAAACTATGTTTGGTAAATTTGCCATGCGTTTTTTTACTTCAGTTGTCATTGGCCTCTACCTCATTGCTTGTAAATCTTAGAGACTGGGGTCTGTCAGCAAGGATGCAATGTGTAGGAGCTATTGAGTCTATCACTTGTAGAGATGGGCACAAACCGAAATACAAACCAAAATTAAGCACAAACCAGGCTGGTTCGTGGTTCGCGAACCGCAGTTTGTCAGTTCCCATTTCTGATGAACGGCCATGAACTTTTAGGCTGGTTCGTTTGGTTCATTGTTTGGTTCGTCACTGCAGACAGCCTGGTGCCAATCAGTTTCCTAGGCAACAGGGGATGGACTTCCTGCAGACCTTCTGCTAACCGAGAAGTGAACTTCTGCTGACCTGGAAGTGACCTTCTGCTGACCTGGAAGTGAAGGTTTTTCTGACCTGGATGTGCCGTTTTCATGAACCAAATAACCAGGGACAGGTTCATGAAAGTTTGTGGTTCGTGATTTGTGAAATTTGACAAACCACGAACCATATGGTTCGGCTTTTTTTCAGTTCGTGCCCATCTCTAATCATCTGTTTTCTTTTGCAGGAAACACTTAGGCCTATATGTGCTCAAGTGCATATGCATGACAGATAATTGTCTTTTTTCTTTAGGAGTCAAAGAGTCTGAGAGCA
The DNA here is from genome assembly GCF_028583425.1 of Eublepharis macularius. NCBI lineage: Eukaryota > Metazoa > Chordata > Lepidosauria > Squamata > Eublepharidae > Eublepharis > Eublepharis macularius. Next base: position 171,229,390 of record NC_072791.1, on the reverse strand, counting down.
ACAGCCTTTTTTATTTTCTGTTTCAGAAAATAACTAGGTCAGTCAGCTATTTCCTTAGGCTATCTGGAATAGCAATGTGTGCAGAGATTATTTCATGTTCTTGTCTTGTTTTGTTTTCTACTTACGTGTATTTGTTTTCTTTAATACAGTTAATAAGCTATTTAAAGTCTTTATTTTATTATTTATTAATTCAGTGATTTAGATAGGAAACACATTCCTAGCTATAACTTTTCTGTTCAACTGTGATAACACAAAGGACAATCCTTGCTAAACTTTAGGCAGTTAGGAGGAAAACTTTCCAATCCATAGATTATTCAAATGTGGATTTTCTGAGCAGGCACAATGAGGTGTGACAACATAGATGTGTGAGTTTTTCATCTTTTGAAAGAATCTTTAATCAAAGTATTATTGTGTGCCGGTGTGTGTCTTACATTCGTGCATTCAGTTTATTTTGATATTTCATATTTCTGTATTCCTAAAGTCTTACATGGATTTTGGTGAGTCAGTTTATGAATGTGTATCCAGTGGATTCATAAACCTCAGTGCTCAGGCCACTGGAACTGGTCCTTTCAGAGGTCAAAAGATAACATAAGTACAGCTTTTACCTGAGAGCAATCCATTCATGGCATGTAGTGAGGACATCACCAATGGACCATCTCCTTCTTGATCAAAGGGAAAGAGAGCTGGGAGCAGGAAAAAGCCAAAAATTATAGCCTTGGAGAAATCCATTCTACTGTTAGGTGACCTTGGTTCTCCGTCCTTTCACTTCTTTCACTGAGAGGTAGGAGGTACTTGTTCTCAGTACATGCACTGTAGCAGTAGGTGGTTCCAAGAAGCCAGGGGTGGGGGCAATAGCATGTGGAGCTCAATAACCCAACTAAGGTTTGAAGAGCATACTACGTTTCCTGTGGCATAAGCTTAGTATGGGACTGATTACCACAGAATGCTTGTGAACTCTGGTACTGCCTTTGTATCCTGCCATTCCTCAAAGGAGCTCATGATGTCATATTTGGTTTACCTGTTGGCAGTGTATCACCATGGTTTCAATCCTTATGTTGTTCATTACAACTGAGATGGCCTTTGGGATTTACATTGGTATGCTTTCAGAAAACTGATGCCATATTTTCACATAAATGATCATATAAAATATGGCAGATAGCAAGGCATCTTCCTTGTATAAATGCAGAAGACTCTCCTGGACACTCTATATCAGTTCCAGCGGGGCAATTGGGTTGGCTCACATAGAAGGTTAAATGAGGTTAATCCTGACCACAGTCAAGAATGGCTGAATGCCACAGAAAATGATGGATTATAGGAATTAATGTTCAGCACACAGCAGGTAGGATTGCAGCCCAAACATGTTTTCACTTGGACTTGATAATCAAATTATTCTGGCAAGAAAACTGCAAAATCATTGTGATAAGTGTTAAGTCTCCCACACTTCAGAAATATTCAAAACTTTGTCTTCTGCATCATCCATTACAAATCTTTATGCCATTGCAACCATGCATATTGCTATAGAGGTGATACATGAGTTTCTGCTCAATGCCGAAAAACTAGATCAGAATTAGTTCATTGTTTTTTTTGTTTGGGAAGGACTCATGGTGCCAACAGAGGAATCTTTGCAAATGAAAGAAGATAAAGGCTCAGAATTTACCAGTCACATTTACAATAAACAAACAAAAATTAGAGTATTTTCTACAAAATCTGATCAGAACACGTCATGGCTCGTGGAGCTAGATGGGGGAATTTCTAAATGTACTGCTATGAATCGATTTCAGTGCCAAATGCACTAACAGGCCTGAATGGAAACCTAAGATCAGGAAACAAATCAGTTCTTGCAGACAACTTGACAAGCAATATCCTTTGCCATCCTTAGGTGACACTTGAAGATATTTCATGTCTTGTGATTGATGGGCAGGCATGTGCAGTGGCACTAGGGAAACCCTTTGGGAGTAGCACTCTAAGTGAGCTGGATGACAATTTTGTGAAATCTGTTTTTCACAATGGACACCATTTTGACAAGGTACTTGTCACCGGAGGCATTGCCTCCTATGATGAAAATGACTAAATTGAGTTTGATTATCAGCATTTTCAAATTAAACAAATTAGTGTGAGAAAGGGATTTACTAACTTTCCACCCAAAAATGCCTCCCATGTTGATTTTTTAAGGGAATTTGTCCCAGAATATAAGGCTTCCACCTATTTTAGAATGTTGGAAATAATTTTGGTCACATTTGGAACATTTCTTATATTTATGAAAAAAATATTTGATTAGGTTTTGATTATGAAATTTCCATCTCCTTATCTGCATTTGAACAGAGATTTAAATGCCAAGCTTCCCAGTTCAATCATTATGCTGTACTGTCATATTGAAAATTAGTAGAAGGAAAGGATGTAATTATTCAAGACAGTGAGAAACCATGTGGGTATATATTTAAGGACAGACAGATATGCAATTTCCTGGTACTGTTTGGTTATTTATGCACCTCATATCAGAACAAGCAACTTCCCCAACTTTTGCAAATTTGTTGAGTATTAGCATATTGCTAAAAATTAAAAAGTGAGTCCAGTATTGTTAGGCTGTGGTGTCACTAATATGCGGATGATACCCAGCTGTACCTTTCTTGCCCATCTAATTCCAAGGATGTTGTTGATGTTTTGAACTGATGCTTGAAGTCAGCAATGGGCTGGATGAGGATGAACAAACTGAAATTAAACCCTGACAAGGCAGAGGTTCTCTGGATTAGTAGAAAGGCTAGTCAGTTATGTGAGATCTCCCCTGTCTTTGGAATAAACCTGAAAAGTCAGGTTCACAGCTTAGGTGTACTGCTTGACACAGCAGTCACCTTAGAAACCCAGGAGGCTGTGGTGACTGAGAGTGCATTTGCCCAGCTTTGGCTGGTGTGTCAGCTGCATCCATTCCTGGTTCAGTCAGATCTAGCCACAGTGGCCCATGTCATAATTACATCTTAACTGGACTAATGTAATGTGCTGGACTTGGGACTGCCATCAAAGACCATTCAGAAGCTGCAGCTAGTGCAGAATTCTATAGCTAGACTGCTAGTTTGGACCAGCAATCAGCAGCATGTGACCCTGATATTACAGCAACTACCCTGGCTACTGATCTGTTCCTGAGTCCAATTCAAGGTACTGATTTTATCCTTTAAAGCCCCACATGGCTTGAGACCATTGCATCTGAAGGACCATCATCTCCCATACATTCCTGCCTAGGATTTAATATCATGGGGAAAGGCCCTCCAGACTGCCCCATCAAACAAAGAAACTTGGTTGGTGGGAACATGAGAGGGCCTTTTTGATGGCAGTTCCACTATTGTGAAACGATCTCCCCAGGGAAGTGCACTTGGCCCCCACACTCTCTATCTTCAGGAAGTAACTGAAGACTGTTTTATTTAGGACTAGAGATGGGCATAAACTGGGAAAATGCCACAAACTGTGGTTTGTGGTTAATCATGTTTCACGAACCATGAACTTTCATGAACTTGCCCCGGTTCGTGAATCTGTTTGTCTGGTTCGTAGTTCGTCACTTCTGGGGGCTGTAGAATGGCTCCCTTAATAGGATGGAGAGGATGATTCTGTAACTCCATCCCACATTTTCGTGGCAACTTTTTGGTGCGGCAATGTATTTCAATGGAACCAATGCAAGTCAATTGGCAATGGAACTTTCCTGGGGGCAGCTGCTTTGGGGGTGTATAACCCGGACATTCGAAATCCAATGTTCACCAAACTTGGAGGGAGGAGAGCCTGTTGAAGAATCCCTGTGAGTTTGGCATCTCTGACTGTCAAGGGGGCCGTACTATGGCCCCTGGAAGTGACAAATCATGAACCATAGGAACTGCTCTAAAGTTTGTCATGGTTCATCAGAAATGTGCTCCCACAAACTGCTAGTTCACAAACCACAAAGCAGCCCAGTTTGTTACAAACTTTTGTTCATATTTCAGTTCGTGCCCACCTCTGTTTAGGACAGCTTTTTAATGTTTTAATTTTTAACTGTTTTTTGAACGCCTTCAAGAAAAATGGGCTGCTGCTGCTGCTGCTGCTACTACTACCTGTTCACAATACCCTAAGTATTCTGAATTTGATCATTTCTGAACTAACCATGGATATCCATGATACTTGAATGAACTTGTATTGGATATAATATTGTTTTACTTACTAATTTATATCTTTATTTTTATATGACTTAAAAGTATGGGGGGGGGGTGGCATTACATTTTACAGAAAGAACAGCTATAAATGGAGGGCCTTAATTTTCTGTTGGTTGAACTGCTCTGTGGTTAATATCCTGAAAACTACTACTGGGCCTTGTTTCTGAATCTGTTGCCAATCCAGATGCCAAATTATTAAGTCTGGGATTTGCAAAAGAGCCTAAAACGAATTAGGCAACCACGTTTCATTGAAGCTCACTTGTACTGGGAATGTTAGCTCCCTTCAGGGCTCTTTGAATTTTCTACTTTGTAAATTCTAAAAATATTCCAAATAAGAATTTACTGTGATGACTCCAGGCATTTAATTTATTTTGTCCTCAGTAAATATAATATTCAAATGCTGGTTTGACATTAAATCAGAAGGATGAAACAAAACCAGCTGTTTGCATGGCAATTTAACACATTTGTGCTCCATTTACAGACTATGAATTAGACCAGGGGTCCCCAAACTTTTTGAGCCTGACTCAGGATGGTGGGTGCAACCACAAAATGGTTGCTGAAGGAGGCAGTCAACTACAAAATGTCAGAGAATGAGGTCTTACATAATTCTCATAGTAAATCTTCAACACTTGAAAATATTGACGCTGTGTTTAACAGGAAGCCTTTTTAAAATTAACGTATTGTTTTTTAAAAAAATTTTTTCATACATACTGCTTACTTTCAGTCACTCAGCGAAGACTTTTTGGTTGTGGTGGCAGATACTGCCAAAACAACTTTAAAAATTTCCACCATCAGCCAATCAGTTTTCCTACGGCCAAACAGAAGAAAAGCTGAGCAAAAGCCCCATCTGGCCCTGCCTACTTTCTAAAACACTTGGTGGGCATCAGGAACAAAAAACTACCTTGGCATCCATGGGTACCACATTGGGGACATCTGAATTAGACCATACAAAAACTATGAAGAAATGTAGAGGTGGTGAAGGACAGCCCCAATATAACTTGCATGCTGCTAAGTCTATAGCTTTATGAGCATCCCAGTCCAGAGAATGCTATGCTATTATGTACATTCAGAGCTCCCATTTTCTATAGGCACGTTAATTCTGGATGGGAATTATATGTTTGTTTTTGTAATACCAAGAACCTGGGGTAACAATTTTCATAGGAAAAGATAGATTCAGAGAGTTGTCATAAACAGGCCTCCTCAATGAAGCTTACTCACAGGAAAATATTTTTTTACTTTATTTATAATTAGTCTTTCTCACTGAGACTCAAGGCAGATTACACAGTGTAAGAATGCAATCAAATAGCATGGGGCATCTAATAAACAATGCAATAGGACTTGGATTACAAAAAATAGAAAGATGCAAAAAAGTATTAGGTTTACACTACAAATAATTTTAATTCAGGAAGGGATTTAAGGGGGGAAATGATATAAATCCAAGAAGTTGCCTTTATTTCTTTAAGATATTTGCTAAAATAAATTGAAATACTTAGGGGATGGATTCAGTCAGTTTAAATCAGGGTTGTATTCAGCATTGAGGGGACTATAGACACCTTTCTAATCTGGTTTTCAAACAATTGTATATATTTAATAATTAAAATGGAGCAGTCACTTTTCTAGGAAGTCCATGATTTAGACCTGTTCTTTTTAGATGATAGTTTTTGCTTTTAATCATAACTAAAATCTACATATATGTCTTCAAACTAAGCCTAATTTTATGAGTCTTTCTTCATTTTATTAAATAAAGGCAAACTTCCTCCAGCCCTACTCACCTGGCTGGCAGGAGGAAAGAGGGAGGAGGCAGGCCAGGTGCCACTGGAACACATGCATGCACTCTAGAGGCCCTGATGATGCACTTCTAGTTGAGAACCGGAAGCTAAGATGTCTCCGTGGGGCCAAATTGGTCACATATGCAGCAAAAATGCTATTTGAGAGGCCGATTTTAGCTCTGCTGAGACCCCATTGCTTCTGGTTTTCAACCAGAAGTGGCGTTATTAGGGCTCTGGATTGCTCATGTGGAGGCTGGATTGGGGTCCCCTGTGAACCCCTTGTACCCTACTTTAAACATAAGGGGATGGATCTTAATGTTTAGGCTTCGTTTTGAGGGAGAGGCAGTCAAAATAGTTGAAAAATAAAATAAACTGTATCTTGAAATTCTTTAACTTTTTGCCTGTGGTAATTTTCCACCCCCCCCCCCCCGCCAAATGTTTAGATATGCCAGTAATTCATAAGTATTTCAGTTACATAAAAGCACTCTTTAGGGCTATTTAACATTGGTTGGTTGGCCAGGAAACTAGGGGTGTACATAATGGAAAGAATGAAAATACTCCCAGAAATCACTGTTTTGTTTTGTTAAAACAACTTCCAGAACACTGAACCAAATCCGGGAAACTAAATTGTAATGTCTCTCCCACCAAAAAGTTTTAGTTTGTACCTTGCAGCAGCAGCAGCAGGCAGACACAACATTTGCCTTGGAGGGCAGCATCTTGTTTTTCTGAACAGCATTCACCAATTGGATCCTAAGGGGAGGGAGTCCTTATGTTATTAAATAACTGTGTTGGCAGGAAGGGGGAATGAGTGCAACGTGCATGAGTGCATTTCCCCACCATTGCTACCTGGGAAATGGCATTTTTTCCCTGCCAATCGAGTCCTCGCAAGGGGAGACCCCCTCCCCTCCCTGCCTATCTGCTTTGGAAGCATTTGGAAGAGCGATTTCATTCATAGGCTACAATTTGAAAGATACTACCCTGGGAGTAACGCTATTGAATAACATGGGACTTAGATCTGAGTAGGTCTGTTGGGGTGTATCTTGCTTTATTTTGCTTGCAGTGCTGCCCAGGCACTAGTCTCTCCCTCTGCCCCAATCAGGGTATTTGGATGATCACTCTTAGGAAAAGTACCATGGCAGGGAGGGGAATGGTCTGTTCAATCAATCAAACTTAATAAAATCCCTGAAAGACCCCAGTCGTAGGCTGCAATTCTAAATACACTTCCCTCAGAGTAAGCACTATAGAAAAAGGAAAAAAGTGAACATAAAGTGTGATTTTTTTTTATTGCTGCTGCCTTCCCTCCCCCCCCTGCCCTTTCCCTTAGCTAGCCAGTTTCTTGCCATGTGCATCTGCTGACACTTGCTTTCTTCAGGTTCCATTGTTGTGTGTGTGTGGGGAGGGCTAACTGAAGGAAGACTTAGTGGGTTAATGGTTAAGAGGGAGGACAGTGTTCAGTATGATTTTGTTGCTGTTCGGTGCAAAAGCAGCTACCCCAAATGGCCTGGAAGCCTGCACTGCAGAGTGTAGTCGAAACTCATGATAATGAAAAAAACAGATCGAAGCCAGCAATGCCCCAGCTGGATGAAAACAGTAATGATGCACAGTTGATTTGTAAACACTAAATCCAAAACTTAAACAGAATTTTTTTCTGTGCATACCCCTAAAGGAAACTACTGTCAAAGATAGTTGTTGTCTTTGTTGTATGCTGTAATTGTTTTCTTGGTTTTATTATGGTTTAATATCTGCAAGCCAGCTGCAGAACCCATACATTATAAATTAAATGGTGGGTATAGATTTGTGTTTTAAAAGGGGGTTATGATGATGTACTTATAGATAAGTTTGGCAAGTAGTGGCTGGTTCAGCATGTATTTATAGTAGCTGAGAAATAACACACAAACTGTCTCCTTGCCACCTGACAATGTTTCCTTATGTGTCTGTGAGGTTGTGCTTGGAGTCTAGTAAAGATAGACAGGACAGGTAAAGGGAGGTATAAGGTAGCATACAATATGTAAGAGTTAAACTGATAGCAGCACAGACAGACAGCTCATGTGAAAGCTTTCTTTTAAAGACTATTACATATTCCAAATTTCCTACTGTTTGGGGGCAAAAAGAGACATTAGCACGTTTATGAGCATGATTTGGACATTTTCGTATGTTTTTATTCTCCAAAAGCAATTTAGCTTCTCTTTACAGTTTTCCCAGGTTTCTGAAGTGCCTCATGCTTGACCCCTTTATTCTTTAGATATATCTCCAAATTCAGTAAAATAATTCCTTCCAGTGGTTTCGTTGCTTCAAGTACACACTGATTCTTCCTCTACATCAGATCCATTAAATTCTGACACCACCATTACCTCTTGATAAAATTATAGCCGTGAATTCAGTTAGTGTCATGTATTCTTATCTAGACATAAAGTGTTATTAGTTCGATAATTTTTTTCTTCTCTACTATATTTGCCAGACCACTGATGGTTTTAAATCTTTTATTTAAAAAATTCAAAGTGCCCTGTGAAATGTTTGGGATCAGAGATAAGAAGTTAGAGCATGATGTACTGATGCTGAGGCATCTGCATTCCCCCCTTACCCCCCCCACCCAAAATTCTTCTGTACAATGGTCTCTTTAAGGAAAGGGCTGAATGTGAACGCACTGAAATACGTGACTGATGTTGTACTTACTGCAGTAACATAATTTTTTAACTGTAATTGTTTAGATACCATTTCTATTAATAAAATTTGGAAGCATAGGGATCTAAAAAGTTATTTTAGGGCAAATTTAAGTACTTTTGAAATGTCCTTGATTATTTCACTTTGATCAATTTGTTTGACTTTGTCAATATTCTAAGCACAATTATTGTGTATTTCCAGATGCCTATGACAAAAAGGACTTCAGGTAACAAAATTACTAATACTATTTTTTCTTCATAGGTAACTTTCAAAGCATCAAGATATTCAGTGTCTCCAGATTTAAAATATGTCCTCCTTACATATGACATCAAACAAGTAAGCTAGTAATTATAAAAACAAATTTTGGAACAATATTATCTGTTGTGAGAAAGGCTTCAAATGAAAACTGGATTTCTCAGACATTAATGCTGGTCATATACTGTGTTATACATGTGATCAAATTTGGGATCTATTGGCTTTTTTGGACTGAGGTTGATTTGACAAAAATCTGGACCACTGATATTTAGTGGTAAATCTGGACTATTGATTTACCATTTTTACTGATATTTAAGTAAATTCTGATAGAATTGCCTTTTTTCAGTTGTATTTGGATAACTGATGTTTTTACAGTAACTAATTCTGTGAAAAAGTCAAACTAGTCAAATGCATTATGTAAATGTTTTAAAGAATTCATTTATTTGGCTGAGAAATGTTTAAAGCTGTTTTGTGAGAAAGTTTCTGTTTTGTTTAAACTGTTTTTTAAAAATATTTTTGCTTGCTTGTTGTTCACCTAGCTTTTGGTAGCTTTGGTAGGCTCATATCCTTGCATATGTAAATGAGCCATCAAAAATGCAATCCTATGCAAAGTTACTCCAGTTTAAACCTTTTGAAATCAATGGGCTCTGCATAGAAATGCTATATAAGTCTGAAATGTTTCAACAATAATTTTTGTTGCCTTGAATTTATAAAAGAACAATCACATATAGCACATGTGTTGCTTGCGTGAAAATGTACACAACAGTACATTTTCTGAAGTTCTTACTTGACAAATATTTTGTCTGGGTTCCCACCAATATGTGGATGACACTCAGCTTTATCTTGTGCTTTTAGCTGGACCAAGGAAGCTGTAAAAACCTTGTACCTGTGCCCAGAGGCAGTTTTGGAGTGGACGCAGGCTAATAAACTAAAGCTTAATCCCAATAAGATCGAAGTGCTACTGATGAACAATTTGGCCCACAATTAAATGGAGGGGTTGCACTCCACTTGAAGGAACAGGTCCGTAGTTTGGGGATGCTCTTGGACCCAGGCCTACTGCTAGATAAACAGGTGGCAGCTGTTTCATTTGGCATTTCATCAGTGATCTCTCCTTCCTGCCAAAGGTTTTAATTATTGTTTTTATGTATTTGTATGCATTTTAGTTCAGGTTTTAATCGTTTTAATGATGTGTTGTTCTTTTTAATTGATTTTAATTGTTTTAAAATGTGATTTTATTTTCTATATTTTAATTTTTTAGCTACCTTAATGACCCTTGTGAGGACTGAAACACAGGATATAAGTTTTGTAAAATAAACTAAAATTAAAATCTTTTAAAATGTGTATAGTGTCAGTATCAGATCAGAACACAATTCTCTGCCTTCCATTAGAATATTTGGATTGACTGGAAAAAGCCAATCTCCATCTATCAACCCTCAAGGTTTTCTTTGATGCTTGAAAACAGCTGAGGGTGTCTAGATTGCATTGGGTTCACAGTGCTGAGATAAGAGATTTTCCCTGAGTGAAATGCCACTTCAAAAATTCCTACTAGCTCTGTTGGGAAAAAACACAACAGTGGTCTGTGCTTAACCTCCGCTATACTAATTGCTTTGTGTGGTATGGGAGAGAGACTTTCTATCTTGGAAATAATATGTGGGGGAAAGTGGTAAACTACCCGTTTTCAACTGCTGCAGCCCCACTCCAGTTTGTTCCCTTCCTCTGGATGAATTTTAGCGTTATAAAATGAAAAGGGCTCCAATCAAAGGCTCCTAAATAATGTGCATTTTGGCCCTACGTTTGTGAGTAATAAGTACAGTTAGAAACTCAACTACACTTGTTTTAGACATATGAATACAAGTAAGAATCTTTATTGATGGAATTCTGATAATTGATGTTAGTAGAAAAAATTGCCAGGCTATTTGCAGAATTTCTATTCATTTTGATAGTCACAGTATAGTCACAGTCCCATATGCTTAAAACAGTTGTACAGAAAATGTGTTTAAATGGAATACAGTGGGAATGAAATAAAGAGTGTGTGTGTGTGTGTGTGTGTGTGTGTGTGTGTGTGTGTGTGTGTGTGTGTGTGTGTATACAGCTTTATATATATATAAAGCTGTATTCATTTACAATATGTCATCAACTGAAGTAGAATTAAAATTAATTTATTTATGAAAGGACACTTCTTTCTTCTCCCCTTCCTCACTCCTCTCTAGTGAGGAAACGTCCTGGGATTATATTGCCCAGGCTAGCCCAATCTTGTCAGATCTTAGAAGCTAAGAGGAGTTGGCCCTGATTAGTACTTGGAGGGGAGATCACTGTTTTTCACAGTTCACCAGACTCGTCACTGCCAGGGGTGCTGAACAATCCTCCCAGGCCATATGGACCCAGCTTTGTCAATCGGTTCGCTGCCATGCAACCAGACTGGATTAAGGCAGGCTAGCTCAGATCAGCTATCGTCCATCAGTTGCACTAAACTGTCAGAAAGGACAGATAACATCTTAGACTTCTGTGCCCCACATGACAACTTTGCAGTTTTCTGCACTCCCCACTCCCCAGAAGATTCCCCACCTAGCTTCCTCTTCTGGGCCCGGGCCTTTCCTGGCATCTAGATGTGCCACTAAGTCCCTGATGACACTAGTACTCAGCAGAGGAAGAAACTTGCCTCAGGGGTCTCCTGGTTGTGGGGCATGTACATGCTTCCCCTTTCTTTGGAGAAGCTTTGGATAGCTTTCTTTGGTGGCAGTCCACCATGCTTTTACAGCAACCTACAAAGCCTGACAACTATGATGATTGTTCTCCAACATCAATTTGTTCTGTTTCTTATAAATGAAATGTTATTCATCAAATCCCACACACTGCCAATCGAATGGTCCACCTCTTCTCACCCTTCAGTGCCTCTTTCTTTGCCAAAACCCAGTACTTGCTAAAACAGATGCAATAACACAATATGCCATTGGTGGCATGAGTGAGAAAGTAATAATGTGTGCTACCAGCCCAAGTGTGAAGCAATCTGCCCCTCAGATGGTTGCAATCCACCCCTGTTGCTGTAAGTACTCTCTCCAATAAAGTAAAACAATGGGGTGGGGGAGGCCTAGATAGGTTGGAGGCCTGAGGGGGCTGGGCCTAACCCTGCCTCAGCCCTCCTGACTGATAGACACTGATAGCCCAGTATTTCCCTCATCCCTTTGGTCTCTTCATCATCCTCAAAGGATGAGTCTGCTGGTAGCTGCACAAGCCACACCAAAATGACTGCTACTGCTAGTAAGGAGGAGGCAAATCAGGCCACACAAATGCCACACTCAAAATGGCCACTCTTGGAGCTGTGCATATTGTAGATGCCTTCATAACATGGCTGCAGTGTCAGGAGGCTAAGAAGGTCACTGGGTGCCACTCTCAAAATGGCTGCACCCAACTGAATAAACTGCAAAATGCCCCCTGCTGCCTGCAGGCCAAGGCTGAGCTATTGATGCTAGAAATACTCCCTCCCAAGTAAATGTAAATGGTGAGGGAGGATAAAGCTTAGATGGATGGAAGGGTTGGGGGCTACCAGCATCCACCCTGCAAGGCTAGTAGCAATAACGTATGAATTAATCCACCCCTTAAATGGCTGCAACTCACCCCTGTGGCCTACAGCAAAGCCTATTGCTGCAGCAGCTGCTGCAAGTATTCTCTCTTAACAAAGTAAAACAGTGGGGGGGGGGGCAGGGAGGAGCCTAGGTAGGCTAGAGGCCTCAAGGGCCCTCCTGACTGATAGAAAACAGGCCCCAAATGCAAATAAGGAGAAAGGAGAAATAAGGAGAAAGAAAGAAAAAAAAAGTCTCTGCCAAACCAGTGAGCCTGGCGCTGGGCCCTGGCTCTCCTCTTGAAGTCTGAAGGTAGCAAGCAGGGGAATATCACAGCTTCTCCAAGGCAGCTGCTGCTGCCTAGCCCTGAGGGCCTTCAGTAAAACCAGCCTCAGGGGAGCTTGGCTGAGAGAGTTTGAGATGAGCTCTTCTCAGGCCGAGCACAAGGCACAACGGAAGGCAATGGGGCAGAGAAGCCAGCTAAGGCTACAAACTCCACCCCCAATGCTAAGCCCTGGATGCCTGGGTGTGCCTTCTGCTTTCCTCCTTCTGAGGAGGCAAAGAGCGACCACCAACCTGAGTGGCTGTTGCCACTGGCCGGGATGGCCGAATTCTCTATCTGCTGTCAATAAAACTTGGTAAGCTGTAATTAGTAGATCTGAAATAGGAGAGTTTAATAACCTCACCATGAACATGGAGTTTTCCTGGAATTGCAGCTGATCTCCAGACCACGCATATAACTTTTCCTGGGGAAATGGCAGCTTCAGAGGGCAGATTCTATGGCATACACTAGAATCTAGAAGAAACAGAAGTCCTAAATTGATTGCAGAAGTTGGATGTTCTTGGACCTCTACTTCTCCAATGATATACTGTAGCAACTAGTAGAAACTAGTTGATTTTTGCTTCTAAACACACTAAAGGCCAGAGGCCGGTTGGGGATAGAGAGAAGGGTGGGACTGCTGTTGGCTGACACCCTTCTATATGTCTTCAATGGGTTTTTTTATCACTGAGAAAAACCTCAAGAGGATTTTTTTAAAGGTTGACTGGAAGATAACTAAATAGCAGCAAGTTGAGTGGAAGATAACTAAATAGCAGCAAGTTATACTTACACATAATTAGTGGATTCTATTTGTAGGTTTCACCAGTGGGCTGATTAGTTTATCTCATCCAACTTCCAGGAAGCTCAAGGCAGGGTATACCTCCTGGACAGTCGTCTGTTGAAGATTGTCACAGTGGTCAAATTATTAAGAAGCCATAGACTATGAGTAGTACTGAAGGAAAGAACCAAGTTGAGACTCCCATTATGAGGAATATAAAGATAGCACTTGCTCTTCACAGAGCAAAGGGTAATGAAGAGGGTATGATAGATCAGTACTGCAGGCCAAAATAGCAGTTTTATTTCCTTATGTAATACTCATTGTGGTAGAAAGTGAAGACTTTTTGCACCAGGACTTTGACATGAAGGAGTCAGTATAGTTTGAAAGAGTTGAGGGCGGGGGATGCATTTCATTGCGACATTTGCAATGAAATTGTAATTAGATCCATGGGTATTTTGATGTTTGGATTAAAAATAAATGCAGAGTTCATTTAAATAGTGGAATATTTATTTTTCTGTTGTCAGCATTTTCTTTAATCTATTTTATGCTTGGAATGGCAAACTTTAATTAAATTTGCAGTTGTTTCAGCACAATTAACTACATACTTTATGCATAACGGGATGTAAATTTGCATGAAAATAAGCTGTCTTTGAATACAAAAGTAATAATTGAATGAATCATACTGAGCAGAATGAGGGAAACTGTTAGATGTATGCTCCTGCAGCTGTGTGCTGTTGTTCTATTCACTATGTGCTGGGACAAAAAAATCTGCCTTGATTCCTGGTGAAGAAAAGTTCATTTTAGATTTTGTATCCTTTACTGAACTTGTTTTTCAGTATGAATGTTAGCTACCTTTTCTAATGCTTCCTGAAAAGATCAACAATTGCCATAGCCATATGAGGTGGTCCAGAAAATGTTTGAGGGTTCCACTTACTATAACAGAATTTATTGATTTTTTAAATCACCACTATTTGGGTTAATGGCATGCTTCTGTAGACATCAAAAATGATTTAATTGTGACTATAAAAGTTCCCATATATTAACTAGTTAAGAATTTAACTATCCTTGAGTTAAAGTGAGTTCATAGGTGACAGAGATTATCCCATTGTCATTTATTTTTCAACAAATAGATATAAATAATCCATTCCAGACAGTACTGGCCTGTACAAAGGAAGAAAGAACAGATTTGCCAATCAGATAGGGAACAGACAGGCTGTTCTCCCCCTGCCCCTTTCCACATCCAACCAGGTTTCAGGAGACTTATATTCATGGCCAATGCACAGATTCAATACACTGCATGGCTAATGGGATCCTTGAAGCAAACTTGAAATAGAAGTTCTTTGGATATTCATTCCTTATTCACTTTTTATCCCTCTAATATCCTTTGTTTAGCTTTCATGAAGTGGTATTGTAAAAGAGGTAGTCACATTACAAAATAAACACATGGATATGAGAAGTAGAAGTAGAGATAAGCATGTTTTTTAGTATTGATTCAAGAAAATACTATGATCTTAGATAACTAAATTTCCAATCAATCCTTACAATTTGGCAATGAAAATGTAATGGTAATAAAACTACCACTGTTACTGTTACTATAAGCTCAGCACCAGCTACCATCTGGATATCTCTGTATGAATTTGTTTTTCTATATTAATTGCTTAAGATATACGATAACTGTTTGAAAAAAATCTTGATTCACATTTTATTGTGGTTTTAGACCTTTTCTCCCTTTAGGAATATAAATGCTACTTGTTCATCAGGGATAAATTCTACAGAATGCTTACAGTGTGATGCACTTACAGTGTAACCCTATGTAGATTTACTCCAGTAGTGAGATTAGACTGGAGTAACTCAGCAAAATATTTTACTGTTATTGACAGAACAAGCATTTCCTTTCAGTTACTTTGACAGATGGAGTTATCTGCAAAACACTATCTAAAAAGTGAATGAAATTTCAAAGCCCAATAATAAAATGCCAGTTACATTATTTAAGCTTAATAATCATACAAGTTTAGTAACTTTCTAAAGTAAGACATAAGCATTTGAATGAGCAACTGGCTTGGAACCAGAGAATGTGAGTAATCCACTCTGTTTGCAGAGTGGATTATTGCTTCCTCCTCGTGCAACTTTTGAGCCCCTCAAAATGCTGTTTCTGATGTTTGTGTCACAGGGGATGGCAGTTAATAGGGGGGAATTGATGCAAATACTCCTCCTTCCTGCATAAGCAGAACTGCACAGAGTTAAATACAACCCAGTATTTCTAATATTACTAGTATCTCCATTCATATTATTTAACTGAAAATAACCTGCCAATGGAGAAACTTATTAGTTTCTTTAGCACTTCATTAGGGACCACTTCTCCCTGGTCATGTAGACTAACTGTTTTTCCCACCAAAAATAGGTCCCGTGACCTAGGAGGAGCAACCTCCTCTCCCTCAGTTCTCTCTTTGCTTCTGAGCTTGTTTGTTTTTGCTTCTTTCTGGATATCTGAGCTTGTTTGTTTTTGCTTCTTTCTGGATATCGATTTATGACTTCTCTTGGACTGGACTTGGATTTCGCTGTTTGTCTATCAATTCGGTTGCGTCGTTTGGTGGTATTAGAAATTTTGGTATGTTTTGGGACTGAATTTGGATTTCGTCATTAGTCTCTCAATTTGGCTTTGGCATATTTGGTACGCACTCCTGTGTTGTAATTGTTCGACACGGTCGCGGTGAGTTAGTTGACATGTTGGAAAAGTCTCTATTTAAGCAATGTACCATGTGTGGTACAAAAATGAAAAGATCCACCTTCAGTGCATTTTGGAAGAACACCACCCTCACAAGGATAGTGGATGTAACCTCTCAAAAGGGACTGTTACACAATGCAGATATGGAAAATATAGCAAAACAAAGGATCCATTGGTTTAGGTATCTTCAATTGAAAAATCTAGCTGATCAAATTAACTTTAAAAAATAGTGAATACTCCTAAAATGGAGTTTGAATGACTGCTAGACTCTCCAACATTTTCTGGCAAAGGTCTTATTTCCAAAATATATAATATCCTACTCTCTAACCAAAAGGTCACAACACTAAAATATCAAGCTAAATGGTTTCAAGATTGTCAAATAGCTCAAACAACAGAAAAGTGGAAGCAGATATGGTCCTCAAAAATATTTAATTCTAAAGCAGTGGTAACTAAATTACAGACATATAGTCAACAGGTGGTATTTAATCCCCAAAAAGTTGTCCCAAATCTCATCATTGGTCTCACCCCAATGCTGGAAGGGATGTGGTGAGGAAGGTAATTTCTCCTGCTGTTGGTGGAAATGTCAGTTCTTGGAGGAATTTTGGAAGAAAATTTTTAAAGAAATCCAAATAATAACAGGCTATCCCATTCCATTGTCACCAGAAATCATTTTCCTTGATCAATGGGAAACAAACCTGGTCCACATTCCTTTGATATGTTGGGACCTTATAACAACCCTATTGGTTGCTGCAAAGAATGTCATTGTGACTTATGGAAGTCTAAACAAGTCCCGACGATTGAAAATTGGCTCACAAAAATTTTAGATCATTTTATCTCTGAAAAATTGGCTGATAAGATTAATCAGGCAGAGCATTTTCTATATAGTACAAATTTTATGGAGAAGTGGTTTCCGTTTTTTGAGTATCTAGAAAGTAACAGCTCATCCAGGTCTAAAATTCAGGTTTTAGAATATGTTTAAAATATTTGTAAATTTCTGTATTTCATCACTTTGCAAACTTTTTCATAGTTAGTTATCAACTCTCAGAAATTTTGTAATTATGAAAGTCTGACAGTTTGAAATTTTTGGAATGTTGTAATTTTGAAACTGGGAATTTTGAACGTTTGGAATTTTGTAATTTGTTAGTTGTTAGTTGTATTTTACATTGTGCAAATTCTATTTAATCATTGTATGGAGAATAAGTATTATTAATAAAAATTATTTTTTAAAAATGAAAAGATCTGACAAACACGATCTGTGTCTTCTGTGTCTGGGTGAGGGGCAAAAGGTTGGCTCATGTACCATTTGCCAACAATTTACCCCAAAGGCCAGAAACGAGAGAGCCAAAGGTTGAAGGCTGCGCTATGGAACAAGATGTTTGCACGTACTGAATTGGTTTCATCGAAGAAATTGGGCTCTTCTGGACATTCAGCTGCTTCTACAAGGAGAGCTGACAAGTCCTTAACCACATCTGATCGCCGCTCCAGAATGGGATCTGTGGCCTCAGTAAGATTAAAAAGAGTCCAGCAGCACCTTTAAGACTAACCAATTTTATTGTAGCAGAAGCTTTCGAGAATCACAGTTCTCTTCGTCAGATGCATGGAGGGCAGAAAGAAACTGGTCAAATATAGAGGAGGAGACGAGAGGGGAGGAGGAGAGGAGGGATGTAAACAACTCCTTTGATATGGAGATGCAAACAGCTCCTTTTGATGTGGGGATCAGTTTGCTTGTGTAAAGGTTCAAAGGAGTTTGCTGTATTAGTCTGTAGTAGCAAATTCAAAAAGAGTCCGGCAGCACCACCAAGACCATAAAATTCCACTGCAGCACAAGCCTTCGATAACCACAGCCCTCCCCGCCAGATGCATCTGACAAAGAGAACTGTGGTCCTCGAAAGCCCACGTCAGGTGCCACTGGGCTCTCCCTGACCCCGCCTATGTAAATGAAATCAGTTACCTGTGATAATGAGATAACCATTCATAGTCCCTATTCAGTCCCAGCTTGACAGAATCAAATTTACATATGAATTCCAATTCAGCAGCTTCCCCTTGGATTTTGTTTTTGAAAGGTTTCTGTTGAACTACAGCGACCTTTAAGTCTTTGATGGAATGTCCTGGTAGATTGAAGTGTTCTCCCACTGGTTTCTGGACGTTGCCATTTCTAATGTCAGATTTGTGTCCATTCATTCTTTTGCGTAGAGGTTGGCTGGTTTGTCCAATGTACAGAGCAGAAGGACATTGTTGGCACATGAGGGCATATATCAGATTGGAGGATGAGCAGCTGTAAGAGCCAGAGACAGTGTAGTTGATGCCATTGGGTCCTGTAATTGTATTCCCTGGGTAGATATCGAGGCAGAGCTGGCATCTGGGTCTGTTGCAGGGCCTGGTACCTGTGCTGGTGACTCTGCTAGCCGATTCATGATTGTAAGTGAGAAGTTGTTTAAGGTTGGGGGGCTGTCTGTAGGCAAGGAAAGGTCTTCCACCCAGGGCTTCTGAGAGAGAAGTATCATTTTCCAGGATGGGTTGTAGCTCACTGATGATACGTTGGATGGGTTTGAGCTGGGAGCTATAGGTGACAACCAGTGGTGTTCTGTTGTTAGTTCCTTTAGGTTTGTCCTGGAGCAGACTGTTTCTGGGTACTAGTCTGGCCCTGTTGATTTGTTTCCTCACTTCATTTGGTGGGTACTGTAGTCCCAAAAATGCTTGTTGTAAATCTCTTAAGTGGGAGTCTCGATCAAGAGCATTGGAGCAGATACGGTTGTAATGTAAGGCTTGGTTGTAGACAATAGACCGAGTGATATGTTTAGGGTGGTAGCTGGAGGCATGTAGATATGAGTATTGGTCTGTTGGTTTCCTGTATAAGGTGGTATTTATCCGTCCATTATGTAGTTGTACAGTGGTATCCAGGAAGTGTACCTGTTGTGTAGAGTGGTCCAGGCTTAGGTTGATAGTAGGGTGAAAGTTGTTGAAGTCCTGATGAAATCTCTCAAGGGCTTCCTTCCCATGGGTCCAAATGATGAAGATGTCATCCAGGAATCTTAAGTATAGTAGTGGTTCCAGTGGATGGGAGCTGAGGAAGCGTTGCTCCAAGTCCGCCATGAATATGTTAGCATATTGTGGTGCCATGCGTGTGCCCATGGCTGTGCCATTAATCTGTAGATATAAGCTGTCACCAAATTCGAAGTAATTGTGAGTGAGTACGAAGTGACAAAGTTCAGTGGCGAGGTGTGCTGTGGTTTTGTCCGGGATAATATTCCTTATGGCTTGCAGTCCATCTGCATGTGGGATATTGGTGTATAGAGCCTCTATACACCAATAGAGGCTCTATACATTCGTGAGGCCAGACAGTCAGGCGCCATGAATTAATTCTCTTGGAAACGGAGCTGGGGGAATGCCTGAACTCTGTCTGCACTCCTTCTGTTGCCCTGGAAACCCAAATCGAAGCCCAGCTTACCTTGATCGGCAGGTCTTCCTTCCAACCATGGAGCTGTAAATTGGTTACAATTGGTTACATGGGACAAGACACCTGGGGGGAGGGAGGGGGAAGGGGGGGTGTTCTGTAGCCATGGACACTCCAATCTCATTCCTGCAAACCCTGATAGGCAGTTCTGATGGCCAACCCCTTGTACACTGGGCCAACATCAACTGGTGGCTCTAATTGTATCGAATGGGAGTTTCCTGGGGGCCTCGGTTTGGAGAGGGTATAACTCCAAGATCCTATTGCAATCTTGACCAAATTTGGATGCTGGCTGGAGGAGAGCCTGCTAAACACTCCCTGGGAATATGGGCTCTCTAAGTGCAATGGGGGCCATTCCGACAACCACAAACCTCGAACCGGTTCGTCAGTGGGAAATGCTCGGTTTGGTTTGTTAGTTCGGGTTCGGTGGCAGCACCGAACCGCTGGTTCATTAAATTTTTTTGGTTCGTGCCCATGTCTACTTTACATCAGTGATCTAGATGTATGTATGTTGAATTTTACCTCAAAAAGTTTCAACTCTTGACTTCACCTAACCTCTCCCCATTAATGCAAATAAACCTCTTAGTTATTTTTGAGTTTTAAAAATGTTTATCATACCATTTCTGTGGTTTAAGGATGAGGGAACATCCTACCCTCCTTCATGCCAATGTTTTAATTGTTTAAAAAGTTTTAATTCTTGTTTTTATGCATTTATATTTTTTAAGCTCTGGTTTTGTTTTAATGATATGTTGCTGCTGCTATTCTTGTTTTAATGGTTTTATAATTTTATTTTGTTATGTATGTTTTAATTTGTTAGGTTCTTATGAGGGCTGAAAGGCAGGCTATAAATTATGTTAAATAAAATAAAATAAATACTGTTGCCATGTAACTAAGGGACAATACTGGGCCTAGGACCCAATTCTTCCCTTTGCTTGCATCATACTTGTGCTCAATAAAGGACTGTTACACTTGATGAGCTCTTCTGGGAGAGTCAAAAAGGAAGTGCACTGGCCCATCAAAGGCATAAGTAGACTATACTGGTATGTGTAAGCAGCTTGGTCTTTTATCTAATTAGGAAGTTATAAATTACTTGAACTGAACAGCCAGGCCAAATTCTAAGGGTTTATTAGGCAAGGTAAAACTTAATACCTATTTTTTAAGGCTGAAGCTGAATCCAGACAAGATGACGTTATTGCATCTCATGAAGCCTGATGTTGTAGAAGGACTGGATCTACTTTCCTTGGATGAAGTGAAATTGGTTTTTCAATTGGTATGAAGTGGAAATTGGTATGTTTCTGTAACCTCATGTTAAGACTACTGTAACATATTCCATATTTGGCTATCCTTAAAGTAAGCCAAAAACTACAACTAGTACAAAATGTGGCAGCCCCAAGTACTATTACAGGCTAGTCAATGGGAACATATCTTACCTATTTTGGATATATTTAACATTTGAGGCCGGTTTTCCCTCAATTGGCCCCTGGCACAACCTGTTACTTCTTCACCACACCAGGAATTATGTCTTTCCTGGAACAAGGCAGGGCACTCTAGAGCACACGCATGTGAGGTAACTACCCCTCCACATGACTCCACCCATGCCCCCCTATCCCCCAGTTTGTCCTAGAGACCTGGAAACCCTATACACCTCTAAAAAAATTTCCAGGAAAGTTACCCTAAGTGGACTCAGGGATACTGTGCATAATCCTTTAGATCCCAGGTAATTTTAATTATTGCCATAGACTTACTTTATTTACAGCTATAAACTAAGGCAAAGTTAGAAAATATCCCTCACACATTATTGAATATTTTAATGTTTGCATGTCCAAAGCATTTTAGAAAACCCAATTTTAAACAACATTATTTTTAATTAAAAATGTCAGTTGTGTTGCTGTTGCTGTTGAACTCTGGCAGTAACTTGCTACACAGAATATTTCCCATTAAATATTTAAACAGGATGTCATTAGTATTGATGAATTCAGCAACAAATTAACAATTAATCTTAAAATTGGAAACGATCACAGAATTCTGAATTTTAATCTTGCTGCCAAACAACTTTATGATGATGATAGTCATAAGTTTATTCCCAAGCGAGGACTTAGTACTTCAAGTAAGGTGTTACAAATTACATTTCTGAAAGGAGTTATGACTAATATGGCCAACTGTTCTTAACTCATTTTGCATTTAAAGAAAAACTGATTGATAAACCAAACTCCAGCTGATAGTTTCAGGTAGGTAGCTGTGTTGGATTGCAGCAGGATTTGAGTCCAGAAGCAGTTTAGAGACTAACAAGATTTTCAGCTTATACCCTGAAAATCTTGTTGGTGCCTAAGCTGCTACTGAACTCCAATCCTGCTGACCAGCTTTGCTGAGTTTCTGTTTTAAATGTAGCCTTGTAACATTAGGGTTGCCAGGTCTGGTCTCCTCTGGCAACCGGTGGGAGGTCTGCCCTGCTGGGGGAGGGGATTGCTGTCACAATGGTAAAAGTTTTAAAGTTACATGAGGAGGAGCTGTAATATAGATTCAAGGCAGCTAAACAATAAAATTACTACAGGACCCATGTAGTACTGGGATATCTGAATCAGAACAATGGCTTCAATCCAACGGAAAGATTTTTTTCCTGCAAAGCATGACTTTCATTTCTTCCTTTTCCACTGCAGTCCCAAATGCCCTTTGAAATATTGCTCTTGCAGTCAGGGTTGGGGAGCTAAGGAAATTGTGCTATAGAAGCAGAAATCCTTCTGCTTGCAGAAATGCTTCACTGGATCCAAGCCAGTATGGTTACAAAATGCAGTAATATCCCTTTGTGGAACATCACTAATCAAAATCTAAGGCCATCATAAACTAGTCATAGAGGGACACCAAGGGCCTCTATTCATCCCTAGTCTCTGCAGACCGGTCTGCTTGCAGGCAAAACCACTGCTGCTTTCCCATTCTGCAGGCGGGCTTCCTAAAATGGGCAGGGGGAAAATGTATCCTGTGGCGGAGGCTCTACCCCTATTCTTCCATTGTGAAGAATGTGCAAGCAAAGTATTTCCCCAGGCTAGCAATGGCAGATGCTGTCCCTGAGAACAAAGTATCTAATGCAAACGACACCTATGTGTATGTGGAATCAGAAAGCTTTCTCTTTCTGTTAGGGGAAGTAAAATGATGAGCAGAAAATTGAGGTGCTATACAGAAAAACACCAATCAGGATGATCCTGTTTGGCAGAAAGATAAGCTAGTTGGATAACATTCTTCCCAGGCACAGTTTTACTACCATTCTCTCCCCTTGTTGTCCCTTACACCTTCTACTGCCCAGGAAAATGAAAGCAGAAAGTGAATAATAAGAAGACTGAAATATTTTGAGATCACTTGAAAGTAAGAAATCTGTTCCAATCTGGAGCTTGTACAATATTTATGCATGAACATTGTTCAAATCTAAACCTGATTTGTTTAAATTTAATTCCCTATCTAAAACAAGGCTGATTTTTGCAGATGTTTCTGTTGCTGTTCATGATGACTCTCCACGTCTCCAGTCAGTGATTTAGGAGGGGGAGGGGTTGCCACAGAAAGGAAGGAAAATATTCACCTATTTAGGAAACATTGTCCTAAATGGGATTTATTTTTCTCCAGCTGTACCACCACATTCCTCATTAGCTGGCATCAGCCATCAGACCAGCCCAGAAGCATCACCTTCATTCTTAATCAGCTTTATTTGCTGTCAGTGAAATAAACTTTATTTTATATATTTAAAATATTTACAAGCCCACCTTTGTCCCAGGCAACGGGGACACAAGGGCCTTCACTATATAATCCCTGACTGGTAGGATAATTTTGTGAATCTGGAGAAAGAAGCCACATGGAAAGAATTGCACCACCAAAGCACAAGCAGGTGGAGGAAAACAATGACAAGTAAGAGACTTGAATAAAAGGTGAACACTTTCAATAGGTAGATTTTTAAAATCTAAATCCCTCAAAAGCTCTATTTTCAGCTGAAAGCTGAAATTTGAAACAAGTAAACATTAAGCAGAGCCCTAATAAATGGCAATACTAGTGTGATGGCATAGAAACATATTTTATAGATCCTACAACTCTATATAACCTGATACCATGATGTAAATCCTTTTGCTACATAATGCAAATCAAACTGCCCCCTTGTTTCTTACGTAGATGTCCTCTTTTTAAAAATTCTTCTATCTCTCTCCCCTTCCCCATCGTAAGGCCATGCTTACAGATTCAATATTTTGGAGGTTATCTCAGAGTTGTCATATTGAGATAACAACTTCTGTGTGCATAATCAAGGAAACTGAGGATATTGGAGCATCCTTTTGCCTTATTACTATGGGCTATTCACAGGTCACTGCATTTCTCTGTGAAACTATGATTCCTGATCACCGGAGATAATGCTGCTGACCCGGACATCAGCAATAGCAAACTTTCAGAATCTTAGAAGCCACTGTCTTCTGCGGACAGTTTTCTGGGGCCTAGGAATGGTTTTGTAGAGAAATTGGCAGCATCTAGCTAAGGTTTCAGTGTTAGGGAGTCCTTGTGCTCCTGAATAGCTTTACATACAAATACAGTTTACATGTTAATCAGTGTTTCTGGTCCCTTTCAATTTGAAAGGGCCATTTTTTTTTTATGGAACAATTTAAAGGGACTGGAGACTCTGATTTAAAGGACCAATGACAGCTGATATTCTCCCCATCACCCTTTAAAATTTAAAAGGAAAGGAGTGGTGGTTGGTAAAGTCCAGATTCTCCCATCCAGATGACAACCCTGACACTGTCCTTGTAGTTGTCATTTCCTCCCCCTGCTACCATGGGGCTTTTTGATTTAAATTGGTAATTGGATTTTATTGTATCAGTATAATATTATAATAGTACATGTAACAGGTTCTCTCCATTATGGGTGGGCTGGAGACATGCCTGTGTTTAAATGAAAGCTGGGGATTCAGAGAAACTCTGAACATGTTGTTATAACATTATATTGTGATATAAGATATTAAATTACTGATTAAAAACAAACAACAAACCTCCTTATGGCAGAGGAGGAAATGTCTGCCATAGGAACAGTGTCAGGGAAGTAGCTGTCATGTGGGTAGGGAAATGGCTGCCATGTAGATGGAAAGAGAGTGTGAGTCCGTGGCAGAGCATCTGCTTTGCATGTAGAAGTTCCCAGGTTATATGAAAGACCACAGCCTGAAGCTCTCTGGAGAGCTGCTGCCAGTCTTAAACTATACTGACCTTCATGGACCATTGGTTTGATTCAGTATAAGGCATGTTCATGTGTATAAGTGTGTTCAAAATCCTAACTTTCCCACCTACCCATCCTTTCCTTTTAAATTGTAAAGGGACATGGCAGATGGGGTTAGGCCAGGTCTAACTAATTATCAGCTGTTAGTGGTTTCAGTTGTCAGTTGGTGTCTCTGGTCCCTTTAAAAGGGCTATTATTTTCTATGGGAGTAGACCTAAGCCAAGTCAGCATGGGTCAGTTTTGCTGGATCAGGCATTTTTTTCATGACCGTGTATACCAGATTAGCCATCATGAGTAAAAGCCACTATGCGGCTTTTCCGTGGCTTTCCTGGGAGAGCTTATACCCTGACCTTTTTTTTAAAAAAAAATCTGTTTTGCGGTAGGCTGTTTCCCCATGCATCCTCTTTATTCCATTGTTAATGTTACACCTTCTTCCTTGCCTTTCCCACCCCCTGCCAGTCCACTGCATTGTGATTGGCTACTCTCATCTAGCCAGACATTCCCTCTCCCCTACTTTCCATCCCCCCTCCCCTCCTTTTCATTTTTTCTTGCTCCCCAAGTCCAGCGCAGGATTGATGAATCACCAGTTGGAAAGCACGCAGGGGGACAGTCCCTATTTATTTATTTATTTGCTTTGGCATGGGTGGGAATATTGTATAGGGGATAAAATATCTGGGTATCAAGAATAAAAATGTTAATATCAAGGTTCAGAGAGGTGTGAACGGCCACATACGAGCTGTTCACAATTCCATGCCTTTTATCTTGACTACAGGGAAAGTGAGGAGTTGTGTCTCTGGTGCAGAAGGGGCTAGAGCAGGGGTGGCCAAACTGTGGCTCAGGAGCCACACGTGGCTCTTTTAGACATATTGTGTGGCTCCCGGAGGTCTCTGAGTATCACCATGGCCATACATTTAATTTTAGTTTAGTTTATTTCCCTCCCTCCCTTTCTTCCCTTCTTTCCATGCCTTTCCTCCCTTTCCCTTGTTTCCTTCCTTCTTTCTTTCCATGTCTTTCTTATTTTCAATAAAAATGTTGGGGTTCCCAGGTCTGACTCAGAAAATATCTGGGGACTTTGGGAGTGAAGCCTAGCAAGGATGTGATGTCACTTTTATGATATCACTTCCAAGTCAAAGGTCAGGTGATGATGCTTCCCAAGCTCCACCCCTTCCGATGACGTCACTTCCAGCATACTGCACCAAAATGCCACCCCTTTCTGTGATGTCACTTTCAGGACACTCCCCCAAACCCACCTCCTCATCTGAAGTCACTTCAATGCATCATGTCTTTCGGCTCTCAAACATCTGACGTTTATTCTATGTGGCTCTTACATTAAGCAAGTTTGGCCACCCCTGGGCGAGAGTCTCTTGAAATTCAGTGGCTATGTCTTTTTGCATACAGCATAATGACCTTCTAAAATGTAAAGCAAAGACAGATGACAACTCATAGCTCACAGTTTCCACACTGTTTCTCCCTTTCCGTTCCTGCTGCCTTTGATGGTGATGAGAACAGGGGGAGAAATAAAAAAAAGAGGGGGATGGTTGTCCAAAATTTCAGAATATAAAGAGAAAAAAAACCTCTGTAGATGAAATTCTGAAGAAGTAACAACACTCCTGACAATTCAGGACAACAGAACACTTCCTGAAATTTGATATGAAACTAATACTTTTTTGAACTGGCCACTTATGGCCAATACTTAAACTTTCTTATTCAGGTGATCTAACAACAACAGAAGCCCATAAAAAGCTGATATTCCAGGCAAATGAAATCAGATCTGCCTATTCTTGATCATTGTAATGATGACTCGATCAGCAAGGCAACAAGATGACTAGACTGCTAGGCCAGTTAAGAGGTAAATGTCCAACTAACATAATAAAATAATACTTGCCTTACGAAGAAGGCTACCAAACCACTAAGGCTGTTCACTCCAATGGGAAACCCCAGGGAAAGGAAAGGGGAGGGGGACTTGGGCTCACAAGATGCTTCGGAGATACTAAGATATGGTGCTTGTCTTCTGTTATACTTCCAGTGATAAATTTAGGAATATGAGAGGAAATAAAATGATTTGTTTTATGATTATTTTTGGAAAGGAATTGCTTTATCTCAGCCCATTTTGAGTTATGCAATGGAAACTTGCCCATTATTAACAGTAGCTGAAGCATAGAAAATAATCATGTAGACCAGAGTGCCTTCAAAAATATTTGAAGGGTTTTATTTTTTTCATTTAACCTTGAGAAAAGGACTTGTACAGTAGTACATTAAATTAGCATAAAATGTTATGGTTATTGAAAATGATATATCTTTAGGACTCTCCCACTCTTTCTGAAATGTAATGAGTACTTATTGACTCAGAGCATTTATCAAAATGCCTTATACTGCATGTCTATTCAGAATCCTAGTCAAATTTACATAGTGGAACTTACTCTCAGAAAAGTGTTATTTAGGATTGCTCTGTTGCGGAGTTAAAGTTTACTATACTGATGTCATACCCAATTGATTTGAGTTGCCAGTTTCATCTTTAAAATGTCACCTGATTTACATGTATTTATTTATTTGCTTGCTCGCTTGTTTGTTTATATCCTGGCTTTCTCCTGATCCAAAGTGAAAAAAATCACTTCAAACAACTCTAACAAAAAACAGCACCCGAAGTCTTAACTTAAAAGAAATAGCTTTCAAAACATACCATAGTTAAGATGCTGGCTTCTTATAAATGTATTGTTAAAGAATATGCAGTTGAACTATTGAATGGCAAAACCAAACCCAGTTTAGCCAGCCTGAAAACCAAGGAAGCATCTCTTTGAAAGAGCATTGTCTACATTCAGGATCCCATGTGAGTTTTGATGTACATAGAGAATTATCTCCCACCTCTCCCCTTCCCCCCGCCTTAAGTTCGAAACCCAATTGGAAATCTCATGGGGATGACAGAAAAGAAAATCTTACATCCCCAAGGACACACTAGACTGGAGAGAACTTTGTATTAAAATATATACAGAGATAGAAATGTACTTAACTTTGCCCCCAAATCAGTGTTTTTGTATACTGTAGTAGGTGCACAGTAGAGTTTTAGCCACGGATTCTTTCAGAATGAACTCCCAGCACAAAAATGCATTGGTAACCTTTTAAGTACAGTATTACGCTTTAGTATGAAGAGAAATTCAAGCTGTTGAGTTCTTGCTACTTACTTTCACAGAATATTTAATATTTTTTCCACTTTGTTTTGGATCATGTGAGAGATGGTATTATTCTGAAGTTTTTCAAATTAAAAGTTAAAGAAGAAAAAACTAGCAGAGCTTCTGCAGCAGGTTCCATTCTTTATTTGAATTGCATGCTGAGTATGAGATCACTGGCAAAACTCATGCTGAGGAGTCCTATGGAGAGGGAGTTAATGGAGCTTACTGCAAACAATACAGTTCAAATCTTACAGAAGTGCTTCAGTAGTTGCAAGGATCCGGCTATTCACATTTATTAACATTAAGGGGATTGAGTTGTAAAACAGCACAGTGAAATTATTTTTGGTGTGGAAGGTTCCTCTTATCCTTGTTATCTGGGCTATTCAAAATTGCCTATTGAATTTACTTCATGCTATGAAAATGGCTGTGTTGTATTATACTGAAGTGGCTATTGGTACTATGCTTGTGTTCTTCCTTACAGAATAGTACATAAAATTGAACTTGGATTTATTTATTTATTTGGCTTTTTCTAGATTGTTTGACATGACTGTGGACCTTTTGTTCATTGTTCTACCCTAGAATGTGGCACTCATGTTTGGAATCATTATTGTATTCAGATAATGTGTACATGTTCCTGCCTGTACTTCTATCTCAGCCAACTGATGTGAAATACTTAGGCATTCTGCACATCCAAAGGAACCTTTTCCCTAATCCTTAGGAGAGTTGAAGAAAGCCTTCCTATACTGAGGCAATCAAAATTCTCATTTTCAGAGTGGGTGGAGAAAATAAAAATGATTCAAACAGTCAAGCACTCAGCAGTGAGGTAAGATAGGCGAGTTGTGTGTAGGCCTTCCATCACCTGCATGCTCTGTTTTTTAAATATATATATATGCCCTCACTTTGCATGTAGACAAGTGTACTCATCCATATCAGGTTCCCCCACAGCTGCTTGTTTTCATTATAGATTAAGAAGATGTCTGTGAGATCTCACATCTTCAACCAGCAATTCTCTCATTATAAAAGATGGTTTGACCTTTCCATGACTATCTTTTTGCTTAATATTTGTTCCAGAAGAAAATGTTTCAGACTGTCCCGGCGGTTCCTGTTAGACATAGGAATGCCTAAAGAACGAGGACAGCATTCCTTGTTTTTCAGGCATTCCTGCACAGAAGCCCCTTGGTAGATATTCTCCTGAGAATCAGCCATGTGAATTGAGATGTCTTGCTTCTCCAGGTCATTGGGAAGTTTCAAGGACCTTAAGTATTGTTTTCCCCTTTCAATGTAAACTGATTAAAAGTGAGCTACTTGGATAGAGTGAGAACATGCTATATGCTTTTTCTTCATGCTGCCAGGATTCCACAGCAGGGAGACTTGCACGTGCACTCGTGCACACACACACACGCACGCACACGCACAAACACAGAAACAAATCTTGTTTCTTCTTAGAGACAACTTTTTACCTCTCTTTGGAGATTCCTTCCCCCAATGAATGAGGGTCATATTTTTTTTCCTTTTTGTGTCTGGCCCCATTAGGCTGCTTCCTTTATCTATACAGTGCTGGCCACATTCATATTAACAGTTTGGCCCCTGGGGGATCTGGCACCCCTACTGCTTCTCAGCACTGAGATATTTGTTCCAGAATGACCATAAGTTTTTATTTTTGTTATTCTTAGTTTTTATCACACTGACACACTTTTATAATGCTTTTCAGATAATACATTAATTTAAGTACCAGTATCCAGTTTAAATGGGGGTATCTGTTTCATTGACTCATTTCAGCAGAATCCACTCCGTATCATCAGTTTTTCTTGTTTCTATTGTAGCTACATAAATCTCCTTTTTCAGAGTTTCTTCAGCTGTGTGCACTTGATTTTGTGTGTGGTCTGAGCTAGCAGCATCTTGAAAAATAATGATTCCCGCAGTTAAAACTAGGGGTGCTAGAAATTTTGACACAAAGATGGTGCCTAGCTGAACTCAGTTTGATTGAACTCTTCACTTAGGCATGCATTGTGCCCCATTCCCTGATTATCTGGATGTTGCTGTTAGATCTCTAACTGTGCCACGCATAGCAACTCAGTCATAGTTTGGTCATGTATATTAGATACGTTTTGAGCACATGTGTTGCAGGTTTGGGGCAGTTTTTGTGCCACTACTTGATCAACTGAAATGAAATAATTTATCTGATGGATCCTGTTCAAGTAATTAAAGTGACCTACTTTTCAAGCACAGCTCACTCAGACTGCCCCTCTTTACATCAATTTACATCAGTTCCAAATAGTTTGGCTATCTTTCCTTTTAGTTGTCAATGTGGATGCTGTGTGCCAGGAAAACTTAATTGCAGAAACCTTGAGACACATGATCCCTTTTAATAGTTTTAATTTCTTTTTAATAAAGTGATTGGAGGAAGTGCTTTTTGTGTTCAGGAAGCACAATTCTTTTTCTCAGAAGTATGGACTTGGTTGGATGAGATTTCTGTCCAACCTGTATCTACTTTCACTTTGTCTTTTCACTGTCCCTTACCTGTTTCTCATTGCTTCAGTGAAGTGGAAAGATGTGGCAATATGGAAACTGTAACTGGTGTGGCAATATGGTGTGGCACTTTTGGGTCCATGTTATTGCCTCCCAAAGAAGGTGCCCCCATCCTCCTCCACTCTCAGTATTCCCTATGGTGAAAAACAAAGGGGTTTTCTACATGGCTTGGGGTGGCATTTTGCAAGCAAAATGCACCCAATGTTCAGGGGACCTGCTCCTACCTCTCCTATCATGCCCTCCCCAACTTTCTGGGAGATAACACTTTGGGGGGCCATGTTATAGCCTCCCAAAGGTGATTCTCCCACCACACCATTTTATTTCTACTGTGGGGAAGACCCATACAGCAGAAACACATGGATTGTGGCTAAAAATGGCCACAGCCACAGTATGGCTACATAGCCCCTCAGAACCAAACTCTCCCCCACACAAAACTAACCACCCCTGCAGTAGTTGCCCATCCACTCTCCATTGGTTCCTTTGGTGGGAATATCCAGACTCCCACTGCAGGAACCCATGGAATGTGACATCCATGGCCACAGGCGTAATCCCCCTTTCAATCTACCCCCCCAGCAGCCCCACAGACCCAAAGACACGCACCCCTAAGTTCCCCACCACCCCCAGAGCAAGCTGGCCAGCCACTCCCCATTGTTCCTTATGATTGAAACCAACCTTAACACCAGGGAATAACACACAAACACACATTGAATCAAGTTCAGAAATTCTTACTTTTTAGCTTTCAGTTACAGCATTAAAGGGGAGGCATATGTCACTAGTGTCACATCACAACTATCCTCACATCAGAGAATCACCCACACAAGCACTTGCAAAAAGATTTTATTTCTTGGCTTTAAGTTACACAGCATGGAAGGCACATCACAACAGTCTTCTAGGCAAGTACTACCACAAGTATCCTCACATCAGAGAATAAAAAACACACAGAGAGAAGTACTTGCAAAAACACTTTATTTCTTGGAGTTCCTGGGCTGACAGCATATAACAACAGCAGCACAACATTTACAACCCTCCCCCCACATAACTATAGTGACTCCAAGGAAGCCAAACCACAGTGTCACACATCCATTCCACCTAAACCAAACTGAACTGGAGGAAACTCTTGCAACGTAGTCCAGCAGAAACATTGTCACTTCCTGCAGCTGGGCTCTCAGTTCAGCCAGTGGGGAAACACCATGGAGCAGAACAGTACCTAGCCACATGCACAACACTATGGCATTTGCGGAGCATGGTTGCAGAGGTCCCCTCCTGCCAGCTTCAGGCTGAACTGGAAAACACCTGTGAGTTAGTGTTGGGGTGTAGCCTTCATCATCAGCTGGCAGTGGCCCCCACCCACACCATCCCTACCTGCCCCACTCCTCCCCCACCCCTTCAACATGAACATTTTTTATCTTTAAGAAAAACAACTGTAAATAACATTAAAGAACATTGAAGAACATTTAACCACATTTAACCACATTCTCCCTCAGAACTGCAGCATAGCTAAGTTTGGCAGCTCCTGTTGTGGGGGCGGGGGAGTCAAATTGTAGGGTGCATTCCCTTTGCCACTGAGACCCACCCTCCTCCTCCTGGATTTCTCCTTCTTTACTGTAGGGAAGAGTGCGAATCCCCAGGTCCTAGACTCACAGAGGATGCAGGCCACAAGGAGGGCTCACCTCATTCACTCTGGAAGTCCACTCCTGAGAAATCAAAGAGCTGAGTTGACCTTCAGGAAGACCAACTGCTCAACTCTCCATGGGAGAAGGTGAGAGCGATGTGGGCTGACAATGTTGCCTGCATAGGAAAAGACGTGCTTGCTCTCCACACTCGTTGGAGGGCATGAGAGGAGCCACTGCACCTCGAGGGAGAGGTCTGGCCAGACTGCCTCCTTCTTGGCCCAGTAGCTCAGCAGATTGGTGGACAGCAACTCGCAGGGCTCCGCAAGGTAATCCCTGACCACTGCCTCCGCCGAATCCTCTCTTACGCGACTCACAATCCCAGAGGGGCTGAGGGGCCGCTGGAGCATCTCCATCTCCATGGACATTCCGGCGGTGGCTGCGGGGGGAGCCTGCTCAGAAGGGGCACGAGAGAGACCCACAGGGCTAGGCCCCTTGCCTGTCCCCTCTGATGACAGGCATCCTCTCTTGGCCTGCCTGTGCCTCACCCACACACAGAAGGCCTCTCTGGCTTGGGTGAGGTTCCTGTCCCGCTTGGTGAAAGTGCCCTTAATTCGTGGGTCGCACATGATTGCCTACTTGCATGACTCCTTCTGCGTGAGAGGCATTAGTCTGGCAGCTATGCCCTGTTGCAGCCTTCTCATGAGCACGTGCACTGCTGGAACACAGTCTGAACGTGGTGCATCTGGGTCCACAAAGGAGGCCAATGAACTTGAGCGTGTGCAGCAGAGGAATGACTGGACCCAGGGTTGCCAGGTCAGACGAGACCACTACAGTGAAGTCCTTGAAGGGCTTCAGGACCTCCATTGTCTGGGTGATGGTGAGCCAATCCTCCTGGCTGAACTCACCCACCTGACTTGCAGTGTCGCTCTCTGAGAGCCATGCCTCGAGTGCAGCCTGCTGCTCCACCAAGCACTCCATCATGGCACAGGTGGAGTTCCAGCGAGTGACTATCTCAGAGATCAGGACATACTCCAGCACACCTGCCCTGGCCTGCTTCTGGCGCAGTTCATGAGTGGATTTCACACTGCGCAAGAAGTGACTTGTGAGCCTCTGACATTTCTGCAGGAGATACTGGAAGTCACGAGTCACGGGATCCTGGGATTCCGGGGAGGAGCCCACCCCAAGTGCAGCTTTCACCACTGGGTGAAATTTGTGAGCTGCACAGTAAATGTCCTCATGGCTCACCTGCTGCGTTGCTGTCCTCATGTTCTGGCATCCATCACCATGCATCCCATGGTGATGGTGCTGTCACCTATCCAGCCATCTAACTCCCTCCTCAAGGTGGCTGCAATGTTCTCTGCCATGTGCGACATGTCGAGAACCTTGGCATGGAGCAAGGCCTTGCAGTAGCCGGCCCATCCTTCCCTGCCTAACTCTGGACACCTCACTCCCACCATGAAGGTCTTCGGGTTGCCACCAGTGTGCAGTAAGTGAGAGGTACGCATGTTGCACGCTTGGGCAGGTCCAGATGTCAGATGTGAAGTGCACAGTTCTCCCAGCAACGCGGGACAACTGTGCCTTCATGTGGTCCCTGGCAGCCCTGTAAAATGAGGGCAGCACGGCCCTGCTCAAAGTCGTGTGAGCAGGGATTGTGTACCAGGGAAAGGCATCACAGAGCAGCTCGCTGAAGCTGAAGTTGTCTACTACCGAGAAAGGCTGACCATCGACTGCATATTGACGAGGTGGCACATCACGTGACAGGTCGCCTTCTGGATCCCCTCTCTGAGCACACTAGGGCCCAGCGCCCCAAGCATCTCTGGCAGAGAGGCCTGGCATCCCTGCTCTACGGGGATCCATGGGAGGAGAGCACCAGAGGAGCCTGCCTCCTTCTGGCTAGCTGGCAGCCATGTGGTGCCATTTGAACTCTCCCCCCGAAGAAGCACCATCTGGTGTTGCCTTTTCAGGTGGTTCAGCATTCCAGACGTGGAGAGATGGTTCACATCCCTACCACAACTGATCCGTTGTTTACAATGCCGGCACTGGGCAAACCGGGGGTCCTCCATTCTCTAGAAGTGACTCCAGATATCGGAGGTAATAGGGGCCCCATGCCGGACAGGGGAGGCGCTTACGGGGCCCCCAGCAGACACCTCCTGTGAGGTGCTCAGACCAGACACACTATGTCTCACTCTCAGCTGGGCAGTTGGAGATGGATGAGGATGAAGGTGCTGAGATGTGGGCTCTTCCACCATACTCTCTTCCTCTTCCTCCAGCACCCTCTCTTCCTGCACAGCCATGAGAGGCCTTCTGCTGGCCTCAGAGAAAACAGGGGAGGACCACCCAGCAGGGGGTTCCTCCTGCAGTTCCTCCAATGTCCAATGGGTTCCTGGGGTGAGTGTGAGGGACAAAAAGGTCACGTGCCTCACATCCATCCCAGTAGACACCTCATGCTGACCCTCCTCCAGCATCTGGGTCTCAACTGCTGGAGGAGGGGGAGACTCGGCAGCAGGCTGCTGCCCAGTGCCAGACCCTGCCTCAGACTCCTGGGTTGGAGGTGGCCCTCTGCAGCTGCCTCAGGAAAGAGGGCTTTGCGAACCCTCATCCTGACACCAGAAGCCAGGCTGGTGAATGGCAGCAGCGTAGGGGAGGGCCTCCTCTGCTCAGATGGGGGGTTAGCCGCAGCACTCCCCCTCCCCTCCACCCCTCTAGAATTACCTCTAGCCTTTCCCCTGGGGCCCCTCTCAGCTTTCCCATCAGCCATTCTTTCCCCTTCTTGAACTTACACTAACTATCTGTTGTTAAGTTTTAAAAAAGAACCCAAAATTTGCAATTTGGTTTCAAAACAAATCTACCTATTTCTAAATCTGCTTCTTGTGGCTCTATTACTACTGGAGATGGTCAGTTAAATATCATTTTAAACAACCTATTTATTTTTGGGAACCTAAACCTACCAAACAGCTGAATTCCTCTTCAGGAATCTAGCTGGCCCTAAACCCCAGTACAAAGGAAAGCCTATTACAACTAATTTCCCATGCGCACGCGTGCGCACGCACACACACACACACAAACAATTTGAACAGACCCTAACTAATTTTTTTCCTACTGAAGCCTATTTACTGGGAAAACTACCCCTGGTTCCCTATCAATTTTGTTCAGAGGGCAAATATTCAGTGAAGACCTAGTGGCCTACAACTAGCCTACCTTCCAAAAACACTATTTAAACTATTCTGGGAAACCCAGAGTAGAAGAACCAAACACAGCTAAAGTAACAGCACTAACTGTAACACTTAACTCCCCTGGCAACAATTGAAATTAAGCCCCAACAGTAACTTTACATTCCCTTCCCCCCACCCAGACAAGCAAAAGCCCACTACCTCACCCCCACAATAGAAAACCTAGTTTGTCAGTGACTGACTCTCTCACCAGTCCTGCAGTCCAGCGTTGGTCAGGCAGGCAGGCAGGCAGGAATCCCCCAGGTGAAGTCCTCTCCTCCTCAGTGGCAAGCTGTAGCCAAACTGGAAACAGAGCCTCTACAAGCCGCAGCAGCAGCGAGAGTATCTCTAGTCTCTCTAGGCCAGCAACAGAATAGAAGCTGGTTAGTAATCAAAATACTGTTAACCTTTAACCCTTTCCCCAACAACTGGAAAAAAACAAGCCCCTAACCCTTTAAACCCCAGACCCACCCAAGAGTAACTGGAAAATAAAAGCCACAACTATAAACCCTTAAAACAAAAAACAAATGCTCCAGCCAGCAGCCACTCAAAGCAAAAAAAGGCCACCACAAACATACACACAAGGATCCACCCCCACAAAAAAATAAAGTAATTAAAAGTAAAAAGCTTCAAATTAAATTCCCTTCCCTTTGAAAAGCTCTCCTACCAGTCTCCTGAAGTCCAGCGCTGCGTCAGTTAGAGGATCCTCCTCACAGGCACAGCAGAAGTCCAGGCAGGGCAGGCCAACACAGAGACAGTGAGAAACAGGCTCTCTCTCAAAGTCTCTCTCAAGGCCAGCAAGAACACAATGGAAGCTGATCCAAAGGCCAACCTCTAATTTAAATCCCCTGCTGCATCTCCTTCCAGAGATTCCATTGGCTGGAAGGAGAATGCAGCAGTGGAATTGGACACTCCTAACTCCCCCTCCCTTCCCTAATCCCCCTCTCTCCTCCCCCTTGTACTCCTAGTTAGTCACTCGCCCCTCCTCACCCCTCCCAACCTGTAAATTAGGTGGGAATCTCTGTCTTTGCTGGCTGCTTGCATTGCATTGCAATGGAAACAGCCAGCAAAGCAAAGATTCTCGCCTTTTTTTGTGAGATGGGAGGGGTGTAGGAGGCGGTGAGTCACTCACTCCTTCTCTCCCCCTCCTCTCTTCTAAGAAAGATCGGGAAGCTTTAGCTTCCTGCAGAATTTTGCTGGGTGTTTGTGCAAACAGCCAGGAAGTGGCTGCTGCTGGCTGCTCCGAAGCTTCCCAAATCTTTCCAAATCGATTCAGAAAGCTTCGCTTTGGTATTTCCTAATCTGGCCCCAATTCTGAAATACTGAATCTTTCCGAATTGGGCCCGATTCGGGGTTTTGACCCGAATTGGATACCTGAAGCGCACCCTACTTATATCCCACTTTTTTCACCAAAGGATACCCAAAGTGTCTTTCAACATTTTCCCCTTCTCCATTATACCCTCACAACAACCCTGTGAGTTATGTTAGGTTGAGGGTGTCATGTAATGGATATAAAAGAATCTTTGTTTAAGATTGCACTGTTAATGGTGTTTGGTATAAAAGCCAAAGACACAGTTACTATTATATTTATTGATAAGCATTACTTCCTAGCAAGGGATTATGGCTTTAAAAATCTGTTATGAAAATTATGTGTCTGAGATAATTGCATCCTTTGCATAAATAAGTATGAGGATATAATTTTGACTGATGCTGGAAAAACAATGATTTGTTAATTTTAATTACCGTAATTAAATCTTGCCTACACATGCCCAATTTATCTGCATTATTAGCCAATATGTGTTATGAAGCAAAACCAATTTCACTTACATCTTATCTGTTATATTTGTGCCTGTTTTTGGTCTGCTAGCACAAGGCTACCTTACCTAATATCCCATTAGCAGATGTTTTGGATTTCTTGAGTTAGTTTATTTTCTTCTTATACAATGGAAAAACATGATAAGATCAGTAATAGCATTTGCTTTTTTTTTTAACTTTCCCTTGAAGTACTAGTCTTTTATTCTATAAAGTGGGTTTCAAGGTGAACACAAAAGCCCTTTTGCTCCAAGTCATTTAGGGATACCAAGAGGCTTCCTGCCTCTTCATTTTCTTGTCTCTAGGAATCCCTTCACACCGTTTGTAATCAAAGCAATGTATTGTAAAGTTGTTGAATTGTACAACTTTTTTCTATGCTTCTTTTCATTTAAGGTGGCCTTTCCCTTAATAGCTACTATTGTGGTCATGAAGACCACCTTCTCAATATATCAGACAGGAAACTTCATCCTCCCTCCTTATTCAGTTTACATGGTATAGAATGGTAGAAACTGTCTGCCAAAGAAAAACAGGCTTTAAAAATTAAAAATTTACCTGCAAGATCAATAAATAAAAGAACATTTCCCTCTTCCAACTCAGTTATGGTCTCAAAGGAAGTTACTGAAGATATAATATGCATATCAAAAAAATAACAACAACAACAACATTTGATTTATATACCATCCTTCAGGACAACTTAATGCCCACTCAGAGCGGTTTACAAAGTATGTTATTATTATCCCCACAACAAAACACCCTGTGAGGTGGGTGGGGCTGAGAGAACTCATAGAAGCTGTGACTGACCCAAGGTCACCCAGCTGGCTTCAAGTGGAGGAGTCAGGAATCAAACCCTGTTCTCCAAATTAGAGGCCCGCACTTGTAACCACTACACTAAACTGACTTATGTACTGGAAATGTTCATACAGCATAAACTAAAGCTTTGTGAATGACATGATTGTCACACTATCACATTCCCAAAATGAATTTTGTTTTGTTGTATATGAACTTTAGAACTTCAGGTTTTGGCATTTCCTTTACTTTTTATGTAAGGTCATAGCATATAAACAGAAGTAGCAGCTATCCGGCGCTACAACATAACTTGCCATGCTGCTTTTTATGAAATATTCTTATATTCTTAGCTCTTAGTTTTATTTTGAATTTGTTCATTGCGTTTGGAAAGAAAGTGCAGCAATGTCAATCTGAGATTTTGTGGATCTTCACAAGAAGGATACAAATGGTTATCAAAATGATATGAAAGCAATATAAATGGTTGGAAATGGCAAAACAGAAACATAGATACATGAAATCATAAAAAGCATAAAGCTAAAATAATTTAAGGAGATAGATATTTGTACAACATGGAAGATGTAGAGAAAAGTCAGTTGCAGAACAATACAAAGGGCATAGAAGAAGAAAAAGAAACAGAACAAACTGTAATCTATATTAGTCCAACATCTTCCAAGAATGAGGAGTAAAGTAGAAAAATGCC
This sequence comes from Eublepharis macularius, assembly GCF_028583425.1. Taxonomy (NCBI): domain Eukaryota; kingdom Metazoa; phylum Chordata; class Lepidosauria; order Squamata; family Eublepharidae; genus Eublepharis; species Eublepharis macularius. Next base: position 171,190,655 of record NC_072791.1, on the reverse strand, counting down.
TGTGGAAGGAGAATTCATCCCTGAAAACACCTATCGGACACCTTGGTCAAAAATATGATAGAAAATTTGCTGGGGCTTGTTTGACATACCTACTTGATATCACATGCTTCTAATTAATTTAACTACCAACAGTGCTTCAAGAAACAGAAATGAATCACTGAAGAACAACAAGCAAGGCTGTAGAATTTGGGTTCACATATGCTTCTCTTACTGGAAGTAAGTGATGGTGGACTAGACAGATTCTATCACTCAATTGATCGGTATACATTTAAAAAGTCTTCTGTACAGACTGCTCTTGAAAACACCAATATTTTATGGATGATAAGATACAAAATGACAAGTAGTATAATTAGAGTTGCAGCTCCGGATTCAGAAGTTTGTGGATATATGGGGGTGGAGCCTGGGAAGGGGAGGTTTTGGGGAGGGGGGAACTTCAGTAAAGTATCATGCCATACAGTCCACCCTCCAACGCAGCCATTTCCTCCCAGGGAACTCATTTCTATACTCTGGAGATTAGTTGTAATTCTAGGAGATCTCCGGACCATCTGAAGTGAATGAAAGTATTTAAGTTTTTCCAGGATTCCAGTATTATTTGAGTTCCATTATTCCATATGGGGGGACTTTTGGGGGGCTGGGATTTTTTTTCAACCAAATGATACCAAAATTACAGAAGAGCTTGTGCTGCCAGTATACTAAAGACCCACTAAGTTTCAAGTGTACTGGACCAAGGAGTCCAGTTCTCCCTAAACAAGTTGCCCCCAGCTATTCTCCTTCGAGAGGAAAAGAAGAATATCTCCCCACAAAGAAGAGAGGTATGGAAAAGGGGTGAGCCAGAACCACAGCTCTGCTGGGCCCTGTGCCTGGCTTGCACTGACCAGGAGTTGCCTTCCTTGGGCTACTGCCTGGGAAATTTAGAGAATCAAAGAAAAACAAGACACCTGCTGCTAGTGATGATAAGTATCCAAACATGAAAAACTAAACAGATTTGGGGGGGGGGGATCATAATACCTAAGAATCCTTGATTTGTGTAGCCATTCTGGAAGACTATGGTAATCACCTCAAACAGTAATTTTCATGTATAGTTTCTGCTTGGGAATTCCAGAATGCACACCTAGGCTTCCCAGTTGCCTGCTGGTAGAGGGCAATCTCCCAGGGGTTTGCCCAATCGCTGGTAATCAGTGGGAGGTGGCAAGCCCCCGAACATCACGCACCACTGGTAGGCAACTCAGGAAAGCATCACACCAGCTGCTGGTGTGCTCTCACATTTCACTGGGCCAATTTTGGCCTCAATCAGGCCAGAATTGACCCTGTGCAAGGGTGCGGGAGCATACCCATGGCTGGCATGATTTCCCGTAAGTGATGTCATCACACAAGTGCCGAGAGCACACATGTGAAAACCACCACACACAAGGCACAAGGTAAGTGCAAGCCCCTCCCCTCCATCCTGCTGGGAGGGTGTAGGGATCTGGCAGCCCTATGCACAGCATTAGTCTGTGTGTGGTAGAGGGAGAGTTTTCTGCATTTAGCACCCCCTGATCAATTCTAAGAATGCTTACTGCATCACAATAATCTTCTCACTAGGAAAACTGAAAAGGAATGTGGCTTATAGATTATGGAATAGGACAGGTTAGTGACTCCCAAGGAAGAAGGAAAAAGGCTGTAATTGTAAAATATACATGCCATTCTGAAATCAATAGGACTTATTTCTTAAGGATGTTGAAAATTTTATTGTTGAATCACCTCTTTAAATGTGGAGGATGTTTTAAAGTGCCATTATGCTCTAAATGTCCGCAAGTTTTTATTTGAAGGATGTTCACCAGCAACATCTAATTGTACTTTGCTTTTATTTATATTCATTCAACACAACCGGCAATAGCAGAGACTTAAAAGAACAAAGTCTGTAGAGAATATCTCCCTGTGTACCATAATGATTAGGAAGCATAATTTATCATGTCTTTGCATGTAATGTTCTTCCTTTTGGGAAACTTGCCGCCTTGATGAAAATGGAACACAGGATCAGAAATAAGGCATTGTTTTCTCTTTTGTTATAAGGGTCAGCAATTGGTGGTGAGAGAATAAAAAGAAAAGCGACTTAGAACAAAGTGCGATCAGGACCAAATGTTAAGAAACAGTAAACTGCAGAAGCATTATACATTTAGCACTGAAATCAGCACAGTGTACACACTGAACAACATTATTAGGTACACAAATTGATACTGTAAGTAAACTGAATCCATAGGACTAGTTGGAGAATGCAGTCAAGGTTTATTTCTTTTCCTATGTACACGATATTAACAGTATTGCAAATGAGAGTAAAGGGGGTTCCCGAAGCTCAAGGGTAAGTTATTAAGGACATAATGCAATGTTAAGGCTCCAGAGGACAGCAGAAAAACACTTTCCAGGAAGGATCAGCTTTTCTAAATCCTCCCCTCTTTCTAACACAAAATCTCTCAGTCTTGGCAGGACATGTTCTTTCTGACCATTAATCAGCATGTTTTCAAACTGAACGTAACCATTTTTGAAAACTCAAATCCCCTTTGTGTATGAATAGGGAAGAAAAGGTATAACAGAACGAATAGCTGTGTATATATGCATATGAGAGTAATGGGAGAGTCTATTGTTTGTGTGGCTGAGGGCATATGAGTACGGAAAAGATATTGCCAAATGAAAAGCACATTTTAATTCATTGCAATTTGAAAACAAGTTAAATTTCAGTACGTTCCTTCTCTTTCAAGACATGAAGTTAAAGCTATGCGAGATTGTTGATAGTATATGTCCAAACAAATAGCCTTTTCTTTAAATTCTGTAACTCTTTTGCATGTGAGAGATCCAAACTTAGATATAAAATACACAGGCATACACTCAAGACATTTCAGATGGGATCAAACAGTGTAATTAAGATACAGCATACAATTTATTTATTATCAAAATGTCATTTATTTGTGGCTAATCTTCCTCTATAGCATATGGGAGGGAAAGAGCAAAAGCTGCATGAGAGATAACAATCTGGAAGAAAGAGAAGCCTCTCCAGTAATAGCAAATGCTTTCCATAAGCAAAGAGATGAGCTGCTGAGGAAGAGTATGAAATTAGTTGGGTCTTTCTTCTTATGATGAGAGCAGAAAGGGGACCCTTGGGAATAATCACGTGTCAGTGGGATCTTCTTTCTGTGTGAGCAGTCTAAAACACTGGCTTTCATTTGTGCTTTTTCTTTCCCAGTTATTATTATGCAAAGGTTCTTCATTATATTTTAATTAAACTAAAACTCCCTATTCAAAGCTCAAATAAAATTATTTCTGTATATAAAGAGATTATTCCTATTACTGTTTTGTGGGTGCAAAAGTTCTGCAAGATGACTTTCCCCTCAGTGCTCATGAACGTCAGTGGCTTTGAAATATCATAGGATGTATGCACCTGCTCAGAGTTCAATCCAGATAAGACATTATTTTCCTCATTGCTCAGGAAAGGAATAGATTTCATTATTTCAAAAGATATCTGAAGAAGTGAGCTGTGAGACTCACGAAAGCTCATACCCTATCACAAATGTTGTTAGTCTTATAGGTGCTACTGGGCTTTTGCTCTTTTCGACTGCTACAGATAGACTAACAGAGCTGTCCATCTTGATCTTTTAGAAGATGTAAAAGAAGTGAATATTGAAATGAACAGTCATCACGTGATAAATCTCTTTCTTTACCATGCTTACCCGTGCGCTATTCTTATATTCAGTATATACAAGAGAAAGACATAGAGAAAAGCAGCTTCCAGATCACAAGCATGAAAGAAATACTTCAGTATTTCTTTCAATCAATGGCCTAGGACTAAATGAAGTAAAATTCTGGAAGATCTCTAATTTCAATTTGAAATTGAGAGTGTTTTGGTTAGGTGGCAGGCATTGCAACAACAGGGTTGGTCAAGTGCTGAAATTCCCCTTCCCACTCCTCTGTACTATTTGCGATCACAATGAACTCTGCTAACACTGAATCTGGAGGAAAAAGAGCCTTCTTGTGTTCGTTGCTATTTTTCTAAGCCTAGTAAGCTTTTTTGGTGTGTTATTGGAATTTGAAGACCTGCTACAAAATTAGCATCTTCATTGCCATGGAATGTTACCCGCCCCACGATTTTGGTATGATATGAAAAGTTGTTTCAGATCTGCCTTTTCCAGATGAAATAATGTTCCTAAGCATTTTGCATATGTGTCTCTGGATATGAGTGAGTGAGTGAATGTGTGCGTGTGTGTGTGTGTGTGAGAGAGAGAGGCTTTTCTTCCAGTTCATGGAAATGATGGTATTGCTCAAGGTGTGTTCAAGGTGTTGCTTCGTTGTCCTCATGAAGTCAGTCAAATCAGATGCCAACATATTTGTGCTCATAGGAGCTGACTGTACCTCTCTTACAATATATTAACAGTTGTCACAATGTCCCTACTACTAACTTAAATTTGGCACTCAGAAGTTGGTTGTCACATGTGGGAGACAATAGTTTTTTACTATGATTGCATTGGCGAGGGATGGGGGCAATTTTTGGCCTATTTTGAACTGTTGAATTGATGGGTTCGATGTGTTTGGTTTGTTTGGTTCATTTTCCAGCATAAATAGATTACAACTAGGGATGCTACAAATTCTCAACAAACCTGTTCAGTAGAAAACTGACCTTGTCTGATACTCATGATCAGTCTCTGAGCCTATCAGAGATACGTTTGGATTTCATCAGCCGACTAGAACAGCTTCTGAACACTAAATTTGCAGCTACCCCCCTGTGCTGTTGTCAAGAGCTCAAATGCCAAGGGTTTGGGTTTTGAAAATGTGGGAAGGGGGAACAGAAGCCCCTTCCTCCCACACACCATGGCTCTGATTAGGATCGGGGCTGCCCCTCTTGTTTATAAATAAAAGGAAATTCATCCCTAAAATAGTGGTAGTGTTCCCATGGTGGACTTGGGGATGCCGTCACATCTAGTTGAGCCCTGAGTAGACCTGCTTCGTATGGCCAAGGTAGGGGGAAACTGTCAGTTAACGAGCTATGTAGGTGGTAAAATAAATTTGTGCGTCATAGTTAAATTCATTTTTTTGTGTCCAGTGACTTCATTCTGGAGGCCAAGGGCAAGAGGGAGTTCCTCAGAATGGCATATCGGTGTCACAATCAATTAAATGAATGGTTAAGCTGCAAGAATTAGATAATACAAAAGCTGTGTCATCACCATTAGTTTTACACTATACTATAGCAATTTGTTCTCACCCCCCACCCCCGCTTTCACTGAAAAGGATCAAAACTTAAAAAGAAAGCATTGGGATAGAATCCAAAACTGTACTTCTAAAATTATAACAGCAGGATAAAAACAGAGCGTGAGAGGTAGCTGTTTTTATTGATTGGAATCCAGCCTGTCTATTGATATACCGCAGGAAATATATTAAGACTGGAAAAGTTTGATATGGATATTGCTACCATGGAGATTTATATGGGGCTGTTTTTGGTGGTGTGTAATAGAATCTACGTAAGTAGCTGTGAATAAAATAGCAGGGAATCTAGCACTGGGTTGCTCCGTATTTAAAGGGTATTTATGTGTTGCCTGAGGAAGTTAGGATGAGAAGGATGTGTTTTTAGCATGCTGTGAGAAGCTCTATCCTATTGAGAAACATATAATGTTTAAGGGTTTCGGATGCGGTTATTAGAGAGCCTTTTTGGGGTGATCTGAGTGAAACTGAAATTTTTCTCACTTGTTCTTCCATCATGCACAATATAGATGAAGCCCTCTGAAGAGAGCTCTATAGTAGTCTTGAACTCTCACACGATGACATGATGTTTTGTTTCAAAACATTAAGAGAACAAACATTATATCATCTTCCTTTATATTTTCTTTTAAAAAGTATAACATCCCATTAAATGAAAAAGATGTGCAATAGGGCTTTTTTCAGGGGGAATGCGGGGGGACGGAGTTCCGGCACCTCTTGAAAATACTCAGCAATAGTGCTTGAAAATAATATGATTTCAAAGCATCCCATATGTTTCTTCCTCATTTTCCTCTTGAGAGTTCCGCCACCTCTTTTCCCAGAAAAAAACAACAACTGGTGTTAGTACTTAGTAAACATTAGAAAACAGTAGTATTCATGTTAAAATATTTTTCCCCTCTGGCCCTGCTCCACTAATGTCAGGGTAGAATACTACAATGCATTATATCTTAGGCAGGCCTTGAAAAGTGCTGGAAAACCAGATTGTTAATTGATACTGCTAACTACCCTAGCATTAGGGCTTCAGTGGCTCCTGGTATTTTTATGGACTCAATTTAAAGTGCTAGTGTTAAATTTATTGCTTTAAATGGCCTGGCATCTGTCATTTGGAAGATCTTCTGGATGAATCAGTCTATCAGTTAAAATATACCATAGTCTAGTGGATATACAGTGTTTGACTAGGACCTGGTAGACCCCACTTTGCCATGGAAGCTCTGTGGGTGAAATTGGGCAAGTCACACACTTTCAGCCCATCCTACTTTAAAAGATGGTTGTAAGAATAAAGTGGAGGTGAGAATTATGTTATTTATTTACTTATGTATTTTAAAAACATCATAATACCATAAAAACAGTTTAACATCTAAAATCCAGCTTTGGGTCCCTATTGGGGAGAAAGGCAGGGTATAAATGAAGTAAATAAATAAATAAGATAATCTTCTGAAGTCTTTGTATGCGTCATCAACTTTTTAAGGCGCGTCAAAACGTTCTGTGTGTGTTACAAATACACAAACAATTGTCTGTCTGTCTGTCTGTCTATTGCTTACTTTAGAGTTTTTCTATACCTGAACAATTCTAAGACTGCTGCTAGTGCACAAGACAGAATAATGTAATACCACCAAATTTCCTTTATTAGAGAATATTCAGAACAAAATTATGTGAAGAATACTTAGCAAGTTCATGCTCTGTTCTTTTTATTATGTGTTATCTTCAGATATTGCCAGTTCTGGATCATCTCAAGATGAGTAGCCCAATCCTAAGGGGGGGGGTGTGTTGGAAAGGGCATAGGGAGAGATCTAAGGCTTGTGCTGGCGTAAATGGCTCTTACGTGGACGTAACTCCCTCTCCACTGGCACCCGCCCGAGGCGCGCTACCGCGGCCGGGCCACTGCCAGAAGGAACACTTGGTGGACAGGCGGAGGCACAAGTGAGGCAGAACGGGGCCCAAACAGGGCATAGGATGGTAACTATCATGGGGACCAATCTGCGTGCACTTCCGGGGTAAGCGAGTGCCACTCCCCACAACCAATCACTTTCCCGGGCACCCTACAAAACCTCCAGCTATGCTGCCCATGCTCAGGTAAGTGGGTGTTCACAGTGGAAGAGTGAGTGTTCACGGTGGAGGGCCATGAGTGCACTGGGGGACTTGGCAGAAAATTGGGAGCACTTTGCACTCACTCATAGGAAGAGGAGCAAGAAACTCACCCAGAGAACCTCTTTAATAAAATATGTGTTGAAAAACAACAAACTGCTTGTCTGTTTGCTCGCTTTCCTGACATTGACAGAAGCCCTGCCCCAACTCCCCATTGGGATGTCTTTTCACACATCCCTGCAGATATTTCCTGGCTCAGAGTGGGATGGATGGGGTGGGCTCTGCTGCCAGAAGGAGCAGGTGTCAAGGGGTGCCTCATCCCACTTCCCTGACCCCTTCCGCACCTCAATGTAACTTCAGGCAGAAATGGAGGTTGGACAGGCAAGAGAGTAGGTGTCCAATCCACCCCTTCAGTGTTATTTCTGCCCCCCCCTCCCCGGCAGGGATGCCCACTCCCTGACAGGGGGTTGTTGGTGAGCAGTGGGGATCATGGCCTCCCCATTGGCTGCGCTCCTCGCTCACTTGTCAGGTGAGTGATGCGGCCATTGGCTACTGTGGGTGGGGTTGTCAGGGGGATGGCGGGTGGGTGTTCCTGGCGGTGGCTGTGCCTCACCTTGCCGAGCTCTTGCACCACTGTGGCTCTTCTGCAAAAGTCCATAGCACTGCTTTTGCATCGATGCATGGCCAGGGGCACTGTCTTGGGGCTTAGAATTGCACAGATTGTGTATGTTATTTTGCATTAGAAAGTCTGGAAGTCGTAGTTAATTGATGGAGGGATGTGCATTGAATGTCATGAAAAATGTAGTTAATTCAATGTTAATTTTTTAAGAGTCATCTGCACATAACTGTAATGTACAGAGGTAGAGTGCATAATCTGAAAGCAATAATCACTCTGAACTTGACATTTCTTTTATGTGACTGTGATTGCAACAGTGGATATGCTTTAAATGGCATATTATGCAAAGTACAAGTTTAATTATAATGAGAAACTTCAGTTGAGTATTTCCGTTTGATTAATAATCATTCAGCAGATAAAATGTCATTTTCTCATTTGAATCTTAATTTAAGCAATAATGTATTTTTCATGCTGAAAAAATGCTTCTGGGCAGTATTCTATAGCTAATCTTTGTTTTGTATGTGTTTGCATGTTTTCAAGTTTTAATGCATCTTAGTAGGGATCAGCATTTCCTTTATAAAGAATAGTGCATACAAATCACTTCCTGAAATGTGCAGAGGTAAAAAAAAGAGTAAGCTAAAATAAATATAAAACACTGACCAAGCACACTTGAGTCCTATTTTCTTGAGCGCTTTGCTATCCCAGTTGAGTTATAGGATTGCCATGCTCTCTTCTGCTGCTCAGCTGGTGGGGGGTGGGGAGAACCAGGTGGAATCACTGATTTCCACAGATTACGTTGTGACATTGCTGGCGATGCAACCGTGTCACTTCCTGTATGCCTGGAAAGTGAAGTCATTGCATTGCTGGATAAAGCCCTGTTATTTTTGCCAAAATACCAGAGTGGTTCCAGTGTGGCAGTGGTATGATTATGTCACTACTAGAAGTGATGCCATAACATTGTCAGCAAGTGAGTGCTGATGTCTGCACTGGATAAATCTCCCCCATCGGCTGCTGTCTAGCCCTATCCCCTGACCTGGCAACCCTGGTTGAGTATACTATTTCCAGTATAAAGAAAGAGGGCCTGCTTTGTTCAGTAAAGAACAATGTAGATCACATTGTTTATATTACTTACTGTGGGATGTTTTATTACATGCATGCAAAGCATGTGAGCTCCCAGCAGTCATGATGATATCACTTCCAGAAGTGACATCATCACAGCCAGTTGGAGTTTGTCTGCTGTGTGCTGTCCTGGGAGGTTTTTTGCCTCCCCAACCAGGTGAGTCAAGGCGGGGGGCAGAGTCTGGGAGCGGAGATCTGGCAGCCCTACCATAATTCCTGCCAGGAAATGATGACATTTGCAGACATGTCTAGTTACAAGTATTGTCTCCAGAAGCCTATCTCTGTCTAATGAATGTTTCCTGATGGCACCTAGTCTCTGTTTCTTTCTGGGGAAGAGAAAAAAATGATAAAGAATGAGCTTCTGATTTGGTTTTGGCATGAGAGGATTTGGAGAGTTGAAAGAATAGCAGTTTTTTGTTTAGCATGCTTATCAAATGTTCAAAAAACCATTGGGTTTATTTTGATGTTCATTTAGGGTCACTTGAAAAAATAATACATTTTCATGGAGAGCCAGTGAATTTTGGCCTTTGCTCATTCATTCAGTCAAGCTATACAGTTTAGAAAGATATATTACAATTCTAGACTTGGTATGTATTTAAGATTTAAAGTTCTGTTAGTAATGAAAGGTATACAGCATGTGTGAATGGAGGGGCTTTTGACAAGCAGTGTTCAATTTGCATGTTAATGGCTAAGGGATTGGGAGAGTTATGACTCTACCAGTACTAGAAGGGGATGACCTCCTTGGAAGTTTTATAAAGGATTCAACTGGAATCTCTCAAGGAATAGCGGATGGGGGTCAGGTGGCCATAGCAGTGGAACCGCCTGTTAATGAGGGTAAGTCATCTATGCCTCAGCAGATTAGCAATTGGCCATGGGGCCTTTTGGGTCAGCAGGATGCTTTGGGTGTCGCAGCTCAGCTTCCTTCCTATCCCTCACCCGCACTGGGCTGGCCTTCATATTCGTCACCCACGCAGAGCGTTCCTTCTGCTGGATTACTGGCATGGCCGGGTTATTCTCCGGGGCTGGTGGGCCAGCAGCAGGTGCAAGTTTTTCCTGCATTCCAGGGTGCCACCAGTGGGGGCAGCCACGTTCTCCCACTCTCTGCTGTGGGATGGCCGTGCGGGTTTGGGTCTCAGCTGGACTCCACACCTTTGGGTTTCCCTGCATATGGCACGGTCCCATATAGTGCTTTGCCCCCAGGGAACACGGCGTTGCCTTTGGGAGATAATTTGACCCAGGCCACCCATGATAAAATTATACTGGGCGAGTACGTGGACGTTTTTACCCTTCTCTTCAGGGAACTGGAGAAGAAGGATAAGGATGATTTAGACGATCGGGATAAAGAGAAGATTCATGGCCGGCGGATTGATAGGACCTGGGCTCATTGGTTGCCTGGGTTCCTGGTTTACGCTGGGGTTTTGGCCAGAGTGCAGCCTTGCAGGGCCCTCCTCCTATTTCAGTATATGAATATAATATACAGGGGTTATGCGGACTTTGAGGGGGCGGCGTGGCTCAGGTACGATGAAGAGTTCCGCATGCGTGCGGCCTTAACCCTGAGCCTTCCCTGGGATCAAATATTGATCCAGCTCTGAGTGCAGGTTATGGCCCCTGCCAAGTCCAACCTCGGGGATAGGACCAACAGTGGTCACATGATTATTCGGCCCGCTCAGGGTACAGGTTCCCGCACCTCTGCAGGGTAGCAGGTTCAATTACGGCTGCTCTGCTGGGACTTAACGTCCAAAGGGGTTTGCAACTGAAGGTCATGCAAGTACAGGCACTAGTGCCCTGCATGCGCGGGATCCCATCCGTATTCAACCTGTCCCAAGGGACGACAAGGGGGACAAGGGGGGAAACGCTTGGGGGGGGTGGCGGCCAGCAAGGGCCTGGAAAAGGGGCCCAATCCAGTAAGGCTGAGGGTACTTGAACAGTTGCTGCAGGTGTACCCAAGGCGCAGGGACGCTGACTATTTACTTTCAGGTTTTAAGTTAGGGTTTAGGATCCCTTTCCAGGGTCTCCGGACACCTTTCATGGCAGCCAACCTTAGATCAGTGGCAGGCATGGAAGAGGTGGTCCGCCAAAATTTTTTAAAGGAGTGTGCTGAGGGCAGGGTTTTAGGGCCTTTTGACGCCCCTCCTGTCCTGTCCCTGAGGGTCTCCCCTTTGGGGGTGGTGCCAAAAAAGGTGCCTGGAAAGTTCCACCTCATTCACCACTTGTCTTTCCCCAAAGGGGGATCAGTGAATGATGGCATTCCGGTTGTCCTCTGCACGATGCACTACACTTGTTTTGACCAGGTGGTCAAGGTTGTGTGCTGGTATGGGGTGGGAGCCAAGATAGTAAAGTGTAATATCAAGTCTGCCTTTCGCCTGCTCCTGGTTCACGCAGAAGACTTTGAGCTCCTGGGGTTTGCATTTGAGGGCAAATTTCATATGGACAGGGCCCTTCCAATGGGGTGTTCCATATCTTGCTCGGCTTTTGAGCGCTTCAGGTCCTTTTTGGAATGGGAGTTGTGTCGCCGCTGTGCCTGCCCAGACACCATCCATTATTTAGATGACTTTATGATGTCTGGGCCAGCTGGCACGCCAGGCTATTGGCTGGGTTTACGGAGCTTTCTGAGGAACTCAGGGTTCCTTTAGATCATGAGAAAACGGAGGAACCATCTGTCGTCTTGACGTTTCTAGGAACTGAACTCGACACGGTTCAACAGACCTTAAGGTTGCCACTAGAGAAGGTGGTAGACCTTAGAGCCAGGTTAGAGGAATGCTTGAGGAGAGATAAGGTATCTCTCCTTGAGTTGCAGCAGTTAGTAGGCCATTTAAACTTTGCCTGTAAGGCAGTGACGCCTGGGAGGGGTTTCCTCAAGCGCCTGTGTGATGCTATGGGGACCTTGCGGTTGCCCCATCATCTACTACGTATTAATAAAGGCATGTGGGACGACTTATTGGTGTGGAAGGAATTCCTGGACACCTTTAATGGGGTGACTTTTTGGAGGGAGGATCTTATGTTAGAAGCTGAACTCCAAGTCACCTGAGATGCCTCTGGGTCTACTGGCTTTGGAGTCTTTTTTAGGGGACATTGGTGTGCTGACCAATGGCCCGCAGATTGGGTAGCCCAGGGATCGTCCAAAGACCTTACATTTTTTGAGTTCTTTCCCTTGTTAGTGGCTGTGTGGCTTTAGGGATCACAATTGGCTAACCAGGCTGTCCACTTTTGGTGTGACGACTTGGCTGTAGTACATGTGGTCAACACCCTGGCCTCTAGATCCCCCAGGGTGATGAGGCTAGTAATGGCCTTTACTTTGAAATGTTTACAATTGAACATTTTATTTAGGGCCAGACATGTTCCGGGTGTTAACAACGGTGTGGCAGACGCTTTGTCTCGCCAACAGATGGAACGATTCTGGCAGCTTGGCCCTTGGGCCGACAGGCAACCAGCAAGGAAGCCCCAGGAGCTTTGGCAGCTTGGACGGCGGAAGTGAATAGAGCGATCCAACTGTCCATTGCCCCCAGCACGTGCAGGGCCTACGACTGGGTGGTAGGGCTGCTCTACAAGTTTAGGGCATTGGCTGGGTGACAACAGTCTTGGCCCATCCCACCTGAACACCTGATGCACTTTTGTGTGGTGCAGTGTGGGAGGGGTCTTTCTGTGAAGTCAATTAGGGGGCAGCTCGCTGCTTTCGCCTTTGCCAGTAAGGCGCGAGGCTTTCTTGAATTCACGGGTGTTTTCAGGATTAGAAAAATGCTGGAGGGCTGGGCCAGGGAAGTCAGAGTGCCAAGCGACCCCAGGCAGCCCATCTCCCCATCTGTATTGAGGGGGTTGGGGACCGCTTGGGGGAGGTGTGTTCCTCGGCGTTTGAAAGGAAGCTATTTCATGCAGCTTCCTTGACAGCCTTCTTTGGGGCTGTGCAAGTTAGCGAGCTGGTGTCCTCGTCTCGTCTGGACGCTTCTGGCCATGCTCTGGCAGCCAAAGATGTTAAATTTGTGGGGGATAAAGTCTCCCTTTTTATTAGGCGGTCCAAGACGGACCAGCGGCAGCGGGGAAGCACTTTGCTTTTGGGCTCCTGCGCGGAGCAGGAGCTGTGCCCTGTTAAGGCCCTTAGGGAGTACGTCACACTTCGTGGGGAAGGCCAGGGTGTTTTCTTCTGCCATGAAGATCAGACCCCATTAACTAAGTACCAGTTTTGGGCTGTGACAGAGATGGCTCTTAAGAAAATAGGCTTGTCAGGGGTAAAATTCGGCACCCATTCCTTTCGGATTGGGGCTGCCTCTACGGCAGCTGCTATGGGGTAACCTCAGCAAGCAATACAGCGAGTGGGCAGGTGGCGGTCAGGGGCATTTCAGTCCTATATCCAGCCCCTGCCTCAGTTGTAAATGGCCATACTAATTGATCTTTCCTCAGGTGCCGTGTCGGACCAGGTGAGGGAAAGGATCCTGATTTGTGGACACAGCATGGTGTTCTGGGTGACCCACCAAGCCCGGAGAATTCCGATTGGATCTCAGCTGGGTCTGAGTGCTGTGGGCACTATGGAGTGGCAGGGTTGGTGCGGCCTTAAATGGCCAGGCCTGCTGCCCCTTCTGTTTCAGGGATGGAAGGGTACTCCCCCACACATTTTGGTCGTTCACCTTGGGGGTAACGACCTGGGATTCATGCAGGGCAAGGCCCTGTCACTGCAAGTAGCTGAGGACCTGAGATTTATAAGTAGCCAATGGCCAGGCGTGCTTATATTTTGGTCAGAGACGCTACAGAGACGGGTTTGGCGGGAAGCCTTAGATCCCAGGGCAATTGAGAAGGCCCGGCGTAAGGCTAATCATGCCATCAAGAAGTCTTTGGGGCAAGGCTTGGGCATTTATTTGCCACACCCCAAGATTAGGGCCGAATTTGCCCACCTCTACAGAGGCGACGGGGTACACCTGTCACCTAAGGGCAATGACTTCTTTCTGGATGACCTGCGGCAAGGGCTTCAGTTGGCTTTAAGCCACCTGTGGAGCATGAGGATCTAAGCAGAGGCTTGACCCTTGCGGTGGCAGGAGATTTTGGGAATAGGGTGCGGGCCGGTGAGCACCCAGTGGCGTTTCCCCATGGGTGGGGAACAGGGTCTGCCATTTAGTGTGGTATGCTTGTTGATGGCTACCGTAGCACTGGCAGAAGCCTGCGGAGATCTCCAAGCACAAGGCCTTCCCTCATGCCGTACGGCTGTGGCGTTAGGTGCTTGATGGGGGGGATCCCTTGCCTGGCTGGCCGGGTTGCAGCCATTCAAGGGATGGCCTACACTCGGGGCTTTGGGGCTCACCCAGGCAGGTCAAGGCAAAGGTCCGGAGTTGACCCCGTGGCTTGACCTGTATCGCTTAGTTGGCCCTTGCCTTGTTTATGTTATTGTCATTTTAATAAATGGCCCTTTAATTCCAAGCCTGTGTCTGTCTCTTCATTCCAGCTGGGGTTGCAATAGGAGAGTTATGACTCTACCAGTACTAGAAGGGGATGGCCTCCTTGGAAGTTTTATAAAGGATTCAACTGGAATCTCTCCCAGGATTTTTTCTTTAATTCTTTTGCCATAATATGAAATTCCAGAACATAACATCAATGGAACCAACTTATATAAGTATTATCTGTGTCTGTGTGTCTGTGTGTGCATGTGCTGTCAAGTTGCAATCAATCTATGGTGACCCCAATAATGTGTCAAGGCTAGTGAGAAGCAGAGGTGGTTTGCCATTTCCTCTGCAGAGCCTTCCTTGGTAGTTGCCCATCCAAGTACCAACCCTGCTTCACTTCCAAGACTGGGCTACCTTCCATGCCACCTTCCCTCCCCGGCATTCTATATGCATTGACAAAAAGTAAAAAGATATTCCTCACAAAATGGAAGGATTATATATATATATATATATATATATATATATATGTAATTCATATATATATTATATACAGTAATTCATGATTTTGCCCTTAACCTCCTAGAGGTTCTAAAAATCAAATTGCAAACTATATATATAAATTCATCTTAATAGTTCCATGATTTTTTTCTCTTCCTTCTGTTGTGCAGAAATAAAAGAATAGGAAATGAAATTACAGAAGAAAAGAGAAAGTTGGTTTACAGAGAAATGGCAAAAAAAGTATAGCTAAATATCAGAAAACAGGGAGAGGGGCTAAAGGATAGCTAACACAAACAATGTAGACAGATTCTGAAAATTACAGATCAGCTACTTTAACCTCATGGTGTGGTTCTTCACTTAAATTGATAATAAAGCAATCAGTCTGTAGACACCTTGAAGATAACAATATAATAACACATTCAAGTGAGAGATGCAATATGAAAATACTTTTTCTCCCCTTGCAATATTATTGGCTGTGGATAACTGAGGAGTCTTTAAATTACTGTGAAGTACTTGAATAATTCTGTGTAAGATTCTCTTTGAAAAGCTGTGCATGTGTATTGTTTACAAATGGCTTTGTGTGCCTTAGGGTTGCCAGCTCCAGGTTGTGTAATTTCTGGAGATCTTGGCAAACTCATGGCAATAACATGAAGGAGGTCCCCCGTTTTAAATATTTAGGGGTCTGGTTTGACCAGAGATTAACTTGGTCAGTTCAAGCTGCTCATGTTAAAAGATTGGCTGCAGCGGCAACAAACAACATTTGTTGTTTCTTTTATGGATCTGGGGCTCAGTATATTCCAGCTGCCATTAAACTCTTCAATGCCAAGATGGCTGCAGAAAGTTTATATGGGGCTGGTATCTGAATTGATAAAATAGGAGAGTCCTTTGATTCAATTCTCCTTAAATTCTTGTGTTCCATCTCTGGAATTTCAAACTGTGTAGCAGGGGTGGCTCTCCAAACCAAACTGGGACAATGTGGTACTCCCGGCTGCCACACAGTGGCTTGAGCCGGAGACTGTACTTTGCCACCTCGGATGGAGAAGCAGGCAGAGGCATCTCCCAGGCATATGGGGATATGGCTGGGGGGCAGAGACCGAGCCTTCAGAAGGCAGCTCCGCCCTCCCTTCTGGCAGTTGCTCTGCATGCTCGGCCCACCCACCTCACCCTGTAGTAGTGCAGGACTAGCCGGCTGCTGTTCCCAGAGCCAGGAAGGAATTTTTTCTCCTCTTCCTATATTGGCAAGCTGGGAGAGGTGGTTTTTCCCCTACCTTGCACTGCAGGCAGAGGTTTGAAGTAATTGGCAATGGTGGTGCATTGTTGTAAGTCACTGGCAGGAGAGAATTTGGGGATAGGGAGCAAGCTGGTGAGCACCCCTTGGCAATTCCCCATTGGTGGGGAAATGGGGTCTACCAGGAGCGGATGGTATGCTTGTGACAGCTACCACCACCTGGAGACTGCCTGCAGTGAACCCCATGTGTAAGTCCTTCCCTCATGCTGTATGGCTGAGGCTTTAGGAGCTTGAAGGGGGGAACCATTTTGCCTGACTGGCCAGGGATGGCTCCTACCTGGAGCTGTGGGGCTCGCCCAGACAGGTCAAGGCAGTGGTCCAGGGGTGACCCCGTGGCTCGACCTGTACTGCTAGTTTGCCCTTGCCGTATTTAATGGTTGATGTTATATTAATAAAGTGGCCCTTTAGTTCCAAATCCTGTGTCTGCCTCTTCATTCCGACTGGGGTGGTAATCATTTCTTGAAGCTTGAGCTTGTCAAACGCTTGAAGCTTGAGCTTGTCAAACCCTTAAAGTCAAAATTTTACACTCTGGCATCCAATAAGGATCCCTCAGTTTGATCAGATATAGGACACTTATGTTTCCCATTTGAATAAACTTGTAGAGTAACGATTTCTGCTCCTTAATGTTCCCTTGGACTCCATTCAGTTACTAGACAGAAAGCTATGAGCATGATTAAGAAACATTTGTTTAAGTATTATTAGAACAGCACAATTTGTAGAGCACAACGTGTTTGCTCTACTCAGTATGTTGGAATTTTTCTATCCAGCCAGCTCCTTGACTGTGCTCATATCTGACTGTTCCTCAGTATAGGCGTGCCTTTATGTTGACATGCCTAAATGCCTTACCATCTAGAGTTCTGCAAGAGAGATACTGTAGGGTACCCTACTCTGATAGAGTATGTGACTGTAGTTTAGGTAGTGTTTGGACAATCTATATTATATATTGCTTGAGAAGGAACGAAGGCTCCAGAGGCCTGCAAGACTCTTGGTCTTTTGTGCCGGTAACAGCCAATCATAACTGTTGCCTTATAGTCCAATCACTGTGCTGCAAGTAGTTACTTTGTATATAGTTTATGCAAATGAAGGATTCTTACTGCTTATCTTGTATTGGTTGTTGTTAAAAGTGGGTGTGGTTTCTGTAAGTATAAATTAGTTACACTTGAGCCTGTCTGCTGTCTGGCTGCTTCCTGCTTCCAATAAAGATGTTTACTATAATAAAGAGGTGTTAATCCCAATATATAATACTCTATATCATGTAAGTTTTGAATGCAGTCATTTTTTTTCCTGAGGCTAGAAATCTTTTAATTCCTTCTTTGCTCCAAAAAAATAGTTCATATGGAGAAATTACCTCTTTTATTAGCAGACCTATCACTCAGTTGTGAAATTGTATGCACTCATGATTTATTTTTACAGCCAGTTAAATGTGGTCTAGCATTTTATATTTTAGTAGTCTTCTTAAAACTAATAAGTTAAGAAGCAGTATGAGGTAGCGAAAGAGAGAACATCTTAAGGGTAGAGCCTGGGAAGGGAAAGTTTTAGGAGGGCAGGGATCTCCACAGAGTATAATGCCATGGAGTCCACCTTCTAAAACAATCATTTTCTCCATGGGAATTGATAAATTAGCTGGAGATGAATCATAATTCCAGGAGACCTCCTGTCGCCACCTGGAGGTTGGCAACCATAGTGTGCATAAATGCAAACAGAGTAGGTAGTACAGTGCCATTCTAAGAACACTTTCTGGGGATAAGCCCCACTGAATAAAATAGGACTTACTTTCAAGTAGACATGCTTAGTATTTCTCCCTTAGTTTGCCATCTGTTTGCGGCTTCACATTCTTTTTAACTTATTCAAAAGTGTTGTTTACTTATTACTCAAAGTTTTGTGGTCAGTCTAATTAACTTTTTCCTTTCTAATTTTGGAGATTTGTGCTTTGGCAAGTTACAACTGTTTTGGAATGACGCCAGAATGAATTGCTCCCAAGGATGTGGTTATTACTGGATTCTGTAATAGTATTTCCTAAAATGATACAGATGCAGAGCTGGCACCTGGGTTTATTGCAGTGTTGTCCTCTGGATTAGAAAGCCTGTTATTGCTAGTATTTGTTTTAGATTAGGGAACTATACACACCTTTCAGAGGTTCTGATTAGTATTGTTATTGGATGTTTATAAATGGTATGTTCATTTCCTTATTAAAGGAGCAAGCTGGTGGTACAGTAACAAGATAAGTGCTTCTGCACACTAAAGTGTACTGTTCTAAACCAATCCTTCCGTTGAGCATCCACAGTTACGCAGCTGTAGCATTATTTGCCATTTTGAAAAGAATAAAATGCCTAGATAACAATGTAACAACAAAAATGGGATTTAACACTTATGTTTAACAGCCAGACAGGTTCTGTCTTTTATAATTCAGCAGTATTTTACATCATAGAGGAGTCTGTAATTTCATTCATTGTTTTTCCTAACGGAGGTAGAAAGATAATGAGCAGTTTTTCTAGATACTATATGAAAATAAAAGCATTCATCCATCTGTATTATGGCTTCCAACAGAAATGTACCATTGCAATATCCATACATATCCAATATGTATCCAGATAATCACAGAAATATATCCTTGTATATTTTAGATATTAACAGTATATCTCATCAATATATTCCAGGCTACATTGCTCTCTTGTCCTAGTAGTCAAATATAATGTCTAGTGCTTATAAAAGAATATCTTTGAGAAACAAATCATATAAACGTTAGGTAATCACCATAGTTCTTATTCCATTGCTATGTCATTCAAGTCTGAAGCCAAATTAGAACTCTGAAGGCCATCAGAACCTCTTTTATGTGCAAGTCTTGCACCACTAGGGTCATTTCCAAGCAATTGAGAACCACTAAGTTCTCCCCACTTAACAGTATCTCCAAGTTTGATAGCAACACTGTTAGGTTTGCTCTATATTCCATACCTGTGTAACAACTAAGCCTTATAGCCAAATGGGATGTGTACCCTAGGCCTATGAATGTTTACTTGGAAGTAAGTCTCACTGATACTGATGAGACTTAGATAGCCTTGGTTGTTATTAACTAAATTGATCTCTTTGGGATTTAGAGGAAACCAATTTTTTCTGGCTTGTACCTTCAACATCTGCACATTAATAAAGTATATGATAAATTATATATTTACACACATTACAGTAAAGAAATAACATTCCCTATCCCCTCAAGCACACTTCTAGCTCTGGATTTTTCCCATTAAAAATGATAATAAGATGAGCCTCTTCCCCCTTACCAAAGCTTGCAATAAAATGATAATCTGAAGAAAATCTAAATTAAAAAACACTTCTCATGTTCAGTGAAACAAAAATCTTGAAAATTAAAAGTGAGTGCTAGGGATGCCAACTGTAGCATGGGAAGTTCCTGAAGATTTGGGGGTGGTACCTGAGGAGCAAGGAGTTTGGGTAGGTGAGGGGGCTTAGCCAGGATGCCGTAGAGTGCACCCTCCAAAGATTTTCATCCAGAGGACTCAATCTCTGCAGTCTGGAAATCAGTTGTAATTCCAGGAAGACTTCAGGTCCTACCTGGAGGTTGCTACCAGTCACAAGTGTGTATTAATCATTTATTTCATATTAGAGTGGTATCAGGGAACTAAAGATATATGCAAGTTTTACTTACTTGAGTTCCTGTTATGGATGAAAATTTTGAACATTGTAACAAAGTTATAAATTGTAAATCTTCTAAATATGTGGTCCCCGGCTTTTGGGGCCCTGTAGATAGCTTTGGAATTCTGATACTGTGTGGTGGGTGCAATCACAAAATGGCTGTTGCAAGAAGCAGAACCAACCATAAAATGGTTGTTGTAGGAAACAGAAATAACTGCTAAATGTTAGGGAACCAGGTTATACGTAACTATAACAGTAACTTTTCAACAATTCAAGCAGAAGCTCTGTTTAACAGGGTGATTTTTAAAATTGGTATAGTGTTTAAAAATTCTTCAATACATGTAGCTTACTTTCAGTCACAGTGAAGATCCTTGAGTTGTGGTGACACCTGCTGCCAAAGCAACATTTTAAAAGATCTGCACACTCGGGTCGCTAGTTGTCATAGCCCCAGCTGGACAAAAGCCCCATTTGGCCCTTCCACTTTCTATAAACGGTTGGGGCCCATAAAGGTGCTGGCAGGCACCCTGGCATCCACGAGCACACTTTGGATCCCATTCTAAATATATAGTTAGACTTAAGTGGGTTCTTATTTTTTGTGGCAATTTTATTGCACACTCAGTTTAGAAAAATGCTGTTTCCTTTTTGTGCATTTCTATTGACATATGTAATAGGTTACTAATAGGGTTGCCAGGTCTCCTGCTTTACAAAAAATACACAAAAACAAAAGGAGCCTCCCAGTCCACCAGGAACCAGCACAAAAAACACAACTGGGAGGAAAATGTATATAAATTCAAATTGTAATATTCATAAGGGCAAAGTGCTAAGTGCAATAAATAACGATACAATTCCAGTAGAAAATACATACAACAATTAATAATACAATTCATGCAAACTGTGGTAGTCTGTATCGATGCTCATATAAATACTACAAAGATTTTTGAGCTCACATGAGCTATTACATTAAATTGCAGGATAGCGCGGCAAGGTGAAAGTCTAGAATAATCACCAGTCCAGTCCCATATAGGGGACTGCCAAGTCTCCTGCTTTGGCAGATGTCCTGCTGGCAACCTTCACTTCCCACTGCCATTGTCAGCCATCAGGAGAAAAATTAATTTAAAAATCACCATCAGCACAATGGTATAACATCATTTATAGGGAAAACCTGAACGTGATGTCACACCACTCTAGGTATCACCAGAAAATCTATGGGCTTACCATGACGTTTTTTGCAATTCCTAGGAGTGGTATGACATCACTTCAAAGTTTTCCATTGTGCCAAGAGTACATCTCCTTGTCCCCACTCTCCTGTCTCCTGCCAGGTGCTACTATGTAAGGTTATTAATTATTTTATGCAGGGCCATTTGTGTCAGTCTGTTACACTTGCAGCTACAACAGTAGTGTTAATGCTGATGCAATGTGATTGTCCTCCTGTGCACTCCTAGCAGAGATGTAGAACAGCCAGTTAAAGTGCTAGCTTTGACAGAGATAATAGTCCCTAAACCTGCTAAAATTAGTAGTTTAGACTGGAGTAACTCTACAAAGGATTGCTACGCTAAAGTGCGGTCATAAGAACACTTATCTGGAAAATCAAAAAGAGTCCAGTAGCACCTTTAAAACTAACCAATTTTATTGTAGCATAAGCTTTCGAGAATCAAGTTCTCTTTGTCAGATGCATGGTACAGAAACTGGTCAAATATAGAAGAGGAGGGGTGAGGAGGGGAGGAGAGAGAAGATGCAATTAGGGGGGGAGAGGGAGGATGCAACCAAAACATTCCTTTGCTAGTAAATGTAAACATCTCCTTTTGGTGTGGAGATCAGTTGGCTTGTGTGAGGCTTCAAAGGAGTTTGCCGTGTTAGTTTGTAGCAGCAAAACAGCTAGACCATCCAATTCCAATGTAGTATAAGCCTTCGATATCCACAGCTCTCCCCGTCAGATGCATCTGACAAAGAGAACTGTGGTCCCCGAAAGCCCACGCCAGGTGCCACTGGGCTCCTCCAGACCCCGCCTCTGTAAAGGAAATGTTACCTGTGATAATGTGATAACCGTTCATAGTCCCTATTCAGTCCCAGCTTGACAGAGTCAAATTTGCATATGAATTCCAATTCAGCAGCCTCCCGTTGGATTTTGTTTTTGAAAGGTTTCTGTTGAACTACAGCGACTTTTAAGTCTTTGGTGGAATGTCCTGGTAGATTGAAGTGTTCTCCCACTGGTTTTTGGACGTTTCCATTTCTAATGTCAGATTTGTGTCCATTTATTCTTTTGCGTAGAGGTTGGCTGGTTTGTCCAATGTACAGAGCAGAAGGACATTGTTGGCACATGAGGGCATATATCAGATTGGAGGATGAGCAGCTGTAAGAGCCAGAGACAGTGTAGTTGATGCCATTGGGTCCTGTAATTGTATTCCCTGGGTAGATATAGGGGCAGAGCTGGCATCTGGGTCTGTTGCAGGGCCTGGTACCTGTGCTGGTGACTCTGCTGGCTGATTCATGATTGTGAGTGAGAAGTCATTTAAGGTTGGGGGGCTGTCTGTAGGCAAGGAAAGGTCTTCCACCCAGGGCTTCTGAGAGAGAGGTATCATTTTCCAGGATGGGTTGTAGCTCACTGATGATACGTTGGATGGGTTTGAGCTGGGAGCTATAGGTGACAACCAGTGGTGTTCTGTTGTTAGTTCCTTTAGGTTTGTCCTGGAGCAGACTGTCTCTGGGTACTAGGCTGGCCCTGTTGATTTGTTTCTTCACTTCATTTGGTGGGTACTGTAGTCCCAAAAATGCTTGTTGTAAATCTCTTAAGTGTGAATCTCGGTCGAGAGCATTGGAGCAGATACGGTTGTAACGTAAGGCTTGGCTGTAGACAATAGACCGAGTGGTATGTTTAGGGTGGTAGCTGGAGGCATGTAGATATGAGTATCGGTCTGTTGGTTTCCGGTATAAGGTGGTATTTATTTGTCCATTATGTAGTTGTACAGTGGTGTCCAGGAAGTGTACCTGTTGTGTAGAGTGGTCCAGGCTTAGATTGATAGCAGGGTGAAGTCCTGATGAAATCTCTCAAGGGCTTCCTTCCCATGGGTCCAAATGATGAAGATGTCATCCAGGAATCTTAAGTATAGTAGTGGTTCCAGTGGATGGGAGCTGAGGAAGCGTTGCTCCAAGTCTGCCATGAATATGTTAGCATATTGTGGTGCCATGCGTGTGCCCATGGCTGTGCCATTAATCTGTAGATATAAGTTGTCACCAAACTTGAAGTAATTGTGAGTGAGTACGAAGTGACAAAGTTCAGTGGCAAGGTGTGCTGTGGTTTTGTCTGGGATAATATTCCTTATGGCTTGCAGTCCATCTGCATGTGGGATATTGGTGTATAAAGCCTCCACATCCATGGTTGCTAGGAAGGTGTCATCTTGTAGGTTGTCAATGGACTGTATTTTCCTGAGGAAGTCAGTGGTGTCCCGTAAATAGCTGGGTGTGCTGGTGGCATAGGGCCTGAGGATAGAGTCCATGTATCCTGAGACTCCTACTGTGATAGTGTCTCTTCCTGAGACAATGGGGTGTCCTGGGTTACCCGGTTTATGGATTTTGGGTAGTAGGTAGAATTTTCCTGGTCGTGGTTCCTGGGGTATGTCCATATGGATGCATTCTTGTATGTCCACGGGGAGAGTCTTTAATATTTTATTGAGTTCTCTTTTGTATTACTCCGTAGGATCAGCAGGTAGTATTTTATAGAACGTTGTATTGGAGAGTTGTCTTTCTGCTTCTTGTAGGTAGTTCTGTTTGTCCATGATAACCACTGCTCTGCCTTTGTCGGCTTCCTTGATTACGATCCCAGAATTGTTTTGGAGGCTGTTTATGGCATCTCTTTCTGCATGGCTGAGGTTCTGCTTTAGGTGTTGTTGTTTGTCAATTATTTCAGCCCGGGTACGTCGACGGAAGCATTCAATGTAAAAGTCCAATGAAGAGTTCCGGCCCTCAGGGGGTGTCCATGTGGAATTCTTTTTCCTGGAGTTTTGTAACGATGATTGTGTATTGCTGGGTTGGGAGGGTGATGGCTGTTGTGATGGTGTCTGTTCAGTGCTTTGTTCCTCATTTTGTTCAGCAGAGTAGTTGAAGAATTCTTTCAGTCTTAGGCGTCTAAAATAGGCCTCCAGGTCTCCACAAAGTTGTATGGTTTGTGTGGGTCTGGCTGGGCAAAAAGATAGTCCACGTGAGAGGACAGATTCCTCTGCTGGGCTCAGTTTGTGGCTGGAGAGGTTGATGATGTTGCTGGGTGGATCCAAAGTTTTCTTGTTCCCTGTTGCATGCAGGAGTTTTGAGAATTTCTTCTCCTTCTTGTTCTGTAATTCATGGCTAACTCCTCTGCACTTATCTGGAAGTAATTCCCATTGACTAATAAAGGCCTTAGGTCTGCATAAACATGTATAGACTTTCACTGATAATTTGGAAAACTGAGAAAGCCTTCAAAGTTTGCCTAGCAGAATGGTGTGGTGCTAATCAACAATTTACAAATAAGAAGTTCAAAGTTTATCCAATCATAAAAATTGGCTTAGAAATCATATAAGAAACTTGCGAAATATCGTAGAAAACACAAGATCTTTATGGGTTATGAATTCTTAATGAGTTGTTTATATTATTGAATATATAACTTAAATGTGATTATTGTGGTATATGAGGATATCTGCTGTGAACAGCAAGGTGTTGGGAAGGTTTCCTAATTGTCAACCATCATAAGAAGAGACAAACTCCTGAAACACCCACAGCTTTTATCAAAAATGTGGAATGAGTTTTGACACCTTAACAAAGGAATGGGGACTTCTAGTATTTATTTGTTCACGCTTTCGTGGACCTTTGAAGGACTCACACAAAAAGATCTGATTTTCCACTAGTCACAAACACTGCTGTAGTTCCGAATGGCCACCAGGTGGGGAACATCCTTGCCTCTGAAGCTGATGACTATCTGTGGACAGATGGTAGAAAGGCTCCATTCTCCAGATTTAAGTATCCTCCGAATTGGCTAGCTTGAGACTTAGATTACATTTTGTAATGGGCTCTTCCTCCGGTTGTAGCCATTTTGTGATTATGGCCACTGCTCTGTGTCAGAATTCCAGAGGCTCTTGCATGCTCAGAAAGGTTGGAGACCCTTCAACTAAAAACCTCCAAAATGATAAAAAGAGCACATGTAGCACAACAGCAGTTAGTGAGGTTTACAGTTGGTGAGGCTCATACATAGTGCATATCAGGGGTGCATGTGTTCAGCACACATACACAGTTTCATTTTATGTGCATGCATGCATATTTAGATAACCATTGTATGCCAATCAAAAGCCCTTCACTGACATGTCCCCCATAATGTATTTTTCAAAAACCTTATCTGCCACTCTAGCAAATGATAACCGATAGTCACTTCTTACATTATCACCCTAGATCTGATACTTATCCCTTGTATATTTACATTTTTGCAAATTAAGTTAGGCACCCTGAAGTGAGGCTAGAACATACTTTTAGGATTGCCAACATTCCCAAAAAATGAAGAAGGGATGTTCCCTTAGATTAAAGATTCAAAGCAACAATGATTGTATGAAGAATCTAATATGCAGCCAACCTGATAGCACTTAACTAAATTTCCTCAAGTAACCTCTGTTACACTACTTTTATCACGGTTAATAAAATTATACCAGTGAAATATGGTGAGCACTCAAAAACATTATATAAATACTATTATACTATTATTATTCTCTGTACTCAGTATCAATTTCTATAGTTCTCATACATTAAGTCTTTCCTGCAAAATAAATATAAGAACATACAGATTGTCAGGGCTTATTGCAGGCGCTGCTGGGCGGGGCGCTGGCCTGCCTGCCTCTGACCTCACAGGAGTGTCAGGGATGCTGCAGGACCATGCTCTCTGGAAGGAGGGGCGGTATACCTCACCCAGACTCCCTCTCAGTCCACTTGCCGGCCTGCTCAACCTGCTCTCATTGCCCCCTTCCATCTCCTCCTTCATCAATTCTCCTCCTCGCACTCACTCACTCGCTCACGCTTCTCCACACCACCTCCACTCCATCACTCCTACACAACCCACCACAAACACTTTCCTGAGCCAGCCTTTACAGGGCTTCCTTTCCCGGCCCCCGCCCTTCCCTCTCCTGATGCTGCCCAGCTGTGGCTGCCCTCATGTGTTTCTCTCCCTTCACTCATCCCTCCTGGCCTCCCTTGCCTCTCCTGCAAGGTGGGGTCAAACGCAAACATATCCCAGCTGAGGCTTCTCGCAGGTGTGTCTCCTGTCCTTTCCCTTCTCTCCTCCCTTGGTCGTCCTTGCAGGGCTGGGCTGGTGGGGCCCTTCCAGGCAGGGCACCTTGGCCATTTCTGCCGCTGCTTGTGAGGAGCTGCTTCGGCCGGCGTCTGAGCTGCCTGTCCATCGGAGCTTGGCGTGGCTGCACTTCCCTGGCCTTGCTTGTGGGGTGCTGCCCCGGCCGACGACGGAGCTGCCCATCCCTCAGAGTTGGGCATGGCGGTGCCTCCCTGGCCTTTCTCGAAAGGTGCTGTGCTGTCTGTCCCCTGGGGCATGGGGTGTCTTCCCTGCCTCAGCTGGCCTCCCCCCCTGGGCCTCCCCCTTCCGCACTCATAGCTGGTTGTGCTTCCCTTTCTGGAGCCTCTGGGCGCCCTGAATCCCTGGTTGGGGTGCCGGGGCTGCCCCACCCCACCCCACTACCTGTTGCCGCAGGTGGCCAGTTGCCTCCCGGTGGTCTCCCATCCTCTTCTCCAGGTAAGTCCGGGGGCTGGGCTGTGGACCCCGGACACAGTTACAACTGTTTTTCATATCCCCAGATGTGAAGTCTATTTATTGTAGCTTTTCTCATGCTCAATGCCTTTCAGTATGAGTATTGTACAAGAAACAGTCTCCATGTTGGGGCTGTGTGAGGCAACAATATGTAGACAACCAGTGCAGAATAGGGAAGCCAACTTTGAAATTATTCCTAGACAAGTCCTTCCTGATTCCTCATTTTAAACACAATATCAAACTATTAACATTTCCATGATTGTTTTCAGTAATCTCCTAGAGATTAATGCTGACTGTATGGAGACTCCTTGCCAATCCTGGAGGAGTAACAACTAGGGTTGCCAGGTCCCCTTACCCTCCCAGTGGGAGGGAGGGGGATCTGGTACTCACCTTTTTGTCCTCCTGGGACGATGCAAAGACGACACTTCTGGGTTTAGGGCCCAAATTGGCCCAGTACGAAGCATGAGAGTGCTCCCAGGGCCTACATGAAGATGCCACTCTTGGGAGTGACGTCATTGCACCATGCCGGGAGTTCGTCTGGTAGGCTTGTTGTCCTGCCTTCCCCCCCCCCCAATGGCAAGGTGAGTGGTGGTGGAGGGTGGGAGCAGAAATCCCTTGCCCCCACAGGGGACATAGCAGCCCTAGTGGCATTCCTAGAACAGAACTACACAGATTTATGCTTTAAAAACATTTATGCACTTTTATCTCTTAAGAAGAATTAATATTGATCACTTCAGATGTAGCTACATCATTAGGCCAGTTCCTTCTCATAGCTTAAAAAGCACAGGGTCTGTGAGAAAAAATGGTGTTGAGAAGGGATAACATGTCTGGTGCTTTGAGCTCCTTGGAGAGAAGTGTGGTATTTTGACCTGTACACTGTAACTCCTCTATTAGCTCCTTGCTATAAGGCTCTGAAATGGTATGTATTATGCTGTCTCCCTTCTTCTTGCTTTATATTTCAAAATGACTTTCACAACCACCAAAGACTTTTGCCTTTGATATTGTCAGTTTGTCTTGTATTAAAGGAAGGCTTAGTTATAGATAGTAGTATGACAGAATGGTCAGTGCATAGGGTTGTCTTTGAGGTATGATTAACCAGTCCCCCGGTGGGGGCTGGGGATTCCCCTTCCAGCTTCCTCCCTGGCCACCACTCACCTGGTTGGCATGGGGAACAGGCCCAAGAAGCAAAATATTTCTGGGCAAGCCTACAGCAGGCGTGCTCCCAGTGGGGTGCAACAACGTCACTTCCAGGACACTTCGCTAGGGGGGCCTATGCCCATGGCCAGCACAAAGATATCCCTCCTGAAAGTGATGTCATCGTGTCAGTGCTGGGAGCACATGCGTGTCAATAAAATCTTACCATTAAGTGCAAGGTCCCCCTCCCTCCCACTGGGAGGATAAGGGGACCTGGCAACCCTACTTTGAGGTAAAAAAGAAATCCTATATTCCAGATGAAACAGGCAGTTTGCTTAACCAGAAATGGAATTTCTTTATGTAAGTACATATGTGTAATGGTTGCAGAATATTGATAAGTGTGTTGTTTTAGAATAGGTTCATAAGCTTAGTGGTTCCATATTATTAGCTATAGATCCTTAAATGTTCATTCAGAGACCCAGTCACAGAGACTAATTTTCAACACAGTTACCACTTAGGCTGAAACTATAAACAGATTCAGTCACAAAGATTTATTTCCCTCAGTTATCTCTTAGGCTGATTTCATCCACAAAGTCAAACAGGTGGGGCTCTTCCCTCAGTACCTCACTAACAGAATAACATTCCTGTCACCTATGCAGACTCATTGACTAACTTTCCCTCTGTATTCTGACTAAACCGCAGTTCGCTCAGGCCCCTAGGGTACAGCTACCATCCAATCAACATATGCTTCTCTAACCCATCTAGCCCTCCTCCTCCTTGCTTTAGAGGCCTGCATTTTTTAAAACCACAGTAATGGATATTCAACCCACTCTTTTTAACCACCAGAAACAAAGCACAAACTATTTATATGGCAAAGCATTTAATCGATCTCTTCAGATGTAACTTGTTTATTAGGGGCCAGTTGCTTCTCATAGCTTAAAAAGCACAGTTTTTTTGTGAGAATAAAAGAGTATTGAGAGGTGTTGACATGTCTGATATTTAGAGCTTCTTGGAGGAAAGGTACACAAATCTGAACATACTTCTTTGGTAGGAAGGAGGCAACACTGGGAGCAAGTCTGAACATAAAGGTTTAAGTGAAAGGCCTTCCTTTTTTCTACACCAATCAGGAACCAAGCCTCTTTCGAAGGGAATGGGGAATCTGTTCCGTAAAACTGGGTCTTTTCTGGGTTCTATGACCCTACCCTTCCTCCCCCCCCCCCGGGCCTCGGACGCAGTTATCTCTGAGCAACTGCAACCGCAGTGCTCGTTCCCTCCCCCCTTCAGACTTCAAAGGGCTTTATGGCTTCGATCACCGACCTCTTCACCAAGTCCTAGAGCGACTCTCCTTTCCCCTGCAGGGCAGCCGAGATTGACTTGCCCAAAGCGGGACTCTGCTTTTTCGCTGCCATTTTAGGGGGGGGGGACCGCCGACCAAATTCTGAAACTCAGTGAGGGGGAAGAACGAGCCTTCTTAGCTTCAGATCCCACCACTCCTTCACGTGCGCTTGTAATAACAGAAGGGATTCGCTTACTTACAGGCTTCCGCCTAGTTCTGCTCTTTGCCGTTTTCCATGGCCCGGCAGCACTCGAGGTGCCTCGCACGTCTGCCGGCCTCCATAGGGACAAACGGGCAATTTACCCCCCGCATCGATTTCAGGGGGCTCTTCCCGCCGCGTCCCAGACCCTGCCTCCCTCACTGGGAGTCCTGGGGGCTAATCTTCACAGATCAGCCGCCCGGTCAGGCTGCTCGGGCACTTCCTCTCGGACCTGCGGAGAGGAGTGTCCGACATGGCCGAGAAAACAAAACCGAATCGTAACTGTAACCACTTCTGCGAACCTCCTTTGCAAAATGGCTAAGTTGTAAGCATGCTACCCGGCTATACTCAGAATTCATTAGCAAGAACAACAAAAGATAACATCTACTGTTGCCAAGTAGGCCCCCTCTCCTGCTTTAAGGCCTGCCATGGACTGTGTTAAAGTTTCCTGCGTTGCTGTTTTACTGCTACACAAAGATTGCCCTGCACGTGTGTGTTCTGGTACACGTGTCAGTTTCCTGCCTGCTTGTTTAACTACCTTGCTGCTGCAATAGACTGTGTAGTCCCCTGACTCCATGTTTGGTTAACTGCACAAAGGACTCTCTTCCTGGGCAGCCCTGCCCAGACCTGTATCTGGACTTCCCAGTGTGTGTTTGGACTTTAGTACAAGTGTGCCCCGTGCCTGCGTTGCCATCTGCCACGGACCGTGCCTGTTCCCTGCTTTGGACTGTGTTTCATGTGCTGTTCCCCCTGCCTCCATGGAAGCCTGCCTCATATGGGCCCAAGCCGCTGCTAGCAGCCGGGCGCCTGCCGGAGAAACCTCCAGCGAGCCTGGCTAGGCGCTCCCTGGTCAGTTCCCACCTGGAACCTCCCACGGGCCGGTCGCCGAGCTTGCCCTCGCTACCGGGCAGCCTGCTATCCAGCCCCAGATATGCCCAGCCGGCAACCATGTTCTTAGGCAGCCAGAAGACCCAGGGAAGAAGACTGCTTTGGGAAGCCATTTCGGCGAAGCGGGCACACCATGTCCGCAGCGAGAGTACCTCGCCCCGCTCTGCATATCTTAGGAGCCGCCCCGGAGAAGGAACTAAGTGCCAACCATCCCAAGCACTTAGAGAATGCATCTCAAAGAAACCTCCGCATTCCAGAAGCTGATGACATCAGGACAAGCTCTGTCCGCTGGAACATCCATTCAGCCCACTCGGATTTCCCCCTCCCTCTTTTGTCCCCTCTTCCTGAGGTGTCACTTATCACAATCAGATTACCAAAGTGGCCCATCCAAGCCATTCAGTAACCCATTAGAACCTTTGTTCTAGAACTGTGAGAACCACCAAGTACAGCACCAGCACCAGGGTACGTTTTGGGGTATTTAAGCCGGTCTCCCAGACCGCATGGCGCGCGTGCCATCCTATCCAGAACCCCTCGCTGTCTGTCTGTGGTCTCAGTGCTGGCATTGGGCCACCTCGCTGTTGTGTCTCTTCTTCGCTTCAGGATTGTGAGTATTCCCCGCCAACGTTGGGAACCTGCTAATGCGAAAGTCTCTATATTTCTTATTCTGTACTTCCTAGTCCTTGTACACTTTCTTGTGTGTATGTGCAAGTTCAGGCTTACGCCACACTATTAGTAAATACATGTGTTTGAACCTATTTGTAGTCTGCCTCTTTGTCACTAGAGTGTCTGGAATCGGGACCTCCGTAAACATAGGTTAGATCCGCGCTATTTTTAGTTACAGCTAAAGCTAATTTCCCCCCCATTATAAAAAGCAGTTCTGGTAACACTACTTTAAAACTCATTTTGGAAGACAGATTTAAACATACTTGCAGATAAAATAATTATTTCTGTGCAGTAGTGACACCATAAGAGACTGTATGCATGCCTAAAAGCTGAGTGTTAGAGTTGCCAGATCTCCTTACCCTCCCAGCGGGGGAGGGGGGAGTACTTACCTTCTCAGTGCTTGTGGACTCTCCTCACGTGAACACCCTTGGGCCAGCGTTATGATGCCACTTCCAGGAAGTGACATCATTGCACAAGGTTAGGGAGCACATGCACACTTCATTGCAGGCCAATTTGGGCCCCAAACAGGCTCAGTTTGGCCCAGTTGGGACCCAAATCAGCCCACAGTGAAGTGTGGGAGTGCTCACTGGGCAGTGTGATGATGTTAGTAACAACATCGTGCCAGCCCCAGGAGCACACCCAGGAGGCCTATTCTCCGCCTTTCCCCCACCAACTAGGTAAGTGGTGGCAGGGAACCAGAGGTGGGAGTGGGGGATCCCTGCCCCCACTGAAGGAATGGGATCCCTACTGAGTGTGTATAAGTGTTTTGCAGCTCCTTATAGCAAACTGTGGAGAAAGGCTCCCCATCAGTTGATCCAATCACTCAATAAATCAGTGACATATACACACCTGGTGATTACAAGGCAATCCAAGCCCATAGGAATTCATGCATCTCTACCCATGACATTATTTTCTTCATTTTTGCCTTGAAGAGAGGACCAGCTGAATACTCTCCCTCAGGTCTTTGTGTTCTGTCCCTTGAATGACCATGGATACAGGACTTGCATCTTCAGTATCTCTCTGCAGGTATTTCAAAGGCCACTCCATATTTATGTAATGTAGTTTCTGCCTCTTCCAGCTCTTCTACCCTGTCACTTCCCATTCATTTTTTTAAAAAAAATCCAGAGTGGAAACAGCAAAGAGAAATCTGTCTTGATGTCCCAAGGATCTGCAGTTAGTTTAACCACAGTTCCTGTGTATAAGGAATTTATAAATGCAATAAGGATTTTAAGGCTGTTAAGTCATGCTAAACAGTTATGCTAGAAGGCATCATATAGAATACTGAGAAATGAACTTCCTGTGTGTCTTAGAGGTTTATACGGCCATCAAATCACTTTATTCACATTTTCTTTACCCTGAAATGGGAGACTAAACAAAGTCTGCATTCAGAAATCACAGCAAACAGAGTTTTGTCTACAATGGACACAAACAGAGTTTAGTATCGTACCATTCATCTTCTCCCTTCCTCCTCCCCTCATGCACGCAATTACTAACTTCCTGGTTTTAGCCCATCTTCAAATAAGCATGATAGCCGGATTATTTATTTCTTTAGAATTTGTGTGTGTGTGTATACATGCATGTGCAGCTTCTCCAGAGTCCTGCTCAGGGCCGCTTTCAAGTAAAAATTGT
Source organism: Eublepharis macularius (assembly GCF_028583425.1). Taxonomy (NCBI): domain Eukaryota; kingdom Metazoa; phylum Chordata; class Lepidosauria; order Squamata; family Eublepharidae; genus Eublepharis; species Eublepharis macularius. Next base: position 171,158,200 of record NC_072791.1, on the reverse strand, counting down.
ATCATAAAATCTTCATAAATTATTATCTAAAAGCAAAACTAGCCATTCAAAAACATGCTTATAGAAACAGCATTTTAAAAAACTATAAGCAGACCGTAAAACTGCTAAAAAGATAAAATGCATTCGTTTAAAGCCTAGGTAAATATTTTGGTCTGTTTCCTAAAAGACAATATTGAAGGTTCCAGGCAAGGCATGGGGGGAAGGCATTCCAATATATAGGTGCCACCACCGAAAATACCCTGTCGCTAAGTTGCCATCTACTTCTCCTCTGAAAGTGTAGGCACAGAGAACAGGACTTGGGAGGCATATCTTAACTGGGTATCTGGTAACCGCAGGTACCAGGACTCCAAGCCTTTTAGGGTCATAAATGTAAGAACCAGCACTTTGATTTCCAGCACTGGAAACAGATGATTAGCTGGAATACAGGAACCTAGATAAACTGGAGCTTGTTTCGTCCCACAAATTGGTATTTAAAGCTTCAATTAACCCCACTTTAGAGTACCAGTATGTACGAAGGAAACAAATGCCCCACCCACACCTTCACTCAGCTGGGATCAGGGAAAGAGCAGGGGGTGATGCCTGCCCTGTGCCTTCACCCAACTGGGATCAGGAGCAGAGCAAGTGACATTGCCCTCCTTCCACCATCATCCACCTAGGATCAGGAGCAGAGTAGGTGGCAATGCCTGCCCCCCGCCTTCACCCAGCTGAGATCAGGAGCTGAGCAGGCGGCAATGCCTACCCCCCGCCATCATTCAGCTGGGATCAGGCACAGAGCAGGTGGCAAAGTCCGCCCCCATCATCACCTGGGTGGGATCAGGCACAGAGCAGGAGGAAATGTCCAACCACTCTTCACTCAACCGAGATCAGGAGCGGAGCAGGCAGAAATGCTCACCCCCTGTCATCACCTGGCCAGGATCAAGTGCAGAGCAGTAGACAATACCAGTTCCCTCCTTCGCACAGCAGGGATCAGGAGCAGAGCAGGTGGCAATGCCTGCTCCCCCATCAACCTGCCAGAATCAGGCATGGAGCAGGCACCAATGGCCACTCCTCCTTGATCTTGATGGAATCAGGTGCAGGGCAGGAAGCAATGGCCACCACTCCTTCACCTGGCTGGGATCAGGCACGGAGCAGATGGCAATGCCTGCCCCCGGTCTTCACCTGGCTGGGATCAGGCATGGATCAGGAGGAAATGTCCAACTTCTCTTCACTCAGCTGGGATCAGAAGCAGAGCAGGCAGAAATGCTCACCCCCCTTCACCCAGCCGGGATCAGGCGCAGAGCAGGTGGCAATTCCCGCCTCCCTGTCACACGGCGGGGATCAGGAGCTGAGCAGGTGGCAATGCCCGCCCCCCTTCACCCACCCTGCATCAGGAGTAGAGCAGGCAACAATACCTGGTCCTACTTCAGCCTGCCAGAATTAGGCGAGGAGCTGGCAGCAATGCCCACCCCCCCTTCAGCACATCAGGATCATGTGCAGAGCAGGCAGCAATGCCTGCTCCCCTTCACCCAGACGGAATGAGCAGCAGAGCGGGAGTCAATGCCCACCACCCTTCACCCAGCCGGGATTAGGCACAGAGCGGGTGGCAAAGCCCACCCCTCCTTCACTCAGCTGGGATCAGGTGTGAAGCAGGTGTCAATGCTTGCCCTCTGCCTTCACCTGGCCAGGATCAATAGTGGAGCAGGTGGCAATGCTCAGTCCTCCTTCAACCTGCTGTAATCAGGCACAGAGCAGGTGGCAATGCCCACCCCTTCTTCACCCCGTCAGGATCAGACATGGAGCAGGCAGCAATGCTTGCTCTCCTTCACCCTGATGGAATAAGGCGGACAACAGGAGACAATGCCTGCCCCCAATTCACCCAGCTGGGATCAGGCATAGATCAGGAGGCAACATCCAACTCCTCTTCACCAGGCCAGTACCATGCATGGAGCAGGTGGCAATGCTCGTCCTCCCTTCACTCACCCAGGATCAGGTGCAGAGCAGGTGGCAATGCCCGCCCCCCCTTCACCCGGCCGGGATCAGTCATGGAGGAGGAGGCAATGCCTGCCTGCCCACCCTCCCCTTTCTAGAGCCCATTGTATTTTCCCCGCAATAGGCTTTGTTACTAGTAGCTTAATAACAAGCTATATTCGTGTCTATTGAAGACAAAGCTCTGTTGTTCATGATGTCTGAATGCAGCCAAAGGCTACCACAATCATCTGGAATTTCAGTTTCATTGATTAAAACTAAATCAAGGTCATCTTACCTCATCCACAATCTAGAACATACAAAATCTCTATACCTCATTTGCAGGTTCATTGCTAATCAGTATGCAGCTGATGTCTCTCCCATTTGCTGCTGAGGTAAATCCTTCAGAGGTATTTACTGGGATTAATATATCCAACATTGTGTGAAAATTCACTCCTCCTTCCTTTAGTCAAACTATTCTTTTCTGAATTTTAAAATAATCATCTGATATACAGCCCCTGGGATATATTTGCTATCAGTCGTAAGTAGCAGGGATGACTACACTTCCCAGCACATGTTTTGACCACAGCAAGGAAAATTCAGTTGCAGTACTGAATTTTGAGCTAGTGTGGAGTTGCCTAAACATTGGTAGCTTGTTGTTATTTCCTTTAGCTAGACTAACCTATACTTTGTATGAATGAAGTGTTGTAGACAAGGTGTAATGAATAAAGTATTGGTTTAAGTCATAGAAGACAAGCTTGTATTTTCTTTGTGGATGTGGGACCAGTATCAAAAAGGCGTAATGTATTTTTGAGATTCATCCTTTATCACCTAACGAAATGTTAAACTTAATTACGCCATTGCAACAGACTTAGATCTATCTGCCTTCTTAAAGGACAACAGAATGAATGATTTTCTATTGGTACTTAGTAAACAGGTTAAAATTTTGGAGCTAGTTAATAGTCACTGCAGGTTTTTCCACACAGATGAGTGCAAATTATTTTTTCAAGAGTAATCAGCAAAATAGCTTGGCTTTCTCCTTGAGTGCTTATCAACTTCCTCAGCAGAATAACTTTGGTATTTCTCTTGAAATCAAACATCATGAAATATTTATTAGCTATTACATAAATATTGGTACTTTAAAACTCTCCTGTTTATGCCAGTGAGAAGTGATAGATGCAGCTGCCACCAATGGCCTTGGTGGGGAATCTCTGTAAAGCTGGAGCACACTTTCCTAGAAGAGCTTCAGTAATGTACTTGGAACCAATTTCACTTGATGAAGACAAGGAAACTTGCATGTTGACAGATGGGAAATTCTATAAAAACATCAAGAAAATTATTAAAAGTTGATAGACTGACATGATCAACATAAAGTTAATTCTCTAGAGCCCTGTATTATTTCAAGGTGCACCATCTGTACTATCAATTTGTGCTGAAATACCTATGACCTACACTTTTGATGTAAAGTATTCAGGATCAGCTAATATGAAAGCAGAACACAACAAAGACATTTGTTACACATTCCAGACACTCATTCTCTGGCTTAACAAGGCAGTAGATGGAAGAAGTGAAGAGGGTTAATATTTTGCAGATGCCTGAGAAATAATGGAAAATGTAGGCTTTATTAACTGTGCAAAATGTTGACCAGAGATAGACATCTGGTGGCCCACGGACCAAATGTGGCCCCAAAACAATTCTTCTGGGGGTTCTGCTAAAAATGTTTTCATATTGTAGAAAATTGATACTGCACACTTGAAAGTTACTCTTTTGGCTTTTGTTTACAATATGTAAATATATATGTTTATGTGTAGTGGTATGAAGAGCACATGTGCTTAATAAATATGAAGAGCTTAACTGGTGCACATTTTATCATGAATCTAATTCGGCTCTCCCAGCCGCGGCTCGCCGCTTAAGCTGGGAGCCGACAATTGGAGCCCTGGACGGAGAGGAGGCAGACTCCCTCCCTCTTCATCCGGGTTTCTGGGAAGGGGCGGGGCTTGGCGCTCTTGCGCGCGTTCTGCCCCTTCCCAGTGTCAGTTTTCTGGAGCGCTCGGAGGGTACGGACGTGTAGCTCCGTTCTCCGGCGCTCTTGACTGGCCCGGCCTTGAGCGGCAGCTGGACGAGGCTGCGCTGGGCAGGCTCTCCTTGCCGCGGCGGCAGCAGCGGAACGGTTTTTCCTGGGCCAGGGCTCTCCTGCCGCGTCTGCGGCGGCGGAGCAGTTTCGCCTGGGTCGGGGCTGAGGCCCTGGACATTGGGGTTTGGCCGCCGCCGGGGGTAACGGCGGCGGCGCGTGCGGGTGCCGCGTAGCTTGCCCCAGGGGCTTTGGGAGGCTCTCCGTGGGGAGGGCCCAAGTGCCTGCTTTGCTCCCTGCTCTGCCTTAATTGCCATTGGGGCCCGTTGAACGGCTCTCTCTCTCCCCAGATAAGCAGGGTGTGTTATCCCCCCCCCCCAGATAAGGCCTATCCCCCCCCATGAGGCCTGCTGCGGGTGACATTATACACGGTAGGGAAGGGGTGTAGCGCCACCTGGTGGCAGCCTGCTGCACTGCGTGTTGCTCTTGTTGCTGGGGAGGTTGGGAGACACCCTTGGGGGAAAGTGGTCACTGCAGCCTGGATTTGTTGCTGGGGAGAGTTGGGGCGACTCCAGTTGGTAGAGAGCAGTAACTGCTCTGGCAAGGGTTGCTGGTGACACCTATTGGGACAAGGCTGATACTTGCGGTTTTATTCTTCTCCTTGGGCCTGCTAAGACATGCCATCCAAGAAGGGAGGAGGCCCCTCTAAGGGAAAACAGCCAATTAAGCGGCCTGTGCCTAGAAAACCTCCTCCAACTCTGTCCTCATCGGACGATGAGGCGGGCCCTAGTAGGCATGTGTTGATGGAGCGCATGGCAGCTCTGGAAAAAATGGTGGCGGGTCCTGTAGGGGGTGGAGATTTGCCTCAGCCGCGTAGGGGGGCGAAGCGAGTTGCAAAAGTGGGATTTAACAGGGATTTTGCTTCTCGTCTTTTGGCGCTGGAGAAAATGACAGGCCTGAGCGCAGGGGAAGCCAGCGCAAGTCATTATCGTCCTACTGTGCCTGAGGCGGAGGGAGAATGTGATCTGCTTGGTCCCGAGGACGGAGGGCAAGTGGCTGTGGCTGTGGAATCTCCTGTGGCTGAAGGTATGGAGTATCAGCCGCACTTGCACACACCCCAGAACACTGTTTGGCCGTGGGGGGCTGGAGGGCAGTCCACTCCTTTGGGGGTGTCGCTTCCTTCTACCTCTGGCGGTTATAACGCACAAGTTTGGCCCCCATTAGGACAGCCCATTTGGCCTTCTTGTGCCAGTGGTTCTTTGTACCAGCAGTTGCCTCCGTTGCCATCAGGGGGTGGGGCTGCTGCCTGGGACGGGCACGGGCATAATCCATCGAGCACTGGTTGGCCCTATGGTTACGGGACTCAGCCCGGCCTGCCCCCCTATGGGATGCAAGGATTTGGTGTGGTTCCGTATAGGGCCCTACCTACGGGGGATACGGCGCTGCCATTGGGGGATCACCTGACGCAGGCCACCCGTGAGAAGATTTTGCGGGGAGAATATGTCGATGTCTTTACCCTTCTCTTCAGGGAACTGGAGAAGGATAAAGATGATCTTGAGGATAGGGACAAGGAACGGATCCGCCGGAGGCGGATCGATAGAACCTGGGCCCACTGGCTTCCAGGGTTTTTGGTGTATGCGGGTGTTCTCGCCAGGGCGCAGCCGCATAGGGCCCTTCCCCTGTTTCAATACATGAACATTATTTACAGGGGTTATACTGATTTTGAGGGTGGGGCCTGGCTGCGCTACGATGAGGAATTTCGAATGCGGGCCGCCTTAACCCCTAGTTTGCCGTGGGATCAGATTTGGGTCCAGCTTTGGGTCCAGGTCATGACTCCTTCAAAGTCAACGGTGGGGGATAGGACCGATAGCGGTCATTTGATTATCAAGTCAGTTCAAGGTTTGGGTCCCCGCACCCCTGCGGGGCAGCTGGTTCAATCACGGCTGCTCTGCTGGGACTTCATGTCCAAAGGGGTCTGTTTTAAGCGAGCATGTAAATTCCGGCACGAGTGCCCCACTTGTGCTGGACCCCATGCCCACTCTGCCTGTCCCAGGGGACGGCAGGGTGGCCAGGGAGGAAAGCGATTTGGGGGCGGCGGAGGCCAGCAGCCTGGTGCTGGCAAAGGGTCCCAGCCCGGTAAGGCTGAGGGTACTTGAGGAATGGCTTCAGGTTTACCCGCGGCGTCGGGACGCTGAATATTTAATTTCGGGTTTTAAGTTTGGCTTTCGTATTCCGTTTCACGGCCTTAGGACACCTTTCATGGCAGCCAACCTTAAATCAGTGGCTGGCATGGAAGATGTGGTGTGTGGTAAGATATTAAAGGAATGTGCTGAGGGTAGGGTATTGGGCCCTTTTGATGCCCCCCCTGTCCCGTCCCTCAGGGTTTCTCCTTTAGGGGTGGTGCCGAAGAAGGCGCCTGGGGAGTTCCGCCTCATTCATCACCTCTCTTTCCCAAGAGGGGGCTCGGTGAATGATGGCATACCTGAGGAACTCTGTTCAGTGCATTACACCTCCTTTGACCAAGCAGTCAAAGTGGTGCGACGCTGCGGGGTGGGAGCCGAGATGGCAAAGTGCGACATCAAGTCTGCCTTTCGCCTGCTCCCCGTTCACCCGGGAGACTTTGATCTCCTGGGTTTTGCATTTGAGGGCAAGTTTTATATGGACAGGGCCCTACCCATGGGGTGCTCCATATCTTGCTCGGCATTTGAGCGCTTCAGTTCCTTTTTGGAATGGGAGTTGCGTCGCCGCTGTGCCTGCAGGGACACCTGTCACTATTTAGATGATTTTATGGTGTCTGGGCCTGCGGGTTCGGGGCAGTGTGCCCGGCTGTTGGCAGCCTTTACTGAGCTTGCTGAGGAGCTAGGGGTCCCCTTGGCCCATGAAAAAACGGAGGGACCGTCGGTGATCCTGACGTTTTTAGGTATCGAGCTCGATACCATGCAACAAACTCTGCGGTTGCCACTAGAGAAGGTGGCAGACCTTAGAGCGAGACTGGAGGACTGCTTGAGTAGGGACAAGGCGTCCCTCCTTGAGTTGCAGCAGTTAGTTGGCCATTTAAATTTTGCTTGCAAGGCTGTTGCGCCCGGCAGGCCCTTTCTTAGACGGCTGTGCGATGCTATGGGGAACTTACGGCTCCCTCATCATCGCTTACGAATTAATAAAGGTATGCAGGAGGACCTGTTAGTCTGGAAGGAGTTCCTTGCCGCATTCAACGGGGTGACTTTCTGGAGGGAGGATTTGTTGCTAGAAGCTGAACTCCAAGTCACCTCTGATGCCTCCGGTTCCACTGGTTACGGAGTCTTTTTCAGGGGGCATTGGTGTGCTGACCAATGGCCCTCTGATTGGGTGGCCCGGGGATTGTCCAAAGACCTTACGTTTTTGGAGTTTTTTCCCATGGTAGTGGCGCTTTGGCTGTGGGGGTCTCAGTTGGCAAACCACGCTGTCCACTTCTGGTGTGACAACTTGGCGGTGGTACACGTGGTCAACACCATGACCTCCAGATCCCCCAGGGTGATGCGGCTGGTGAGGGCCTTTGTACTTAAATGCCTACAGCTGAACATACTTTTTAGGGCCAGGCACGTTCCAGGCGTTAGCAATGGTGTGGCAGACGCTTTGTCTCGCCAACAGATGGAACGATTCTGGCAGCTTGCCCCTTGGGCCGACAGGCAGCCCGCGAGGATGCCATGGGAGCTGTGGGAGCTTGGACGGCGGAGGTAGATAGAGCAATCCAGCTGTCCATTGCTCCTAGCACACGCCGGGCCTACGACCGTGCGGTAGGACAGTTTCATCAGTTTAGGTCGTCAGCCAACCTCCAGCATGTTTGGCCCATTCCGCAGGAACATTTACTGCACTTTTGCGTCGTGCAGAGGGACAGGGGACTTGCAGTTAAATCTATTAGGGGCCAACTGGCCGCTCTGGCTTTTGCCAGCAAATCACGGGGCTTATCGGAATTTACAGGGGCCTTTAGGATTAGGAAAGTGCTGGAGGGATGGTCTAGGGAAAAAAGGACGCCCCCTGACCCTAGACAACCCATATCTCCTTCGGTCTTGCGGGGACTTGGGGCGGCATGGGCTGAAGTGTGCTCATCCAGGTTTGAGCATAAACTCTTCCATGCAGCAGCGTTAACTGCATTTTTTGGGGCCCTGCGAGTTAGTGAGTTGGTTGCTTCATCGCGCTCTGATTTATCGGGTAGGGCCTTGATGGCCAGGGATATTAAATTTGTGGGAGACAACGTCTCCATTTGCATCAGGAGGTCTAAGACGGACCAGCAGCAGCGCGGAATCACCTTCCACTTGGGCCCTTGTTCTGAGGCGGGCTTGTGCCCGGTTAAAGCCCTCAAGGAATACACCGCACTTAGGGGTGATGCCCAAGGGCTGTTGTTCTTACATGAGGACCAAGCCCCTTTGACCAAGTATCAATTTTGGACTGTAACTGAGAGGGCGCTCAAGAAACTAGGCTTGTCGGGGGTCAAATTCGGCACTCATTCCTTTCGGATTGGTGCGGCCTCCACGGCAGCAGTTTTGGGATACCCCCCTCAGGCTATTCAGAAAGTGGGTAGGTGGCGGTCGAGAGCTTTCAGGTCTTATGTCCGACCCCTACAGCAATTTTAAATGGCGAACTAATTGCTCTTTCTCCAGGTGCCGTGTCGGGCCATGAGAGGAGGAGGATCCTGATATGTGGCCACAGCATGGTGTTTTGGGCGGCCAATCAAGCTAAGAACACGCCGATTGGATCCCAGTTGGGCCTGAGTGCTGTGGCCACAGTGGAGTGGCAGGGACGGCGGGGCCTCAGGTGGCCGGGCCTCTTGCCTCTTCTGTTTAGGGGGCGGATGCAGCCGCCCCCGCACATTGTGGTCATCCACCTGGGTGGGAATGACCTTGGCATGGTACAGGGTAAGGCCCTGTCAGTGCAAGTAGCAGTGGACCTAGCATACATACACAACCAATGGCCTGGTGTGCTGGTTATATGGTCCGAGATGCTACAACGTCAAGTTTGGCGGGAGGCTTTGAATCCCAAGGCTATTGAGAGGGCCCGCCGTAAGACTAACCATGACATCAGGAAGGCCTTGGGGCAGGGCTTGGGCATTTATCTGCCACACCCCAGGATTAGGGCCGAATTTGCCCACCTCTACAGAGGAGATGGTGTCCATATGTCACCTGAGGGCAATGATTTATTTTTAGATGACCTGCGGCAAGGGCTTCGGGTGGCGCTAGGCCACCTGTGGGGCGCAAGGGTCTAAGCAGAGGCTTGACCCTGGCGGTGGCAGGAGCTTTTGGAAATAGGGTGCGGGCTGGTGACCCCCTGTGGCATTCCCCAAGGTTGGGGAACAGGGTCTGCTGTTAGGGCGGTATGCTTGGGCGGCTACCGTCAGGGAGGGCAGACGCCTGAGGGGATCCCCGGGAACAAGACCTCACCTCATGCTTGGCGGCTGGGGTGCAACAGGTGCTTGAGTGGGATCCCAGGGCCTAGCTGGCCGGGTAGCAGCCATTCAGGGGATGGCCTACACCCGGGGCATTGGGGGCTCACCCAGACAGGCAAGGCGGTGGTCAGGTGCTGACCCCAGGGCTTGACCTGTACCGCTTAGTTAGCCCTTGCCATGCGTTATTGTTATGGTCATTTAATAAACGGCCCTTTCATCCAAGCCTGTGTCTGTCTCTTACTTCCGACTGGGGGTACAATTCGGCTCTCCCAGCCGCGGCTCGCCGCTTAAGCTGGGAGCCGACAATTGGAGCCCTGGACGGAGAGGAGGCAGACTCCCTCCTTCTTCATCCGGGTTTCTGGGAAGGGGCGGGGCTTGGCGCTCTTGCGCGCGTTCTGCCCCTTCCCAGTGTCAGTTTTCTGGAGCGCTCGGCCCACCCACCTCACCCTGTGTTTAGTGCAGGAATAGCCGGCTGCTGTTTCCGGAGCCAGGTAGGAATTTTTTCCTTCCTTCCCTGATTGGCTTTGAGGAAGGGGGTTTTTTCGCCTACCTTGCACTAATGGCGGTGGTATGAGTATTGTTGGGTGCAGCCAGTTAGTGTAGTGGCAGGAGCTTTTGGAAATAGGGTGCGGGCTGGTGACCCCCTGTGGCATTCCCCAAGGTTGGGGAACAGGGTCTGCTGTTAGGGCGGTATGCTTGGGCGGCTACCGTCAGGGAGGGCAGACGCCTGAGGGGATCCCCGGGAACAAGACCTCACCTCATGCTTGGCGGCTGGGGCGCAACAGGTGCTTGAGTGGGATCCCAGGGCCTAGCTGGCCGGGTAGCAGCCATTCAGGGGATGGCCTACACCCGGGGCATTGGGGGCTCGCCCAGACAGGCAAGGCGGTGGTCAGGTGCTGACCCCAGGGCTTGACCTGTACTGCTTAGTTAGCCCTTGCCGTGCGTTATTGTTATGGTCATTTAATAAACGGCCCTTTCATCCAAGCCTGTGTCTGTCTCTTACTTCCGACTGGGGGTACAATGAATCACAGATCCCATATGGCTTCTTTGTGCATGTTCTGTTTGGAATAGACAGAATGAAGCTACTCTGCAAGGTCACCTTGCATGCTCCAAGCTTTTACCATGGCCAGGAGGAAGTGAAAGCGTGCCATGCTGGAGGCTTGGAGCGTACAAGTCATCCCTGAATTACATATAGGAGGTGTGTGCCTTGTCTCTGTGTGTCTTTTTCTATCCAGACTTAGGGGAGATGTGGGTCTGGATTTTTGTTTAGGAAGTATTGGTTGTGGGGAGTGTCTTTGTTACACTATCTATTGGTTTTTGGTTCTTTTGCCTGCTGGTAGGGAGAGATGTGCTGGGAGGGGAAGAGTGGAGAGAGATAGGGTGTCATGATTTATAGTCCATAGGGTAGGGGGAAATATGATGAAAGGAGCTGACCAGATCGGGGGGAGATACAACAAAAGAGGCTTTCACAGGAGAAAATGCCAAGCAGCTGACCAAAAAATTCTCCCACCCCACTGCTTCACCACTGCTTCAACAATTTAAATTTTAAAGTACATGAAAGTGTCATACATTTATAAATATATAAATAATAACAGTCCATAAAATCCACAAATACGAATAAATATCCAATAAATAGTACATATAAATAATTTGCAAAATACACTCTTAAACGTACATCAACAATTATTGTCCATATGATCAAGACTCGATGTCACTTCACTGCAGATTCAGATAGAAAGTCTTACATGGAGTTGCAATAGAACTGAAGGTAAGTAAAGATATGTAGATGTAATTAACCAACTTGTTTCTTGTTTTATATATTTGTATTGGACAGACTGCTAGACCGGTCTGTTTCGCACCAACGGTGCTTTTTCAAAGGCTGCTGCTAGTAAACCTGAACAAAATATGTATTCAGTAATAACTGCTAATAAAAACCATTTTACTAATAAAAATCTTATTGCACCAAGTCAATCCTGTGTGTATACTGATGAGTCTGTAGAATCTACTTCTCATTGGATGTACCCTCTCATTCATTAATGATGGCTAAACACTTCCATGAGTAGGAATGTACTCTTACGTCTTTATGTTAATCTCCAATTCATTCACTATTCTGTTTAAAGGGGCCAAATCTAAAGAAAGCAAGACAAATCCAACTCTTGGTTGGTGGAGCTGATGGAGGGGGTACTGAAGACCCCTAGGCTGTTTGTCCTGAGGGACTTAACATTTATTCTGAGGATGTCAGGAAGGATTTCATAGCCTTCATGACAACCATGGGCTTTTTTCAGTTACATTGTGCAGATCATACTCTTGACTGGCATTTTTTTCCTGGGTGGGATGAATGTGATCTAAGGGTAGACTATTTGCTTAGGTTTATACATAAAGGGATACCAAGATTTTACAGGTGCAGGGTAACTATTAAAATGATATTTCCCCAGATCCCCATGGATCCAAATGGCTGACTGCTCTGAAGAACTTTCCTGTTGATATTATTAGTGCTCCTATTGATGCCCTAGTTGACTTCTGGAAAGAGTAAATGACACAGTCACTTCCAGGTGAACTCTCTCAGGAGTTAGAGCTCAGGTTGTCCATTGGTTTACTGAGGAGCTGTTTTTTAAATTATCAAATCATTGTCATTTCTGTAGGCAGTCCTGCATATGAAAAAGGGACCAAAAGGAGAAGCAAACATTTAAAAATAGGATAGTAGTGCAGAGTAAAATTACTACAGACATGTTATGGCAATTGAATGTTATTCTGACACTGGCTTTATTCTCATCTGGATTTCTTTGTAAAGAATAAATACTTCTGGGTGAGCCATCCCCCTCCTTTTAGTAATGGGCAGACCTTCACTGCTCTATTAGCCTTTCTATCCCACTTAATGGTGGACAGTCTTTTTTCTCTGTTTGCCAGAAGAAAGGACATTCACAAAAAGTGGGAATCTTCTAGACACTTTTATGTCTGAATTTCTAAACACTGCATACCTGAACTTACAAAAGAGACATATTGAAAGAAGAATGTTGAATAGGGGGATCCCTAGAGAGTAACGGTTAGCTCTAGTTCTCTGCTAGAGATAAACCAAAAAATATAGAAAACTTTATAGAAAAGACTGAAAGCTTTGAAATATATTGCACAGTCGAGCCCTTTTATGTCAGATCTGCTGGAAAAAAAACGTTTACACCTTATTAGGTGCAGATATAGAAATATACTAAAATTGTGCAAGGAAAGATGTTTGATTTGTATTGTATTAGCCATGCTGTTTCTGTTTTAGATGCAAAATTTCTTGTAGATTATATACACAAATTAGGTTAAAAGATTATGAAAGTGCTAGATTGACTGTAATCCTTAGAACACTATCCTGAGAGTTAACTTCAGTGAACCGATCTGAGTAGGATTCTGAGTAGACCTGTTTAGGATTGCCCCCTGAATCTGTGTGTGTGTGTGTGTTCTGTTTGTATTTGTATAGAATAAACAAGCATCTATTGTCTTCAGCTTGGTGGCTATAGATATATACAGACATCATCAGATTCATGAAAACAGATGTATGTTGTGAAATCTCCACTCTCCAGGCTTGCAGTCGCTCAGATTTAAATTTCTCTGTTTAGAATAGTATGCACTAGATATACTTTTTGATTAACTTTTGATGTCATTTTGACTTACATCCAAAAGGAATCCTTTTTACCCCCCAAAAGAAGTGTGACTATGTTCCTGAATTCCTTTTAACCCCCCCCCTTTAAAAAACCTGGAACAGATGAATGTCTGTGGCCTATTTTAAGTCACGTTTTCTGCTTTTCTTTATTTATTCATATCTAAATTAAGGCAATGAATTAGTTACTATACTGTACTGATTTTCTTACAACCCGATTTATAGATTTCCCTAGACAGACTTTATCCTTGATTTAAAAGTTTCTTTGAATTATTCTTTCCGTTGTTGTTTCTATGAAATTTGTAAAGTGATCCTTAAAAGTGTGAAGCATGTTGGTTTGACTAGATCAACCCCTGACTTGTAATCCATCTTATCAATTATCAATACCGATCCGATCCAAGCCACACAGTCGGGTTTTCATACAGGAAAAAAAAATAGAGAATGAGACAGTTATCCTTATGCTATCTTGTATCAATATTCTAGTTCTCTACATTGTTTCCTCTTAATACATCTTTAACTGTGAGTTCTGTTATATTATATGTTATTGCCTTAATATTACATTACATTTAATTGTTATATTTATTCTTCATCCATTTGTAGAAGGGGTCCCATGCCACGGAAAAGTCTTCTTCCATTTGTCCTTTCATTCATGAAGTTAATTTGTCCATTTCCGCAGTTTCCATTATCTTTGCTATTAACTCCTCTTGCAGTGGTGTTGTTGGTTGTTTCCAATAAGACGCTAGTAAAATTCTGGCTGCTGTTACTATATGAATTATCAGGTGTTTCTGTCCTCTGTTCATATCTGGCATGCAATTTAAGAAGAAGGATTCAGGTTTGAGGGGAATTACAGTCTGCAAAATATTTTGTCTTAAGGTACGGACCATTATCCAAAACAAGTGTATTATAAACTACCATATCCAGTTCATTGCTAAGAAGGATTCATTTGTCTAAAAAACACCAATATGCAGATATTTAAAGCCTGACAAATTCAAGATACACATGATTCTCACATTTACTTCACATGGGTTTTTTTGTTTGTTTTTATTTTACTGGAGGACTAAAAAGTTGGCAACCAGTAGCTTAAAATACAGTAGTAAGTACTTCTGGAAATTCCATATTTTAAAATGTTAAATAGTGGGTTCAGACTCTGAAGTGATTTCAACAAGCTCTTTATTCATCAGGAACATCACTGAAAACACAGGCAGCAAGCCTCAAATATATATACAACTTCAACCTCCCCAAACCATGCCCCAACTTGATTAACGCCCAATAAGCATGCATAACTGGAAGCCCTTGTTTGCATTAACTATATACTTTATAACTTATTTACAGTACTGTGATACGTCTTTATTATGCTGCAATGATTGGCTGCTACCAGCAATAAACAACCAATGACGATGCAGGCTTCGGGAGCCTTATTTGAGGATAGAAGCTCGACCAATACATAACATAAAATATCTACTGTTGGGAAATACAGCGCTAAATTTGATTTCAGAAAGAGGGGTTTGGACATGTTATTGTTACTTTGTTCATGAAGCTTGTTCATGAAGAAATGATACCATGAAATATAACATTAGTAACTTACTGTGATCTTTAATGATTGCACCCTGAAGAATTACTTTATAGAGTACAAAATATGGCATTGTGTTGCTTCAGCTATCACACTCACAAGTCATAGCAGTGCTTCTCCTTTCATTGCTGCTGCTCAATTCTGATCCCCTCTGAGGCTCTTTCTCTTACTCTCCCAGTGTGCTATTCTTTGATCCTACTTTTCTCCTCCTTTCACTCACAGCATTTTAATTGGCTACACTCAGCTTATTCCCCTACTTGTGTTCCCCTTCCCCTTCTATACTTTTCCTTTCATAGTAGAAATCGGTTGGGCATCCTCTTGCTTTGCTTTTCACCTACTCACTACTTCTACTTGAGGCCAGAATCATTTTCTTGCTGCATCAAAGAGCTCTATTTTCTTTCCTGCTCATCAGATTTCTTCAGTTGTTTTTCTTGCTGCTGCTGCTTTGTTAATTGTTTTTTTTTTTTTTACTCTCTGGGAGTTCTTTGCAGTTTCTCCCTGCAACTCATATTGTCTATTGCTGCTTTCACAACACCAAGCAGCTGGGGAAGGGGAACAGATGGCTCAAGAACCTGAGCTTTCCCCCCATTATCTAACATTTCTTTCTTATTACACTTTCTGATCTGTAAGGACTGCTAAACAGCAATTGTTGTAGTAGTCCAGTATAACAACCATGTTAGATACCCACAATGCTTCAAATATAATAAGCATTAAGAGATGTATTATAGAGAAAAAGATTCCTTACAAACCCGGAAGAAAATCTGAACTTTCATGAGAAAGCATCTTAAAATTAGTAAAGAAGCACCAGTTACTTCTCCATGTGATATATTATCTATAAAAAACTGAAGGTGTATTTGAACAATTTGCTTCATTATCTCCTTTCCTATCTCCACCTTATTCCTCACCAATGTGTTTCCTAGTGTTTCATTTTCAGATTAGCATCCTCATTCGTGAGATGTACAGAATGAGTCGTAAATGTAATCTCTTTTTTCATGTCATTTCCAAAAAATATATAATAGAAATATACATAGAAAGAGAAGTAAGATGTAAAGTAAGAAATACTACATACATTAATTTATATAACAACTGGATTTTTACTGAGTCAGTAATGTGACTTCTGAAGTTATGGTTTTCTGAAGGCTACCTTAGAGTTTATAGTTGGACTACAATTAATTCAGTATACATATAATAGGTTAACCTATCAAATTTAGAATTGACAACTGACACTAAAATAGACTAACAGTTAAGCTAAATAGTGAAACTAATAACTTACAGCTCAATCCTAACCCCCCCAGGCAGCGCCATCGCTCGTGCGCCGGTGTAAATGGGGCGGCGCTGCAAAGCACCCTATGGACTTTTGCAGGATAGTCCCACCAACACCCAAGCGTGGGCAGGCAAGATGCAGTGGCCCCTGGGAGGTCCCTCCCACTGTTCCCCTGACAACCCTGCTCACACCTGCCAATGTCCACACTCTCCCCTGACATTCAGGCGAGGGGCAACCAGCGGTGCAGCCAGTGGGGAGGGCCAGACTGGTGGCTGCAGCTCAGTGCACCTGCAAATACCCGCCGCCGCTCCCACCACCAAAAGAAAAAGGTTCCCCCCCCCCTGAAAAGTAGGGCCAGATAGTAGGGACCTGATCTCTGTTGCCTGGAGATCAGTTGCAATTCTGGGAGATCCCCAGCTACCACCTGGAGACTAGCAACCCTAAGTAGTCCCCAGGTTCTGGAGAAGCAGGTGGGGAGGCGGTGCCATCAATGAGTGACAGGAACGCCCATTGGGAACCACATGGGAGGCCAGGAGGCCATTTGGAAACAAGGGGAATGAAAAGCACCCTCAGACTTGCTGCTGTGCAACTTGAACACATCACTGCATCTCTACAAAGTGAGAACGGGGGCCGGACCTTGACAGCCATGTCCCAGTACTGGGGAGATGCCCCCCCCCGAGTGAACTGACAGACCCTCCCCACACCAAGTGCATCCCTGCTTCTGTCAACACATCCCCCACCCCCTGGCACCTGCTTTCCACCTGCAGCGACCATCTTCCTGGCTTATCAGATGCCAGCAGCTCAGCCTATCAGAGAATGAAAGTCCTCAGTGCCTCTTTCCCCCCCCCCACAGTCATTCATGGGCCACAGTTCAATTCCCACCCCACATTGAGGGGAAGAAGGGGGCAGGGAGGCTGGACGGAGTGCCACTTGGTACATTTGTGGGGATATGTGAGTGAGCATGTGTGACAGGGTGTTGAGCGAGGGGCTAATGACAATGTCAGTCAGGCATGCAAACACAGAAGTTTGTTGTTTTTCAACATGTTTTATTAAACTGGAAAAAGTGCCACCCTCCCTCGGTAGCCAACACATTTTGAGCAGCCCTCATTCTTTTTTTTTATTTATTTATTTTAATTTTTATTAAGGAAAAAAAAATACAATAAATAAAGCAATGATCGCTTTACCGTACAGTGTTATCATAACAAAGATCATATAGCTAAACAGTGGTGGTGATAAAATTTCCAATACAACACTGTAACTAGATTGATACAATTACTACCGATATAATACTATGTTTCATTCAAAAAATTAAATTTCTGGGTTAACAATCTCATAATACGGTAGCTTTGTAATGAGTAGATTTTCCTTAGAGAGGAAATCCAGGAAAGGAAACCACTTCTCATAAAAATCTGAAGATTTGGCAGGGTTCATTTGTAACTGTATTCTATCTGTTATTTTCTCCATGATCAAATGATCCCATACCTTCATATACCACGTAGTGAGATTTGGGGGGAAATGCGATTTCCATCGTGACGCAATCGCATTTTTAGCTGCTGACAACAATATTAAAATTAAATCTTTCCTTATTTGTGGTATTGGATAGTTCCCCCAGATATTCAAAAAAATTAATTCCGGTTTAAAGGGAATTGAATAAGATGTGATTAAAAAAATTTGGTGAAAAACCGAATGCCAAAATTCTGCAACATAATTACATTTCCACCAGCAATGTGCATAAGACCCTTGTTCACCACAACGCTTCCAGCAAAGAGGGGATCTATTTGAATAGATTTTAGCCAATTTCTGTGGGGTAAAATACCATCGTTGAATAATTTTGTAAGTCTGAAGTCTTATATTAATAATTGGAGAGATAACTATTTTAGATTTCCAAATTTGTTCCCAGTCTTTATCTGAAATAGTGTTTCCACAATCTTGTTGCCATTTTTGCTATAATATTGTGTTAAAAGATTTTATATTACAAACAAGGATATTATAAATCTTGGACAATAAGCCTTTACGAATAAACTCTGGTGCTTTTAGAATTTGCTCTAATTCCGTTTCAGAGCTTTTCATAACATCTTTAATTTTAAGTTCGCTTAATAGATAACTTAATTGAAAATATAAAAACCAAGGTATATCTCTACCGAGTTTTAACTCTAAATCAGACCTTTCCATTAAGCCATTTTTGGTAGCTATATCCAGCAAGCGTAATGATTTAAAATGTTCCCAAGTCTTAGAGCACAAGAGGCTATATTGGATGGGAAAACTCTTATGTGATGTTATTGTTGAAAATCTAGATATTTCTGGTAATAATTTTTTTTTTATATTTGTCCCAAGTTTTAATAATTGCTCTAAAGAAAATATTGCTATTAATAGAAAGTGGACGAATATTATGTTTAGACCAAATTATATCAAGTGTCGTTTTAGGATAATGCAATGCATTTAATATATTAATCCAATCGGTTGTTCCTTTCTTTTGTACTATCTGAATAACATCTACCAATCTGGAAGCGACATTATAAAGTTCCAAATCTGGATAATTAAAGCCTCCTTGCTGTGTTTGTTTTCTTAAAACTTTAAAAGCAATTCTTGGACGTTTAAATTGCCATAAAAATCGGTTTAACATGGTTTGCCATTTTTTGATTAGTTTAAGGGGAATTTCAATAGGAACTGTTCTAAAAAGAAAAAGAATTTTGGGAAAAATAAAAGATTTTATTAGGTGAAACCTTTCAAACCATGATAGTTGTTTATTCCATTTATGTAAAATGTCTTTGATTTCTTTCATTTTTTGGATATGATTAACTCGAATTAATTGATTCAAATCAGAAGGGATTTGTATACCAAGATAAGAGAATTGCGAAGTAGCCCATTGATATTTATATTTTTGTTTAAGTAAATTTTGAGTTGTTCCTTCCAAATTAATGGGTAACATACTAGATTTACTCTGATTAATTAGTAATCCTGAAACTTGGCCAAATTTCGATAACTCATACTGCAGATATTGCAATGATACAAATGGTTTTCTAATATATAAAAGGATATCGTCTGCAAACAAATTTAATTTATAAGTATTATTACTAAGGACAATACCATGAATTTGAGTGTTATTTCTTATTGCCTCTGCCAGTGGTTCTATAGCAATCACAAACAAAATAGGGGACAGTGGGCAACCTTGTCTTGTACCTCTCTGCAGTCTAATGGGTTCTGATAACATACCATTAGCTTTGATTTTAGCTTGAGGATGCGAATATATCGCCCTTATGGCTTGTAGAAAATTATTACCAAAATTCATATGATGGAGAAGTGCTTTTAAATAAGAAATTTCCAATGAATCAAACGCTTTTTCAATATCTAATGACAAAAACAATGTTTGGGTTTGATGCAATTTACTAAACGAAAGAATATTGAGGGCTTTATAGATATTATCAGATATATCTCTTTTGGGTATAAACCCTACTTGATCATGATGTATATAATTCCCAACAAATGAACTGAGACGTTTAGCTAATATGGACGTAAAAATCTTATAATCTACGTTTAGAAGTGATATTGGTCTATAAGAACCAGGTTGTAAGATATTTTTACCCTGTTTGGGAATCATTGTTATAGTAGCCTCTGACCAAGAATGGGGAAGTGTACCTGATTTAAATATGTTATTACACACAGACACTAATGGAGGGGTCAATATCGTTGCAAACTTCTTATAAAACTCAGATGAATAGCCATCTGGCCCTGAAGCCTTATTGTTCTTTAAATTTTTAATTGAGTCTAATACTTCTGAACTAGAAATTGGATTTTCTAATATTTGACGATGTGCTTCTGTTATTTTCCTAATAGCTTTATGGTTTAACAAAAATTCTTCAATCTTTGTCTTATTGGGATTACTAGATGAATATAATTTAGAGTAAAAATCTTTAAAGACCTGCACTATTTCTGCCGGCTTAGTATGACATTGGCCAGTATCATCTTGAATAATTCTAATAGATCTTACAATCCTCTTTTCTTTTACTTTCCAAGATAAATAACGTAAAGTCCTTGGAGAATTATACCAATATTTTTGTTTTAAAAACAATAGATTTCTTTGAATCTGATTTGTTTCCAAAGAATCTAACAATTTTCGTTCATTTAACAGTTGTTTGTAAATTTTCTTACTACCCCTTTCTTTATGCAGGTTTTCTAGACATTGAATTCTATTCAAGATTTCTTGTTTCTGAAGTTTTTTCTTCTTGTTTAAATATGCTGACAAAGCTATTAATTGACCTCGAATCACCACTTTAAGAGTGTCCCATACCAGATGTGGAGGGATTGTTTCAGTTTGATTTTCTACAAGATACTGATTAATATATTGTTCAATCGCTTTTACATTACTTTCATTAAATATCAAATTTTTATTAAATGTCCAGTGTCTTTCCTTTATAACATCTGTATCCATAGATAATACACATCGTACCCAAGCATGATCAGAATACTCAATGTTTCCTATTTTAACTTGTTGCGTTTTTTTAACCAGATTATCAGATAAGAGTATGTAATCTATTCTAGTGTAAATATTATGGCGAGGCGAAAAATAAGTGAAATCTTTTTCTAATTTGTTTTGTTCCCTCCAAATGTCTACTAAATGAAATTGATTAAATATTGCAGGTAGTCGTGTGTCTTGTTTAGAATTTTTAAATTTCCTATTTTTGAAATGAGATTTATCCATAGTATAGTTTGCTATATAGTTAAGGTCTCCACCCACTATGACAGAACCCTCCTGAAATTTTTTTAATTTTTGAAATGTATCCTCTATAAATGCCAATTGGTTATCATTGGGTGCATACATCGATACTAAGGTGTATAAATGACCATTGATCTGCCCTTTGACAAATAAATATCGCCCTCTCGTGTCCTTTAATGTAGCTTTATGGAAAAATTGAATATTTTTAGACAGCAAGATTGCAACTCCCCTAGACTTTGAGGATCCTTTAGCGTGATATTGATATTGCAACCATGCAGCTTTAAGTTCTGCTTCATTTGTCGCATGAAGATGAGTTTCTTGTAAGAAAACTATATCCGTATTAATTTTTGACAGATTGGACATAATACGTTTTCTCTTAACTAAATTATTTAAACCACGAACATTCTGAGAAATAATATTTAGATTCGAAATAGTAGCCATTCCTATGTATTCAGACCCTGATATAAGGCAAATCAAATGCTTTCCTTGTTATATCAACTACACACTGTCTCTAGCCAATTGACCTTTCTTCTCCCCCTTACTCCTCGCTTCTCACTCTCTCTCTCTCTCTCTTTTTTTTTAGGGTTTTAAATGAACAAATTTAATTCAGCAATCGTGAATTAACAACACCAAAAAAGTCTTTAATAAACAAAATCCTTAGTCTGATATGACAGCACTTATTCCAAATATGTTATAACCAAAATTCTTAACAGTAAAGTTTCCCCCCCTTTCTTCCCCCCTTAAGTTAAATTTGTCTATGTAACTCTGAAAAACTTCTTAAAAGTGGAAATACTACCCCTAATGTGTGTAAACTATTACAATTTAACAAAGCTACAATTTGGAAAATCTTAACAAACAAACAAACAAACAAACAAACAAAAAAGAAAAAAAAACTTATCTAAAGGATTTACACCTAATCTTAAGAACACAACTTAACTACCTTATAAATTCTAAATATAACAAGCTAATAAACTACTATATATTAATTACTTATTAAATAACAGTATTATCAATTCGTGTATATAGTAATGAAATCTAAAGAAAATACTAAACAGCCCTTAATAACCCAGCAAGAAGGTCTTCTCACTGAAGTTATCGTATAAAAACCTAACAAAAAGGACTGTCTCTTCAGAGGCTATTAGGCAGGCTTAAACATCTCAACTCCACCCACAAGCCTCATGATCATACAAAGCAAATTAAAAGAGTTACGTTCCATTTACATTCTTATATCCACAGACATCAATAGTAAGTATTAGTTATTAAGAACTGGAATTTTACTACCCTTCTGAGGGGTTAAAGGCTGGCTCCTTTTTCTTTTTTGAGATGTAAGTTCCAGTTCCATTGCAGGTGATATTCCAACTTGTTGTAAAAGAAGAAAACCTGAATCCAGATCAGAAGCATAAAATATCTTGCCATTAAACTTGACACGGAGATTACAAAGATTCACCCAGCGATATTCCATATGGGCTTTTTGCAGCTCGTCAGTTATTTGTTTAAGTCTTTTCCTTTTTTCTAAAACTTCCTTGGGTAAATCAGTATACACAGACACTCTCATTTCCTTGTATGTTAACGATTTCTGTGCCCTTGCCATCTCCAAGATTTTCTTCCTTAACCTCCAGTCAGTAAAAACCGCTATTATATCCCTAGGGCCTTTTCGTTTTTCTGACTTCACAGGACCAACCCTGTAAGCCTTAGATATGACTGGAACTGCACCCTCCTCTAGCTGCAGCAATTCCGCCAGCCAAGTAGATAGAAAATGGGAGAGATCGAACTTTGCAGTAATAGATTCATCCAAACCCCTGAACTTCAAATTCTGGCTCCGGACCTGGAGTTCAAGATACAAAATCCTGGACTGAGCACTGTCACTTTCTTTTTGTAGCACTCGTATATCTTCTTGTAATGCCACGGATTGATCTAACGCACAGTCCGTTTTTTGGATAACAGTATTCATCGCCATAGTAAGCTCGTTTATTTGTTCAGTTAAGGGGTTTAACATAACTGATATTTTATCCAAAATGCTCTTTTCTAAATCCTTCAGCATAACTTTTAATGCTGGATCAGAGGCGAGGACTTCTTGAGCAGCTGCCGCGCTTCCCGCGGCCGCCATGTTATCTGCTGCTTCCTCTGCCTCTCCCGTAAGAGCCGATTGCTGTGACGCTGTGAAAAAGCTTTGTAAGCACTTTGTAGCTTTTAAATTCTGTTTTTTAGTATTCTGATCGTGCTTACCCTTCATATTAAGATGTTAGGAACGCAAACCATGGAAGGTTAAGGAGGCTTCAAGGTGGAGCTGAGAGGGAGCCCGCGCTTCAAGCGTCCATCCCTGTCAGAGCCGACGCCACGCCCCCAGCAGCCCTCATTCTGCGCTCCCAGCGGTGGGGCAGAGATGCTGACTGCCTTGAGATATTGCTTCCTGGGCTGGATCTGAATGACACTTGCAGAGGATTGGGAGGGGGGGTGCTGAAGCAGACATGCTTGGTTGTCTCCTGGACAGTTGCAACATGCCTGCAAGGGAAGGACACACATGTGCAGCAAGTAACTCAGCCGAGCCAAAGCCCACACTCCAACATCTGAGAAAATGCACATAGTAGAGAGCAGCAGCGGGACTCCACAGGTGCAGCTGGTGACCAACTGATGCAAGACCCTCTGGCAAGGAAGCGCTCTGCCTTGGGGTGATTTTACCTTTAAGGGAGAAAGTGATCAGGTAGTTACAAACACCTGGTCAAGAGTAGTTTTCTGGGCATCTGCCTCTGGGGCAGGCAGGGGCTGCCGCCACTGTCCTCTCCTGCACCAAGGCTAGCCAAGGCAAGTTCAGGTGATGAGGCAGCCAGCACAAATCAGTGAGCTGGGTTAGCAACTGCCCCATCTCCCTCTTACCTGTGTTTCCTCGCTCCTTAGTGAGATGGAACTTCAGAATCAGATAACCTGCAAGGAAACTTGAGTGGTTATTGTTACCCAGACAGTCTGGACTTTGCTCTTCTTCCCTTGAGCGAGTGCAGAGTTCTCCCACATTTCTCGCAAAGTCCCCAAAGTGCACTCAGTGCCTGCCACTGTGGGTACCCTCTCTCCCACCTCGTGTTCAAAGTACCCATGGTAGAAAGCAAACTGGCGGAGCTTTCAGCCACATGCTAACTTACCTGAGGTCATGGGCCATGTGGACAGATGTTTTGCAGGGTGTGTCTGCAGGTGATTGGGTGCGAGGAGGGGGGCTCGCCCACGCCAGAACCGCACGCGGATTGGCCCCCGTGATAGTTCCCATCCGATGCTCCTTCAAGCCATGGGGGCAGGGCTGGGCATTCAGAGAGGGGGCCGCGTTTTCCCCGTTTAATGGGTGCCTATGGGCTATGCCTTGTTTTTTCATGGCGTAGCTCTTTTGCGACACTGTGGGAATTCTTGCTTCTGGAAGGGCTTAGGGAGCAAACTAACTCTGTCCCTGCCCTCTGCCTCACCCCCTCCTGCACTGGCATGGGGCCCTGCACCACTTCTCTGCCTCCGGCTGGCCGCCTCTCGCTCCCACTGGTGGCGGCCCGACAGCGTTAGCACGCCTCATGCCGATGGAATGGCATTTATGCCCACGCAGGAGACAGTTCCGCCGGCGCTAGCCTTAGTTTGGTCCCCATTCACTTTCCCTGTCCCCCTTAGGATTGGGCTGCCCATATACTAAATATTGTGTGATAGAATATAATGTAGAATACAAAATGTTTGCCTATGCTGAATTCCCCTAAAAATAGGTTATCAAATATATTTAGCGGTACTATAGCTCATTCCTTTTCTCATTTTTCTTTTTTTTATAATGGAAGTGAGGGAGAGGAATAAAAATATTTTATATATTTTGATTATATCTTCCATGCAGTTCAGATTTATTATTATATATTATACATACTATCTGTCAAGTAGTCTCATGTACTTTGTATAAGATTCTATGCACCTTCAATTGTTATTTCTATCTATTTTCTAAATAAAATTTATAAAATATTTTTTAAAAAACTGTTATTTTGTGATTGTGATCACAGGGATACCCAAATGTCAATGCAGTCAAACATATTTATGCTTCTAAAATAGCTTAATTAAATGAAAGACATGATTTATCATAAATAAAATTCCCTGAATATGTAAATGTAGTATCTATCAACAGAAGTGTGGTGCTTATTGCACTGTAGTTTATGTCAACTTTTTAATTTATGGTTGATCTCAGTTTTTTTTTTAGTGCAGTTTGGATCTCTCTGCTGGTCTTGCATTTTTAAAATTATTGCTACTCTTTTTAGTGTCAAAGTTTAAGCTGTCAGCAGGCACCTTAGTCTTTTGGTTATTACAGCTGATTGCTGGTTTTTGTTAATTTACTCTTGTGTTGTTAATTCTTATTGGTTTATGTTAATTGTTTTGAATTACCAATTTTGTTATAAATTGCCTCAAGTACATTAAAGTACAAAAGATGGGTATAAGTTTTCTAATAAATAGATAAATCAAGCCCCTACTGTCACTTATTTTACCACAATATTTATTTATTTATTGCATGTGGTCAAAGTCCATCACAATGAACTGAATAAAACTCAAATAAAACACATAAGCAAAACATAAACACCAAACAATAAAACTGTGCTGGTAAAAACACATAAGAATTACTTCAAGCACATAAGCAACTTCATTACATGTAGTTGAAGGAGTCTCAACCATTAAGCACAGCTTGAGCCTTGATTTTCTTAGGTGCCAGGGCAAACTGTGCTGCTCTATAAGAGATTTGTAGATCCAGGTTGGAAAGAAGGAAGGTTAATTTTTCCCAAAGAAATTTATTTCTGGGCTCTGTATACGAAGGGCAGAATGAAAGATAATGGGGAAGGTCTTCAGGGACTGAAGCTCCACAAATACAAAAACGGGCATCAGTTGTTGCTTTGCCATGGTCGCTCTTGAACAACTTGAACCAGGGATAAAAGTTGGAACAGAGAGTTGTACTTCTGTCCAATACAGCATCCATCTTAAAGATCTAGTCTCATATACTGAGACCAGGCAAGGGGACATCCCGAAAGTCATCCACCAGGGAATAACGGCAGAGGAGCAAATGATGTCTGAATGCTGTAGTGCAGTGCTTTGCCTTAAGAGCAGACTAGCAGAGAGATTCCTTTGCCTTTCCAGAATCTAAATAAGGCCAAGTGCAAACAGGCTATGATAGAAGGTAACCCAAGTTCAGCCCACACTAAAGCTACTGGAGTGCCACAAGGCAAAGCTAGAATCCTCTTTAAAATAGGTTTTGAATTGATTCCAGGTTCAAGGTCAGACATTCATTCCAGCCTGAAAGCTGTGGGATGGCCTTATACTGGAACAACAAGACCAGCTCAACTGAAAATCCTGCTTTTGAGGTGTAAAATTTAAAGATGGCCCCAGTGATTTACAAAACTGAGGTTTTTGTTATGGCCAGGTGGACTTTCCATTAGAGGGTTTCACTAAATGTCACCCCAAGATACTTAAAGGTTCTGCATAATGATGAAGTGGCTAAGCATTTCTCCTCAATTATTTGGGAGTGCTGTATAGAGTTATGGGCCTGCATGGCATACCAGGGGACATGAGTTGCACCAACACTTGGATAATCTTGTGTCTTGTTCAGTTCATTGGCCATATTTCCCCCCTATTTGGAATGCAGAGGCAGATACAAGAGTTGAGAACTAAAGGGCTGCTTTATTAAATTACAACAACGTAACTGTCAACATGGCAAGGGCCTAACTAGTGGTACAGATCAGGCCCTGGGGTCACTCCTGGACCTCTGCCCTGACCTGCCTGAGGGATCCCCTGCTGCCCTAGGTGTAAGCCATCCATGTGCATGGTTGGGACCTGGCCCAGCCAAGTGAAGTGGTTCCTCCACTTAAAGCACCCTCACCCGGCCATAAAGCTGTGGGGGGAGACTAGCTTGTCCAGGGGTTTCCCACCAGGGCATCTGTCCTCGCAACTGGGCCGTAAAGCAGCCAGCTTCTCCTGACAGATCCCAATTCCCCACCAATGGGGATATGCCAAGGGGGCTCACCGGCCCGCTGATTTTCCCCAATGTCTAACCTGCCAGAAGCAGCTCTTAACAGACCCATCTTAAGCCAATTACCTGTCCATACAAACAGTTCAAGGTAGGCAAAAAAACTCCTCACCCTGTTGCCAATTGTGGGAAAGGAGAAAAAATTCCTACCTGGTCCTGATGAACAGCGACTGGCTAAACCTGCACTGAAATCGGGTGAGGTGGGCGGGCCGAGCACAAGGCATGAATGAGACACTGAGGGGTGGAGCAGCCCTATAAGGCCTCTTGCTCCACCCCCTCCAGCATTCCCATATGGCCAGGAAAGCATAGCTGCCTCCTCCTCCTTCAGGGAGACAAATTGTGCCCCCCAGCCAAAGCATCTGTTGCTGCTGGCTGGGAATGCCGTATTCCTTCAACTTCCTAGGGAATGTTGGCTTGCTTCTGCCTTGGATCTTACTGGCATGTCCTGAGACAGGTCCAAGTTACTACTAAGCAGCAGGAGAAGCAGTTTCTCCATAACCCTGTCATACTCATCAAAAGATTACTACACTGTAAAAGTGTTGTTTAAATGTGATATTTTAGAATGGCTTATTCACGCTTGATGTTATCGAAAGGTTACTTGGAATGGAATTGAAAAATTCCCTTATTCATGTGTTGCATGTGAACCCATCTCATTCAGTGCTTAACCCATTTCGGAGCCTTATTCAAAGTTGTTTTTTGCATAGTTCATCTCTTGTTGAGCCAGGCTTGGTAAGAATGCAAAAAGTTTCTGAAAATAACACCCACAGATTCCATTAATCTAGGTGCCTCATGATACTAGTTACAAGTTGGGCTCCCCTTTTTTCCAAGTTACATAAAAACAATAATTTTCCTCTAGATATGGTTTCCGTCTTGTCCATCTATACAGAAAGCCAAGTAGCTAATTGTGGAAATCTAGTTGTCCTGTGGTGGATCTTGGTTCATTTCACAAAATACAGCAGTGTCAAGGGAAAACACAAGAATAATTTGTGAACAAGACTTGTGAGCATTGTCATTGGTTGTGTTCTCTATCCTGATTATTATAATCCATTCCATAATTTAAGGGATTGTTTTATTTTTCCTGCAACAAGGCTCCAAAAGAGGCCCATTTTCACAAGATAATATAATAATGAATTTCCAGTGACAATGATATATGAAGCTTTCAGATGTAGTAATGGGAAACATTTTTGAGTAATTCACTCTTCTGAAATGGTTAGGTACTAAAAGAGAAATGATTGAAATGTGTATCCAAATACGACTGGGGATATCAGTGCTATTAAGACAGTAGCAAGCAGTATTTTGCCACAATTGTGCTCAACTGCAGTATGCATCACATTTGAACTCTTGCTTAGCTGCATTGAGTTTAATTGATTGTGAATTAATTAACATTCCACAGTAGATGACTTTTTCATGAGATAATTAATCTTAGTGAAAAATGATAAGTAGAGCAGCATAAGCCCAGGCAGATTTTCTAGATGTGCATTTTTGTTTAGTCTTGGTTGACAGCTTTTTTTCTTGTTAGATGAATTAGATGTCTAGAAATGTCTCTCTCTTATATTTATTTTGGCTTGGTGGCATATAGTTGTTATGGTGGTAATATTTCACAGCCAAAAGTGTTAATACTATCCATAAATTCTGCCCAATGATATGCAGTGGTTGCAATCAATCATTACAAGTAATTGATGTTGATTGAACAAAATAAATATGATGCTTTAGGAAGTTATGACCTTGTCATTTTACTTCATTGTGACAGTTTGGAATTAACTCTCTTTGGAACCAATTGCCACAGGATTAAGAAGCATAACACAGCTTTGATAACTCCTTTCACATAACTAAGAGTCTAGAAAATTCTTGTTGTTTGGCCCATTTGAAGAGATGAGTAAATATAATGAAGTTGATAGGAACAGCAAGAATTTCCCTTTTCTTTCTACTCTTTTGATTGTAGCCTTTTCTTCAGTGTTTATCTTAATATAAAGGAAAAGAATAATTAACTGAATGGTTTACAGTGCAATTCTAAGCAGAGTTAGACCCTTTAAAGTCCACTGATTTCAGCAACTTTAGACCAGAGTAACTCTGCATAGGAGACTGGGTGTGGGAACATGGGAGGAGGGCAGCCATCAACAACAGTATGATGTCACTTCTGGGGAAAACCCTGAAGTGACATCAAGCCTTTATAGGAGTCATCTGAAACTCTATGGAAAAACCATAGGGTTTTGTTGTTGTTGTTGTTGTTGTTGTTGTTGTTGTTGTTTTAGTTATTTATAGATAGGCTGACTTCCAAGTTTTTCCTGGCGGTGATATCAATTATTTCTAGAAATCACTGAAAAGTCTGTGGTTTCACGAAAAAGCTTCTGGTAATTCCAGTTATCACACAATTGGCCCACAAACCTATATATATATATAAAAACTCCCACTACAGCTCAGTGTAGAAAGGGGGCAGGGGATCCCCCAGCCCCACAGAGGGCTGGCAACCCTAATTTGCACTGTTGAAGTGCTATTCCTAGAAATAATTTTTTGTGAATTACAAACTATAGTAAAATTGACATACACACTCAATTATTTGTTAAGCTAATCAACACTGCTCATTTAAATCAATGATGATCATAGCTGTTTGTAAGTGGCCAGTAAATTGATTCAGTAATTTGAGTCCCCTTATTTAATTTTACTCATGTTGGATCTTCTAGGAGCCCTAAGAATAAAGACTTCTTAAGAGATTTTATATAGCAAAACAACCAGTTACTGATGATCCTCATAAGACCCAGAAAAAATCCAGAAGACTAACCCACAGGGATTCAAATAACAGTGCTTATTTTTGTGTCTTGCAGCCCAAATGCTCCATAACATGCTGCCATCTTGAGCATCTTCTTAGGGTTATGCTGTAATACTGGCAATCAGAATTTGCAAAATGAATGTACTTCTCAAAGATGGAACAATTAATCTATCTAGTAGGGCCAATCACTGTGAGAGAACACTCCTAAGCATGTCTACTCGGAATCCTGCTCAGGTCTATTCAGTGGGGCTCATTCACAGGAAAGTAATCCTAGGATTGCACTGACAGTTTTCTAGTTGTTTTAATATTACTGCCAAGAAAATATTTAGAATTTCATTAAGATTTGTGGCCCAGTGATGGAACAGATTTCAGGAAATCAGACCCTTCCTTTGCGTAGTGATGTCAGTCGTGTTCAGTTTCCAGGAATGAGTTCTCAATGTCACCACCAACAGTTGATATGTGTGACCACGATCTTACTCTAGAATTCCATATCCAGTTACAGACATATCAGTAGAACCAATAAGGCTATTGTGCCAGTGCAGCTGTGCTGACCTATCAAAGACCTATAGTTTATAATGATAATGGTGCTTCAACATAAAGTGAATTTTAACTTTAGAACTATTATTGATGGGCTACTAATTTATTTAGTAGATACTCTGTGAAAGAGATTGAAGACTTTCTTCTTACAATCCATAAATTTTACATTGCCACAGGCAACAGACATGTTGCTACTAATTTCAGTTTATTAACTGCATCTAGTGCTTTAGTAACAGGAAAGCTACAGATCTCCTTTACACAGAATATATAAAGGAATAAGTCATTTTTACCGCTGCTTGAAAATTCTCTGACCAAATTAAGTACTGATTCTATTTTCTTTATACTGCAGTCTTACCAATGTCACATATCTATAAGTTAAAGCTGAGTAAGTAAAGAACATTGCTTTCTTGTATGAATGGACTAGACCAATACATTCTTGAAGGAGAAGTGGAAATTTTATCCTTGGTGTGCGTGGCTTCCTGAAGATTAATGAAAGGTTTCTTTTCCGTCTTTTTGTTCTAAGCCCAGCAGTAGTTGACGTTTTGAGAAAGTGGAGCAACATTATATATAATAGTAATTTATGAACAAAGTGCAGACTTTTACTTATTTCATCCAGTTATTTGGAGCAGATGGAACTTGGAGTTGAAATTGTTTTGAGGCAATAATGCTAGTTTTATGAATATGTATTTATATTCTTCATTTTGTATAGCTGTTTTAATTATTTAAGTGCAGAGGCAAAATTTTCAGTCAACTTTTATTAGTTTTAGTAAAAATTCACTTAAATTTTGTCAGCTTCTGAAGAGTTCCATCGATCTAGGGTTGCCAACCTCCAGGTGAGGGCTGGAAATCTCCTGGAATTGGAACTAATTTTCAGACTACAGAAATAAAATGGCTGTTGGAGGGAGGTCTTTATGGGATTATATCCCACTGATATCCTTTCCATCCCCATACTCTACCTTCCCCTGCCTCCACCTCAGGTCTCCAGGAATTTCCTAGTTCAGAGTTGGCAATCCTACATGGATCATTAAGATTTTTTAAAAAAATAAAATTTGGAGTTATATAGAACTGGGCTATATAACGTCTTAAATGTGTGAGGCCAAGGTTTTTGCGGCATGCGATTATGTCCTATGAGTTGGCAAATTGGCCTACGAAAGGTGATGGTGGCAGAAGAACTTCTCCTAGTTCTACTCAACTCTTATTTTCTCTTTTTGCACTGTAGTATTCCAAGTTAACTGTTGGTCTGGTAGGTAACCCAAACAAATGAGCAGCACTCATGCTGTCTGCCGGCATGATGATATCACTTTCAAAAATGATATCACACTGGCTGCAAGAGTGCTCCTGTGCTTCATGGAGGGCTTATTTTGGCCCAAAATAGACTGATTCTTCTGGAAGTGACATCATCATGTGTCAGTTGGGAGCATGCGCACGCAAAGAAAGAAATCCTAGTAAGTACTGGGGCTCCTTCCTGCTGGTTGCCAGGGATACCTGGAACCCTACTTACACCTTAGGCACTGGACTTATGAATTGCTTGACATGAGCTAAACTAGCCACTAGAGGGGAGCACGCACAGCAATACGAACAAAAAAAAGCCACGAACAGCCCGATCAGCTGTTTGAGAGCGAGCTGTTCATGAGGCCCCGTTCCCGAAGAACACGTGTTCCTTCCAAGCCCTGTTCATGGTGTTCATCAGCCGTTCATCAAGCCAGACAGTCTGGCGCCTTTCAATCAATTCCCTTGGCATCAGTAGGCACGGACTTTCTGAACTCTGTCTGAACTCCTGTTGCCCTGGAAACCCCAATCTAAGCCCAGGGGCACTTCACCCCCAACTCAGCTGCTTGTCAGGGAAAATCCCCTGACATGGGCTGATTGCAGCCTGCCGAGGTTTAAATTTTTCTGTCCCTGCTGCTTCTCAGCGCAGGAAGAGGGACATTTAAATCCACCACTCAGCTGCTTGTCAGGGAAACTCCTGACAAGTGGCTGAGTGCAGCCTGCTGGGGTGAAATGCACTTCTTCCTGCTGCTGCACAGCAGCAGGGAGAGGGACACTTTACCCCCAACTCAGCCATTTGTCAGGGGTTTCCCTGACAAGTGGCTGAGTGCAGCCTGCCACGGTTTAAATTTCCCTCTTCCCTGCTGCTGCACAGCACAGGAAGAGGGACATTTAAATCCCCCACTCAGCTGCTTGTCAGGGAAACCTCTGACAAGTGGCTGAGTGCAGCCTGCCAGGGTGAAATGCCCTTTTCGCTGCTGCTGCACAGCAGCAGGGAGAGGGCACTTCACCCCCAACTCAGCCACCTGACAAAGTCTCGCCCCCTCCCTCCAGCCAGCTGGAAGGAGGGAGACTTTGAAGAGAGGGAGGTTCCCCATGGTGTTTGCAAATGGCATGGGGAACTTTCTTCCCTTCAGAGTCTCCCCTCCCTCCCTCCCTCTAGCTGGCTGGAAGAAGGGAGACTTTGAAGGGAAGGAGGTTCCCCATGTTGTTTGCAAATAGCATGGGGAACCTTCTTCCCTTCAGAGTCTCCCCTCCCTTCCTCCAGCCAGCTGGAAGGAGGGAGACTTTGAAGGGAAGAAGGTTCCCCACACCGTTTGCAAACGGCGCAGGGAACTTACTTCCCTTCCAAGTCTCCCACCTCCCTCTCACGAACAGCCAACCATGAACATGTTTGTGAACAGGGTCATGTTCGTGGTTGTTCGTGATTCCCTGTTCGTGGATGGCAACGAACATCATGTTCATTTCTTTTCCTGTTTGTGCCCATCTCTACTAGCCACTCAGTAACTGAATAGTACAAATTATTCTTTTTCACTGGCAAAGCTGGCATTACTGACATTTTTTGTCATTGAAAAAAATCAACAAATTATGTAAATATGAGTGATTGTGACACCACTTCTAGAAAATATGTGTACTTCTATGTTTGTTTATGTGTACCGAGTTCTATGGAGCAAGAGTGCATGTGAACCTGGAATATTATCTACAGAGTAGGACAAGCCCAGACTTACTCTGATAAGCCCATATAGGATATACAGCATAAAGCATATTTTACATCAGTTTTGCATGACAGAAAGATGTACTTATGATCTTTTTGGTGGGAAGGGAGTTCAATGCTACAAGCACTGCAAAAGACTGTCAGAATGAAAGGTGGGGTGACCATATGATGTTGACCACTGCTCTAGGATAAGGACAAAATACTGTCCATTTGATTATTTTTCAGTGACTGAATGAAATGTCATGCTAAATGTATCTCTCTCCCATGTAGGTACATAATATAATTCTCATTTCTTCATCAGCTACTAGTATCCTGCCTTCCCTGGTATATCCACTCCTTTTGTCTCTCTGTATCTTTCAGAACACACTTGAACCCACTACTAAAGTGGGATAGAATCTCCTCTGAGGAAGAGGGATCTTCTTGTTTCCTTTGTCATTCATACCAGAAGATCATGGGGAAGCAGAACCCAAAGCCCAAATCCTTTTATCCAGGTACATCTAATGGAAGTGGAGAGATAGGGCTCTTCTGATGGGACTTGGCCACTTCCTGGACCTCTACAGTCACTACAGGATCCCAAAAACAGAGAAGACAAAGAGTCCAGGCAGTATCCTGAACCAGAAGATAAAGTGCATGCATGGTACAATGCCTGGACTATGGATGTACACAGGGGAGAAAAAATACAGTAAATCAAGTTCAATAATACCGCACTGGAAACAAAATTTCAGTATTCTCCAAATACCAAATTCAGTCTCCAGTTTGGTTCAGTAATACAAAGCAAATTGGGTAAAATCTGGCCATTGTTTCCTATGAAAAACTCAGTTTGAGTATATCTAGTGGCCTGGGGGGGTTATTTTTTTTTACTGAATTTCACCAAATTTTCAAGGAACCTACTCCTAATTGTCCTCTAACAACCCCACAAAATTGGACCTTGGGGGGCCATTTTATGATCCTCCCAAAGAAGGTGCCCCCTGCCACCTCCAATCTCCATAATTCCCTATGGGGAAAACTTGCTCCTCACTGTCCTTTAAAGACCTCTAAAGTTTCACTTCACAGCCCTCTCAGAATACCCAAAAAGTACACGCAAACACCACTAGGTAATTTAAGTTAACAAACTGAACCAAGCACCCCAACAAACAACTCCCAACAGAAGAACAACCAAAAAACCCCCAACCAAACTTATGTAAAGAAAGCAGCCACAACAGTGGAAAACTGTGCCCCCTCCCTGCCCAGAACAAGTGTAAACTAAATAAAATTAGCTGGAGGAACAATAAAACTCCAAACAACGAATTACCCCCATCAGGATAAAACAATAGCATAAAACAACACAAACCCCCAGAAGAACAAGCAGTAAAATGAACAGTAAATATAACAACCAACTTCAAAAGCCAAAAATTAAAGCCCTCCTAACAAAAGCCAACCAAAGCCCCCCCCCACACAAGAAAAAAACAATTTTTAAAAAGCAAACTAACCCCCCAACCCTATCCCTCCCAGATACCAAGCCAAACCCCCTCCCCCCAAAGAGAGAAAAATCCCAGTGAGTCTACAACTCTCAAACCAGGCAATAGCAGAAGTCCTCCAGGTGCAATCTGTCTCAGCAGGCGGTGGTGGCAGCAGGAATCCACTCACTCAAGTATCCAGTCGCAGTCCAAAGCAGGCCAGTCAGAGTCCCAGACCACATAGAGAGAGCCAGCAGCAGCAAGCAGGCAGTGTCTCTCAATCTCAAGGCCAAAGCAAAGTGGTGGCTGCTCTGAGGCAAGCCTGCTTAATTTAACTTCATGCAGACAATTTGAAAAAGGTGCTCTCATTCCAGAGAAAAGTACAAGAGTCCAGTAGCACAGAGAAGATTAACAAAATTTGTGCTGGGGAATGAGCTTTCATAAGCCACAACTCACTTCTTCAGATAAAAGTGAGCTGTGGCTCATGAAATCTCATACTCTACCACAAATTTTGTTAGTCTTATCAGTTCTACTGGACTCTTGCTCTTTTCTACTGCTACAGACAGACTAACATGGCTACCCATCTTGATCTCATTCCAAAGAGTCCCATTGGACAGAAAAGGAGAACTCCTGCAAGGATTGGCCACTCACTCCCCCTCCCTGCCCCTTCTCCCTCCCTTCTGCTCTGCCTCACTCCCCCCTCCCCTCTCCCTCCTCTCATCTGGGACTTTCTCATGTAATGGCAAAAACAGGGTTTCTTTACAGTAAGAAACAGCCCAGCTGTAGTTTTCTAAGTTTACCAATTTTTATCAAATAAATAAAAATTTATTGAATCAGGTAAAATTCAGTATTTTTCACCAAATACTGGACCCAAATCGCACACCTCTAGCTTGGACTTTTTAAATCTTCTTTTATCTTTTTGGGACTGTGGGGTGACTATTGGACTAGGGCTTCCCCCAATCTTCAAGTATGAACTGGGCTTGCTTTTTCAGGGTTCCACTCAAGGCATTGGGAAGACTGTAACAACCAAGCTTTTTGAAGTCTTCAGTTTAAGTCTTGTGTTCAAATATGCCAATGCAGCTTTATTGGTGATGTGATTCTGGCTCTCTAAACTCTTCAGTTTATCTTAGGTTCTCAGTCCCATACCTTTCTTGGGTTGATCTATGCTCAGCCACCAGAATTTAACCACATTTTCTGACTGACATCTTTACAAGCTGGTTCTAAAACAGGATATCACCAGTTTCACACTTAGTCCTGATCTACTGTTTATATAAGCATTAGCATTTCATCAGAGAAGTTCTGTAACACTTCTTTTTTATGGTCAGGGAGTACCATACATTCCACTTCTCAACATAGGATGTAACTAAAAAATAAGCAGATGGACCAGCTAATTATTAATAACTTATGAGACCCAATATGTAACTTATACCTTCAAAGATTTAAATAAAATGCGGAGATAAATTTCTGTAAAATCTGTATTTTTTTTAGTTTATATTTCAGCAGATGTTTCAGCCTCATAAATATTTAAAGTGTGTGCTAAATGTAGAGAAAAAAAACGGATTAAACTGAACATAAAGTAGATTTTCTTATGTGTATAATGATAATTTGTGGTAAACCATTCAAAATGGCTTCGTGTTTGACAATTTAATTCTGAAACATATTTGACATTTTTTCTACATTAGTTGTAAAAACTATAATGTGCTTTTTAAAAGAACTGTTAAATGAAAATGTAAAAATATGTCTTTATGAATAATCTGGTTCTTTCCAAATTAATCTGGAAAGGCTATGTGATCAAATTTTTCATGGAATTTCTTTTCAACTCAGATATTGTTTTTGTAAATGGGACTAGAGTTCATAAAAAAGCAGGGGAAGTTTCTCCCAAATCTCATTTCCCATTGCAGTTCATGTACCATTCCAGAGGGTCCCAATAGACTTCCTCATGCAATGGTTTGATTATTTGGCAGGGTAGGGGACTTGTGGTCAGAATGTCAGACTAAGTCTGGGAGACCTAAGTTCAAATCCCTGCTGTACCATGGAAACTCGCTGGGTGATGCTCTCAAGCTAACTTACCTAGCTAACCACATTCTCTCAAGCTAACTTGTCTCACAGGATTCTTCGAGAATGAAATGGAAAACTGGAGAATGATGCAATCTGCTTTGGATCCCCATTGGGTAGAAGAGGCAGAGCATAAATAAAATAAATAGATCTCTGCCATAGAGCTCTGTAGGTGACCATGAGTCAATCTTTATCTTTCCATTTAACTTGCCTCAACATAGTTGAAAGAAGGATAAAATGAAGAGGAAAGATTCATGTTCCCTTCCTGATCTCCTTGCCAAAAACCTGGGATAAAATGTGATGAATAGAGAAACTGTTTGGGAGGCATAGGTGTTACCCAATGATGAGGTCTCCTTGTGAGGTGGGGGAATTAGCGTGCAAGGAGAGGCAGTGTGAGGTGGGTAACTTTGGGATCTCCACCTATGTGTATGAGGATTGTCCCGGCTAGAGAACTCTTTCAATGAACAGACAGATGTTTCCATCAAAAGGGTTTTTAATTGAAAATATTAAAAATCAACAGCACACAAAAACACACACACAACACGTACTCCAAGCTATCTAGAAAGCAGTGATGAAAATTCATAGAGTTTGAGGGATTGGGTGATAGTTACCATCCAGAAGAGGGGGTCCAGGAGACAGAGTTGTACATCAATGTGGAAAAGCTTGTATGGAGGTGCTAGATCCAAGAGTGTGCACACAACTATGGTGGAGGGTTAGTCCAACTGTACTGTGGAACATACCCTGAGGCAAGATTGCATCTTCTGCCCCAAAACAATGGCTTAATAGCTCTGAGTCACCTGAGAATAGGAGAGTGGATAAAGGAAAGGTCGGTATGGTGTGTTTGTGGTTATTAATTCAGGAACTCTGGGAAGATCCTATTGTCTTAGGATCTTTGCACATCTCTGGGGCATGGGCTGAAAGCTGGCCTCACCTCACATGCTAGCATGTTCTGTCTCCCAGCCAGAATCTGGCTTCCATATTTCTGCCTGCTTGGGCAGTATTTTGTGTTTAAAACACATGCAGAGAAGGGGCTTATGGCATAGCCACATTCATAAGCCCTCTTAATATTGAGAGAGCAAATCTGACCATTAACATACAGGTTGCAGAAAAAGAGGAATGGTGGAAAAGATCCCTTTCATGACTCAATCAAACTCACATTCCTGTTTACACTGAGGTCACATTTAATGTTTTCTAGTATTGGCTGGGCTATATATGGCCCTGGGTTGCAAGGTTCCCTTACCCTCCTGGTGTGAGGGGGATCTGGCACTCACCTTCCTATTGTCCTTGCTCATGTGTTACCTGAAATGGTCTCCTTACATAAATATGATTTATGGGGGGGGAATTAGCTCGCAAGGAAGACGGCTATACGAGAGGCGGTAACTGGAATTGAATCACCTGTATTTACGGGGTCCCAATCCCAATAAGTCAAGTTAGTCTGGTGTTTCAAATCAATCAATAACTTTTATTAAAGAACAGAACTTTTTATGCACATACACACCAATTACTGGGGGGGGGGGAATCACGCACACACAGAGAGAGAGAGTCCTAGGAAATATAGCTAGAGGTGTGGGAATAGAGCAAGAGGGAGTAATTATATCTACCTATCCTGGAGAAGGGGAGAGAAGCTTCAAATGTCCTGCATCATTGGCCCAAAGAGAGAGATGTGGAACAGCGCTTGTGGATCCAGGAAAGCAAGCAAGCGTGAACAGAGAGAGACTCAGGGAAGTTACCCTAAGGGAGAAGCCAGGAAGCTTGCACGATTTGAATGGGGTCAGAGCTCTACCTTTATAGGTAAAACGTGCCCTGAGGTGGAGGAGAGTCCTCCTAGCAGTTAGGAGAAAGGCACCAACAGCTAGTTCCTGGGCAGGACAACAGGTCTCATTCCATTACATGCTTTTGGCCAGGGCATGTGAATGGGAAGGCAAACCTGGCCGGTTAGCTAGAAGAATACACCGGAACTAGGTTGATAGATTTCGGTGGGGAGTACAATATCCCAGGAACAGCTGTATATAATTATGGATGCTATTTGATTAACTCCTCAATCACAGACAGGGGAGGGACAGGAACATGCTAAGTGGGGATGACTCAGCGAGACCTTTATTGCTCTGGGCCTTCTGGAGCTTGGGTGGATAGTGAGGCCAGTCGCATCACAATACCTCTGCATTCTAATGCGGCATTCCTTACATGACTGGTTCTCTAGGGCAGGATCTGGCAAGGGCTCTCTGGGAGCTGCGCTGCAGCCATTTTAAACTCCAGAGGCTTGTACACTTTTAATATCATGAGCAGTCATATAAAAACTGCTATTAAAATGGCAGAGGCTGGGCTGACTGCTCACACATGCATGTTCCCAACACAGTGCAATGATGTCATTTTCAGAAGTGACATCATTGCACAGGCCCTGGGAGCACTCCCTGCTTCACACCGGGCCAATTCTTAAATAATTGGTCTATTTGGGGCCCAGATTGGCCCAGCATGAAGTGCGGGAGCACTCCAGGGCTTGTGTGATGACATCACTTCTGAGAGTGACATCATCATTGTGCT
Organism: Eublepharis macularius; assembly: GCF_028583425.1. Lineage (NCBI taxonomy): Eukaryota > Metazoa > Chordata > Lepidosauria > Squamata > Eublepharidae > Eublepharis > Eublepharis macularius. The sequence goes on along the minus strand of NC_072791.1, from coordinate 171,119,246 downwards.
GTGCCAGGAGCATGCCCCAGGAGGCCTGTCCCCCCCCTCCGGCCAGGTGAGTGGTAATGTTGGGGTGGAGTCTGGGATCCCGGGATCCCCTGCCCCCACTGGGGGAACCAGAACCCTAATATGGCCATAATATTCTACTAATTCACAACCTGCTTCTTTATTTCTTCTGTGCTTGTAAACCGCTCCCCCAAACAGTAACCACCATGAGAAATTAGTGTTGTGCGATCTGATAACAAATTGCTAGTCATCTGTTTGATGGTGTCTGCATGTATGGTGTAGAAAGTTTTCTTGTTCTCCCCCTGTTATAGTCATTTTGCATTCTGTCTCCTCAGTTGGATCCTGAACAGAATATATGTCTAAGACTTATTTTACCTTAGAAAAAAATCAAGAGTCCAGTTGCATTTATAAAACTAACAAAATCCGTGGTAGCGTATGAGCTTTTGTGAGTCCCAGCTCATTTCTTCAGAAAAAACATGGCTTATGATAGCAGTATAATTTCCTGAAATTGTTCATACATCTGTTCTGATTCCTATATTTTTATCCAAGATTTTATCCCACAGATTTCAGCCTCTCCTTAATAGTCATGAGTAATCAGTGCCTTACATATGTGAATTCTGCATGTATTAAGTGCATGATACTGTATTTAATTATCGCTTACATAACAAAATTATGGAAAATAGATACCTTCTGAAACATTCCTAAAAGTAATATATTTACAGTGCCCCTGTAGGTTTATGCAGCACTCATAAAGGAATCGTTTTTTTTTTAGTTTTTTATGTAAAAAATTTTTAATGATGCCTTAAAAATTGTGGTTATAGTTGCCTGAGTTGACCTTTAAATTAACATTTAAGAACCAATAACATAGTGAATGATCAGCATGAACAATAATTTTTCTACATGTGTTGCAAAGATATAAATAAGTTTGGATAAAATAATAGTTCTGAGTCAAGCATGCAAAGGCCTGATTTTCAAGAGTAGCAATTTATTTTTACTGCAGTTTTAAGTGATTATTTATAACAGTGACTAACTGTGCTTTAAGCAAGGCAAAACCATAATTTTAGGAAACCTACAACTGTAATACTGTGTGCACGTTTGTATGTGTGCATTTTCATACCCCCTGTAATGGCAGAACGTCATGAACTGTACAAAGAAGCAACAGCTATATAAAACTTTAGGCTCCAAATTTTTGTTCTGTAGAGGCCCAGTCACGTGAATATACTTTACTTGGCTGCTAATGTCTTGATAACTTAGAACTGAATGCATTGGAAAACCCTTGAGTGGGTATGAAAGTTCCATCTGTAATATTTAATGGCTCATTCACACATGCAAGGTCTTTGGTTAATGTTATAGACACAGCTGTATAAATAAGAACAAATGTACACATTGTCAAAAATAGCACTCTTCAGCATATGTAGAACACCCTGGTTTGAATTCAACAGGGGATTTCTTGAGGGGGGGGGAGTTGATTTTCATTCATTGCTTTCCTTCTGCTGTAGTGATCCCCCCCCCCAATACCTGCTCCTGGGGATATCCAATTTCCCAGTCATATATGCCCCTTTTGTTTTAGTGATATCCTAAGTAATAAAAAAGATTGTCTTCTAATTGTGGTTGTATTCTGGGCTTTCTTCCCATGCCCATAATCACACTATTTTTTTCCTTATTTTACAGGTTTTTCATTATTCTTATACAGCATCATATGTGATATACAACATACATACAAGGTAAGACAATGTTATATATCTTGTCATATGGTAAATAGAGCTGTGCATATGTTCAAGTAAAATTTTTGCTTTTTTCAAGGGAAGTTTGGGAGTTAAATCCTCCAGAAGTAGAGAACTCAGTTTTACAGTATGCAGCATGGGGTGTACAAGGGCAGCAACTGGTAAGAAAAACACGTTCCCTTTTTTATTTATCTGCCAGCCAGTTACACTGATCAAATGAAAATTAGCATTGTAAACTGCTTAACATTTGTTCTTTCGGGTAGTTATAAATATTAATCCCATTATACATTTCTTTATGATTTAAATAATTAAGGGTGCAGTTCTCACTGATGAATGCCACTTTCTACACATCCCTCCTCTCCCCTCCTTTTCCTGCATCTAATAGAGCTGGTTTCTGTTCAATGATATCTGCCCCCAGTTTATGGAATGAGCTTCCTGAGAGAATATGTCCTCAAGGCATATGGCCTCTTAGGAGGTTTTGAGAAAGTACTGCATGGCTGTGCTGTTTGCAGTGGCAATTAGTAAGACTTGAGTGGTAGGCATAGAGTTTGTTGAGAGTATTTTTCTGAATTGTCTACTTTACCTTTATTATTTTAATGGAACAATCAATAAGTGTCCTTGAGTCACAAAAGAAATGGCAGGATATAAATGTGTAAATAAACTAATGCAATTTCTCAGTATAGCAAAGAGCAAGAATGCAATGTCTCTGTCTGTTGAAGATAGTAAAGGAAGTGTTAATGATATCAACTGGTTTTAATTCAGATGCAAAGGCAATAGTGAGATAAGGAGGTGGCAAAATTAACAGAGTAGACAAAAGCATGCATTAAATCTGTATTAAAGGGAATTTGAAATAAAGATGAAAATATCTTAATTCTTGAATTGTATGGAAATTACAGGAAAAGGTCTAGTATGTTGCTTTGCATGTTAATGATCACACTCCATGTAACTGAGATATTATATATGAAAAACTTTGAACACTTTGAATACATTCTGTGAATGCTCAGTATAATACACATTTTGTATGAAACCTTATACACATTTGTCCTCATCCAGAGTTCTATACATTTACATATGAGCTCCTGCACATTTCTGGATTCCCATGCAGTTGAGGGTCTTGCTGTATTCCTTTCGGCATGAATAGTCAACTGATTCATTGAAAAAAAAACCAGGGAACTTCTTACAGGAAGCAGAGCTCCAAGCACACATCATAACTATGGCATAAGTAGTATCTAGAGCAACTAAGTACATGACTTAAAGTGCCATCCTAAACAGAGTAGGACGACAGTGTTTGGGTTTATGATGGCACTGTTAATGTTCTTTATAAATACAGTTTTTCACCCTGCATGAAAAACTCATTCATACAATTGAGTTGCAGTATGAGTAAACAGGTATATATTCCAAATTCTGTTCATTAATGTAGTTATTTTAACTAATCCGTTCAAGATCATTAATCATATTCAGAATGATGAAGAGAGGTTTGAATTCTCTATATATTCTCTGGCATCTTACTGATGCTTGTCTCATTTCCATTTCATGAGGCAATGAGAGGAGAGTGACTTAGCCGATATGTACATCACATGAACATTATCCAACCATAACAGTTTACTAATTTCCCACTGATAGTATCATCCTGATTGATATTTCTGTCCATTGCACTTCCACTTTCCACTAATCATAGTATAATTTCAAGTGATACTGAAAGGCACTTTTTGTTGTTCAATATAAATGTGAATCTTGTTTGTACTTTTTAGTAGAGATGGGCACGGACTGAAATACAAACCAAAGTTTGTCACGATCCGGGCCGGTTCGTGATTTGTGAACTGGTGGTTTGTCAGAGCCGATTTTTGATGAACCACAATGAACTTTAGGCTGGTTCCTTTTTTTTTCATCACTGCAGACAGCCTGGCACCATCAATCAATTTCCTAGGCAACCGGAGATGGGCTTTCTGCAGTAGAAGTGTTCCCCTGGCCGGTTTTCAGCTGATAGGAGGTGTTTGAAAGCAACAACACTTTTCTTGCCTGCAAGAAAAGTGTTGCTGCTTTCAAAGGGCCTTTTGCTTTTTTTCTGCTGAGAGGAAGGGCATCCCCCTCCCATCAGCTGAGGTCCTTTTTACACTGGAACTTATTTGTTCTTCTCCCCATGTTTTCAGGAATTTGCCTATTCCCTGCTGGCTTGAAAAGCCAGGAAAGGGTTAAATGGCTGGTCTTTCCCTTCCTCCTTTAGGGTGTGCACACACTCTCTTTTTTCCCCCAAAAGCAAGAAAGGGTTGTACCATTGTAAATTGCAACATTGTAATGTTACTGCACATTCCTCCTGGCTTTAAAAGCCAGGTAAGGATTAAATGGTTCCTTTTTCCTCCCTTCCAGGCATGTTTCAGGCTTTGAAAAAGAGGGGGGGGGAACCAAGCATTTTGCACAGTCCTTTGGAAACAAAGTGGCAGGGAAGCTGCTGCTTCATCCCCTCCAAGCTTCCCTGCTACTTTGTTTCCAAAGGGCTGTGCAAAATGCTCATTTTTTTCTCTCTTTTTCAAAGCCTGAAACATGGCTGGGAGGGAGGGAAAAGGAGCCACTTAATCCTTTCCTGGTTTTTAAAGCCAGGAGGAATGTGCAGTAAAATTACAATGTTGCAATGTTACAATGTTACAACCCTTTCTGCCTTTGAAAAAAAAGAGACAGAGTGCATACCCCAAAAGAGGAAGGCAAAGACCAGGCATTTAACACTTTCCTGGCTTTTAAAGCCAGCAGGGAATAAGCAAACTCCTGCAAACATGGGAAGCAGAACAAATATGTTCCAGGGCAAAAAGGACCTCATCTGATGGGAGGGGGGTGACCCTTCTCTCAGCTGAAAAAAGCAGCAGGCCCTTTGAAAGCAGCAACACTTTTCTTGCCACACAAGAAAATTATTGCTGCTTTCAAGACAGCAGCTTTTTTCAGCTGTTAGGAGATCCCCCTCCCATCAGCTCAAAAGCAGCTGGCATTTAAAAGGGGGACACTGGAAGCACAAACCCCTATTCAGCAGACCTGCTGCTGCCCTGAAAGAGATGTTTTCATGAACCAAACGAACCAGTTCTCAAACCGGGCCAAGTTTGCGAAAGTTTTTTTTTTTAAAAAAATTTTATTGGTGAGCCCAAATTAAAAAATGTATACATACATTCAATCCCCTAATTAATTAATTCTGACCCCCACCCTTTCCTCCCCCCTCCCTTATCGACTTCCAGCAGCTTTCCAACCCCTAGTCCCTCTTATTACTCAACTTAATTTCATTAATATTCTTCTCTAATATATATCATAACTCTTATTCTAAGCATATTCAAGTTCTATTACATGCTGTATTATACTGTATTCTATAAAAATCCATTCCAATATTTGTTATAATTCTCATTAATTAACTGCGTATTCTGAATAAAATTTCCTTACACGTAATACTGGCTTATATATATATCCCTTTAACTTATACTTAATTATTCTATCTAGAATTTTCTTAAACATAAAGCTAGCTTAGCTTCTAATAGTTAAATTCCCCCTTAATGGTAAAGTCACTTCTCTCTTTCATTTACAATATCACATTTTAGTAATTCTCAAACTGCCACAGTTCTCCTTTCACATCCCATTTTTTTTCTAAGTACTGTTTCAGCTTCCCCCAGTCTGCAGTGTATTGTCCTGGATCAAGGTCTTTCAACTTTCTTGTCATTTTATCCATCTCTGCCATGTACAGCAATTTATAAATCCAATCTTCTATAGTTGGTACTTCTTGCACTTTCCATTTCTGCGCATACAAAAGTCTTGCTGCTGTTGTCATATAAAATAGCAATGTCCTATACTGCGTTGGAACACTTTCCATTCCCAAGTTCAGTAGCAACAGTTCTGGGTTCTTATTTATTTGAATTTGTAAAATCTCATTTATTACTTCAATTATATCTCCCCAGTATTGCTTAGCTACCTCACAAGTCCACCACATCCAAATTTGTGAAAGTTTGTGGTTCTTGATTCGTGAAATGTGACAAACCATGAACCGCAGGGTTCGGATTTTTCCTGGCTCATGCCCATCTCTACTTTCTAGGTAGAAATAAAGCTTTGCTTGTATCTGCTGGCAGACAAACAATGCTGCACAATTTTGTGCTGGAAGAAATGGAGGAATTCAGGTGATGTTTGCCCCTTACTTATGATAAACATCCACTGCAGGGGACAACAAAAGTTTTTTCTTGTACCAGCAAGATGTTGAGGGTGTCTGAGAGGTAAAAACAAAGAACCAAACATTATTTGTCCTCTGCAATAGATATTTCACTGTCTTTAATTGGGGAACTAAAAGTTAGGGCTTTATCCTCAAAACAGTAAAAACACATATACCAAAGTAGATGAAATTCAAGAGTTCAATTATCAGTATCATCCCTGTCTAAGAGAGATATGCCTATTCAGGATCTAAGATTTCTCAGGGTCTCATACAAAAGCACTAGAGCTGTACTTTAGCCACAATACACCCCTGCTTTTACTGCTATTAACTTTGGTATGGAAAAAAGGCAAACTCCCATCCAGTTTTAAAGAAAGTGGAAATGGTAGGGGGAGGAACTATTTTTAAACAAAACCAGAAAGCAAAACTCTGCCATGCCCCTGAACCTCACTCTAATGCTTGAATCATTTTTTTTTCCTTATTCAGGCTCCAATACTGCAACAATCAGCAGGATTGATATGAATTACTAAAATTGACAAGCTCAGTGATGCAAGGTGGTGGTTAGGCACGTTTAACTGATCTCAGGGGCTTCTTCTTCTCACACTTCTTTTTGTTAAAATATAGAGCACCCATCCCTTGCTTGAGAATCCCATGGAAGGAGGAAAATCTCACACAACTAATACTTTTGATTCCCTGTAAAGCTAGACTGCTTTAACCTAAGTGCCTAAAACTTGGAAGATCCCTTGGGTGAAGGCTAGAACCCCTAAGAATTTTATCCCTAACAGATGAAATACAAAAAGTTACAGATGCATATGTGTTTACTTTTGAAATCTATGGAAATTAATCAAGATTAGAATAAAGAATGTATTTCCCATAACTGGTGCAATAACTGCAATAAAGGAAATGAGTAAAATGGTTAAAGAATAAATGTACATTAATATCACCCAAATGTAATTTCTGTATATTTCTTATTGCATAGAAGCATGGTGCCAACTTGTTGAGTCTTCTTGATGCAGAAATTCTTTCCAGAGTCTACACAGTCAAGTAGATTCTATGGATATGCTGTTATTTGCATCATTAATCAAAATGGCATGGATGGGAGGAAATGCCTCTGGTTAGGATCCATCACATTAAACAAATAGGGACAGGAAGCAATGCTGAAGAGAGAAATAATTGCATCCATCTGGAATATAGCTGCTAATTTTTAAATATTTAACTACACTAATTTATCAATACATCAGTGCATAATGACAAAATTAAATGTAACAAATATGAGGATTATACACACAGTAGTGTTTTGGAACTGTACCATGTTTGTGGTACCCAACAAGAAAACAGGCAAAAGCAAAGAGGACTGAAGTGTTCAAACTGCTGGAAGTTTGTGGTAGATTACTACTGAGGCTTCTTTGAGGAGGAATAATACACTATAGCATAACGAAAAGCATTTTTACTTCATCAAAAAGTACAAATACCCTATACGTATGAAAAAGTGTGTTTTCACATAAGAATGTACTAGAAACAAGAAATGTTTTAAATTGTCATCCATGGAAACATGTCATTCCATACCTACTGCATGCATGCAGGGTACATTGGAATGAACCATTGCAGCATCTTCCTGACAAAGGTGCTTACTGCTGGAAATATTTTTCTGGAAATAGACATTCCTCCTATGAAAATGATGCTAGAAGCTCATTTATCCCTAAAGTAAAATTGAACTGGATTCTAAGGAAACAATTTACTGATTCCCCACATGAATTATCAGAACTGAGGCTCTGGATCTGGTCTAAGAAAGAAACAGCAGGACCAGGTATATGCCATGAACCTTAATTTTGCAGATAAAGTAGATTCCACCTCTAAGTTTGTAAACAGAGTCGATTTCTGCCATTTATTTAGCTGTTATTCCTTTCAAGTAAGTGTCCTAGAACAAATATTTTGTAGCAGTACCTGGAATGAAGACACAAAACTTGAAACTTTGGTTGGGGTTTTTTTTAATGACTAATCTACATTAACAAAGAACTGTCTAACTTTTGAATTAGGTTTTTTGCCTACTTTTCTTTGTCTTTTGTTTTAGTGCAATTGGTTCAGGTTGCTATGCAATGCATTACAGTTATGTTTTCTTCAATTAACTGGCACCAACTTGTACATACTCTGAATAAAGCCATGGACCATTTGGCCCTACCACACACGTAGACAGCCCTTCACTTCCATTCACTGCCAGGGACCTCCTGTCATTGAGGAATGCCATTCTAAACTATGGGCAAGGTAATTTGTTTTTATGTTTTTTGCCCTGGCCATTTTTGCTTTGCAGGTTCCTCTGAGAGCAGCGTTAAGGTCCATTTATGGGTCATACTGCCCATTATTTCTTTGGCCCCATCAAGTCAGTTTCACTGCTCTCACTATCCAGTTCAGGATTTTCACTCCTGCCGATAACTTCTGCAGTTTTGATCAGTTCCTTTTCCTGATATAGCAGGACTTGGACCATGCTTTGTGTTTTGGCCACCAATTGGGACTTAAATACTCTAAACTTTCCTGTTCCTTATTAGATTTCCAAAGACATTCCTTGTTAACTTTTTTCACCTCCCTGGTTCTTTATTTGTAGTGTGTAACACTTCCACCTGTGTGTTCTAGCCTATGATCTCCCATTCATAAAGATTCAAACATTAATGTGTCCAACGACCTGCCAAGGATTGCCTCCAGGGGTTGGCTTTCAGTCCTTATGTCTTACAATGCTATAATTAGTATTAGTCATTCAGGCTCCAAGAGGTACTTGACAGTATCTTCACACAACCCTTCCTGGTAGTTGGTAGATGCATTCACACTCTGTCTTGAGCACATGACTGTTCAATGCCTTGCATGGCTCTCTCCACCAGACTGCTGTTTTTCCTTGCCACATTCCTGCATGAACTTTGGCAGGGACACTTGTAGAGAGCACCTTCCTTCTTTATAAGCACCTCTGGGTAAATGCCAGTGAGACACTAAGCATCTATTGGGAAGGTGGTCCTCCGTGGTATCTTACTTTGAGAGCTTCACACCCACCTTCTCTAAAATAGTCCTGCTTACTGCCTCAAAGGTGACTAGCTTCCCCCACAATTTTCCATAAAGAGAGTGGGTGGATCCATTTGCAGGAAAGCAGCACATGGAATTCCAGCTTTCACAGAGATTTAAAATACCCACAACTATTGGCTGCCCCTGATATGGCTCATCCAATGCACCAATAAGAGTCTTGCATTCCATGCATAATATTGTATGCCACAGAACTGCAGCCCACTCTGATAGGTTATGATAGGCTATGAACTGACTTCTCCAGGAAGAACCAGTCAATTCATTAAATACAGTGCCATCCCAAGCAGAGTCACACCCTTTGGGGGCAATTGTATTCAGTGGACTTAGAAGTATACAAGAATTGAGCTGATAGCTATCACAAACTCTCTTTTGCACTCTGCATTCTCCAGCTGCTGTTTCAGCTTTGTGCTCCAAGTTTGCTGAAAACCAAGGGTCTGGTGATTAAAACTTTTCTTTCCAAGCTGCCAGGGAATAAGGAACACCTTCCCATATTTGCAATCTTCGTACAAGCTGCCACCAGCAAGGAACCCTCTTTGAATCTGGCTCCTTTTGCAAGCTAGAAAATATGTGGGTGGGTGGGTGTCTTTTGTGGGAGAGAAGCTGAGGCGTTTGGTCTGCCCTCTCCCCCTTTCCCCTTCTGTATCTGTTTGCTGGTTCTGTCCATTTCAGCACTGGCTGACCTCAAGTTAGCGCAATTAAGCAGCTGGCACAATTTGAGTAGGATTTCTCTAAGCAGTCATTTCACATTCACAAATTGAAGTTTTAACAAGACTTTAAAATATTAGAAAGCACAGATACTTGGAAACAATCAGTAGACAGCTTTAGGCAGAATACCAAAAAGAAATATGAAACAATAAATTGCTAGCTAATCCTAAACGTACAAAGAACTTGTACGTTTCCTACAGTTGGAATGAATCCAAGATGTTTATTTTATTTTTTCATTTACTTTAAAATCATTTATATGCTGCCTTTCCTCTCAATTCAGTGCCCCCAAGCTGATGAACATTAAAATAAAATATTAAAACATTTGAGACATTTTTAAAAATTTAAAAAACATATTGAAAACACTAACATAAAACATATTATTTATTACTCTTTTATTATTTATTTATGCCCTGCCCTTCTCCCCAGTGAGGACCTAAACTGGCTTTACGTAGTTTTCCTGCCCTCCACACAACAACCCTTTATCCACACAACAACCCTTTGAAGTATGCTTGGTTGTGAATGTGTGACTGACCCAAGGACCCCCAGGAAGCTTCCATGGCAGAATGGGGATTCAAACCTGGGTCTCCCAAATCCTAGACCAGCATTCTAACCAATATACCACACTCACTTATAAAAACACACACACACACACACACACACAAGAAGAAGGGTTAATAACAGTTAGTGAGGGAATCCCAAACAAAACAAAAAATGTCTTCACCTGCTGACAGAAGACAATGATAGAAGGTGACAGGTCCTTGAGAAGGGAGTTTCAAAGTCTTGACATCACAACCAAGAACACCATTTCTCAGATTACTGCCCAAACTGGACCTCCAAAGATTACTAGAGTGGTACAGTAGGTTCGTATGGAAGTAGACAGCCGTTCAGGTATGCTGGCCCCAAACTGTATAGGGCTTTAAAGGTCAATATTATCAACCTGACTTTGGCTCAGAAGCAAACTGGAAGCCAGTGTAGATGGAACAAGACTGGGATGATATGATCCCTAAAATGCACTCCAGTCAGGGTTCCCGCTGCAGCATTCTGTACCAACTGTAACTTCCAGGCAAGTCTCTAGAAGCTGATCTCCAATCTTGTCACCAGTCTTGACATGGAACTCCAATCCAGGTTAACATATTTATAGATTTTCCTGTAGCTTGGGAGTTCCTTTTTCAAGTAAGTCGAAATTTAGGAGTACATGCTCAAAGTTTCCATCCAAGCTTGCTCTTAACCAATGACTGTAAGAAGTCTTGGTAAAAGGAGTTTGGAAGTTGTTTACAACCATGTAAGTCCTGAATGCCCTGACCTGGATAGTCCAGGCAAGCCCAATCTCATCAGATCTTGGAAGCTAAGCAGGGTCAGTCTTGGTTATTCATTGGATGGGAGACCTCCAATGAAGACCAGGGTTGCAGAAGCAGACAATGGCAAACCACCTCTGTTAGTCTCTTGCCATGAAAATCCCGCTGAGAGTTGACATAAGTCAGCTATGACTTGATGGCACTCTCCACCACCATGTCCTGAATAACAATCCAAAAAAACAAGAACGCGATCCATGTCAAACCTTTTATTAGGACGGACAGACCCAATGTCACATAACAGTGAGTGAGCTTTCAGTATCACCGGCACTCTCCTTCAGACTGAATATTACAAAAAATGTTTTAAAAGGGAGCACACAAAGCCTGCATTGTGTGTGAGATGCAGAAGAGATTCAAAGGGAGTTGGTTTCTAGTTAATCCAAGCAATAACATGATTAAACATCATAGCAAAACAAGTCCAACAAATGTCTGTTATCTCTTTAACAGGAGGTTAGCCTGCCCAAGGGTGAACTAGTGACATCCTGTCACAGAGCTTCAACCGTTTAGCCAAATGGTGGAAATTGGGAATGGGATTCAGTTTCCTTTCCCAGTTTCTTCCTGGGATGTAACTTTAGGGATTTAATTACTCCATTTCCAAAGATAAGCTTGTGATATTCCAAAAGCACATTTATTCTTTCATTAAAACAGCAATGTTTCATTTCCTAATAATGGGCAGGAGGGGGATAAAATATTTGATGTTTTATGTTATAATTCTTCTTGAAATGGGTCTGAAGGGAACTTAAGTCATACCTTCAAAATGAATCAACAAATAATGAATGATTAATGTAATAACGCCTGTTTGTGCATACAAAATAGATGATTAACAGTAAAACAGAAAAGTTTTAATGTTGAGAATTCTAGATGGACCGTTTCGTAACAGAATAAAGTTCCTTTAACATTTGTTGTCATCAGTAAAATTCAATATGATCAAATGCTCCCGTGATCCATGCTCGTTAAGTACTGTCTGTGTGACAAGGATAAATCACTGCCAGAACTTAATGGAGTGTTCAGCTTTACTTTTTAAAATAGTGAGACACTGTAGAAGTTTTTCTTTTCTTTCTTGTGGTGGTGGAGGGAGGGGCTGAAGCAGCAAGTATGCTTCAACAATAACAAATGATTCATACTGACAACCAAATGCAGACTAAATCCCATGTTAGACAAGGTTCCGTGATAATGATGGTGAAAAAGAAGGGATGCTTCACCAACAGTGCATCTTAAGGGGATCCCCAGAAGTAAATGGCAGTTCCCTCTGCAGCATGATGTGACCCATTTACTAAACACTTTGTAGATAAAAACTCTGGTCCAACTCAGACTCAGCATTAACCGCAGAGGGACTAAATGTTCCTATGGATACCTTTCAGTTGTTGCAGTCTAGGGATGTGTACAAGATTCTTGAGAAAATGAAGTCTAGCAATGCCCTTTAAATCTATACTTCATGTACCTTATTCCACACAGCTTCTTTCCTTTCCAGTTTGTGTCTTGTATTTTCAGCAAATTCTCCAAAGAATCTGTTCACAAGATCTAGTAGCCCTGCTTACTTGTTTACATATAAATACATTCTTAAGAATCATCATGGAATAATAGTCTGCGTCACACTGTTGAAGAATAATTCCAGTTCATCATGCTGTGTAAATCATCTTTAAAAACAGAGTTAGCATACAATGTAATGCATTCATATTTTTGAAAGGTATTGAGTTATATGTTGATATCATAATTAGTATTTAGTACTCTTGAAAGATTCAGCAAGCTCTCCTGGCAAAAATATTATTTGCAATTTAAAGGAGAGAGAGAGAAAAAAATCTATCGAAGTTCATGAGTCAATTGGGAACTTAATTAACAATAATGAAGCACCCTTATAAATAAATATATTAAACATGCTATTTTTATTTGCACTATTTCAAAGCCTTTTGCTCATCTTGACTCAGTGGGCTTGCTAGATGAAACATCTCCAGTTCATGGGCAGAAATATCAAAGATCCCCTGTATACTTCCTTTTAATGCTGGACCTAATGAGACAAAAAGTAATAACACTGACAGCAAGACAAAAATGCTTCTTGGATACATTATGAAAGCCATGTGTTGATAACTGTGTTATAATTAGGAATTCACCCCAGGATTTTTTTTTAAAAAATGTATGTTCGTAAAGAGTTTTGAGCTATGCAGCTTAATTGCCTTGTGTGCTACTTGTCTTTGTATGTAATCTGTTGGAGCATCTGTGGGAGTATTTACGTGAGAAAAAATACTTGGCTAAATGAGGAAGGGTCATCAATGTGAACTCTTGAGAAATCTGCAACTGCTCCTTTCGGAGATATCAAAGCAAGTCTTGCATGAGTGCATCATTTATTTGGTTAATTACCTCAGTTACACAATTTAATATAAACTATCACTAGCCAAAGAAAATAATTTGGATCGCAGAGTGCCTTTTTTTTTTCTTTTTAGTGCCACTTTCAGACAACACATTGATACTCCACTGATATTATTGCAGGATTCGGAGAAGGCAAAAAAAATTGTCTTGTTTGTTATACTTGTTGAAATAATAACATTCAATTTATATCCTGCCCTTCGGGACAACTGAACACTCACTCGGAGCAGTTTGCAAAGTATGTTATTATTAACAACAAACACCCTGTGAGGTGGGTGGGGTTGAGAGAGCTCCTAGAAGCCGCGACTGACCCAAGGTTACCCAGCTGGCTTCAAGCAGAGGAGTGGGGAATCAAACCCGGCTCTCCAGATTAGAGTCCCGCTGTTCTTAACCCCTACACCATACTATGTCATAGTAGTTATTTTCAAGACCTCAGCATCCATTTAGAATCAACATGTGGAAGCATCTGTTGTCATAACTCCTAACCTACAAACGGCGATGAGATTAATGTGTACAAAATCTACCCATATACAACCTGCACACAAATCAGTGTTCTCCAAATAGTTGGAATCCTGGATTTTTTTAGTGTTTTTGTTTAAATTGAGAGCCTACACAAATAAGGTGTAGTACAGATCAAATCAACATGTAGCTGTCAGAGAAACTCCAGTAGGTTAATATAGCTCCCCCTCTGTGTGTTGAATTTGCACAGATTTTATTTTTGCACTTTCTATTTTTTCTACTCCTAGTCTTATTGAATTGCTTATTGAAAGTCTAATACTACTTGATTGCATTGTTTTACAATGTGTAAACCATCTCAGTTGAGACTCAGCAAGAAAAGTGGGGTATAAATGAAGTAAATTTACTTACTTACTTTTTATATACCCCACCTTTCTCTCCAGAGGAAGGCAACGGCAAACCACCTCTGCTCATCTCTTTCCTGGAATGCCCTGTGGATGGGGTCACCATGCAACTAAAAGGCACATTCTTCTTCTTCATCACCACCACTACCATCATGGACCCAAAGAAGCTTACATCATTCTCTTCTCCTCCATTCTGTCCTCACAACAATCCTGTGAAGTAGATTAGGATGAGGGTCTGTGATTGGCAGAAGGTCACCCACATGCTTCCATTGCACAGTGGGAGTTCAAACTGGGTTCTAAAATTGAGAAATACATAACCTTTCTGGCAGACATTTTCAATCTGAATAATTTCTATCAGACAATATTTTGAAGCAAGGGATTCTATTGCAAATTTTGGAAAGAATTTGTGTGTTGTGTTTTATTTGGCCACAAGATTTTATAATGTGCCTTGGCAAGGATCTGCTTCTCAACGGGCAATGGACCAGAGTCAGTGACATTTATCTAACATAGTGCAGCTGTGTTTTCAGAAGTAGTATGCAGTGCCTGACTTTAAAGAAATTTCAGGGTTCTATGTATAGCTGAAAGCTATACCTCAAGGTGTTAGAGAATTGTATTGTCGAAGGCTTTCACGGCCGGAGAACGATGGTTGTTGGGGGTTTTCCGGGCTGTATTGCCGTGGTCTTGGCATTGTAGTTCCTGACGTTTCGCCAGCAGCTGTGGCTGGCATCTTCAGAGGTGTAGCACCAAAAGACAGAGATCTCTCAGTGTCACAGTGTGGAAAAGATGTAGGTCATTTGTATCTACTCAGGAGGGGTGGGGTTGAGCTGAGTCATTCTGTAAGAGTTTCCCAGGGTGTGGAATGCTAATGGCGGGAGGCTTCACTGTATCCTGAGGAGGTTCTTTTGCATATGGATTGGTGCTTGATGTGCTAATCTTCTCTGCAGGGCTATTGTCGGGTGTGGAGTGTTTTGTTGGCCTGGTGTTTTTCAGAACTGGAGCCCATGCTCTGTTCATTCTTAAGGTTTCTTCTTTCCTGTTGAAGTTTTGCTTATGCTTGTGAATTTCAATGGCTTCCCTGTGCAGTCTGACAAAGTAGTTGGAAGTGTTGTCCAGTATTTTGGTGTCCTGGAATAAGATACTGTGCCCTGTTTGAGTTAGGCTATGTTCAGCCACTGCTGATTTTTCAGGCTGTCCAAGTCTGCAGTGTCTTTCATGTTCTTTTATTCTTGTCTGGATGCTACGCTTTGTGGTCCCGATGTAAACTTGTCCACAGCTGCAGGGTATACGGTATACTCCTGCAGAGGTGAGGGGGTCTCTGCTGTCTTTTGCTGATCGTAGCATCTGTTGTATTTTTCGGGTGGGTCTGAATACTGCTTGAAGGTTATGTTTTTCCATAAGCTTTCCCATCTGATCAGTAATTCCTTTGATATATGGCAAAAACACTTTTCCTGTAGGTGACTGTTTTTCCTTGGTTGTTTGATTCATCCTGGGTTTGATTGCTCTTCGGATTTCATTTCTGGAGTAGCCATTTGCCTGAAGTGCGTGGTTTAGATGATTAATTTCCTCATTGAGAAAGCGCGGCTCACATATCCGTCTTGCACGATCCACTAATGTTTTCATTATGCCTCTTTTCTGTCGGGGGTGGTGATTGGAGTTTTTGTGTAAGTACCGATCAGTGTGAGTTGGTTTCCTGTAGACCTTGTGACCTAACTGAAAGTTTGCTTTGCGGATGACCAAGGTATCCAGGAATGAGAGTTTTCCCTCACTTTCTTTCTCCATTGTGAATTGTATGTTCAGGTGGATGTTGTTGAGATGATTCAAAAACTCCCTCAATTCTTCCTCCCCATGGCTCCAAATGATGAATGTATCATCCACAAACCGGAACCATACACTGGGTTTGTGGGGTGCTGATTCTAGAGCTGTTTTTTCAAAATGTTTTTCAAAATGTTCAAAATGAAATCCGAAGAGCAATCAAACCCAGGATGAATCAAACAACCAAGGAAAAACAGTCACCTACAGGAAAAGTGTTTTTGCCATATATCAAAGGAATTACTGATCAGATGGGAAAGCTTATGGAAAAACATAACCTTCAAGCAGTATTCAGACCCACCCGAAAAATACAACAGATGCTACGATCAGCAAAAGACAGCAGAGACCCCCTCACCTCTGCAGGAGTATACCGTATACCCTGCAGCTGTGGACAAGTTTACATCGGGACCACAAAGCGTAGCATCCAGACAAGAATAAAAGAACATGAAAGACACTGCAGACTTGGACAGCCTGAAAAATCAGCAGTGGCTGAACATAGCCTAACTCAAACAGGGCACAGTATCTTATTCCAGGACACCAAAATACTGGACAACACTTCCAACTACTTTGTCAGACTGCACAGGGAAGCCATTGAAATTCACAAGCATAAGCAAAACTTCAACAGGAAAGAAGAAACCTTAAGAATGAACAGAGCATGGGCTCCAGTTCTGAAAAACACCAGGCCAACAAAACACTCCACACCCGACAATAGCCCTGCAGAGAAGATTAGCACATCAAGCACCAATCCATATGCAAAAGAACCTCCTCAGGATACAGTGAAGCCTCCCGCCATTAGCATTCCACACCCTGGGAAACTCTTACAGAATGACTCAGCTCAACCCCACCCCTCCTGAGTAGATACAAATGACCTACATCTTTTCCACACTGTGACACTGAGAGATCTCTGTCTTTTGGTGCTACACCTCTGAAGATGCCAGCCACAGCTGCTGGCGAAACGTCAGGAACTACAATGCCAAGACCACGGCAATACAGCCCGGAAAACCCCCAACAACCATTGTTAGAGAATTGTTCTCTCTAATATATGAGAGAATGCTATAGTCCTTTGCTTACTTAATGGTGAGAAGAAATTACACTGTACAGAAGAATTCGTATTTATTTTATTTGTTTCAGAGCTTAGCCCTAGATCTGGGGTTTTAGCCCTCACACAAATAAAGCCTTAGTTCTACATGAGCTCCTTCTGTTTCTAGTGCCAACATTATATGAAAGGATTATTAAGCTGTTTACGTTCCGTATAAAGATTTCCTTGCACATGCCTTCTCCTCAACTCCAAGACTAGATTTCAAGAAGTTCAGTGTGGTTCTGCTGTAGTTGGTTATTTTCTAATCCAATCTTCTTCCATGTTGATTCACTCTGCGCAAATCCCTAAAGACTAGAGATAAGTTCACTAAGGTGTGGAAGACACCTATGAGCTGTCAGATTCAAGACCATATCAGTCTTTGAATATAAGGAGGTCAGTGAAGAAAAAATAACTGAGTTCCATTTCTTGGATAAAAGAAAGCACCAGTACCAAGAAGAAAGGACATTGTTGGCATTTTGACATTGTGTACATTTTGAAGTGTACTCAAGCACCAGAAGCTAAAATGAATAGATACAGTGCATGGGATACAGACTTGGGAAGAGAACAAAAAAAATACAGATCAAGCTTCCCACTGTTGTGATTTTTAATTTTGTCGTCAAGTGAATTGTTAAAAAAAAAAAAAGGCTTGACACTCTTATGTAAATAAAAAAAGATAGATTAGGACATTTTGATGTCACCTACTTCATCTCTTCAGTAGATTGCAGAATCCTTTAGGCTCATCAGTGGTCAAATTTGTTATTACAAAATGTTCCCAAACATCTCTGGGTACAACCCAGAAGTGAAAATAAGTAGGCATACAGTTTCCTGAATGGCTACTTATTGTCATTTCTGAGTTGTACCTGGAAGTGATGTGCTGGCACCTAGTAATAAATAGCTGCACTACTTGGAACACATCACATAGTAAGGTGATACATCACTGACTCCTAGATTCATGGATAAAATCTGAGTTGGTGGAGGATCAAAAAATTCCAGCCCAAATATCTGGTGGACTGTGATAACATCACATAATAATAAAAATGAAAAAAAGTTTATTATGGCCCACATCTTAGATGCAGTTTCTGATATTGCAGCTTTTAGTTGTGGGGACTTTCAAAGAGCGTTCTGAATAGGGTTGTGCAAAACGGAACTCCCAAGCCAAAGATATACATGGAAACCACTACTCTGAATCATTACCTTGATTTTACACTAACACATATCCAAGATGCTTGCTATCAAGAAACCCCCTCTACCCCCAAATCCTTTTTTTCAAGTTCTAATTACTTCCCAGCCACACAGCACGAGCAGCACGTATTTTTTTCCTACTGATTTCCTGGACAATCAGGCCCTTTCAAGGGAGGCGCACAGCGAACTCCCAGCCAATCCCAAACTGCAGAGAGCTGCTATTCTCCTTCCCCTCCGTCCCTGAGGAAGACTGTTGGAATCATCAGGAACCTGCTGGCCCTGAATGTCGGGTGGGGTGACTTATTTCATGTCTTCTGGGCACCATTCTTTTGGATCTCTGGACTGAAAAACTTTTCTGTTGATTTGGGCATTGCCCCTTTTGAATTTTCTGGTACACAGTTGTTTTCAGTCCTGTTGTGCTTATAGAAACATAGCACTTTGGTCCAGCATTCAACTTTTGTTTATGTTAATTGCTCACAATGAATGTGTATTTAACTTGTTTTTTGGACTCTGAGTGCATACTCGCCTTGTTTATTTCACTTCCTTTTACTGTATAATCACAACTTTTGACTGAATATACTGTTTGTATATACCTTTGACTGAATATACTGTTTGTATATGCATATGTAATTGTTTATTGCTATCTGTTTATTATTGCCGGTACTCAGCCTTCTATTGTGGTTCCCACCATTCTTATTTGTTCGCCCTGAAGGCGCCTCTTTTTTGTTGTTTATAGTTTGTAAGGTGGCATTATTCAAAGTCTTGATGAAACAATACAGGTCAGTAAGATACAGCTCTTTAGAAATATAGTTCATCATTAATGTGTTGTTTGGCTAAAATGACTTTCCTTCATAATGCATCTTTAAAACAATGTGCGTTTTAAAAGAGTGACAGCTTCATTCTTAAATGACATAATGAATGTACTAGAAAGTCAAAGAGTGTTCTTTGATTAGAAGTGACAATGCAAAATGATGTTCTGGTTATTCTCCCTTTCAGATTATTAGATTGCAACTTGGCATCTTAACTATTTGGTTGGAGACAGTTCAGTTAGTTTGGGGGAATGGGTTGGACATTCATCTTCCCCATCTCAGGATTAAGGCCTGCTTGGCCAACCTCTACTGAGGCGATGGGGGCCACCTTTCGGTGGCGGGCAACAACATATATATATTTAGATATTTAGATAACCTGAGGCAAGGGCTACGGCTTACAGTAAGTCACCTGTGAGGCGCAAAGGCCTGAGCAGAGGCTCGGCCTTAGCGTTGGCAGGATTTAGTTGGGGGGATGTTAGTGGGACGGTGAGTACCCTTGGCACATCCCCATTGGTGGAGATATTAGGGGCCTGTCAGGATCGGCTGGCATGCTTGGTGGCGGCCAGTTGAGAGGGCAAGCTGCCTGGTGGGATCTCCTGGACAAGTCCTTCCCTCATGCTTCATGGTGGAGGTGCTTGGAGCTTTAAGGGGGAAACCATCCGCCAGGCCAGCCGGATCCCAGCCATGCATGTGAATGGCTCGCATCTGGGGCAGCGGGTCTCGCCCGGACAGGTCAAGGCGGGGTCCAGCGGAGTGACCCTAGGGCTTGACCTGTACCGCTGGTTAGGCCCTTGCCAGGGTTTTTTAGTTGTTGCAGTTCATGTTGTTGCCTAAATAAAAGTGGCCCTTTATTACCCAAGCCTTGTGTCTGCCTCTTATTCTGACTGGGGGAGTAATTTGGCCCCCACACGGCTGGCAGCCAAGGGCTTGAGGCTGGGGGCTGCATTTGCCACCGCGGAGGATAAGCGGCAGCGTTTCCCTGGCCTCTCAGGGTCACATGTGAAGGGGGCAGGGCTAAGTTCCTTAACAGGACAGCCCTGCCTCTGCATCAGCACTTGCTTCCTCATGCTCGGCCCACCCGCCCGCCCAGTAGCAGTGCAGGTTTTTGACCAGTTGCCTTTTGGGGGGCCAGGTAGGAATTTTTCTTTTCTTTCCCTGATTGGCCATGAGGAAGGAAGTTTTTTGCCTACCTTGTACTGCTTGCTGGAGCTGTGGCTATTGGACTATGGTGGTGCTGTATAGGCCATCAATGGCAGGATTTAGGGGGGTGGGATGTTAGTGGGATGGTGAGCACCCTTGGCACATCCCCATTGGGGCTTGTCAGGATCGACTGGCATGCTTGGCGGCGGCCAGTTGAGAGGGCAGGCTGCCTGGTGGGATCTCCTGGACAAGTCCTTCCCTCATGCTCCGTGGCGGAGGTGCTTGGAGCTTTAAGGGGGAAACCATCCGCCAGGCCAGCTGGATCCCAGCCATGTATGTGAATGGCTCGCATCCGGGGCAGTGGGTCTCACCCAGACAGGTCAAGATGGGGTCCAGGGGAGTGACCTCAGGGCTTGACCTGTACCCCTGGTTAGGCCCTTGCGAGGGTTTTTTTAGTTGTTGCAGTTCATGTTGTTGCCTAAATGAAAGTGGCCCTTTATTACCCAAGCCTTGTGTCTGCCTCTTATTCCGACTGGGGGGGGGGGGGAATATAGTTTCCTCCCCATTTTGATAAGATTCTATATAGTGCAGTTATTCCAGTTGAGTGCGTTGTCTAACAAATCGTGATTGACAGAAGCCTCATGATGGGTTTTAACACTTGTAAAAGATACAATGAATATTTAATGAATATATCAGAGTATACCTCTTCCTCCCAAATGCCTCTTATTTTTGTTTTAAGTAGTTCCCCATGATAATCGCTATTTCTGTCATTCATACTGCTTTGAAAATTAGCACCTTTACCATACAGATGTAATAATTGTTGGCTTTTATTATGATCATATATTATTTGATAGTTTTATCATTGCCAATATTTTATGTGCTTTTTCAAAAAGGTGAGCTGTTCTCTGCTGTTCCTCTATTCCCATTATCATGGGAAGTGATTTGTTGATTGTTTCTCTTTTGCTTACATGTGCATAATTCCAAAGTAAATCTGGCCATTAAGATCCTTTAAACTGTGAATTTGAGTGTATGATTTCAATAGGGGGCATGTACACCCAAGACTGATTTTCATTGGTAGTAGTTTGTATTTACTATAGCAGTAAACATGAGTAAAAGTAAGAATGCGATAGTAGGATGATGTAATTCAGGTTTCTTTTCTTCCTATCAGCATTTGAGGTAACATAGAAAAGGCTTGCAAAATGTTCCATTCAGTAGAGCATGTAACAATATATAACAGTTCCAAATTTCAAAAAACTCTTCATAAGGCTTAGTCTAGGATATCCTGAGTGTTACATATCAATGACTGGGAACAACCAGTTAATTTTCTTATGATAAATTAAAGCCACTAATTTTGATATGATGAAGTACTAAATGGGCTCTTTTTGTTGTTGTTTCTTGTTGGTATTTGAAGACTGCTTTATCTAACAAATACTGCCTTTAGACCATTATTAGTATATCCTGGAAGAACAGCAGAAAGAAAAAAATATGGATGTTGAAATTCTGCATTGAGCAGACTGTAGCTGACCAAAATTTTTAGGGTTTCTGTAAATCAGCATCTAGTAGATTAAAATTTGGCGTGGGGGGATGGAAACCTCTTGGTCAGCTGATTGAGATCTGGGCTGAGCTTTTGTTTCTTCTTTTGTTACAAATATTTAAGCCTGGGTAGAAGCCTTTGATGTGGTCCAAGGGACAAGAGCAAGAGGGATCTTGTTTCTTAGCCCATGGCCCACAGCCTCTAGTCCAGAGAGGGCTGGGCCCACTAATTCAGGACCAGTCCAGGATTAGGAAGTGTAGTACTCTTTTCTA
This sequence comes from Eublepharis macularius, assembly GCF_028583425.1. Taxonomy (NCBI): domain Eukaryota; kingdom Metazoa; phylum Chordata; class Lepidosauria; order Squamata; family Eublepharidae; genus Eublepharis; species Eublepharis macularius. Next base: position 171,097,192 of record NC_072791.1, on the reverse strand, counting down.
TCTTATATACTAATAACTAAGTGGCCCTGATCTGAGGATACTTAAATCTAGACACTGGAACCATGAATGGGTAAGATAGATATTCCTACACATCTGAAGAATGCCCCAGATTTGCAGAAAAAAATCTGAAATCTAAAAAGAATACATGGGGAGAGAATCCAAAATAATAAAAGGTGTCCCTGTAGATTTAATCAGATGCCTTCAGTGGCTGTTGCTAGGCAACCATACCGGTTTACTTGATATTCCAGGCTTGTTTTCAATCACTAAAAGACAGGGGTATGGGGTAGGTCCCTTTCTGGCGCTATTTTGGCTTTGAGGGAGGATTCAAAAGGACCAGAACCACCAGCAACCACCAGGCGATCATCGGACTTGCATGATTCATTCAGGCATGGCTGCTTACTGTCTGCTTACTACTGTCACCCCCAAAAGTATAGTGGCATGGTGGTTAGAGTTTCAGAGTAAGATCTGGGAGACCCAGGGTCAAATCACCACTCACCTGTGGAAGCTAACTGGGTGACCTTGGGCCAGTTACAAACTCTCAGGTAGGATTACCAGCACCCCAGTGGGGAGCCTGGTGGGTGGAAGGCATGGGAACAGGCTAAGGAACTCCACAGAGCTCTCTGGAGCACTTCTGTGTTGCACAGAAGCAGCAGGTCATATAAAGGGCTGATTTGGGTATTCCCATCACACACACCCATAACTACCCATCTCCCACTTTCAAGCCCTGGGGGCCTGGCAACTGTACTTTCAGGGCTATTGTGAGGATAATATAAAGATGAAAATGATGTAAACTGCTTTGACTCCCCATTTTGGAGAAAAGCAGTGTATAAATAAAGTAAATTAATAAATATAGATGAAGATGAGGGGCAGATAAAAGGTAAGTTGTTTGGTGAGTTTGAAGGAGAGAAGAGCATAGGAAAAGGAGGCTGCTAGGGGGAGGGAAAGAGGAAATAGTGTGGGGAAGGAGATACAGGAAAAAATGAAGTACCCCTGTAAGTCCTTGCAGGTTCCTCAGTATGCAACTGGGTTCAGTTCAGCCAGTGCACACAACTGAGCTATAGAGGTGATTTTGCTGGGGAGAGGAAGAGAAAGGGTTGCTGGGGAGAGGAAGAAGAAGACAGGGGCAGACAAAGTGAGTAGAAAGGAGAGAAGGAAGCAGGAATGAAGGAAGGGCTATGGAGGGGCTGGGGGAAAGGACGTGGTGGGGGAGGAGGAAATGAGATACCCCCCACAAGTCCTTGTGGGTGCTCCATTTATTTAAATTATATTTTTGTGTAAATATGTAATTTAAATACATATTTCAAAACAAATCCTTAAAAGACAGTAATAGCTGAGCTGAGCATGTGAGAAAAATATGCAATACATTGTAATACATTGTGGTCTTGGAAGCTGGAAACTAGTATTTGTAGTATGAACCATTATCTGTTTCCTTATGGGCCCATTATAGGAATGTTCTATAGAATACACATTGTTGGAATCACAGTTCTCAAACAGAGAGATAAAGGCTAATTTCACAGATATACAGAAGCTAAACAAAGCTGAATATAGCCCACCTGTATAACAATAACAACAACATTTTCTTTATATACCGCCCTTGAGGACAACTTAATACCCACTCAGAGCAGTTTACAAAGTATGTTATTATTATCCCCACAACAATCACCCTGTCAGGTGAATGGGGCTGAGAGAGTTCTAGAAGAGCTGTGACTGACCCAAGGTCACCCCATTTTCTTTGCCATCACCTCATCCTTCTTAAGCAGGTATTTCACTCATTTGTTGTCAAGTAGTCCACCCATCTCTGGCCAATTTTCTGATTCTCATATATTTGAATAAATGCTTGCTGCTCTTTAGTTGTTTGTATAAAACAATCACATCTGGATTTGTTGCACTTGGGGGCTGCCACCGCATGCTGTCTCTGTCCTGCCCAACCCCTCCTCACATGGTGGCATGGCAAATGGGGTGGGATGTGAAGTCTTGCCCTTGTGCAAAGGGAGGACTGTCAACACCCTCTGCGCCTCTGGTTCCTGAGAGGACAGGCAGACAAATGTCGCATCTGGATGTTGGAGGTGATCGGGGGAGGGGGGGCTGATCTATGTGCTGCACACACACGAGTGCTGAGAGTAAACCTCCCATCCCTAGGGGACCATCCAAGGGAGGTGGCCATCAGAGAGAACTTCTCTTCACCAGTGAAAATGAGGGTCTGGACAGGTGGCTGCCCATCATTCTCCCTTTCCAACTGGGACCATTAACCCAGGGAGTACTGAAGAAAAAGAAGTGGTGGATGGGGTTCATGGCCCCTCCTGGATCATGCTTCCATGTGGAATACCAGTCCAGGGAGGAGGGAGCATGTGTGTGGTTGTGCAAGCACATGCCAACTCTCTAACGGTACCTTCAGGGTTTAACAGTCTCAATTGGTTCGCCCAAGTAGTTCAAAGGCCACTTGAACTGGATGAGCCACTTACTCATGACCTCCCTGCTGTCCATCTCTGGGGGCGCTTTTGGGTCAGCACGAGTGGTCCTTCCTTCTCTGTGTGAGAATGCTGACCAGTAGCTGCAGGGGGGGGGGGGTCTGGGGTGGCCACGGCAGCCACTAGAGCAAGGTTCTTGTAAGCAACTTCCTGGCAGGGCACGACCAAGATTGGTTCTCACCAGGACACGGCCCTCATCTGCTTAGACAGATCCATTGTGGTGGCAAGAAGGGCAGGGGTGGGGAGCAGACCATCCTCCTCATGCCCACATGCACACAGCCAGGCAGGGGCATCCAGCCCTGTCTAGTGGGCCATGTGATGCCAGAATGGGAGGGTGTCACCAGACTGCAGGCACTGTGGCCAGGGCACAGCCCCTTGCATGTCAAGGGTCCAGCTATTGGGGCTGTGTGGGGTGGCTAGGGGCCCCAGGCAGAGCCAGGGGGTACAGGCCCATGACCCACCACTCTGTAACTGGCAAGCTCCCCCATGGATGTTTTCCCTATGGCTGGGTGCCCTGATACGGGTGCCATGATTATGGAGACGTGTGATCTCTGGCTGCCTGCTATCTGGCAGGGGGGGGGAGGATGGAGGTGTTGACTAGCTGCAGGGATCACCGCTCGAGTATTGGCTGTGCCTTTACTTGCCACTCCTGCCCCTGTCATGGGAATGGCACATCCATTGGGAGATGCAGGCAGGGTTGTTAGTGGAACACTGGGGCGAGCGCTCTTGGCAGCCACCTCGCCATGCCTTCCCAGGCTCAGCTGCCAGCATAGTTCTTCCACAAAGTCCTTTGGAAGTGGATGAGTGGCACTGCAGGTACATGAGTGTGTGGGCATTGGCAGCACAGGTGGCCTCAGGATTGCGCTGTTAGTGTATTTTAGAAAACTTTAATATTGTCCTTTGAAGTATTATCTCTGAAATAAATGACATCAATTCTAAAATAAAAAAGTAAAAATAAATATTAATAAACCCATACAATTCTGTCATAAAATAATTACAGTTACTGTTGTTTTCCCTATTTGGAAGTGTAAACAATTCTGTTCTCAATAAAGAAGCAACATGCTTATCCTGTCACTTTGGTTGACCAGGCTTGGTAAATCTTGTCAGCATTTGTTCCACACTTCAGTTCATCACAAAATTGCTGGTTGGACAAGCCTCACAGTCAACTCTTTAAGAGCTCAGCAGGCTTCAGGTTTATTTAATAAGTTCTTATTGCTCAGTATGTACCCCTCAGCATGCAAGCTGATCACATAGATAGCTGAAGTCCATCTTCCAGTCTTAAGGAATTTGTGCCTCTTCCTTTTTTCTTTTCCAGCCAACAAACTCAGTATGCTTTTCAGAATCCACTTACATATACCATTGTCCACCTGGCTTTGCATTATACATATTGCATCATTACAGTACTTAACATTTAAAGTATATTTATTTTCTAGAGTTGCAACATTAGAAACATCTAATAAAATTTGAGGGAAATCAACTCCAATAAGCAGAATTTCTTAGCGGGCCACGTAGATCCCTAAAACTTCCACGAGGTGTTGCACTTCAACTAACACTGGGCATAAACTCATTAGTTGATGGATATTTAGTTCATTTGGCTTTCTGTGAATACAGATCAACCTGACTTCAACTAATGGTTCTTAGTACAACAGGAAACTTGCTTCTCATTCCTTCCTAGAGAGAACAGTGCTCCAGGAGCTTCATAGTGGCTGTAGAAATAGAGGGACATACAATCTGGGCCCCTATCACTGGCCAGAGGACCAAACGCTATTGGGAAGCTAGGAGAGGAAAAGTGAAATTAGGGGTGTGCAACTGGGGTTTAGTATTTGGTATGTCATATGTCATTTTCTGGTGTGCTTCACAAGCATGAAGGAGATAAGTACCCCACTACCCCCCCCCCGAGATAAATGTGAGTAAAAGCACATATGCGTAGATCTGCAAAGGAAGGATTTCAGTACTTTAGTAGGAAATTTTTAATAGCATTGAAAGGTCATTAGTATAAGAGAAATTAAGGACAAACTAGCTATGGTATGAGATTGAAAAGTAAAGAAGTATATGTGTGTGTTGCTCAAATGATAGTGAAAAACCTTTGTATCTTTTTAGATACGCTGCATTCCTTCTGACAACGCCACTCTCTTCTTGTCTGTGATACTATTACAGTCCGTGCATATAATAAAAAGCAATTAATTTCTATGAAAACACAGCTGTTCATAGCTGTTTACAAGTACACAGAAGATGACAAGATCAGTGAGCAACTCATATTCCAAATGAGGCTGAAATAATAAATTATTCCAAGAAATAAAAGGAAAGCTGACAGAAACAATAAATTTTTAAGCAAGAAAATGAGACAGTCTGCCCATGACAGGAAACCCATTTTTAAAATATATATCAATGCCATATTGCCAAGAATCCCATTGCACACTCACAGCCCCAGAGTAGTCTTAGCCACAAGGCAACTGGTGCAGGTGCCTTGAAAACAGTTGTGGATCCATCGTTGCACTGCCTCTTCAACCGCCCTGTCAACTGGCAAAATCAGCTATAGATGCTGGCTGGCAGGAACTAGAAACAGCATATCTCAGCGGTCCCTAGAGACAGCTTTCCTGGTATTAAAAGTGGTGCTGGATGGGAGAAGAACCCATTTCACTGATGCATCACTGAATCCATACCTCTATCAGTAACGTACTGTTCATGTATAAGACATTTGCCTAGTGATTATGTCTCTCTAGGAACAATTGGGACTAGGGATGTGTGCTTCGGGTTTCCGATTCAGATAAAAAACCCCTAATCGGACCCTATTTGTAAAGATTTGGGATTCCCTAATAGGAGCTAGGCCAGTCATCTTGCCCTCTCTCTCTCAGCCCATGACCTAACAACAGTGATCCATGCAATGGTCACCTCCAGACTGGACTACTGTAACTCACTCTATGCAGGGTTTCCCTTGGGTCTGACCCAGAAACTACAGTGGGTCCAGAATGCTGCTGCACATGTCCTGATGGGCACTCCATACAGGGCACACATCATTCCAATCTTGCAGCAGCTACACTGGCTTCCCGTGGAATTCCGGATCAGGTTCAAGGTTTTGGTTTTAACCTATAAAGCCCTAAATGGACTGGGACTAGCATACCTGAGGGACTGTTTCTACCCTAGAGAGCGCTCAGATCAGCAGGCAAACATCTCCTGCCCCCAAGGAGGCTTAGCTGGCCTTGACCAGTGCCAGGGTGTTTTTGGTTCTGGCCCAAATCTGGTGGAAATCTCTGTTGGAGGATACTCAAGCCCACCAAGATCTTGTATCTTTTCAGTGGACCTGCAAGACAGAGATGTTCCGCCAGGCATATGGTTGAGGCTGGCATTAGGTCCATCAAACGAGCCTCCTTACTGGTCTCTTACTGGGGGGGGGGTGTATATAATTCTCTTTACTGTGATTGGCCCCCCAATACATGTAATGTTATAATGCAATATCAACTCGCACCTTCCCCCTTTTTTTCTTATGTTGGTGGGCCGAGAAGCATGAAGGGGTCCCGTCCTGAGATGTCTGACTTTATATTCTTGATTTTAACTCTGAAGTTACTGTTGCTTTATTATTTATTCTGTGTTTTTTTATCATTGGTGTCCCCCACCTGAGCCCACTTGTGGGGAAAGCATGCTAAAAATCAAATAAACGACATCAGTCAAGAATGGACTGCTGCAGTGTTCTATCTAGGAACCAGGACATTCTCAGAAACAGCAGCATTCACTCTGCGGAGAAACTATGTTCAAACTATGAAAATGTTTGCATGAATTAGCCTGGCAACTGTGTGTGCCTCATGAGAGGGGCCATTGGTCAGTGGTACGGCATCTGTTTGGCATGCAGAACATCCCAGGTTCATTCCCCGACATCTCTGGTGTACAGGTTCAGGAAGTAGGTGATATGCAAGACTTCTGCCTGAGACCCTGGAAAGCCACTGCCAATCTGAGTAGACAATACTGACCTTGATGCACCAATGGTCTGATTCAATGTAAGGCAGCTTCATGTGTTCCTGTGTATATTCTGACTTCATCTCTTTCCATTTTATTGCAAAATGCACATTCAAAATGCACATCACAAATAGAGATCAGGATAAGCATGGACATGCTGGATGAAAAGCTATGAAAATCGATCCTTTATGCTATTATTAACATTACAGGAACTATATTTCTGTCATCGACATGAAAATATTCATTGATATCTGTCCAAATCTTTATCCCTCTTACCTAATTTAGATTTATATTTTTGAAAATAACATCTACTACCAGCCTGATGTAAAGAGCAGTTCATTGCGACTGACATCCTCTGGAAAAGAAGGAATTATTTTTAATGGAATTGCAGACTGGTTATATGAAGGTAAGTTGCAAAGATACAACTTCATTATGAACACGGAGAACTTAGCCTTGTATAAATTCTCCAAGACAAACCTATTTATTCCAGAATGATGCTGTTGATGACTCTTTAATGCTTTTGCCTTGCAAAATTGCCTGCATTTGTAAGAAAGGCATAACTATACATAGCACTGAATAAGTTTATGGAAGCAATCATTTATACTGTGAAATCATGTTTATTTCCGTATTTCAAAGCAAACAACTGGATTGAGGAGGGAAGATAAAACATATGCAACCACAGGTTTGGATCAAAAGATTTTGTTCCACTATGTAGATCTTTTATCCAATGCAAGGAGTCTTTTGCCTACATAAGCAGCCTATGGGAGAGGCATTTTCTTCAAGAAGCTTCCTTGTATCAGAGGAAGGTTCCACTATTATGTGGAAAACATTTGCATCCAGTCCATAACATTTGGAAATGGGGCCCAAATTATTCCATCTATTTTCCAGTCATTTATGTGAAATTCTACATACCCACCATACAAAAATACTGCTTTTTAGAAATAGAATATCATATAACATCCTGGACATAAAAATTACAGAGGTACAAAATCATAAGGGCATTAATACTGCCAGTGATCTATGACAGTTTGTTCCCAAGAATAAGAAACCCAAATTCATATAGGTCAATTGATAGGAGAATATCCTGACTGTCATGTTCCATTCTTCCCTGTCATTTCTCTTCTCATATTGCCTGAGCAGCTTATGAAATGAGAATTAGCCATGTCTAGCTACCTAATGCCAACATCACTTACCCAAATATGGACACCATCACTCACCATACACACACACAAACACACAGATACATATATATATCTTATGTTTTTGAGATTCAATAAAGTAGTCTTGTTTGTTGCTTCTTCATTTTTAGCACTATTTATACTTTGCTATGAGAAGTAAGCATTAAGTGGAAATTCTGTGTCAAGTGACCCTCAGCAGGATTTTAAACAGTCTCAGGCTAACTGCTAAAGGCCTAAAGAAATGGCATATTTTTGCATCTGAATTATATAAACTTCTAATTTCATGCATTTTAAGAACATTTTTCCCCCCAGAGGAGCTGCTTCATTCTCACATTACTCATTGGTGGTCACCTGATGGAGAGAGACTTGCCTTTCTCATGATTAATGACACATTAGTACCGAACATGGTTATTCCTCGGTTTACTGGGAGTCTATATCCAAAAGGGAAGCAGTACCCCTATCCGAAGGTAAGGAATCCTTATATACAATTTTCACTTTTTCATCTGAATTGTTGATACAATTGTTTATATTCAGTGTGACCAAAACTGTGTTTTTTTAAGAATTCTTATTGGCATTACTTTTACAGAAATTAATATTTAGAAATCTGGTTTTCTCAAATAGTTATGTAAAGGCTGTCAAACTGTGACAGGCAGAGCCAAGTCTTTCTTTTGTATATCTGCCAATTCCCTTTGTACCCTGGAAGTTTGGAAAGAAAACCAACAATGACCAATCAGGACTCTCTATAATGATAAAGGGAGAAGGGGAGGAGGAACAGCAGAAAGAAAAACAGATGTTTAACTCACGTTTGAGTCAGATAAGTTTAAGAGGTTCCTTAGGCACATTAGGGATCTTGCACTATCTCTGTTCACTTCAAGTGGAACTGGGCAGCCTAATTTAGCACACAGTGGATTATGGTTCTCTTATGTAGCTTTTCAGGGATATTTATAAGCTATGGAGCAGGCATAGGTCTGTGGATTTAAAAAGACTCTAGTGAAGAATTTCAAATATTAGGAAACCTGTGGAAGAAAGGCACAGCTTTTTTATATATTCTATTAAGAAACTGTATCTCTATAGCTCTCCCTCTTAGTAGATTACATGTGTTTAAAGTTGGTTCTGAACATCCCCAGGTTACTTTCCACTCACTGTATAATAAACCTTTATTTTGTTGTGTTCGATGTCTGTTCTCCTCCTTGGTATTAAGGGCAAAAAAGGTTTTATCAATGCAGGGGGAGGGTATCTCAGGAACAACATCACGATTTACCTCAGGGGTGGCTGATTGGTAGGATTTCCTGATGAAAACATTTTAATGCTTTCTCCCACCATCCAAACCTGTCACAGTCCAAAAACATTTGAATTGCATTTGGCAAAGTGGCTTGTTTCAAGCTTCAGGGGAAGAGCTATAGGTCAGTGGTAGAATATCTGCTTGGCATGCAGAAGGTACCAAGTTCAATTCCCAGCACTCCAGATAAAGAAATTGTTTTACATAGTAGATGTTGTAAAAATACCCATGCTAGAGATCACACAGTGTCTTTTAAAAAATGGATTTTAAAATACTTTTGATGGATAAGAATGTTACTCTGATGATCACTATCAATCGCCAGTGACTTTAATGCCAGAGTCGGATCTTCTGATGAAATGTTGTATTTATGTAACAATGCTGCTCCTCCTTCAGACGAGACAGAAAACCATCTATCCACCAGACAATTTAAACGTGCTAAATCAAACTGGAAAGGATTTTGTTTAGCTCAGTTAGCAAGCAGATTAGATTTATTTATTTTGAATGATGCAGTTAGGGTAGATATTCCCAGAGAGTTTACATTCTGCTGAAGCTGAGGAGCTAGCACTAGTGCTTTCGTTCTGGCTTTGCATAAACTGCTAAATTATGTGGACCATTTAAGAGTTGGGAGTCAGAACTCATCAAGATAGGTGACTTTCCAATCACCTTGGCATTAAAGATCAAAACTCAGACATCGACCTCACTGAGAAATTTGTTGCAGAGCTTACTCACGACTCTGATTATAAAAGAATCAAATGGTCCAAAAGAAAGATAAGCAAAGTAAGGACTTTCTTAACTCCAGTAAGACCTGCCAGCTGTATAGTAAGCTGACTAATGTCATGCCCTTTGAATCCATCATATTCTATCTATAAATATCCAATGGATGGCAAGAATTGTTCACTAAATGCAAGCCTATTCTTATCCTCCAAGAGTAGGATATCCCTCACAACCATAGTTTGATCAGAAATGCCTGTTAGCAAAAAAACGCATTAATATCCCAATTTCTTCAGGATAGGTTAAAAAAACCTGTATAATTCCTTCTGATGTACATGCCTTAAAACAACAATATAAAAGGTTAATTAGAAAGAAAAAGAGAGAAGCAGTAAAGACGAACTGGCTCCAACTTTCCCAAGCCACCAAATCCAAAGATTCTGTACTCTTTTAGAAAAATTTCAGGTGGATTCCACTTAGAAGGCACAAGACTTTCCTGTGAGAGACTAAATCCTGGGAGACTCTTTTTTGTGCACTGTATAATGCAGAGCCAAACCAGGATGTCCCTCCTTCTCCTATTAATATGGAAAGCCTTCCCTCCTGGTCCCCACTTCCGGTTGCAGAAGTTAAGAAGTTAATAGCTCAACTAAAGCTGGGGAAGACCCCAGGGGATTATTGATCCCACCAAAGCTGATCAAAACTGATACTGTATGGTAAGCACTGGTTCTTGCTACACTCTTTACATTTATTGACCAGACTGCATGGATCTCCAGATATGGGGGTTTGGCCATTATCATTCCACTATATAAAAAAGGAGAGAAATCAGACCTTTTTGATTACCCTTCAATTAGTCTGTTCTGTGTGGTAAGCAAGCTTTATATCAGACACCTATGCTGAAAGTTCTGGGAATGGCTTGGTAGGGAGAATATCTTATCTGAGGAACAAGTAGATTTTAGGAGCGATTGCTCCACTATAGATCAATATCTGATTTTACATCATCTGGTAAAGAAATATACTACCTGATCCCATGGGGAACTTTACACATCTTTTGTTGACTGCAAGATGGCAGTATCACAGTAGATAGACTATGGTTAAAACTAGAGGATCCTCCAATAGACTGTAGACTGTTTGCACTTATATGCACACTACATGAAAACAATTATGAGGAATTACACAATTTTAAAGTTGACAATGAGGAAATTGAAATTGTTCAAGATATTCTCTTTTTTTGCTCAATCATCAATCAAAAGGGAGACTGTAACTAAGAAATCAGAACAAGATTGAGACTTGGAAGAGCAGCCCAGAGAGAAATAGAAAAGATCCTTAAAGATAAGAATGTCTCTCTGGGGACATCTCTTTGTCAGATGCATCTGACGGGGGGAGCTGTGGTTATCGAAGGCTTATACTACATTGGAATTGGATGGTCTGGTTGTTTTGATGCTACAAACCAACACGGCAAACTCCTTTGAAGCCTCACACAAGCCAATTAATCTCCACTCCAAAAAGAGATGTTTACATTTACTGGCAAAGGAATGTTTTGGTTCAACCCTCCCTCTCCCCCCCTAATTGCATCTTCTCTCTCCTCCCCTCCTCCCCCCTCCTCTTCTATATTTGACCAGTTTCTGTTCCATGCATCTGACGAAGAGAACTCGATTCTGAAAAGCTTATGCTGCAATAAAATTGGTTAGTCTTAAAGGTGCTACTGGACTCTTTTTGATTTTGCTACTACAGACTAACATGGCTAACTCCTCTGGATCTCTGGGGACCAAGATCAAGATAATTCAAACTATGGTATTCCCTATTACTATGTATGGATGTAAAAGTTAGACAATGAAGAAAGATGACAGGAAGAAAATTGATTAATTTGAAATATATTGCTGAAGGAGTGTTTTGCAGATACCATGGACAGCCAAAAAGACAAATAAGTGGGTTCAAGACCACAACAAGCCTGAATTCTCCTAAGAAGCTTAAATAGCAAAAATGAGGCTCTTATGCTTTGCTCACATCATGAGAAGATAAGACTCTCTGGAAAAATCAATAATGCTAGGAAAAGTTGAAGGCAGTAGGAAAAGAGGAAAACCCAAAACAAGATGGCTGGACTCAGTAAAAGAAGCCATGTCCTTCAGTTTGTAAGACATGAACAAGTCTGTTACAGATAGGACATTTTAGAGGTATTTCATTCATAGGGTTGCCATAGGTTAGAGGCAACTTAATGGCACATAACACACACAAGATGTAATCCACAAGGTCATCTGCCCCATGTGGTTCTTGTCAGAAGAGGTACAGGGTTGTATCCTGAGTGACTCCCTTATTTAATGTCTAATTAATTTTTAAATTCTGTGGTGCAAACCATAACCTATCCTGACTTCTATCTGCCCAGTCTGGCAAACATTCTGATCTCCATACTCTTATATATGGATAATATGATCATTTTATCATACTCCAAAGTAAGGCTCTGAAGAACTCTTTGGGCACTTACTGTAAAGAGGAGCAATTAACAATTTCTCTACAACCAAAATTTGTGTCTTCTCCAAAAGATTTATCAAATACAGGTGGCAGATTGACAGTCATGAAATCAAACAAAGTTAGTGTTCAAATATTTAGAAGTAGTTTTCCTATTGTCTAGCTCATGGAGAGCTCAACTTTCCCATGTAATTGAGAATGTCTAAAGAATGGTAATGAGCTGCAACAGACAATTCCGGGAATATGTATTCAACCAACTATTCTTTATCTTCAGTGCAAAGGTGCAAAGTGCAATTACATAAATATGCAAATCAATAAATATACAATAAATACAGTAAGAATTCCTGATTTCTCTGTCTCAACATGCAATAAATATAGTAAAAGTTATTTGTTTTATGTCCAAGTCATTGTGGAGAAAATTTTTTGAAGGCAATGAAAACGTCCATAAGCTATATATGATGAAAAATTAGCAGCGTGCAAAATTGCAAATGGAGAGTCCCGATGTCAATGTTGGGTAACTCCAGTCCAACCTAAAAACTGTTCCCAAAGTGCCGACGGGATTATGCATGCATGTTATACAATTCCCGTTTCGTATATAACATACTTCTTCCTGGGCACGAATTAAACATGGACCAGCGGCACCTGAGAAAGCCAGCAGCAGCGGCAGCTTTTGCAAATCGTCTTGCTCTCAGGGAGCTGCTCTGGAGAAAGCTGGGAGTGGGTAAAAGCTGGATCCAGATGATTTTAAACAGATCCTCATAAATTCATATGATTTTTATATTGAAACAAAACAAAAAGGCTGTTATAGTATAGATCATGTCCTAGAGCCAAGCTACAAGTGACGAATTACACTTGCCTGGCAAGTGAACAGACTCACGTGTATTCCTCCCTGTTCACTTGCCATTCACTTGCTCTTGTGGAACGCAAGTGAATGGCAAGTGAACAGGGAGGAATACACGTGAGTCTGTTCACTTGCCAGGCAAGTGTAATTCGTCACTTGTAGCTTGGCTCCTAGTCTACAGACAGCAACAAAACAATCATGCATCCACTAATCCATGGCACTGCCACGGCACAAAAACATGCTAAAAAAGCACGGATCCGCATGGATCCTCTTGATTTTTAAGTGGGGCACCCAAAATCCACCACACAATCACAGACCATGTCTGTTGCCACAAATGGGACCAAAAAAATTCAGCCATCCACTACTTTGTGGAACCACCACGGCGCAAAAATACGGTTCAAAAGCACGGATCCGCATGGATCCTCTAGGTTTTTACATGGGACCACCCAAAATCCACCATACAATCCCAGATCGTGTCCATTGCCACAAAAGGGGCAAAAAAAATCAGTTATCCACTGCTTCGTGGCACTCCCACGGTGCAAAAACATGGTCTAAAAGCATTGATCCTCATGGATCCTCATGATTTTTATGTAGGGCCACCCAACATCCACCATACAAAACCAGATCATGTCCATATCCACAAATGGGACCGAAAAAATAATTCATCGACCGCTTTGTGGTAGCGCCATGGTTCAAAAGCACAGATCCTCATGGATCATCTTGATTTTTACATGGGGCCACCCAAAATCCAGTATACTGTCCCAGATCATGTCCAATGCCACAAACAGGACCAAAAGATCTAAAATATGACAGCCTTTTTGTTTTGTTTCAATGTAAAAATCATATGAATTCATGAGGATCCGTGTCTCAGATTCATGTTTTTTCACCGTGGCAGCGCCAACTATTTTTGGATCTGTGTTTTTTATATTTCAGTCTGTGGACCTGGCTGTGATATGTGATTTGATGTTTCATTTGTGTTTTTCCTATTTAAAAAAACATAGGATCCACGAGGATCTGTGTGGATCCTGGTTTTACTTTCTTCCTCTCCAGAGCAGCTCCCCGGGAGCAAGACGATTTACAAAAGCTGCCAGTGCCACTGGCTTTCTCTGGCTCTTCAGGCAGCGATTCTAACAGAGAGGGGAAGGAACAGAAGGAAAAGGGGTGGGGGAGAGGGAGTTCAGTTCCCAGAAAAACTTGCAAAAACAATCAAGTGTCCTTCACGTGAACAATTTCACTTGTAGCTTGGCTCTCTGAGTGCTGCACTTAGGAAACTTTCTTTAAAGTGCATTCTGTCACATGTCCTTTCCTTTGAGAATATTGTACAAGGTGAGGTTCTTCAAGCCTCTCCAAAGCAACGGGGTGAAGCATGTGCATAAACAATATCAAACAACATTAAAAGTTAGACATTTCAAAACTTACAATACTAACAGTTAATCTTTACAATATATATATACATGGCTTGAATCAGCAAGGTTCTAGAGAGTGCATCAGCAATGACATTCTCTTTTCCTCAGATGTGAACTATGTCAAGGTTGTAATCTTAGAGTTGAAGGCTTTATCAAATCAATTTGCAGTTAGTGCTCTTCACCTGGTTTAACCAGCATAAAAGCATAAACTAGGGTTTTAATTTACTTATGGCCCACACAATAACCAAACACTCCTTTTCAATAACAGCAAGATGTTGTTCTCTTTCCACCAGTTTTCCACTGAGGTACAGGATGGGGTGTTGTCCATCCTCCCCAGGCACACTCTTTCTGAACCCAAAATTCTGTCAGCAACCAACTGTCATCCTGAAGTCTGGTTCTGACTGGCCAATCAGAGAGATGGGAGCAGCCTGTCAATTAAGCTCTTATTGCAGGCAATTGTTAAAACGTTCAATTCCAGCTCTCTGAGTGCTGCACTTAGGAAACCTCCTTTTAAGTGCATTCTGTCACAACGTGGCATTGAGAGGTATGATCAGAAATAGAAACATTGTTGCTAAGGATATAAGTAAAGATTGCATTATTGTTTTTCCTCAGAACAGAATTAATCTCAAGAATTGATGCGCTAGGTTTTTAAAGAAACATCGTATTATGTATTATCAAGAGTAAAACAAAAAAAAATTGAAGATAAAATATTAAATGCAACTAAATTTTGAGCCATCTGTTATTGTACATCATAATAGTTTTTAAGGAGAATACCAAAAGGGTAGAGATTTGAGAGAGAGTTGTTTGGGGGTTTTTGTATCACATCACAGACCATCATTTGTGGCCAAACTATGAGAGAGAGAGAGAGAGAGAGAGAGAGAGAATACACCTATTCTTGTAAATTTACTTTGAATATATAGGGTCTGCAGGAATACATGCTCTTCTGCATGTAGTTCTTCTGCTCTGTTGCTTGCTGAGATAAATCATGATGATGTTCCTAAGATTTCCTTGCCTGGATAAAACCCTTTCTGCCCTTAATACCAAGGAGACTTGGTCCAATGTTGTGTCTCCAGCAACCAAGACCACTCTTGCTGTGTACCCATATCAGAGTCCCCTCAGTACTTCCATTTCTTAGCCTACCCTTGCCTTTTCTGTTTATGTCTGTTCTACAAGTATACCACACATGTAAAGTATCAAGTGCCTCGGTACTGGAACTGCAAACTGCCATAAACCTCCTTCTTGCTCCCCCCCACCTTCCTACTCTGTGGCTGGCCAAGATACTAGGAGCATCTGGCTTGTATTCTTTTAATGCCCCCCCCCCCAAACAAAATATCTTTTCCCAACTCCTTAATCTTTAAGTAGAATCTGCTGCCACCAGAAGAATCCCTTCCCTTTTTCTCTTCTATCTATTAGATATTGACAGTATTGAAGGGGGGTGGATATACATGAGAGATGAAGGTGTGTGGGCTGGTTTCCCTCCCTTCTTCCTCCTGCTCTTCTGTTTCATTCAGCTGGTGCTGTCCCTTCTGCACCTGGTTACGTTTTGTTTGCAGGGGCGAAAGGCTGGGCTACGTGAGTGAGATTCTAGGCAGTCAATTCATACTCAAAACTGTTAAGACACAGAAAACTAGGAACAGTCAGATCACTAGAGACAAAATACCAAGCAAAAGCATTTGAAGATGCAGTGCTAGCTAATTCTGAACTGCTTCTCAGCAACCTCCTCATTCATTTCCTTAAAGTGGGTGCAAGAGTTAAAAATTTGAAACAGATTGTCCATCCAATGTCAAGCCTTGACAAAGTCTTGTCACATCCCCCTGCCGCTGTCTTGATACTGATGAGACCTCCTAGTCTTGAATATAGACTCTAATTCCAGGTTGACAGTTCTGCTGATTCTTCTGCAGCATGGGAGTATCTTTGTTAGCAAAATCAAATTTGAGCTGGGCAGGTTCAGAATTTGCCTTCAAGCCTGCTCTTGGCCAATCACTTCAAAAGTTTGGATCAGGATTTTATGATGTTATTCTAAGGCACATGTCATCCTTCCACAACACGAACGACTGTCCTGAAATTTGTTTCTGTAATCACCGTGATCTGCGAAAGAATTCTAAGAGCACTGCCAAATAATTATTTGAGTTGTGAAGTCATGAAGTTGTACGGCTAAATCATGGAAAATCAGTTGAGCTTAGAAGTAGTATGAACCAGTATTTTGAGGGAGAAGAGGTATAGGTTTTATTTTCTGCTTATTACATTAAGATTTTAAAGGTTATTTTATAGACATAGTGATCTTTGTAGCTCTTGTATATTAGTTCTTCTTACATGTTAACATTGCAGTGCACAGAAAAGATGTTACTCTTTTTCCTCCCCCCCCTCCAACATTTTTATACTGAGTTGTCTTTTCACAGAAAAGAAATATACAGGTTTATCTGCATATTTAGAGAATAAATGCTAATCCATGGATCTAAGGGGCATGAATCATTTACTTGACTAGTTAGCTTGGTTCTTCTGTCAGTTCAATAAAGGTTTCCCATAACATATCACTCTGCTACATATCTTTCCCATGCTATAAAGCAGTTAGCTTAACATTAAATAATAGCTCCTCAATTTTAGAAAAACCAAAGCTGTATATTGAGAAATTTACTTTGTTTCCAAAATCTGGCTAAAACTATTCTAGCTACTGTTAACAAATTCAAAAGTACCATTTGATGTCTCTTAGGAACTGTTGGAACAAAATTAAATCACAGTATTTCAGGGCTGGGTGGAACCTCAAAGCCTAAGCTGTGCCTTAGTTTTTCTAGTTTTGCATGGTCACATATTTTTCATAAATGTATAAAGGCTGTTTTAGGAGATTTGCAATACCAACATGTTTTAAGAAGATTTATATATTATAGATAGTCTCTATAGTGTAAGATACCATTGATATATCATTTTTGCTATGTTTTCTTTAAATAGAAAGCATACTGAAAAAGAGGAACCTGCTGAGAGAGCCAGTTTTCAAACTTCTTCTGAAATATCATAACCAAGGTCTTTATTCCACTTCAATTGAAATTTTGGTTGAGTGATGGCATTAGAATTATGTAGTAAACCATATATTTTAAACAAGATATGTTTTCCTTCCTGAGAAATTAATTCCTCAAATTGAGTGAGTTTTCTCAAGGCTGAGTCACTGTGACTTTTTTTAAAATAAAAAACCATCTTCAGTTGTAAATATTCAAAGATTGTTATTGTGCCATTGCTTAATATAGAGATTAAGTCAAAGGGTATGATTCTATTCTTAGGGACTAGTTCCAGATAGCTCCCACTTTTTAAGAGACCTTAGATGAAAACCCAGGATCCTATCCTGTTATCTTATAGCCAAAGCTAATGGGGACAGGCCAGGAGACAGCTTTCTTTTATAGAGAGCCCAAATATATAACAGACAGATGGCATATAAATGGCAGAACAATTACATTTGTAAACAGTTTTCCTCTCAGATTTTTTTAACCCAAAAGAAAGCTTTAAACAGCAATTTTACATAGGCTTGTTCAATAACCATTTCAGAAGAATCTGGGTCATTTCCACCTGCTAACCTATGTTAATTTTGCAGTATCCTGATATAATTTTATGGTTGGTATTCCAAGGCCTATATTGGGCCATCTGTGTTGTGCAATTGACCAATTAAATCTGTTTCTTCTTTTCTCCCATATAAATTCATTTATTAAGTTTTGCCATTTTTTCAGAATTTTCTCTGGAATTACTACAGGTAGATTAGCTAGCAGATAGTTTAAGTTTGGTAAAATCATCATCTTGACTGTGTTTATTCAACCTATTAGAGAGAATTTAAAAGTCTCACATAGACTGTTTAGTTTTGTTGTCTGCAATTACTGCTTTGAATTTTTTTTTAAAGGTCAGCATGATCCCTAGTACTAACATTTATCTTTGTCTTCCTGTTTTGTGGGGGAAGTCAGTTTATGTTTTAAAAAAGAGTGCCTTGTTTTTTGCAATGTTCAGTTTTATATCCAGTGACTGAGCCATAGAATTTAATAATAACCTCCAGCTCCTTGGTGGAATTACTCTTGTTTCCTTAGCAAATGGTGTGGGTCACAGTTTATGAAACCAATGAAGGTGGATGATGGATAGCTATGTGACCTTGAAGGATTGATCTGTGTAGCTGCCGTGCTTCTTCTGTATCTTTACATATGAAATGTAGTAGTCTTTTCTTCTTGTCAAAGGCAGGTCAAATGAATCCAACAGTAAAGCTGTATGTAGTAAATCTATATGGACCAACACATACATTAGAACTGATGCCACCTGACAGCTTTAAATCAAGGTAAGTGATCTGAACTGCAGTGTTTGATTTGCTATGGCTAAATTGGCTGAAAAATAATTCATTACTTAAATTAAATCTTAATTTAAGGTCACAATACCATAGCCGTCTTTGTTCCAGGATTCCAGATGCCAGTGCAAACTGTTTCCTTTTGCTTTGTAAATTTCATCATAAATATCTGCTCAAAATGACTTATTTGGGCTTGTAGCAAGAAATATAATCATAACTATCCATTTGAGTTTAATTAAGCCACATCTAATGGAAAGACTTCCAAAGGAAAATGGGTCACTGTAAAAATCAGAACTATAGAAGCAGTCCTTTATGCATACTAGTGTTTTCTAGGCTGTCATAGCCATGAGAGACCTGAGGCAGAGTGTGACATTTCTTTTTTTGTGGCTGTTTTCCTAGCTTAGGGTGAGATCTTTTTTTAAAAAAAAAAATCATATGGTTGTTCAAAGTCCATTTAAACTGAACCTCATAGTTACAAGTTTCTTGCAGTTAGGTGTTATCCAAAACATTGCAGATAATGGATGTTTCAAGCCTCAAAGCTCTTTAGGGACACTGATTTTAAAGGATAATTATGCAAATTATTTTCTCCTGTAATTCCGATCATCTCAAGAAAAAATGTCTGTTATAGGTATTTCTCCTTTAGCAATTCATATGGCAAGAAGGTTGCATGTTTAAATAAATCATCTTTCATTCTTAAATCTGTGATCTCTTCAGGTTTACCAACTGTTGCATTCATCTGCTGTATTCTCTTTGAGTTGCAGATGATTTTCAAAAAAATCCATTCTACTATCACATCACAGGAGCTTGAAGAACCACTCCTAGAAAAATCAATTTTAATTTTAATTATACCTATGATATGAAAGCATAATGCCCTAGTTACAAAAAACTGAGGGTGCACAGTAGTATAAAACAAAAATAGATTCGGGGGGGGGGGACACTGTGTGTGCTTGTACCTTCTTTCTTTTTCCCTTCTCTCTCACAGTTACACACACACATACATTTGCTGTGCCTCTGTGCTGCATGGACCCTTAAAAACATCCACAACCTGCAATTGTGCAAGTTAGTATTTCTGTCATTGTTCTTGCTCTGTGCTGCTGGGATTTGGATGACCTAATGTCAGCTCTGCAAGGCAAAAAAAGAGGGCAAGGAAAGATGGCAGTAGCATTCTGATTAGCAAAGATATATGCCAGAAAACTAGCAGCATACTGTAACTTAGTTTCCTCAAGGTATTGCATGTTGTGTTCCTACAATCAAACAATTAAAAGAAAAAAGCAAAAAGAGATCTTCATGTAATGCCTACAAAGGTAGGCATCAACAACAGTTCAATCTCTTGGCCACTGGTTCTAAGTTAGTTAGGATGTTCAAGAAAATTTCTAATTTCAATGTTAAGGCTAACCGCAAACCACCAGAATGTTGAACGTGAAAGCTCAAGGTGAAAACCTATCAACTTAGTAAGTGGCGATTCGGTTTCGGCTTCTCGGCCATGTCGGACGCTCCTCTCCGCAGGTCCGGGAGGAAGCGCCCGAGCAGCCTGACCGGGCGGCTGATCTGCGAAGATTAGCCCCCAGGACTCCCAGTGAGGGAAGCAGGGTCCGGAACGCGGCGGGAAGAGCCCCCTGAAATCGATGCAGGGGGTAAATTGCCCGTTTGTTCCTATGGAGGCCGGCAGACGTGCGCGGCACCTCGAGTGCTGCCGGGCCATGGAAAACGGCAAAGAGCAGAACTAGGCAGAAGCCTGTAAGTAAGCGAATCCCTTCTGTTATTACAAGCGCACGCGAAGGAGTGCTGGGATCTGAAGCTAAGAAGGCTCGTTCTTCCCCCTTGCTGAGTTTCAGAATTTGGTTGGCGGTCCCCCCCCCCTAAAATGGCAGCGAAAAAGCAGAGTCCCGCTTTGGGCAAGTCAATCTCAGCTGCCCTGCAGGGGAAAGGAGAGTCACTCGAGGACTTGGTGAACAGGTCGGTTATCAAAGCCATAAAGCCCTTTGTTGACAAGATGAATGAAACAGATCAAAGGGTGGGCTTAATTGAGAGCGAAGTGAAAACCATTAAGGAAGTAGCGGGGGGGCAGAGAAGTCTGCTCGGGAAAATGCGTCACTCGTGAGGGCAACGAATAAAGAGTTAAAGCTGGTGGAGAACCAACTGATCGGGCTACAAGTGGAACGAACACAGACAATTTTGCGCCTCCAGAACGTGAAAGAGGAGGAAAATGAGGATTTAAGGGATCTGGCCTCGGAACTATTGGCAACACCCGCGAGGGCAACTAAAGAAGAGGTAAAAAGCGCCATTTTGGAAGTCCGTCGGGCTTCTTCAAAATATGCAACGAAGCGTCAACTGCCTCGCGAGATCATCATCGATTTTTCATCTAAGAGGATCCGAGACACTATCCTATACAACTCATACAATGCGGATCTGGACTTTCTGGGTAATAAAGTTAAGATACTGAAGGACGTTCCATTCTTAGTTCGGAAAAGGAGATTTAAGTATAAAAGGTTTGCAGCTCTTCTGAGGGAACGTGGAATAAAGTATAAATGGTTATTTCCGGAAGGTATCTGGTTTAGTTAGAAAGATCAAGCTTACAAGATAACATCAGAAGATCAACTAAGGGATTTTGAGGACAAAAACCAAGAATTTCAGCAAGACACCAAGCAAGAAGAAAAAGATTTGAAGTCTGAAGGGGGGGGGGGAACGAGCACTGCGGTTGCAGCTGCTCAGAGAGAACTGCGTCTGAGGCCCGGGGGGGGGGGAGGAAGACTTAATTTGGATTGCAATCTGTATTTTGCAAGGTCAACCACTCCATCAATATCTTACAAAGTTTTAATTTCTTAATAATGGCAGTATGAAGGGAAAGCATTATTTGTAGTGTAGTGTTGTTATATGTTGCTGTTCTTTTTTCTTTCCTTCCCCTGCCCCCCTTCTTTCCCTCTGTATTGTTAGTTAATGTAGGTAATAAAAAAATATTAAAAAATTCAAAAAAAAAACTTAGTAAGTGGCGAACTCATCACTAGTCAACTTGTAGCAGCATAAACAATAATCACAATAAAATGGAATGCTAAGGCAGCACCAAATATAGACCAATGGCTTAGTAAGGTATGGGACCAAATGATTATGGAAAAAATTACAGAAAGAATTCAACAATCGTCAGGAAAAGAAAAGACAACAGAATTTTATAGTAAGTGGAAGCCATATCTTGACTATATTACAACAAGCAACATACAATCTACGAACACAATCTACCAGTCATTAATAGAATCATAAGCAACTGAAGAACAACAAAACTTTCATAGATGGGATAGTTAGTGAAATATTTTATAATGCCACATATACAAGGTAAAATTCAAATGTACTGTTCCAGAATAGAATCTCTCAGACCATGTAACAGGTACATAGATGCATACATTTGAAAACTCTTCTTATAGGTTAGTTAATACACGTTGGTTGTTGTGGTTTTTCCGGGCTGTATTGCCGTGGTCTTGGCATTGTAGTTCCTGACGTTTCGCCAGCAGCTGTGGCTGGCATCTTCAGAGGTGTAGCACCAAAAGACAGAGATCTCTCAGTGTCTCTCAGTGACACTGAGAGATCTCTGTCTTTTGGTGCTACACCTCTGAAGATGCCAGCCACAGCTGCTGGCGAAACGTCAGGAACTACAATGCCAAGACCACGGCAATACAGCCCAGAAAACCCACAACAACCATCGTTCTCCGGCCGTGAAAGCCTTCGACAATACATTCATACATGTAGTTGCTTGTTTATTTATAAACTGCCTTTTTCACTGAGATCCAAGGTGGATTATATACTGCAAGTAAATACTATATAATAAATAGCTAGGAAGTTCACAGAGCAAAAATACAACATGATCAAGAGTTGGGACATTCAGTGAAAACAGATACAATAGGATATGGTAGCCACAAATTTGAAAATTAGCGGAAAGCCAAACACATAGATGAAACCTTTCTGAATTAAAGCAAAAGTAATTAACATGACATCGGCCGTCATCACATGGCCATAAATTTCATGCCAAACTAGCGACATCTCCCACCAAATGCCCACCTTATTCCATTCCAGTTACGAGATCGTCATTCTCCTTCCCAAACGGGTCGCTATTCATTTTCTTGATATCATCCGCTTCCATGTGAATGCCCAGGATTGTCTCTGAACACTTCGCAACGCCAAAGCGCTCACTTCCCCGCTCATCCTTCCTATGTTTTCAATTGATTTTCCCACCCCTCACTCCCAGAAGCCCTTTTCACGATTGGCAATTGTGCACCTAATTAATTTTTTTTTAAATAAGCCTTATTGCCCTACTGTGATCTTCTGTAATGCTAGAATAAATGCCCGAAGGCACTTTTCCCATCCTAATTCAAAATGCAAAGTAAACATATATTCTCTTTTTGTATGAAACAGACGTGTAGAGTTCAACTTGTGTTTCCTTACAGAGCGGCAGGGAGGGAAGTGCAAGCGTGGGGCGCCTTTCCTCCCGCTCTCTAGGTGCATCGCTGTATTTCCCCTTCCCCCGCTCATGCAGCAAGAGCTACATAGCCCACTTGCATGGAGCATCGCCGCACACACCCCCTCGCCCAGCCCCTGCAGAGCAACGCCAGGCTATGCAGCTCTGGGCTGTGTGGCTTCGGGCAGGGGCCAGGCAAGCGAGGGGAGAGATGCAGCGATATTCTGGGAGCCTTTCCTCCCACTCTCCTGGTGCAGCCTAGCGTCGCTCTGCGGGGGCCAGGCCAGATGAGGGGGGGGAGATGAAACAATGCTCCATGTGAGTGGGCTGTGTAGCTCCGGGCCACACAAACGGAGGAAGGGGAAAACTTGGCTTCCTATCACGCTCGAGTTTGGGATTGGACTAGCACAATGTTGCTATTGCAAAATTGCGACATAGCGAAAATATACGGACATTTAAAAAGGGGGGGGGATTTTCTCCCATGTCCGGAGACACTTTGAATTGACATCAGAGAGTGCTTCTGCCTGAACAACTGGAAACGCAAGCATACGTGATGTGATGGGTGAATCTGTTCTGATGCCGATAGCAACGAAGACGCTATTTGGTGCAAAACTGACAGAATAAATGGCCGTGTGATGACGGCCATCTTTAGCAATATCAAACTACCCGGTAGGAATGTATCTACCTCAGCAGACAGTATCCAATAGCCTAGTCTATTGTCCTTGTCCTTTACCAAGGTATCTCTCTAAGCTATTACTTTTGGCACCCCCTATAATCTGAATAAAATGTCCTCCTGAATAATTCAGCCTTGCATAGTTTGCAAAAAGCCAGAAGAGTGGGATCTTTTGTGACCCACTTAGGCAGATCATTCCACAGTAACTGAGCAGCAGGTATATTGATGTGATCCGATCTGAGCCTGTTTAGCAGGGAGAGTAGAATACAAGTGCAACAATTAATTAATTAATTAAATGTAGGTGTATATATGTAAACATATGTATATAAATATATTTTAGTAAAGATTTAGTAAAGATTTTAGTAAAGATTTGCATGTCTAATTTACCAGGTGCTAAAGTGATTTTAAAAAGGGATCAAAGCTGCGCTCCTTAAGCTATGGAATCCTAGGCAGTGCCATTGAGGGGATTAAGGTTTCACCACATTCAGTAACTTCAGAGCTGCAGCTGAAGTTCCTAAAGGAGTTTCAATCTTATTTTGAACACTGCTGAGCTGGATGTGATAGGCGAAAGCTGCCTGTCAGGTGCCACACACACAGTACTCAGAACTTTGTATGACAAGTTTGCTAGTCATCATGACAGCCTGCAGTAGGGCTTTTTAATACAATTTATGTGTGACAATCTTACAGGATTTGTGGGAAAAGCCAGTGTCTGTGCCATTGATTCAATCTCTTTGTAGGTTGACCTTATTAAACTAAACATGGTTGAAGACAGATAACTTCTCTATTAATACAAGATACAAAGACACCCACATACAAAATATCTTGGTCATTTTAAATTCTCTCTGGTATTCGTAGAACTGAAAACACGTGTTTTTTCCAGTTGTTTCCAAGTTTGTTTTCCTTCACCAGGTGATACATAGCAAGATAATAAACATGTTAACAAGATAACAACATCAACATTATCATGTTCATTTTGAATATGGTAATGAAGTAATTTTTTCTATATCAGTTTTGCATGACAAATGTGGTTTCATGTTTGTAACAATCACCAATATGATGCATAATAGAATAATGGACATATATTCTCTCCTGTAGCTTTTTGAATGTGATTTCACAACTTACATGTGAATAATGTATCTGTTGTGTTTTAATACATCTGTTTCACAGAGAATATTACATTATGATGGTGAAGTGGGTCAGCAATACTAAGACGGTTGTGCGATGGTTAAACAGACCTCAGAACCTATCCATCCTTACAGTGTGTGAGACAACAACTGGTGCTTGTAGCATGGTATGCAATTTCTTTCTTAAAATTTTCCAGAGGCACTTTAAACATTATTTTTCTAATGTACTGAAAGCATGGTTTGGTGTTGTATTTCAGAGCTAAGCTATCTGTCTTTCATGTGGTAATTACTGAAAATCACTTTGTGAGTATGACACACACAGCCCACACACAGGTGCTCAGCTATCATGCTTGCATCACATTTCAAAAATTGAGTGGGATGATTACATAGCTGTAGGTATAATTTTGAATTATTGATACATAAATAAAACAATATATGCATTTATAGGCAATATTTGGTGCAAGTAAGCAGAAAACAGTCCAAAAGTTAAGATTCACCAATGGAGTTCACACAGTTTTTATTTATTTCATTTATGCCTTGCCTTTCTCCCCGGTGGGGACCCAAAGCAGCTTACAACATTCTCCTCTCCTCCATTTTATCCTAAAAACAACCTTGTGAGATAAGTTAGACTGAGAGTGTGTGACTGGTCCAGGGTCACCCAGCAAGATTTCATGGCAAAGTAGGGATTTGAACCTGGGATTCCCAGATCCTAGTCCCACACTCTAGCTGCTACACGGTGCTGGCTCTCATAAGAGAGGAGCAAAGCTGAAATGGGGGAAGCAGAAGGAACGCGGCAGAGAGAAGTCTATCTTATTGGAGGCAAAGTGAAGCAGCGCATCTCTGCTTCAGCACCCATGTGAGTTTACTACTTCCCCCACCCACCAGTCCACCAGGGGAGAACAGAGGAGAGGCAATACGGTTTCCAAACTAGAAATCTCTACTGATTCTAAAGCGTTCACAGCAGAAGGCAACCTATGGCTGTGCCGCAGGTGCCTGCCTTGGGCATTTGCTGTATGAGTGTCTCCAGAAGGGCAAAAGTTGTCAGGAGGGGCTGTCAGGCAAGACCCAAAGGCGAAGACCAGCAAGCCATGCTGCCCTTTTCCCACCTTCATCTTCATTTGTTGTATTTGAGAATATAAAACATATAAAGCATGGCCAAAAAATGTGTTGTTAGGAATAATATTAATTATGTTTGTTAGGAGTATTCTGAAAGTAAATTTTAAAAAGGGGGCAACAGTGTTCCATAAGCTTTAGATGGGTTAAATAATAATATGATAAGTTGGTTATTGTGTTTGGGTGGGCTGCTGTACTTAATTTGATTAGCAACAGTGATTTATACCTGATTTATAATCTAATTTGAATGACGTTTGTTGTTTTACTATAGGTAGTATTTTCTTTACTTTCTTGGCGGTAATAGCTGATATAATGGCAAAGTAAAAAATTGCCAGAGCAAAATACATCAGCTGAGGCCTCTTTTATTTTGAATGATATTAAAGAATTATTAGTACATGAATTTTAAAAATTTTTATATATCCAGACATATGTAAACATTTTTACTGATAAGACTTATGGTAGATTAGCATATTGTTGTAGTTTCCCTTTAAATTATCATTTAACATAATAGGAATTATATAGTCAAACCTCCAGAGGAAGCAGAAGAAGTTATCAACCAATTTTTTTCTCCCTAAGGAAGTATTGTAAATTTGTGAAGTAGTAATTTCAGTTATGGAACAAGTAAAAGTTTTTTATTTAAATATAAATGGCTTAAATGAATTGTGTAAAAGAAGAAAAACCTTTTACAAATTGAAGAAAGAGAAATTCAGAGTTATTTTAATACAAGAAACTCATATAAAGGTGATCAAGCTGTGCCGGTCTGGGCACTGCCATCAATGGTGCCAGATGCCCCAGTAGCATTTGGATGGACTGGTGAACAGGTCCCACCTGAAGAAGGAATACACTTACAATGGTGTGGCCATAGGGAGGTGTACTTAACTACTCATCCAGAACAACTGTAAAGTTTCTGGACTGCCTTCTTTCCCCTGGCCAGGATGGCAGCTGTGGGTCAGAACGATGTGGGTATTCGCGGATGAATTTAGGGGCAGAGGGGTGTGGGGAAGTAAGGGGAGCAATTGGTTGTGGGGCCGTTGGAGTCACTATCTGGAATGGCCATCTGCTCTTCTGGAGATGGTCTCGGGCATCTGAGTGCAGTTGTATTGCTGGGTGGGGTCTCTCAGGGAGCTGTGGCATGGATGCTCTGGCTCTCAACAGTGGTGCTATGGCATTCTGCTGTTGTATCTCCAGATTATGCTGGCAATATGCTGGCATAGTTGCTGTTTAGCTTCTTATTCACACACCCCCAACACATACACAAGGATTATATTGTTTATCTAGTCGGAAGAGTAATGTGTATGAAGCATGTGTGTTTACCACTGAATCAGTTAACTTGCTCACTTTGCTAAAACATATTTTTCTAATATGTTTAATAACAACAACAACATTTGATATGTATACCACCCTTCAGGACAACTTAATGTCCACTCCAAGCAGTTTACAAAGGATGTTATTATTATCCCCACAACAAACATCCTGTGATGTGGGTGGGGCTGAGAGAGCTCCTAGAAGCTGTAAATGACTCAAGGTCACCCAGTGTCATGGGCTGGGCCAGCCCAAGCAGGGTGGTGCAGGTCCAAACCTTGATACCAAGTCCAGAGGGAGTTCCAGGAGCCAAAAGCCAAGTCAAAGCAGTGGTCAGAGCACAAGCTAATGCCAGAGTTGAGTCCAGAGTCCAAGAGCAAGGTCAGGCACAGTCCAAGGTCAGTTACCGGTAGTGTCAGGTCCAACAGTAGGCACGGGCAAGGTTCACGGAGCACGGAGTGGTTGCAGGCAGTAGAGACATTGCTTCCACGCCTGGCTGTTGCTCCTGACTGGCTTTTATAGCCAGGCATGTTTTTCAGCCAGCTGCTGGGGCTCCATCCTGAAGCTACTCATCATCACTCTCCAGCAGCTGGCGTCGGCTCAGGAGACGAGCACTGCGCCGTCTCTCCTGCAGCTCCAGTCTCTGGCGCTGTCTGCGGTGTTCTCTGGGTGTGGGTGAACCTGGGGGGGGGGTGGAAGCCTCTGGCTGGGCTTCCCCTGTGGTGCTGGCAGTCCCTGACTGAGCTTCCCCTGTGGAAGTCCCTGGCTGCACTTCCCCTGGGGTGCTGGGGCTGGAGAGTACTGATGGCTCTGCTTCAGCTGCTGGCTGTAGGCTCCGATTAGCCAAAAGCTGTGGCTCCTGATTACCAGCCTCTGCTGAGTCAGGGCTGGCTGCATGGAGCTCCTCTTCTCCTGAGGAGTCCTGGCTGGCTACACAAAGCCCCTCTCCTCCTGAGGAGGAGTCCTCACTCTCACTGAGCCCAGGCTGGGCCATGACACCATCCCCTCCTTCAGGCCCCCCTCCATTCTGCGGACCGGGTTTCCGGGGGTAGGCCCTGTGGAACTGGCGGATGATGTCCAGAGCATGGAGATTACTGGCAGGCTCCCAGGATCGGTCTTCTGGGCCATAACCCTTCCAGTCGACCAGATATTGCAGCTGTCCCCAGCGGCGGCGGGAGTCCAGGACCTGGGCAACTTCATATTCTTCTTGCCCATCAATAAGCACTGGTGGGGGAGGAAGTGGCTCGGGTCTCTGTGGGTCCGGGGGCGAGGCAGGAATGAGGAGAGATGGATGGAAGACCGGGTGGATCGGGAGCATAGGAGGCAAGTGCAGTCGAAAAGCCACAGAGTTGACCTGGTCCGTGATGGTGAATGGGCCGATAAATTGGGCATCCAGTTTTCGGGATGGTCTCTGGGTCCGTATGTGGTGGGTTGAGAGCCAGACCTGATCTCCCACCTTCAAGGGTTCACCGGGTTGGCGCTTCCGGTCTGCAGCCTTTTTGTATGCCTCCTTGGCCTGTTGCAACTGCTCGTTCAAGAGTTGGTGTAGAGACTGGAGTTCTTGGAGGTAGTCATTGGCAGCAGGAACACCAGTGGAGGGGGTAGTGCTGGGGAAGAACCGAGGGTGATATCCATAGTTTGCCATGAAAGGTGTTTGTTGGGTGGACGTGTGCACTGCATTGTTGTAGGCGAATTCGGCCAGGGGGAGTAGGGCCACCCAGTTATCTTGCTGGTAGTTCGTATAGCACCTCAGGTACTGTTCCAAGGTTGCATTAGTGCGTTCAGTTTGCCCATTGGATTGGGGGTGGCGCGCAGAGGACAAGTGGACCTGGGTGCCGAGGAGGGTATGCAGGGCATGCCAGAACCGGGAGGTGAATTGGGCTCCCCGGTCTGTGATCAGATGGTCTGGTATACCATGGAGCCTGAAGACGTGTTGTAAGTAGAGCTGTGCGGTAGCCGGGGCTGTAGGAAGTCCGGGACAGGGAACAAAATGAGCCATCTTAGTGAACAGGTCCACCACCACCAGGATACAGGTGTGACCTTTGGAGCAGGGCAGGTCAGTGATAAAGTCCATGGAGATAAATTTCCAGGGACCCGGAGGTGTAGGCAGGGGCAATAAGAGTCCAGAGGGTTTCTCCGGGTGGTCCTTGGCCCGTCTGCAGGTATCACAGGTGCTCACATACCGAGCCGCGTCAGATTGAATCCGGGGCCACCAAAACTTCCAGGTCAGTAGGTGGGTGGTTTTGTGACGGCCGAAATGTCCAGCAGGCTTGGCATCGTGTGCCAGTTGTAGTACTTCGGTGCGCAATGGGCCTGGGGGAATATAAACCCGGCCCCGCTGGGTGAGCAGGCCATGTTCTTCCCCAAATCCGGATGCATTTGGGTGTGAGGACATGTGGAGGTCCTGGAGCTGCTTCTGGGCAAATGAGTCTTGAAATTGTTGCATGCGAATTCTGGCAGAGAGTCCCGGGGTGGTTTGGACGGCTGCAAGAGCTTCTGGAGGTAATATGGTGGTCAGGGGATGTTCCTCTCCAGCGGTGAAGCGTACTCCGGCTTTCTCGAGAGGGCATCGGCTCGTTTATTCTGGGAGCTGGGCACATAGGTGATTTTAAAGTCGAACCGGGAAAAGAATAAGGACCACCGGATCTGTCTCTGGTTCAGGTGACGAGCTGTCTGGAGGTGTTCCAGATTTCGGTGGTCTGTGAGTACCTGGACTGGGTGTCGTGCCCCCTCAAGGTGATGCTGCCAAACCTCAAAGGCTGCCTTAATGGCGAGCAATTCCCTCTCCCAGATGGTGTAGTTTTTCTCTGCTGGGGTGAGCTGGCGGGAGTAATAGGCGCAGGGTCGCAGAGGGCTTGAGGATGTCTCTCGCTGGGACAGTACAGCCCCAATCGCAGTGCTAGAAGCGTCCGCTTCCACAGAGAATGGCAGCTGGGGGTCTGGGTATCGCAAGACCGGTCCAGCAGTGAAGCAGCCCTTCAGGGCTTGGAAAGCTTGGTCTGCTTCAGGAGTCCATTGGAATGGCACCTGGGGCCGCAGTAACTGCGTCAGTGGTACAGTGGTCTCGGCAAAGCCAGGGATAAACTGGCGATAATAATTGGCAAAGCCCAGAAAACGCTGCACATCCTTTCGGGAATGGGGGGCTTGCCAAGTCTGTATGGCCTCAACCTTCCTGGGGTCCATCTGAATCCCCTGGGGTGAAATTACATGGCCAAGGAATTCCACCGTCCAGAGGTGGAAGGCACACTTTTCCAACTTAGCAAACAGACCATGTTGCCATAGTTGCTGAAGCACGGTTCGTACATGCTGTGGGTGGTCTGCAGGATCCCGGGAATAAATCAAGATGTCATCCAAATAAATTATGACAAACTGATCCAGGAGGTTGCGAAAGATGTCGTTCATGAACCTCTGGAACACAGCTGGTGCATTGGTCAGCCCGAACGGCATCACAAGGTACTCATACTGTCCATATCGAGTACTGAAAGCTGTCTTCCACTCATCACCTTTCCGGATACGCACCAGGTTATATGCCCCCCGAAAATCAAGTTTGGTATAGATCTGGGCTCCCTTCAATTGCTCTAGCAGGTCGGCGATCAGGGGAAGTGGGTACCTGTCTCGGACAGTGATTTTATTCAGGGCCCAGTAATCGTTGCATAACTGGGGTTCCCCACTTTTCTTTTTGACGAATAATACGGGAGCGGAGGTGGGCGAGGTGGACGGGCGGATGAACCCCCGCTGCAGGTTTTTGGCAAGAAAATCCCTGAGTGCAGCCAGATCAGGCTCTGTCAGTGAATACAGGCGTCCCACCGGCAGGGGTGAGCCTGGAAGCAGGTCAATGGCGCAGTCATATGGCCGGTGGGGAGGAAGTTGGTCCACTCCCTTCTCCTCAAACACATCCTGGAAGTCCATATACAGTTTGTGCAGGGTGGACGAGGTTGGTGCAGCTGTGACCGTGGCCAGGACCGTAGGCTGGGTCAGGTGCGGACATGGGTCCTGAAATTGGAGGTCCAGTTGGCCCCACCTGATGATAGGGTCATGGAGGCTGAGCCAGGAAAGTCCCAAGATGAGGGGTAACCGAGGTGTACTCGCAACGTCGAAGCAGAGCTTCTCCTGATGCTGCTGGATTCGTAGCGTGAGTGGCTGGGTCTCTTTGACCACTGGGACAGAGCACAGCGGGCGCCCGTCAATGGCTTCAACTATGGTGGGTGCCTCCTTGGACTGAAGGGGAATTTTGTGCTGGGCTGCGAAGTGAGCATCTATGAAACAGTGGGAGGCTCCCGAATCTATAATGGCATACACAAACAGGACCCGGCTGTTGGGTAAGCAAAGCTTCACTCGCACCAGGAAAGGTTCAGGATGGTCGTTGGAGGCATTGGCCACCCCAACCAGTTGCTTTACAAGAGGCTGCTCTCGCCCTGTAGCTGAGATTTTCTTCTTTGCAGGGCAGCTGTTGGCATAGTGGCCTGCCTCACCGCAGTACCAACAGAGGTGGTGGGCCTGGCGTCGCTCCTTTTCCTCTGGGGGCAAGGGGGGGTGAGGCCCCCCTAACTGCACAGGCTTACCCCTGTCTTCAGGTGAGGCTCTGGACGGAGGCCGATGGCGCAATGCATGGGCTGTTTTCCTGCTCTCCAGTCTCCCCTCGATTCGTAGGCATAGAAGAATAAGAGCCTGCAGATCCACCAGCCGTTCCGATCGAGCCACTTCATCAAGAACTTCATCGGACAGCCCTTCCAGGTACTGGTCCACTAGGGCGGCCTCGTTCCAGTTCAGGTCCTGAGCCAGTAGCTGGAATTCTGTGGTATACTGAGCCACAGTCCCATTTCCCTGGGTGAGGGCACGGATTTTCTGGTTTGCTTTGATGGCTTTCAGAGGGTTGGCAAAGACGGCGGTAATGTGAGCCACGAAGTTTGGAAACTCCCCCAGCAGAGGGGATTTAGCCAGTAGCAAGGGTGTGGCTCATCTTTCTGCCTACCCCTTTAACAGGCTGAGGATGAAGCCAACTTTGACTTTATCCATGGGAAAGTCTCTGGCCCGGAGTTCAATGTACAACTGGCACTGGGCAAGAAATGCTGGGAATTCTTCCACATTGCCCTCAAAACTGTCAGAAGGCCTCACTGGGCATTTTGCAGGCAGAGGTGCAGCAGGGGCAACAAGAAGAGTAGCAATCTGCTGCTGCAAAGTCACCAGTGCTTGGGTTAGTTGCAACGCATGGTCCTGCAGCATTGCCAGGCTTCCCGGGGTGGGCATCACTGCGTCCATGCCGGGAAGTGTGGTGGAAGCAATCTGTCACGGGCTGGGCCAGCCCAAGCAGGGTGGTGCAGGTCCAAACCTTGATACCAAGTCCAGAGGGAGTTCCAGGAGCCAAAAGCCAAGTCAAAGCAGTGGTCAAAGCACAAGCTAATGCCAGAGTTGAGTCCAGAGTCCAAGAGCAAGGTCAGGCACAGTCCAAGGTCAGTTACCGGTAGTGTCAGGTCCAACAGTAGGCACGGGCAAGGTTCACGGAGCACGGAGTGGTTGCAGGCAGTAGAGACGTTGCTTCCACGCTTGGCTGTTGCTCCTGACTGGCTTTTATAGCCAGGCATGTTTTTCAGCCAGCTGCTGGGGCTCCATCCTGAAGCTACTCATCATCACTCTCCAGCAGCTGGCGTTGGCTCAGGAGACGAGCACTGCGCCGTCTCTCCTGCAGCTCCAGTCTCTGGCGCTGTCTGCGGCGTTCTCTGGGTGTGGGTGAACCTGGGGGGGTGGAAGCCTCTGGCTGGGCTTCCCCTGTGGTGCTGGCAGTCCCTGACTGAGCTTCCCCTGTGGAAGTCCCTGGCTGCACTTCCCCTGGGGTGCTGGGGCTGGAGAGTACTGATGGCTCTGCTTCAGCTGCTGGCTGTAGGCTCCGATTAGCCAACAGCTGTGGCTCCTGATTACCAGCCTCTGCTGAGTCAGGGCTGGCTGCATGGAGCTCCTCTTCTCCTGAGGAGTCCTGGCTGGCTACACGAAGCCCCTCTCCTCCTGAGGAGGAGTCCTCACTCTCACTGAGCCCAGGCTGGGCCATGACACCCAGCTGGCTTCAAGTGGTAGAGTGGGGAATCAAACCCAGTTCTCCAGATTAGAGTCCCATCGTTCTTAACCACTACACCAAACTGACTCTCTGAATATACTGTGCTATTTTTTTCATAAGAAATTGTTTCCTTTTAAATTACCAAATTAAGAGTAAATTGTTAACCTCCTATTTCAATTACCCAGGTACCAGGGCATTGTTCAGAAAGTGATTTCTCTTTAAACTGGGACTTCAAAATAATGTTTAGTGAAAATGCAAATCAAATCAGATTTATTCAGTCTATTGTACAATTCAGTACAAATTGAAAGGACAGAAAAATTTACATCAGAACACGTGAGAAATACAGAAGGTCACTCCTTAAAGCAGTCAAATTTACTAAAATTTAAAATACCAATAGATTTTGCAAGCAGCTGAATGAAATTTTGCACAGCTGATAGTATTTTGCTGGTTATCACCCCTTAGAAGCGTCTTTTTAACATCCACATCGGAAAACACTGGAAAGCTTTTAAGCAATGGGGCAATTATATGTGAGCGAATACCATTATACAAATGGCAGTAGAACAGGATATACTCCTGTTTCCACCTCTTCAGTGCCACAGGGACAGACTCTCTCCTTCATGGAGACCTTTTTATATTTCCCCTTTAGAACTGCAGAGGGGAGAGCTCACCATCTTGCCAGCGTAAGGGCTCTCCTTTGACTAGGTACCTCCAAAAGGGAGCGATAGGGAGCCAGAGCGACAGCATATCTTAGATTCTCAGGAATTAAGAAAATTTGGGATGTTGCTGTTGCCTTTTTGTCGCTCAGTATCAAACAGCCCTTGTTTGACCATTGCTTTTACTTGGTTGTATCTCATTTCTAGAGCATTCTAAACAGAATCCCGAGCTCTGTAATTTGCAATGAATAGCCTTCACCCAAGAAGATTGCTCATCATCTTGGAGAACTAGGAGTGTCAAACCCTGTGGGTTAAATGCTAGTTTTAGCCAAAAATTGATAGAGGCTAGGCTTACCCTGGCTTCCACCTTAAGCAAACCAAAGTCTAGGCGTAAACTAGCATTAGAGAGTCAGAGACACAGCTGGGTACTTAGAAGAGTGCTCTCAAGAATTTTGATTGGACTCGGGACTTCCGGTTCGGGATCCATGGAGGTCTAAAGCAGCTCTAAGAGCTGAGCTCTCCGTGCCGCCATTTGTGGAGGCTGGAGGGGCACAGATTGCCCGCAGCCCCCTGTTCTCAGGCGGAGAACAAGCACTGTATCTGAGGGCGCATTGATCTCGGGTGGTAGGGGGCTCTAAGCAACGAGCTCTCTCCCGCCCTTGAGGTCCCACCCGAAGACAGGTTTGCTAAGATCTCTGCAGCGGCTCAGGAGTCAATTGTATTGGCATAAGACCTGCATGCCCGAGCTTCGTTAAGCAGCAAGGGAAACGGATTCGTTTGATTAAAAGAAGCAGCGATTACAACCCAAGAAAAGACGTTTAAGAAGGTAAAGATTGCTATCTCTCAAACCGGGACAGATTTAAGCAAGCAATAAAGTTTAAAACTGGATTTTAAAACTGCAACAGACTGATTAAGTGAAGGGGAAGATTCCGGCAAAATTTAAAAAGTGACTTTTTAAACAGTAGTTAAGGCGGAGAATTGGATATTGTTTACATACCAGCGGTGGGAAGAGATACTCGACTGTGGGAAAGCTTGAATATCGTGAGAACTGCTGCAAACATTAAAGAAACAGGAAGTACGTCAGGACCATAAAGAGACTGGCAAGAGGCGGTCTGTGTTAATACAGGAAGTGGAAGTTCGCCATTTCGGAAAAGGGCAAAGTTTTGGCTTCAAGGAAACAGGAAGTAGGACATCTTGGAAGAAGGTAAGGGCGTTTGCTTCAAGTTAAAACCATAGAGAAAAAACGCCTGACATTTTGGACTGAGCAAAACAACTTTTAACAAAAACTGAGTAAATTGGGACTTTTTAAAGCAATTGGAAGCAATAAATCAGCGCCACGGATTTAAGGAAAAGGGCAGACTCGTGGGAGCGTGGTAAATCTAGCCCCACGATGTTGAAGAAGGAGTGGCAAGCTGCGATGGAGAATCTGGATAAAAACGTTTCTCAAATTACAGAAGGCAATAAAGAGCTCAAAGGTATGATACAGGAGATGGCAAAAGACTTTAGAGACTTTAAAGAGACACTTAAATCGGAAATGGCAGAACTGGTAAAAGACGTATCAGATACGCAGCAGAGAGTTAAGGTAGTAGAAAACACAATGGATCTGCAGAAGACAGAGATGAGAGGATTGAAAGCGAGAGTGACCATCGCGGAAAGTAAACAAATGGAAAAACAACTAAGATTTTGTTCGATCCCGGAAACAGAGGAAAAGACCGCCCGAGAGCAGATGACAGAAATTTTGGCAGAGTACCTGGGGAAGGAGGAAGAGGAAATTGCAGCTCTCCTAGATGTGGTGTACAGAAAGAATTTTGATTGGACTCATTCTAAAGGAGCGAAGCAAGAGTAGGGAGGGCCATGTATTGACCCCATACACTAGTTGGGGCAGTGTTTTGGCTTGAAATAGCCGAATGGCTGCTGGTAAGCCCCCGGCCCTGCTCTTACCGGAGCCGGCGTTTGCGGGGCTTGCAGGCAGGAAGGAGACGTGCAGGAGCGGCTCCTCCTCTCCGGCCCCGGCCGATCTGTGCGGCTCTATTCCGAGCCGTGCGAAAGTGTTTCCCAGCCAGCCAATCGAATGCTGGCTGGGAATTTGAATGTGGGTCCGTTGCAGGACCTGAGGGAAGGAGTTTTCCCTCAGGTCCTTGCATAACCCACTTAAGCCGGGGCCGGAGTGCGCTCATGCCAGTCGGCTCCGGAGCTGCGAACCCCTCCCACCCTCCACTATTTACATCAGTGGTCAGTGGCTCTCTGGTTCCATTGCAGTAGGTTTGGCTTTGTATTAGCATACGGCTAGCGTTCTGTGTTAATGTCTAATATACTGTTGAAACTATTTGTTAAATAAAGAGACTCGTTGGAACAGTCTCGCTGTTACAATAAAATTGTCACAACTTGGGGTGGCGGTTGGGCATTGGGCACCGATCCCTGTGGGGAAAATCAAGGCCGGGAGGCACTGTTTTCCCATAGATGGGGATCCCCAGAAGGGATCTTGGACCAGGCATGGCAGCGCCCCCCGAGCTGCCAAGGCATGCCTGCTTCCAGGTGATGGGGGAACCACACAGAGGCTTCCGCCCAGTGTGGACCCCTCAAGCGTCATCCCGGGGTGTCCCCCTTCAGCAGGCGTGCTGAGAGGGTGAGAGGGTCATCGGCTGACAGGCGGGTCACCCGATGCTGGGATCCGTGCCCTACGCTGCCAACGCTCCTTTTCCTTTCTGTAACCAATAAAGTTGTGGCCTGTTTTCATCCAGCAAAGCTGTTGTGTAAATTTTTCCTGCACTAGACACCTGCCTTAAGCTTGCCCCGCAAATAAAAACCTCTTTTAGTATGTGCAAATTTGAGAATACCTTAAGCAGATTTTTGGCCTGTTGCTCCAGCATACTCATGGTGAGTAGTAGTCCTGGACCAGACAAATGAATCATCATCACCCCTAGGTACTTATAGTATGGTACTTGCTTGTCTCTGCATATTCAGAGATAAAGAGAAACTTTGAGTGGTGGCAGCAGAAATAGACATAGAAGCAGGGGTCAGTGAAATGCCCTACCAGGATTCACACTACCTAGGCAGTGTGAGGTACTGCTAGCTTGTTTCACCACATACATATGTGTAGCATATTTAAGACCAAATTTCAGACTGAAACTAAGACTTAGAAAAAGAAGCCTAGAACTGTAGACTTCGTAACGTAATAGCCAGTTTGAAGTACTTAATTTTCCTAGCGAAAGTGCCACTAACATAAACATTTTATCCCAAATTTTCATAAAATACATCCTTAAGTTTCTCATTTAATTTAATTATACATTATTTTTTACAATATGTTCTTGAGCACATTCTAGTAGCCTTGGCAGCAAAAAGGAGAGCAACAGGGTTGTCTTATATTCTACAGATTGGTGATTCAGTAGGTAGATATGAGAATGCTAAGTTGATAATTCTGTAGTTAAGGATACATTGTCCAGTGTTTGTTTGCTTTTGCTATGCTAACATTAAAACACTAATTAAAAACCATGTTCACAACAATTGTCACATTTCCAAAAGGGCTCTTACTTAATAGTAAAATGCTGGCTGTTTGCCAAATAGCATTGAATGACGTAAACATTTGTAATTTCTAGATGATAACACAGGACAAAACTGCTTTTTAAAGCTGATTTCTAGAAGATATGATAGCCAGTAAACTGTGTTTCGTGGCCTGTGTGCTATGAGGTTCAATAGGTAATCTGCTTTTGTGTTGAATGGAATGCTAATATTTTAGGAGAGTACTACCTTGTATGCACTTCATAACTGTAATGCTTTTCTTTTTAGAAATATGACTTTACATCTGAAATATGGCTTTCAAAACAGGTACTGTATCTTTGATCTGTTGATTGTTTTTCTTAGAATGTAATCATATCTTTGTCCTAACTTGGATAACCCAAGCAAGCCTGATCTTGCCAAATCTTGGAAGCTAAGAAGGGTCAGCCTTGATTAGTAGTTGAATGTTAGATCACCAAAGAAGACCAATGTTGCAGAGGCAGGCAATGGCAAACCACCTCTGTTAGTGTCTTGCCTTGAAAACCCCACCAGGGGTAGGGATAAGTCAGCTATGACTTGGCAACACTCTCCATCACCAAATAGCCTTAATATAGTAATACACTCATGCATCCTATATTTAATAATGAACTGGGCCACAAAGTTTGGATTCATTGTTCCACAAAATGGAGAATGGAGCCAGAGACAGGTAAGGGAGATTTCTCTAAAAACTTAAAGGAAATCCCAGGTTTACAGAAAAATCTGAAATCCTACATACAAAAACATATATACACAAACTTAGATGCATACACACACACATATGCACAAACATACGTACACGCACACATTGGGGGTTAAAACTCCCCAAAATAATAGAAACAACACAGGAGCTTTACAGGAATGACCACTGGTCTTACCAGGGAGAAATCCATTGGCAACCACTAGATACTTACTACCCCCACCACTTGGTCAGGCCCAGTGACGGTAGCCACTGAGCAATTGAGTTTTGCTAAGCTACCATGCAACTGCATCTGGCCTGTCAGTGGCAGCCATTGTGAAGGGGGGCCTGGCCTGGCAGTGACAGGCACTATGCTACTGGGCTTGGCCTGGCAGGGAATATGCAACTGAGCCCTGTCACGGCTACAGGCCCTCAGTGCCTCGACCCAGCTTAGGGGAAGAGCCAGCAAAGGTCTATCAGCCGGGCTAAACAAAATTAGCAAATTGGCAAGAGAAGGAAAGTCCCTCAAATGCCCTCAATTCTGCCACCAGTCCCTCAGGGTTCCCAAAAGCTTTAGGAGGAGAGGGACACCCTCCAAGCCTATTAGGGAGCTAAAAGGAGCAAAGTCTACCTAGCAAGGTTGTGCTTGCAGGTAGAGTGCACAGCAAAAGGTTATCAGGTAGGTGGTTCACGAGAACTAGCAAAAATGGGTTCGGCAAAGTACCTTGAGTTTTGAGACCCCAAAGTCACACACCCAAACACAAAATATAATATAATTATTTATTAAGGTGCAAGGTCACATACAATGGTACAAGACAGACTGTGAGGATTAAAACAAAAATACCTATAGCTTTATTTGCTCTAACTTATACATACCAATATCATAGTAGAAGTAGATTGTCAAAGTTGTCAAGAAGGCAAAAGGCAAAATCTCTGGTCACAGAGGCAAATTCAGTCAGGCTTCATAGCACAGCAAAATGGATGGGTTCAGGAACATCCATCCCCAGACAGAGCCAGTTTGAGATACTGACCGAGTTACAATAGTGGTTACTGCAACCCAGACAGAATCTAAGGTCCATTATTGGTAATGGGTTTTTTTATGCCATTCTTGCCACCCGAGAGGGGAGGGCCGGTCCACCAATCGGTGAGCAAGAGTGTGATCTCATAGTCAAAAGTGACTGTGTGCAAAAAAGGAGTTAGGTGTATGGCTGCAGTCCAAGACACCTCCTCCCATCTTGCAGGTGCAATTAGTTTCATGAAGCAAGAATGTTAATTGGTTTACTGTCTGGCCATGGAGGTTCTCTCGCTCTGAGTGTCTTATCTAATCTGCAAGGTCAGAGTGTTCGAGAAGCGAGAGGCATCTCCGTTCTCAAGAGAAACGGCTAGAAGCAGAAAAGGGGGAGTTTGTGGGCTAGAAAATGTCTTAGAATAACAAGGCCTCTTGACCAAAGTTTTAGGCAGCCATTCTACCTCAGAAAGGCTAAATACAAAAGAAAGTTAAGCATTTTTCTCTACAAGCCCCATCCAGCATTTCCCACCGCATAACTTGGCTCAGCCCAGCAGTGGCAGCCTCCACATAACTCGGCCACATCTTTCTTGGAGAGAGACTTCCAGGGAGAGGGAAGGATGGAACACTGAACACAGCTAGACAGATAAAGGCAGGTTGGCTGGTAGTTAAGAAGGATAAAATGAAGCAGGGAAAGTAAGAAGTTAAGGAAGCTGGAAGGGAAAGAAGAAATAGCAGAGAGGGGGTCTCCCATTTGTCATATTTAAAATCCTATGTTTTGATCCTATGAGCCATGAGAAAAAAAACCCTGCATATACAGATCTTCACTGCCTTCTCCATTCATCAGGAGACCATCTTGATCACTGAAAAGCTGGTACTTGGATCAGTGGAACATGAATGAAATGCTCCTGGGTGTAGAGGGAATAAGGCAAAATCATCTCTGCCTCCCTTCTTCCAATGAATTATTTTATACCAACAGAAGGTCCACTGACAGATAAGGATGATTGGTGTAATTTCTTCTGATTCCCGCTCTTCACTGCAAGCCTATATGCCCCAGTACATTTTGTCTATAGGGCTTTCTTGATTCCTAGGACCAACTCTTTAGAAGATGCAAAAAATGCTGCTGGCAGAAGGTGAAGGAAAGAACATCTCATGGTTCATGATTACAGTTAAATGTTTCCCTTCCAAAATGTATTGGCCTGCTAAAGTAGGACAAAATATGTTTTTAACCACACACACCCCAAAAAACTTCCATGGAAGAATGATAATTCCCGATCACCAGCTATTACACTGTAGTCATTACGTACATAAGTAGCTAGCGCTTGATATATTAAAAACAATGGTAGTATAATATAATCTGTTGTATTATAGCTATTGTTAGCTTGTCCAAAATTACATTGTAATTGGCAATTTATCACAATCTAACATTCTGTATAAGACTGAACTAAATTCAGTCAAAGCAGATTTTAAAGGGACTTAGAGGTGAAGCATAATATGATATAGAAAGTTCTGGCTTCACAGCTTCCAACAAAAGGTATTAATAAATGTTAGCATTGTCAAGACTGAAATTAACTTCAATAGTTGACTCAACACAGTCACTGTTTTTGGTACTGCCAATCTTAATGAAAGATGAAAATGTTAGAAACAATTTTTTAAATACTTACAGAGGAAACTTAATTATATTTATTTAAAAGTGTGTCTCTCTTAGTACTCCTTTAAAAGGTAAAGGTAGTCCCCTGTACAAGCACCGAGTCATTACTGACTCATGGGGGGATGTTGCATCTCGACATTTTCTTGGCAGACTTTTTACGGGGTGGTTTGCCATTGCCTTCCCCAGTCATCTACAGTTTACCCCCAGGAAACTGGGTACTCATTTTACCGACCTCAGAAGGATGGAAGGCTGAGTCAACCTTGAGCCGGCTAACGGAACCCAGCTTCTGCTGGGATCGAACTCAGGCTGTGAGCAGAGCTTGGACTGCAGCACTGCAGCTTACCACTCTGTGCCATGGGGCTCTTTAAGTGTACCTAATATTGCATCTGCTTAGGAAGAGTTTTTATGGTAGGAGAATTCTGTCGTGGATGTTATTTATAAGCAATTCTACCACTTTTCCCCACAAAAAGTTGTTTCCTTTTGTGCATTTCTACATTTCATTGTTATAGCAATGTTTGCTTATATACATTAAGTT
Source organism: Eublepharis macularius (assembly GCF_028583425.1). Lineage (NCBI taxonomy): Eukaryota > Metazoa > Chordata > Lepidosauria > Squamata > Eublepharidae > Eublepharis > Eublepharis macularius. Next base: position 171,055,829 of record NC_072791.1, on the reverse strand, counting down.
TAATAGAAAATTTCAGAATGCTCTTCTGTTTCATTGTTGTAGAATGAGGAACCAGTTTTCTCCAAAAATGGCAGTGAATTCTTTATGACAGTTCCTGTTAAGCAAGGCGGCCGTGGAGAATTCCATCATATTGCCATGTTTAATGTACAAGTAAGGATTTTTTTTTCTTTCAAGTTTACAATTGTTAGTCTGTAATTGTAACAGCTCCCTATGAACTAAAGGAGAATGCAGAAGTGATCTTCCCCATCTTCCCTCCATCAATAATACCATTTCTGAGAAAGTGGATCCCTCCTGAATGATATACCATGAGATGCAATGAGTTGCAGCAAGATGTGATCAAGTGAAGTTGTGTCCACTTCCTGTGTGAGCAGAGCAAGATCCATGAATGTTGCAAAAGTCGCATTTGTCCTCCCCCCACCCGCACTGCAGTTACCCTGTATCACATGGCATATTAGTCTGGAAGGTCCCTCAACCCAGGATTGCTTTTTAGGGATATACATGGGGATGCTGGAGGAAGAGGAAGGTGTGAAAGATTCCACTGACTCCTTCTGTTCATGAAAGGCTAGCTCCCGACTATTGCAGTGTGCAGCTCCAAAAATGGATATTTAAATTTGAGAATGATGAACACTTTGAAAAGTCGTTAGTTTATAATTATGAAAAGTGTTGGTAATCATGTAAAACTCCAAATTCTGATACTGATTAATATGTAAGCACATAAGTAGCTGTATAGGAATGTAAAATATCTCTGTGCCCTGCAATGAAGAAATGTAGCAGGTTCAAGGGGATGACTTAATTTGCCAAAAACATTTATGAATTGTACCAGAACATTGCCCTCCTCCGCAGGGTACAAGACACTAATATGTGGGATAACTAGTTTATTCATGGCTGCTCTGCATTGGTCAAACTTCCCTGAATTGGTGCCAGTTGGTGCTAACAAGCAATCTGTGGCTTATCAGCATTGGTGCCAGTTGGTGCTAACAAGCAATCTGTGGCTTATCAGCATTGGGGACAAGTCCATCTGGGGTCCAAACTTAGCCAGTATGACTGCTGGCTTCATTTATCCTTAGCTGCAGGAGCTGCAACTAAGGGCTCAGTTGATATTGCTCATCTACCAAAGGCATTCCCTCTCCATCCCTCTAGACCACTTGAGCCAAAGATGGGCAAGCTTGGGAACAACCCCCATTCTTAAATGCCTCAAAGTGCTTGCCAATTATCCCTACCTATACTGTAGCAACTCACACTATTCATGCCAAAAGTAGTTATAGCCTAACCAGTCAAAAGATCAACCATATTTAGAGAATAATAACACTGTAGGACATATGAAAAAGGGCCCCCTTCCTGGCCAATTTGAAGGAACCTTTAAAAAATCGTGCTTGGACCCTCAAAAGACAACCAACTATTCCAACCTTATCCGTAGGGGTGGGGGGAACTTACAGCGGTAACTTCTCCAACACCCTTCTTATTGCCAGTTCCAAATCAGGCAGTAAATGGCTCATCAAGAGCCAATAGTGCTTTTATTTAAAATTTGATCTTCCATAAATCATTACCCCAACCCTATAGGCCAGGTACTACATTATTAAAGGATTACTATATTGATTCATGAATGTGTGCTTGCAAAGAAGCCAGTGTGTGGAACTGTTTTGAAGATTTTCAAGACATTACAAAGAGTGAGTTTGTTGCATGAAACTGAAGAATCTTGTATCTTACCAATTAAGACTGCTACACTGTAAGCATTATTACTCTAAAGTAACAGTGCAATCTTAAGCAAAGTTAAACCATTGTAAGTGGGGTTTGAAGGGTTTAACTCTGTTTAGGATTGCTTTCTAAGGCTCTTTGAGCTCACGGGGACTTTTTTCTTGTAAACAAATGTGAGACTGCAGAAGGCAGGGTGCGGGCATTGCCACCTGCTCTGTCCTGATCTCAGCCAGTGATGGGGGGAGCGGGCATTGCCACCTGCTTTGCTCCTGATCCAAGCTGGATGACGAGGGGATGGGCATTGCCATCTGCTCCACTCCTGATCCCAACTGGGTGATGGCAGGGGGAAGGCATTGCCACCTACTCCACTCTTTATTCCAGTTGGGTGAAGGCAGAGGGCGGGTATTGCCCCCTGCTCTGTGCCTGATCCCAGCTGGGTGAAGGTGTGGGGCAGGCATTGCCACCTGCTTTGCTCCTCATCGCAGCTGGGTGAAGGTGGGGGATGGGCATTGCCATCTGCTCCACTCCTGATCCCAGCTGGGTGAAGGCAGGGGGAAGGCATTGCCACCTACTCCACTCTTTATTCCAGTTGGGTGAAGGCAGAGGGCGGGTATTGCCCCCTGCTCTGTGCCTGATCCCAGCTGGGTGAAGGTGTGGGGCAGGCATTGCCACCTGCTTTGCTCCTCATCGCAGCTGTGTGAAGGCGGGGGATGGGCATTGCCATCTGCTCCACTCCTGATCCCAGCTGGGTGAAGGCAGGGGGCAGGCATTGCCACCCTTGAATTAAACTCCGTAATGAATGGCTAACCAATGGAATGTCGGCAGAAAGGAAGAGACAGTTTTCTGCTTGGCATCCAGTAGTAGCTGGGCTGCAGTGGTCTGTACCAATTGTAGCTTCTGAGTTGGCTTTAAGGGCAGATCCGTACAGAATGTATTATAGTAATTTAGTCTTGCAGGAACCATAGCATGGATCCATACGACCAGATCAGCCAAGTCAGAGTAAAGTGGAATTGATAAAATGCCTTTTTTGCAACTACATCAGCATACTTCTTCAGCAATAATGCTGGATCAAGTATCATCCCTATGCTCTTTAGTGAGTCTGCAAGAGTCAGCTGGATCCATCAGAAGCAGGGAGCACCACATCTTTCAAGACCTCAGCCTTCCCAATCAAAATTACCTCTGTCTTGTCAGTATTCAGTAGTGTGTGTGCATGCGTGCATGCACAAAATTCTCAACATGGCCCCATCTGCAGATACTTAAATCTGCAGATCAGGGCTATGCAGAGAGAAAGGAGAATTTTTACAAAGCTTGCCCCCCCCCCAGTTTTGCAGGAAAAAAACTGAAAACAAAAAGCAGGGTGTTTAAATCTCCCTAATTATCCCAAAACACTCCTCTACTACCCGCCCTGCTGCTGAGGTGGTGAAGCTGCAGGTGGGTGGGGAAGGAGAAATCACAGGTCATCCCGTGCCACTGCTGCTGAAGCAGCAAAGCTGCAGTCAGATGGGTGGTATAGAAGGAATCACAGCAGTGTGTGTGGGCAAGGGAGGAGCAGGAGAAGCCACACTGCAAAACCATAGGCATACGTCCTCATCCTAGCCAGCCTTGCAAAGCAGACCTGTTCCAGGCTAGCATAACACCATTGTAGACACAGAAGTTCCACCTGTTTTCCTGGAGCCAGTATCCCGTTTGCACTGGGAGATGTGAGGGGGCAGTTATTTAGATGAAAGGCTTGGAGTCTCATGTAGTGTAAGTTGAAGAGGTTTCTTGCCCACCATTGGTACTCAGCAGCTTAGCCAGACAGCCTTGACCAGGGCAGCAGCAAACAGCGTACCCAGCACTTCAGACACAAGACTTCATTCCCTGGTGAGCTCCTGAAGCAGCAACCTTGGCTTGTGAGGCAGGACTTTTCTCGAGTGACAGCCTGCCAATTCGTTGCAGCCATTGACTGCCTTCCTCCTTCTGCAGCTGCTGCAGGAGGGGGGAATTGGGTGAGTGTGATTCTGTCCTCAACTTGAACCTCTTGGTCACTCCCACTACCCTTCTAAAGTGAAGGGTCAGGTCGGGGGAGGGTAGCATATCTTTACAAAAGGAAATGGCAGACTTCAGCCTTTGCATTGATCTGGGCTTTTTTTTCTTTTTTCTTTTTTTGAATCTCAACTTTCCTCCAAAAAGGAGCTCATAACCAGGGGTGTGCACAGGTTTCCCAAAGTGGGAAAACGATCCAGAATAACCCGAATCCCAAAGTGACAAGCTGCTTTGGGATTTGAGTATTTAAACCACTCCATAAAGATGCGGAGCACATGGAAGTGAAAAAGCTAGGGGAAGCTTTGTCCCGGATCAGCCTCCCCAAGCCTCTTGACTTACCTGGCTGGCAGGCCAAGAGGCAGCCCCGCAATGACCGGCTGGGCCGCCTCAGGTGCTGCTTGCAAGCAGTACTTTATTTTTTTTTAAAAAAAAACACCCTTGCTCCAGCTGACTGACAGAGAAAGCAGTATGTGGGGCACTTTAAAGTTTAAATCCCCTGCCCTTGCTCCAGCTGACTGTCAGCAAGGGCCTGGGTTTTAAATACACCGGAAGCTTTCCGAAGCAACCAAAGTCACTTCAGAAAGCTTTTATATAGGATTCCTGAATCAAGCCCACAATGCTGGGCTCAATTTGGAAATCTCAAATCTTTACGAATCGTGTCCGATTCGGGTATATATTCTGAACTGGAAACCCGAATAGCGCATCCCTACTCATAACTCCTGAGATTTCCCTTTCCTATGTTATCTTCACAGCAGATCTATGAAGTAGATGAGTTGGCAAGAGAGAGAGAATGGTTGAAGGTCACCCAATGAATTTCACAGCTGAGTGGGGTTTTGCATCTCAGGTGCCCAAGGCCTGCTCTAGCCATTCACTGGTGCTCTCTTTTTGTAATGTTTTGCATATAATTCTTATGTTTTGTATATAATTAAGTCTTATCATTTTATTTTTTCTTGCTGATGTGGAGTTGTTAAAATTCTTACCTGAGTTTAAATGTAGGCCTCTGAGGAAAGAAGGATGGGTGTGTCGAGTGTAATCTGATTGGACAGCAGCTGTACCCTAAAGGACAGAGCAATCTTCAGTTTTAGTCAGTGTTGAGAGAAGGATTTTCAGTCACCTTTTGTATATCCTGCAAATAGCTTATTCTGGCCAGTCAGTCAATCTGTATGGAGCCTGAACTGTCTGTGTGTTTCTGAGAGAAAGTATTTATTCTGCAAACTGCAATGAAATTTGTGTTCCTGAGAGAGTCTGTGTGTTTCTTAGGGAAATGATTCTGGCTAAAACAGGCAAACTTTGTGGAATGCCTAATTCTGCCTAAGTTAGGCAAACTGTGTGTGTGCCTGGGGCAATCTGTGTATATCTAAGTGAGAGATTGACCTATCTAGGTCAGGCAAGCTATGTGGAAAAGATTGAGTGAATCTATGTTTGTGTGGATGTGAAAAGAATTTATTCTGTTAGTGAAGTTCTGTGTACTTCGTGTGACTGAATCTGTGAAAATACCTTTAAGAATATATATTTACTTTTGAAACGCCCAAGTTTAAGCACTATTCTGAAACCAAATTGCTTATCAAAACTCTGCAACCATCATCTGCTTTCGTTGAAGGAAAAAGATCCTTTTTTTACCTCACAACCCCCCTCATGTGCTCACTAGTCTGTTCCAAAGTGTAGGTAACTCATTGTCAACCACCTCCATTTCCCCACCTCTGCAGTTTCTATTCATTCATTCATTCATTCATTCAATATGCAGTCCACTGTACCCACAAGCAGGCACAGAGCGGATCACATCAATTTAAAAATACAGAAATAAACAATTAAAACTGATAGCAAAGAAAGAGCAGTTGCAGGTTCAACCCACCCTCAGCAATGCACATTGCACAATCCCACATATAGTCATTTGGGCCCACAGTGACCAACAGCAAACAACAAATAAAAAGAGCAGAAGCCAGGAGGGGATGATCTCCGCCCCCCCCCCCAGTAGGAGGTCAGAGAGGAGACCCATTTGCCTCAACCATCAAAGGCCTGGCAGAACATCTACATCTTACAGGCCCAGAGGAATGATCATAAATCCCGCTGGGCCTGAGTTGTCTCAGACAGAGAGTTCCACCAGGTTGGGACCAGGACCCAGAATGCCCGTGCCCTGTTTGAAGCAAGGCAGCCCTTCATGGGGCCAGGATCCACCAGTAGATGGTTTTCTGCCAAGCAGAGCACCCTCTACGGAATATAGGGTCAGAGGTGGTCCTGCAGGTATGCTTGCTCCAGTCCACTAAGGGATTTAAAGGTTAGAACCAGAAAGTTGAACCTGATCTGGAATTCTACTAGGAGCCAGTGCCGCTGGTGCAGAACAGGTGTCACATGCAACTGGAACCAAGTCCCAGTCAAAACACACGCTGCTGCATTCTGGACCAGTTGTAACTTCCAGAGCAAGCCCATGGGCAGCCCAGCATAGAACAAGTTACAGTAGTCCAACATGGAGTTGACCATTGCATGGATCAGTGTCTCCAGGTCGCAGGAAAGGGTAGAGGGCAAGCTGCCTGGTCTGATGAAGATTGTAAAATGCCAGTCTGACAATTGCCACAATCTGGGCCTCCATCGATAAGGAGGCATCCAAGACCACACCAGACTCTTTACTGACAAAGCAGGTGCAAGTAGCACCCCATCAAGGGATGGGAGCCGGATCCCTGAGCCCGACAGCCCACAACCTAGGTACAGGCATGATGTGAAACTATTTGTGGGGGGAGGCACATGCATGATATGAAACTATTTGTGGGGGGGGGCACATCCATTTAAATTTCATGTCTATAACCTTCAAACCTTCTGTATAGAATACAGTGGCATGTACACACAGTGAAGGTATGTCTGTCTTTTCAATATGAATTTTTATAATTTGTACTAATCACATGGAGACAATGATGAAAATGAAGTTCTGTTTGGTTTTCTTGCAGGCTAAAAGTGTACGACATCTGACATCAGGAAACTGGGAAGTTATCAAAATTTTGGCTTATGATGAAAAAACGCGAAAGATGTGAGCATTATTTTTCTTTGTCTGTGCAGGTAAAAATCTGTGTGTTAACAAGATAGAATACATTTTACTGGAAATAACACATTTAATATCACTTAACCATTCTTCTTTCATTTTCATGTGCTGAAAGCTGTAACCATAAGCACAAAGTTTAATACATGTAATCTGACAATATACTGCAAGTGCCTTTCTCAATTAAAGAGAAAGGAGAGATTGTGACATTTTTTGACTTATTGCATTGATTGATTGAAAAGTAATTAAACAGAAAGGAAAATACTTTTCTTGGATGAGTTCTCAGTGGATCTAGGAAATAACATGAATACATTATAAGGAAGCTTATAAATAAATATATCAATTTAAGCTGTTAAATCTTCCACATGTTAATTCCATTCATTAGCTTATTCCAAGATGTTTGTTAGAAATCTTCAATCTCTATCAAAAGGGAAGGGATAATTTCCTTTAGAGTTTAAATGGATTACTTCCTACTATTAAAAGACAAAACTATCTTAAAGGTCCCTGCAATTTTTAATGACAATTTTACTAAAGGTTTTAGAGTGGCTTAATTTATTTGTCTACAGTCATCCTGAAATCCCCCATTTAAAAGCACGCATTGGACAGTTATCATTTTCTAGCACAGAAACAAGAAATTTTAAGTTTTTATGTGTATGGCAAAAAATCTCAAGTGCTGTTATAGAATGGGCTTAATTCTAGCTTTTTAAATCAATAAAGATTCAGGGACTGTGAAATTAAAATTGGGGCCAATGTTTTTTATAGCTATTAGGGATAGTAAATTGAAGAATCATTCATTGTCATTTCCATTGGAACTAGAGGATTCTTTTACTATTTAGTGCAGAATGAAGAAGCTTATCTCTAATTAGACTTCAGAAATAGACTCCCAAAAATGGAATGTGGAGTAGGAAGGGACTGATCCCATAGGTCACAAAAAACAAAATCCAACAATTGGGATTTTCCCCTACTTCTGCAGAATAATTTTTCTCCATAGAATATTCGGAGATACATCAGAGATCATCAATCATGTGAAAATGGAGAGGGTTTCCTTTAAGTTTTATAGAAAAATCTGTTTGTTGTCCTTCAAGTATTTTCTATAAAGATATATATCAGATACTCTCAACTGTGAAGTGATTGTTCCATACAGAGAGTGCTTTGTGTACAATACTCATCAAGTGAAATGTTCTGTAATTTCCTTGACACCACCAACGTATATGAGTAATGTTTTGTCATAACATGATATATTCTAGACGCCTGTATTCTGAGCTGCTACACGTGTTCAACTGACTATACATGCTGCTATAACATAATGGTTAAGTGGTTGGGCTACAAGTCAGCACTCTGCTGATTTGTATCCCACAACTGCCATGAGCTCAGCAGGTGGCCATGAGGAAGCCACTCCTCTTGGCCCCAGCTCTCTAGCTGTATTGTAGGGATAATAGTAACACTGACTTTGTTCACTGCTCTAAGTGGGATACTAATCTGTCTAGAAGAGCCAGTTTGGTGTAGTGGTTAAGAGCATGGGACTCTAATCTGGAGAGCCGGGTTTGATTCCCCACTCCTCCACAAAGCCAGCTGGGTGACCTTGGGCGAGTCACAGTTCTCTTGAGCTCTCTTAGCCCCACCCACCTCACAGGGTGATTGTTGTGGGGTAATAATAACACTTTGTAAACCGCTCTGAGTGGGCATTAAGTTGTCCTGAAGGGCGGTATTATAAATCGAATGTTATTATTATTATTATTAAGAGTGGTATATAAGTACAGTTATTATTATGATGGCTGGATTTAAATTGGCAATTCCATAGTGCCACTTGGTCATTTGAGTCCAGCAGTATTGATTATGCATGAACTAATATTCTTTGCTTTTTTCATATTTGATTATATTTTGTTAATAATTTCAGCTTTCATTACTGATTTTGTAGACTCACTTGTATTATGTTCACCTGTTGTATTAACATATTGTGCATTTTTATATTTGACTTTTATGTTACTAATACATAGAAAGTACACTATGTATATGCATAATGTTGGAAGGTGATCTATGCTTTCAAATGTCAAGAAAAATGAATTAAGAACTTTGACATGTAAACATTTAAAAACAGAATAAGAAGAAAATACAACCCAAAAGCGTAGGGGGGGAGAGACAGACAGACATTTTCTTTAAAATAGTTCTGTCAATGTAACTTCCCACAAACATAAATACAAACAGAAAATAGAAAGCCAATAGTTGCATGGCCTTCTTTCAGTGCTTGTTTTTTGTAGCAATGTGCACTTCGATATTAACTAATAAAAATATGAGTGCAGTAAATGAAGTCAGGGGAAGGGGTTGGTTTATCCGTGCCTTAAAATATAATGTGCATTAGCCTGCAGTTTACTTAATAAATTGCTTACAAGATGGAATTTTAACAACTGTACAGTCTTAAAAAATAATTATGAATGCTCCTTTTGTTTATAGTTACTGGAAATATGCCCTGTTCTGAATGTATCCAATTCTTTTTCCCAGCTATTTTTTAAGTACTGAGAATTCATCGAGAGGAAGACAGCTACATAGGTAAGCAGTGGGGTGAAATTATACTTTGACTTCCAGATATCTGTGTAAAAAAGTCAGCTTGGGATGACAATGTTTAATTCTGTTAACACCCAAAGAATAACCTAAAATTGCCTTTTCAGTTAGGTAACATATTCTAGATAAAGTTTTTCTAGCTAACCTCTGGTGTACCTGGTTGTGGATGATGACCATTCTTATATCAAGTCCTGGTAGCCAGTAACAAATGTATTTCTTCTTGTTGCTTCAGGACTAAAAAGCAATGAACTCATAGAAATCTCCTTGATGTGAGACTAGTAATTTTCCATCAGGTAGGAAGGAAGAGTTCTGATGGTACTTAAAAGAACAACTATGCCAAGCAAGATATTTTATTCTAAAACAGGAAAGCTCTATATAGATGAAAGGGGTTTTGTGTATATGTGTGCTCTCAAGTTGCAAGTTAATAGCAGCCCTGTAGGGTTTTCAAGGCAAGAGACATTCAGAAATGATTTGCCACTGCATGCCTCTGTGTAGCAACCTTGGCTTTGTTGGTGGTCTCCCATCCAAATACTGACCAGAGCTGACCCTGTTTAGCTTCTGAGATCTGACGAGATCAGGCTACCTGGACCATCCAGGTTCAGGGAACAGAAAACATAATACTTAAGTGAAAATTCCAGAAATGGCTGAAAAACACAAGGGCTGAAGTATGACCTGTCTTTATGAGGCCTAGAAATAATTAACACTAATGAAGGAAACAGAAATCTGATAATTAAAAAATTACTATGCCTACCTCTTATCTCAACATGGAAGATGAATAAGATTTAGACTTAAACATAGAAGAATGCATTCATCCCTCATTTTATTTCCCCTTTGATCAATAGACAATATTTTTTCTCAGCTGTGTTGTTTTCCCTTAAGGACTTAAATTACAAGGACTTAAATTACAAGTAAAGTTACTATTTTTCTTTTATAAAACCAATGTTACAGTTTTCTGTCCATCCCTCACATATAAAGACTAATTTTGTCTATCTTTACTAAGGAACGCAGAGAAGGTAGGGAACTGCCTGCCTGATTTAGAACAGGCAAGATTTCCAAGATTTCTCCTATGTTCAGGGTAATCTGGAGTAGGTGATGAGGAGGCAACAATAGAGAACTGCAACAAAAGAGAACTTAATTCAGGAAGATTGAACCAACATGTATCCTTAAAATTTTCTGTTGGTGGGCCATGGCTCAGTGTTAGAACATCTGCCTGGCATGCAGAAGGTCCCAGGCTCAGTCCCTGGCATCTCCAGATCTCTGCCTCGGACCATGGAGAGCAGCTGCCAGTAGAGTAAACAATAATAACATTGATAGACCAGTGTTCTGATCCTGTATAAGGCAGCTTCCGGTGTGTGTCCCTGCATTTTTCCTTAGCCTGATCATAAGCCCACTAATATAAAACTACAGAAAAATCTTTCTAAAAATATCAACAAGAATTCAGCAAAATAATCATAATCAATACAGTTAGACAAACAGAGAAATAGGTAGAGGTAACCGAAATACAGGTAATCAGTAGAACTAACCAAGGCCCCAATAGCTGCTTGTAAAATATAGTCAACCTAGCAGCAGAAAATAAACAGTGAAGAGCCATGGTGAATTTCCCAGGAAGAATAAATATAATCTTGGAACATTTCTCTCATGTCCATCCACCAAACCTCAGATAGCCTCCAAAGATGCCTCCAAAGATAATGCCTCCAAAGTAGAGATGGGCATGAACTGAAATTATTTATTTTATTTTATTTATTTTATCGTATTTTTATTCCACCCTCCCCACAAGCAGGCTCAGGGTGGATACGAATCAAAGTTCGTGACAAACCAGGCTGGTTCGTGGTTCGCGAACCAGCAGTTCATCAGAGCCCATTTCTGACAAACCGCCATGAATTTTAGGCTGGTTCATTTGGTTCATATTTTGGTTCGTCACTGCAGACAGCCTGCCACCGATCAATCCATTTCCTAGGCAACGGAGGATGGACTTCCTGCAGACCTTCTGCTGACCAAGAAGTGGCCTTCTGCTGGCCCGGAAGTGACCTTCTTCTGACCTGGATGTGATGTTTTTATGAACCAAATGAACCGGTTCACAAACCGGGGCAGGTTCATGAAAGTTCATGGTTCGTGAAATGCGACAAACCACGAACCGCACAGTTCGTTTTTTCCAGTTCGTGCTCATCTCTACTCCAAAAATAATCTCATGATAATTGTTACTTTAAGCATCCTGAGTCCATTTGTTTAGGAATTTAAAGATTTAAACTAGTATTTGAATTGAGCCCAGAAACAAAGTGGCAGATGATAAAATTTGTAAAGAATTGTCATAATTTGACAATCTTGCACCTCAGTTGAGCCATCTAAATGCACCTCAGTTGAACCATCTAAATGCTAAAGTGTGTTACAGAACACTAATCTGGATATCAGTAATGCATGAATTACTGTAGCTTTGTCATTCTTCCCTAAGAAAGAGCCAGTGTGACATAATAGCTAGAGTAATCAATTACAATCCTGGAAACCTTGTTCAAATCCAAAATCTGCCATGAAGTTTCCTGGGTCACCTTGTGTCATTCAATCTCTCTTCACCTATCCTCATGATAAAATCAGGAAGGTAGAAATATGCACACCATCCTGAGCTTATTGAAGGAAAGGTGGCATTAAAATATACTAGACAAGGTACTGATAAACCAGCTTATATTGATAAAATGTGCTCTTGGCTACTTTTGGATTTTCCACACACTCATAATTTCCTTAGCAATTGATCGTCAAGCATTGGAATCAATTGGCATATGGTTCTTCCGGACCTCTGTCCTCCCTTTTCAATTTTTCAGTTGTAGAGTTAGTTCCTTAAATAATCACGGTTTTCACGTGAGGGTGCTGTCATTGTCAGTGGAATCATTGGTGATGTCACAGCACCTCCCGTTTTTAATTTTTTTTGCACGTGCATATATAATAAAAAAATAAGGGCTGAATAGTTAGGGAAAGATTGAAAAAGAAACACATGGGGAAATTTTTGCATGGGAAAGCCTAAAAGGGAGCCGCTTCACCACCCATATTTAAGCCCTCCCCCATCCAAACCAGAAAGCCCTGCTGGGGCTGACCCATAGCCAGGAGGCAGAGGCTGGCACCAATGGGGCAAATTGACCTCTGTTTGGACAAAGCCTGCAGCAGCAGCAGCAACTATGTACTTTTCAAACCACACTGATAACTGTATCAACCTACCATTGTAATAATAGATGCAGCATGTTCTCTGCATTCCCAGCTTTTATTTAAAAGTAAGTCTCAAGCCCCTTCCCTTGAAGAGATATAAGGGAAAAAGGCATATCCCTGTAATGGAAGGGACTAGACACTTAACTTTTTTTTAAAAAAAATGAAAACTGGGAATTCAGAGAACCTGCTGCATCTATTATTGCAAGAGTAGATCAATATAGCTGTATGAAAATGATGATTTATAAAGATGAAAACAAAACTAGGAGGGGGAACAATCGATTCAAGAGAGGAGTGGTTCAATGATGGCAAACATCCAATTATCAAAAAGTGGGTTGGAGGTGAGTGGAATGCGTAGAACAAACAAAACCAAAAAAAACATTATGTACAGGGGGGGAATCAACTCCAAATTAGCTTCCAGGGGGGAAAAACTCTGGATAAAAGTAGTCTCAAAAGAACTGTGAAAAAAGGGGAAACCAAAAAAATAATGAAGTAAAAAAAAAATCAAAGGAAAAAATACATGTGAGAATCAGGGGGTAAATCAAAGCAGAATGGGGCCAGAACCATCAGCAAATACAACTTGCACATCCATGCGCAGAAGTGGAACTTGTGATCCTGAGGTTAAAAGAAGAGTGCAGTGCCATCTACCATAGGCTGACCTTCTATCCTCAGATTAGACACATTCCCAAACAGTATTTCTATTTGTTTATGCACATTTGGTCCATCACTGACTTCAAACAAAAGTTCAAGGTAATGTTATTCTTAACAGTATTGGAAAGTACACATATGACCCAAGTCTGCTCTGTAATGATGTATTTCTTGAATGTATATTTACTAAATGTTTGCTTTCTTATTTTTTTCCACCATTGCAGTGTGTCAACTTTTGAACTGTTGAATCGTCAGTGCCTTTCGTGCAGTTTTAGGAAAGATAACTGCACTTATTTCAATGCAAAGTTTAGCCCTACAAACAAGTATTTCATTCTACAATGTAAAGGTAAGTCAAATTCCTCAGTTTAACATTACTAGTGTTCAGAATATTTTAACTATCACAACTTGCATTTGTGTAAGACACCCATTCTTCATCTGTGAAAGAAGGTAACCTGAACTATGTTAGACCCCCTACTCGCTCTGCAAGCAGGGCTATGAATATGATTTTGGAGTGCTTCCACTTCCAGCTGGGGGTGAGTCTCATTTCTGCTTGCCAAGCTTCAAGTTGAGACATATTCTCTAGTCCTTTGAGGAAACATTGTCCTTTGAATGGCTTTGTAGGTCCTTTCCCAGAATTACTCTTTCCCTAATGGAAATTTTGTACAGTAATTTTACTCCAGAGTAAGTGAGAAGTACTGTTTCAGAGTAAATATCCTGTAATTTTTGAGGCTGTATTGTGGCAAAGAAAACGAATAAAGTAAAAAGGAAGGAAGATGGCTATTTGATGCTTTGGGGCATGATCCAATGAAGTCAGTTATGAGTAGACATGGACATGAACCGCATTACGAACCAAAAATACCCACAAACCGCCTGATCATCTGTTTGCGATCCGGTGGCTTGTGAGGGTCCATGGCCAACGAACCAGTGTTCGTTGGAAGCCCAGTTCGTTGTGTTTGCCTGCGGTTCATGAAACAAGACAGTCAGGCACCATCAATCAATTCCCTTGGAAACAGAGCTGGGGGAATGCATGAACTCTGTCTGCACTCCTTCTGTTGCCCTGGAAACCCGAATGGAAGCCCAGCTTACCTTGATCGGCAGGTCTTCCTTCCAACCATGGAGCTGCAAATTGGTTACAATTGGTTACATGGGAGAAGACACTTGGGGGAGGGAGGGGGAAGGGGGTGTTCTGTAGCCATGGGCACTCCAATCTCATCCCTGAAAACCCTGATAGGCAGTTCTGACGGCCAACCCCTTGTACACTGGACCAACATCAACTGGTGGCTCTAATTGTATCGAGTGGGAGTTTCCTGGGGGCCTCAGATTGGAGAGGTTATAACTCCAAGATCCCTATTGCAATCTTGACCAAACTTGGGTGCTGGTTGGAGGAGAGCCTGCTAAACACTCCCTGTGAATATGGGCTCTCTAAGTGCAACGGGGGCCTTTCCGACACCCGCAAACCGGTTCGGTAATGGGAAATGTTCATTACGGTTCATTTGTTTGGGTTCGTCAGTGGCACCGAACCACGAATCACAGGTTCGTTAATTTTTTTTGGTTCGTGCCCATGTCTAGTTATGAGCATTTCCACCCTCAATTGGAGCTTTCTTTGGTGTTTCTTTGCAGCAGCTCCAGCTATCCATAAGGCAAGCTTTTTTTTTTCAGGGATGACAGCTGCTGCAGAACGAACTTCATAAAAAATCTAGTTAAATAAGCTCTTATTTATATGTAAATGTCTTCTTTGGATAAGGGCTCTGGCCTTGGATTGTAGTGGTAGTAGACACATTTCTTGTGCAATCTTTGACATTTCTCAGTTGTCTTCCAAATGACTTTGAAAAGTGCTGAGTACTCACCATTCTCTTGATTTAACCATAGCTGCAGGTGCTCCGCACTTTTTTAATAATCAGACTATTAATCGCTCTGTGTGTCAATTTCTCAACTGTAAAATTGAGATAATAATAATAATGCCACAGACTTGTAGCATTTCCCATGAGATTATCCTGGTAATGTGTTGGCATTAAGGGGACTACTCATGTGCTTAGTATTAAAGCACATGCATTAATTGTTTGGAGAATTGGGGGCAGAGCTTTTAACGCACATTTGAAGATTCTTGCATTCTGCTGAAGAGCTGAATAAGCCATATCAATAAATATCAACTTTAATAGCTAATGTGCTTTCTTCCTCTTACAGGACCTGATGTTCCAGTTGTCAGTGTGCACAGTACAAGTAATCCTGAAAGTAGGTACACCAGATTGTTGGGAATTTTCTTGAGCCTTTCCCCCCTTTTTTCTTTTTAGACTGTCAAGGAATCAATGCCTATAAACCTGTCTTAATTATAACCTAACAATAAATGCGCCTGTAAGAATAGAGAGAAATTAATCAAGAGACCATAGCATACTAGGGTTGATGTTACACTAGATATATATCTTTTATCTCATACTAATACTTGTGCTAATTGGGTGGTACATTAGCATGATCCCTTTCAGTAACTGCAAATCAAGTTTCTGTTAAACAGCAACTCTGATGTATTGGCTGAAATACTTAAAACTATAATCCAATTATTTTGGATTAAGTTCTGCCTCCAGAGTGCTGTTTGTCTAATTCAACCTGCATATTATAAACCAAATTTTTCTTTTGCTTAAGCTTGTGCAGTATAGTACAGTTTCTAAGAAATAGACAGTGTGTTCCTCAAAACTTGTGTGACCCTAAGCAAAACAAAGTAAATCTTTTCATACATATATGGCTAATAAAGGATATGGAACTTCCCTTGGAATATCAAAAATAAATTTCAATATTTTATTTTAGCTTAACTTCTTTTGGTATTCAGTTTGATTGTTTATGAAATAAAACATAATTAAATTTTAAATGTGTCATGGTAGACAATGTTTTTTCCAAAATTGGTTCTTCCAGATCATCTCTTTGTGAACATGTTTTCATAAACTGATGAGGGAATTGCATACATCTGCATGTCTACTGTGTGTGCAATGACTGCAAAAGAACCTCCTTAAATATGCCATACTTCCACCAAGGAGCTCAGGACAGTGTACACAGCCCTTCCTTCTTTTCATCTCATAATATTTTTGTGAGTGGTTTAGCCTAACAGTCATTGTCCCAAGATCATTCACTAAGGTTTGTGAGGATTGTGAGGGTGAAGAGTTGAACCCGGGCCTCTCACATGATGTGATATGTGGCAAGAATACTTGCCACAAGTGGTGATAGTGGCAAATATTAATCCATGTTCCATGGTGTGATATGTTTTCCCTGCCTCGGAACTCTGGTTTTCATATCCTATAAATCATCGCAAGGTTCCTAAAAGAAGTTGTAGAAGCAAGTACTTTGAAAGTAGAACCATGGCTATGCAGTTCCATACTAAGCTGTTACTCCTTTCTATGCCCATTGATCTTAATTGACTTAGAAGACTTTAACTCTGTTTAGGATGGTACTGATAGAACTATAGGTAGTAAGGTTGCCAGCCTCCAGGTAGTGGCTGGAGATCTCCCGGAATTACAACTGGTCTCCAGGCCACAGAGAACAATTCACCTGGAGAAAATGGCTACTTTGGGAGGTGGACTCTATGGAATTATGCCATGCCAAGGTCTTTTTCTTCCCCAAACCCCACTTTCTCCAGGTTTCTCCAGGTTTCACCCTCCAGATCTCCAGGAATTTCCCAACTTGGAGCTGGCAACCCTAATAGGTAGTGTCCACTCCTTCAGATGCTTTAGAATCAAAACTCTATGAGAGCTAATACAAAAAGCATATTTCACTGGGCATGTAATGCAAACTGTCTGTTTACTACAACAGGCCAAAACGATCACATGAAATCATCATAGAACTGTTGGAGTAGATTCCTGGGGTGGCATGCTACCGACTGAAGCACCCTCCCCCTTGAGGCTCTCCCGGCACCTACTTTACTTCAGACTCCAGGCCAAAACACATGTTTTTACCTAGGCTCTTAATTAGGGGGTTTATCTTACTATTTTTTTAAATGGTCTGCTTCCCTTTTGTTTATGTACAGTATTTATGTTTTTTTTATGTCCAATGGCTTGTTTTTAATGGCTTGTTATTTTATATTGTTATATTATTTTAATTATAAGCCACCTCAAGCAGGATTCTAAATAATAAAGTCAACGTGCCAAATGCATGTGGTAATTATTATAAACAAGCAAACACGACACATGAAGAAGAAATTTTCCTGTAATGGCTATATTTTCTAGTTTAGACTAGATTAGGAGGAATTAGAAAGTGCTAGATTTAGTCTTCGTAATAATTCCACATGAACGCCATGCCAGAAGGACTGAAAGTTTTATTTGGAGCAAAAGCCAGGCCTTTACTAGAGAACAACCAGCCAACTCTAGAAAGGAAAATGAAACCAAACTACAACACATGCTTTTTGGCCCTAAGGGATCATGGGAAAATAACAAAACAGTTCAGTAAGGGAATATAACCAAATTCACAACTTGCCACGATATAACAGTCTTCTGCCTCAGTTCCTCATAGATGACCAGTGGAATTCTGCAGCTAAGCTGACATAACCATCGTTGCTGTAGATGCACTCCATTTGATCATTTTTTGATAATTTTGTGAGCTTGCCTTGGTTGCATTGTTTGTCTATAAAGCTCCTGTTCCAGAATAGGGAAAACCTGGGTTTGCTAAGATGGTCTACATTGCATTTTGTAGTTCTAATCTCTACCAGTAAATTTCCTTGATTGTCAGCACTAGCATTTTTTTTTAAAAAATGAAAAATTAGTTAAATAATTAGTATAATATAAGTTTTAGCCCATAACTTCTGTGATATTTTTTCTTATTTGGATGCCTCTTGCAGACAATGTCCTGGTGATCAAGCACTTTTGGGACTCATAGTTTATTTCTAGTGAGCAAAAATGGTAGTTCTGATATGTCTAGGTATAAGACCCATGACAAAGTCAGTACTGTAAATTATGCTAAAATGGCTGCAAAAGACATGACAGTCAGGCACTTTTTGTTCATGCTTGTTCATTCAGAACATACCAGGATATGTCTTTAGTATTTTTGCTGATGTGTTCCTTGTGCTAATTCAATTGGTGCAGGAACTGCTATTAGGAGTAGTTTGGAAATGTTACACGAATGTCCTTGACATCACTTGTCCCTTTATGCACATTGTATCTTCTAAGATGGAATGATGAGTATTCCATTTCCCAGGCTGAACATAGTATGCATTTTGAACAAATTGGCTATACACTGAGAATTATCTCCCCTACTTCACCCACCCTAAAATGCTTATGCAGATATTTCTTCACAGGGATGAAAATGCTTGATCATGAGAAATGTTCCAGATTTTGTTGTTATTTTCTGTTGCTTCATCCCATCTGTGTACATACTAAATACACTGTGATGGAGGGTTGTAATGTGCTCTAAATATTATTTGTAGGCATCATGTGTTGCACTAATTTAAGCTGTACTACCACTTGGTGTGCTCTAGTTTATTCTTAACTCGTCCAGACTAGTGGAGTTCTGCCCCAATAAACTTCAGTCATACACATAAGGGAGTATCTTAATTTACACAGCGCAATATTATACTGATGAGAACAATCATCTCCATGCAGATGAGTCCCATTTTGATAATTTAACTGTGCTGTTTAATTGAATGGGAGATTCAAATGATCCCTTGTGCTTGTTTTTATAATATTCTCTTTATAGCACTGTACTGTTGCTCACGGTCACTGGACTTGGCAATAGTAAGTTTAAGGATTTCTTTGATATTTGGAGGAAAAGGAAATGCCCTGCTCTGATCCCTTTTAAAATTCTCATCTGCATGGGATCAAAGCAAAAATAATTTTGTACAGTGCATTTTGGAAGGAAAAGTAGCCAGAAGATCAAGATGTTATTGTTTACAACCAAGAATAAAATCAATACGGACACAATAAAAAGTAGTGAAGGCTATGAATCTAATACCTGAACTCACAATTAGGTAATCTCCTCCATTAGTAAAGTGGGAAAAAAAACATTATTGAAGTTATTTGGAACCAGTTATTACAACAGTTTGGTTGACTGCCCAGAATTAACATTTTCACTAATGTATCCTTGTTGCCCTAAATGAGAAGGTATTTCTTTAGCAAAATCTGTATTAATAGGAGAAGATTAGAAACTGTCAAACTGTCAAATACATATGGATTAGAAATATTACTTTAAACATTTCTGTTATGTTTAGGTTTTACAGCTTTCCAGGTGAGGAAGTGGAAAGAGTTCTTACAATCTTTTAACATAGGCTAGAGCTCTGTTATGAGTAGACATGGGCACGAACCAAAAAAAATTACAGAACCAGAGGATCGTGGTTCGGTGCAGACCACGATCCCAAATTCCCGAACAGCAACGAACATGTCCCGTTCCCGAACCCAGATTGTGGATCATGAAACCCAGCCTGGGAGCCCATGGCTATTTATAAGCATGGGTCCCATTCAGCAACACAGGAGGTCTGTGTTTGGCCATCAGAGCTGCCTATCAGGGTTTGCAGGGATGAGATTGGAGTGCCCATGGCTACAGAACACCCCCTTCCCCCTCCCTCCCCTGGGTGTCTTCTCCCAACTGGTGACTGCTTTGCTTCTCCGTGGTTGGAAGGAAGCCCTGCTGATCAAGGAAAGCTGGGCTTCCATTTTGGTTTCCAGGACAACAGAAGGAGGGCAAACAGAGCTCAGGCATTCCCCTGGCTCCATTGCCAGGGGAATAGATTGCTGGCACCTGAGTGTCTGGATCCCCGAATCGAGCCCGAACGCCACGATCCAGGCCTTTCCCAACCGCAGGATCATTGGCCATGGACAATCACGATCTGCCGGGTCACGATCGCGCGATTGCCATTTTCGTGGGTTTTTTACATTCGTAATGTGGATCGTGCCCATCTCTAGTTATGAGCCCCTTTCTTTTTCAGATAGATTTTTCCTTTAACCCTCTTTTTACATCCTCTGGGTAGATTGCTGCCACCGGGAATTATATTCCAAATTAGTTCATTTAAATTCCCTCTTTAATAACATCCCAAGCGTCAGACTCCTTTGTGGGACTATGTGGCCCTGAGGATAGGATCAGGATATATAGGAATGACTGGGATTTTAAAAAAATGAAATAAGCTTTTATTTTTACAAGAAGCATATCAGTTTCATGCTGTTAATTAAGCCTGATAGTTTCAAAGATAGTTATCACTCAGATCTTAAAGTTTCTCTTCATAGGCTCAGTCACACAGATATACACAAACTTTCTCAGGTGCACACACAGTTTGCCTACTTCAGCTAGAATGGAAGTTATCTCACAGACACACACAGTTCAGGCTTCCACACACTGAACTGGAATGAGAATCCCCTCAGGCTTCCACACAGGTTGCCTGCTCTGCCCAGACTAAATCTTTTCTCTCCACTCAGTAACTAAAAACTACAGTTCACTCACCAACACTCTCAGTCATCAACCACTCATCTCATCCCTCTCTTTCACCCCACTCTTTATCTGTACCACATCAAGCATTTAAAGACACACAAACACTTAAAATCATCACAAGCTGTGATTGTAAATATAGTATGCCAAGTACTGAGTAGTATTTTGTATTTTCTGGCAAAACCTCTTTCTATATTATACAATTTGAGAACAATATAGGTGCTGTGGTGCTATCAAGGAATTCCAACATTTCTGCATGGCAGCCCAGACAAACAGCTTGGGCCCAAAATTACCAAACTGCAGATTTACTTCCAACAATCAAAGCTTTTCTGCATTTGAGTGTGTGTTTGTGTGCACAGCTTAAAAAAAATTGTTTCAACTCTCTCAGTTCTCTGATATGTTAGAAGATGTTATCTTCTGCATACATTTCCCCCATCATTTTGTAAAATTGTTACATGCATCCATGTAGCTGGACGAAGCTAAGAACAATGTGGGACATGTCAACCATCATAAGGAATATTGATGAAAAATGATGCATCAGAACTGATAAATAACCTTTTCTAGGACAATGAGACCGTTTCTAGGACAATGGAATCTATATGTCTATATGTCTTCATGTGGACCTTCCTTGAAAATTGTTACGTCAGAAAAAGCACTAAGATCTACAAAACTTATGGCTTTGTATGACTCTTTAGATCTTTAAAGAATCTTTCATGTGAATAGTGAGGTCTTTGAAACTAATACATTTATACTACTGCTTTACGAGACGCCAAATGGTTACCGCTCCCTTAATAAGCTTGAATAAGTTCCCATTTAGAGCTGGTGAATCAGATGGAAGTAGGGTTGCCAGTCCATTCCCACTATGGCAGGAGCATTTGGAGAGCAGAGGCATGCAAAACAACAGTGTGCAATGCTGTAACATCACTGCTGGCTAGGAACCCAGAAGATGTGGCACCAGATTGCATGACACTCTTAAGTTTCCCCCCGATCTCTAGAGTAAAAACCATAGAGGTAGGGAAAATTCCTAATCTTGCACATCTTGGCAACATCACTTCCAGATTCTAACCCATCAGTGAAGTTGAGGCATCATGTGATGGCATTCGCCCCTCTCCCATTTCCCTGTGTCACTCCATTGATCACACTGGTGGTAGACAGGAGAGCTCCAGTGGATGTTTGGCTGCGTCTAGCAGGCAAATGGCATCCCAGATGGGAGTCTCTGTGTGACAGCTTCCTATAGTCATATTCCTGCTGTGCACTCAAGTTTTCCAGAGATAAGATGCCATTTCTGCTTCATCCAATGGCAGAATAAAGATTTATTTCTTAAAAGTTCATTAAATCCAAAAAAAGGAAAGCAAATCATTAATGTGTCCTTATGCATACTATAATTTAAGCCCAGTTTTTTCCACCCCTCCCCCCAAAGACATTATGTAGAAGAATTTTAAAAGGTGCACTTTGTTTGGATTTAGTATCATCTGCTTTTACTGCATTTCACATATATGATATAATCTACTTGTTTCTAGTATATCTTTTCTTTAGTTTGTCCACATTGTTCTTGAATTCTGTTCTCTAATTCCTATTGCTTTGTTCATTTGTTTTCTTATGCTGTCTGATTGCACTACTTTAGGTCCTGTAACCTCTAGAATATTAGTGGAAAAGGTAAACTACACATAAAGAAAATAAAATCCCTAAAAATAGAAGACTTGGATCCGA
This sequence comes from Eublepharis macularius, assembly GCF_028583425.1. Taxonomy (NCBI): domain Eukaryota; kingdom Metazoa; phylum Chordata; class Lepidosauria; order Squamata; family Eublepharidae; genus Eublepharis; species Eublepharis macularius. The sequence goes on along the minus strand of NC_072791.1, from coordinate 171,033,586 downwards.
AACCTCACTTGTGTTCCATCCTGTCCATTGTGGAGGCCGTGTTCTACTGTGGAGGGACTAGATCTTCTGGTACTAGATTTTAAAAGCTCATGGAAAGACTCTAGCCTTGCAAAATGTGCACTAGGGAGAGGAAACACCCCTGCAGTAGAAATGAGAATAGCAGAAGCAAAGTTTAGGATCCAGGCCAGGGATTTTCATGTGTCTTTTAATAAACGTATTTTATACTTTCACTGTTTCCCATTTTGATGCATATTTCTTCCTTCTGTCATACTATTCTTACAGAATTTTATATATTGGAAAACAGTTCTGTATTACAAGAAGCCCTTTTAAAGAAAAAAAAAGTCCAGACAGAAATTAAAATGCTTCACATTGATGATTATGGTAAATATACCTATATGTTATTAGTATAAACCAAATATTGTTCAAACATTTTTTTAAAATCTTTGAAACTAGCAGCCTTTAATGTTTTGCTCTTTTTTTAAAAGATCTTCCTTTACAGTTGTTGCTTCCAAAGGATTTCACACCGCGGAATAAGTATCCACTCCTGTTAATAGTGTAAGTATGAGTCTAGAGTTACTAATTAAATTATAATGTTGCATGGTTTATTTTCGTGCTCTCTAGGTAGAACAATATGTGCTTTATTTCACATAGCCCTGTTGGGACACGACCCTGCTCTGATTATTGTCATACATACACTACTTTATTTGAGGAATTTCTTTGAGGGATTACTAGACCATCTGTCATCTTTAGTTTTCAAGAATTGTAATGGGATAGAGATTTGGGGAACCAGTCTGAGAGTCAGAGAAATTAACAAACATTGAAGCTAGATTTTTCAGAAGTGTGAGAGAACAGATTCCTTCTGAGAAAGAGCCATATAATCTCTGGCTTGAATCACAGGACTTGCTTCCACTTGTGCTTTGTCATGCCGAGCATTCCTTTGGTTGGAGTGGGGCATCCCTCACCCTGGGCTTCCCACCACTGCTCAGCTGGCAAGTAGGGGAGTGGCAGGAATAGGTGTGAATGTTGTCAGTGTCCTGATGCACTGATATCACTCCCTGGACACCCTGAAATGACATCAGTGCAATGCTAGGGAATGCTTTAGCTTTTGGGAAATACTCTATGGTTTAACTTCTCTGGTATCCCCCAGCAATGCACTGACATCACTTCCAGGCACTTGGGGAGTGCTGTCAGCACATTGAGATGTTGACAACATTCTCTCCTTCCTCCGTTCCCACCATACTTTTTTCCCCACTGGCTGAATCCCTCTTCTCAGAAAGTCCCCAATCAACCCCCACTGGTTAACAGGGGGCACCTGGCAACCCTGGGCTGACTTAGGGACTGCATAGTTCCTTTCATCTTGGGTACAGTGCCTATGTTTTTTGGATAGCAATGGTTTGGCAGCTCATTTGAGAGTCAATTCACTGGCCCAGTGCATCAGCAGCCCAGTTTCAAAGCAACTTTGTTCTGTACACTGACCCACTGCTTGCATCCAAATCATCAAATCTTTGGTTTGCACCGGTTTTTACAAAAGGTCGTGCTGTATTTTAGAGTAAGCTGTGCTATTTTGCAAGTCTTTTAATTATGCAGACCAGGCTTCTTATGCCTATCAGGATTTTTCTTACATATATATATATTAGTTCCCTTGACAAAGATCTTGTTTGGATGCTGAACACTCCCTTCAGTAGAAGGTCACATTAACACAGCAAGCTTTTGTTGCACAAATAGGGCTGTAGCTCAGTGTTAGAGGGGCTTTAGATCATCTGCTTTGCATGCTGAAAGTCCCAGGTTCAATTCCTGATATCTCCTGTAGCTCACATAGTAGCTGATGATAAAGACCCTATGACCCTGGAAAGCTGATTTTAGTCAATACTAAACTTGATAGATCAATGATCTGACTTGGTATAAGGTAGCTTCTCGTGTGTTCACAGTCATACTTACTGAACAGTATTTGGCAGTAATCACTAGTAGATATTTGGAAGAAGCACACAGGGTAACGATGAAATGATCTCTTCTTTGTATTCTGTCTTCTCTGTCTTGTGTCTGTATGTAGGACATCATCCAAATGATATTGGCAGCCTTTTTCGTAGCTGATAGATATAAAAAATGCGATCAAAGATATTGTCGAAAATTCAAGCTTCTGAAGTGCTTGGGTGATGGGAATAATTCTTTGCCGCCCCAGCCGGAAGGAAGAGACAGACACAGGCTTGGAATTAAAGGGCCGTTTATTAAATGACCATAACGTAAACAAGGCAAGGGCCAACTAAGCGGTACAGGTCAAGCCCTGGGGTCAACTCCGGACCTCCGCCTTGACCTGTCTGGTCGAGCCCCACGCCCCTGGGTGTAGGCCATCCTTTGAATGGCTGCAACCCGGGCTGCCAGGCCATGGATCCCCATTGAAGCACCTGTTACGCCCCAGCCGCAAGGCATGAGGGGAGGCCTTGTATTGAGGATCCCCGCAGGTTTCTGCCAACGTACGGTAGCCGCAACCATGCATACCGCCCTTAATGGCAGCCCTGTCCCCACTCACGGGGAAGTGCCACAGGGTGCTCACCAGCCCGCACCCTATTCCCCAAATCTCCTGCCAATGACAGAACAAACCCCTACGGCACCACCTCAAATACCTCACACACTGCCATTAGTGCAAGGTAGGCGAAAAAAGCTTCCTTTCCCGTAGCCAATCTGGGAAAAAAGGTAAAAATTCCTACCCGGCTCTGGAACAGAGATGCTTTAGTCTGATCCTGCACTGGGCAGGGGGTTGGACTCAATGGTCTGTATGGCCCCTTCCAACTCTATGATTCTATGATTCTATGAACAGCAGCCAGCTAGTCCTGCACTAAAACAGGGAGAGGTGGGTGGGCCGAGCTCTTTCAAAACTGTGGCCAGGGGAAGACGGAGCCGCCGAAAAACGGCCCTTGGCTCCGCCCCCTGGCCAATGCACCGGATGCCCGGGAAGGAAGGGAGCCTGCCTCCTTTCCACCGGGCAGGGCGGCAAACGGAAACTCCCTGCCGAGGCTGTTGAACAGCCGCAGGGTGAGTCTTCTTCTTAAAGTATTCGAACAATTAAATGATTTGTTATGGCATCATTATAATAAACAATGCTACAGATTATATATTAAGAAGCAGGGGACCAAGGAGACTTACAGAGAGGGGATCTCATCCTTCCCCCACTCCCTCTGCTCCTTCATCCATGCCTGTGGTGCTGCAGCCTCCACCTACTGGGCCTGGCTGTGGTGGCTGCAGCCTCTGGGGCAACAACTCCTATTTCTCCCTCTTCTAACTACCAGCCAGCTGCAATCTCCTCCTTAACTGGCTCATGGGGGGAGGGAATGGTTGCTCCTACTCTTCCTCCTTACCCACCCACCTCCAATGCCAGTGGTGCAAGAAGGAGGCAGTACTAGTGGTGGCTCCAACTGCTACCCTCTTGCCCTACCCAGCTCAGTTTGCCTGCCTGCATGGCTTACAGCAGCCATGAGAGGGACAGTTGGCAGTGGTGGCTCCCATTCTTTTGCCCTGCCCCATTTCTGGCAGTGATACAGAGGGGCAGGGGCAGTTGCTACTCCCCTACCCACCTGGCTCAATCAGTGGCAGGCAGCTGCTCTTCTCTTCTCTAAAATGATGGCCAAGAGCTCATGAACTAGTATTGTTTTGGTCTTTGTTGCCAAACTTTAAACTTTTTTATTTTTTTATATTTTTTTCTGCAATCCTGGGATGTTCCAGGTTTAGAATTAGATTTATAATACCTGAGGGACTATGTCAAATTGTTGTGGGTTTTCTGGGCTGTATTGCCGTGGTCTTGGCATTGTAGTTCCTGACATTTCGCCAGCAGCTGTGGCTGGCATCTTCAGAGGTGTAGCACCAAAAGACAGAGATCTCTCAGTGTCACAGTGTGGAAAAGATGTTGGCAGGTCATTTGTATCTACTCAGGAGGGGTGGGGTTGAGCTGAGTCATCCTGTAAGAGTTTCCCAGGGTGTGGAATGCTAATGGTGGGAGGCTTCACTGTATCCTGAGGAGGTTCTTTTGCATATGGATTGGTGCTTGATGTGCTAATCTTCTCTGCAGGGCTATTGTCGAGTATAGAGTGTTTTGTTAGCCTGGTGTTTTTCAGAACTGGAAACCATGCTCTGTTCATTCTTAAGGTTTCTTCTTTCCTGTTGAAGTTTTGCTTATGCTTGTGAATTTCAATGGCTTCCCTGTGCAGTCTGACAAAGTAGTTGGAAGTGTTGTTCAGTATTTTGGTGTCCTGGAATAAGATACTGTGCCCTGTTTGAGTTAGGCTATGTTCAGCCACTGCTGATTTTTCAGGTTGTCCAAGTCTGCAGTGTCTTTCATGTTCTTTTATTCTTGTCATAAGAACATCCAGAACAGCGAGCCATTCCCAAGCCAGATGCTGCCAGCTCAGCTCCAAAGAGATCCTTTATCACCATAAACTGAGAGTTTTCCCTTCATTCCATGACAGTTGTCTTTGTATTACTATAAGAAAATATCAGTAATTAGGACTCAGATATTAATGTGACAAGCAAAGCCAGATATAACAAAAGATCTGATTCAAAAATGGTACAAGAGTGCCGTAGATGTCACATCCTCCCTTTCCCTCCCTCCCTCTCTCTCTCCCTCTCCCTCTCTCCCCCCCCCCTCTCTCTCTTTGGAACATTACCCCCACCTGCGATGCTGAGGTTGGGAGACATGTACTCTGTTCTCTCCAGCAACACTGAAAGAGGTAGGCTCTGGAGTCTCTCTGAGCAGCGTACCACCACCCTTGGATGTTTGTCCTCTGTATGTTAGGAACCCCCCTGGTGCCAGGACAGTTGCCCAAGGGTACAGCTGTCCCCAAGGCATATACATAACACTGGCCAGCTGTTGGAGCATGCAAAAAGGAATCACTGCTATGATCTTTGACTAAATAACTTTAGTACTAAAAGGCAGAGCTCTAAAGTAAATACAGGCAAAGGATACAAGCTAATTAAAAATAAAGGCAGAGTTTCTTCACACCAGCTCCAGTTGGAGGCTGATGGGTGAATGTGTCATGGTAGCTGCCAGCCCTTGCAGAAGAGCGCCCACACACGTCACCAAGACAAAGGAATCTTTTCAGACTCCAACCCACATGGGCTCTGATGTAAGTTACCCAATGTGCTGTTAAGGTTCTGGACCCCAAATCTCAGCAAATCCTTTGGTCCAGTGAACTTCATCCAGAACAGCAAGCAGGATCCCAAGCCAGGTACAGCCAACTCATCTCCAAGAGAATCCTTTGTCACTATAAACTAAGAGCTGCCCCTTCATCCCATGACAATTGTCTTTGGTTATATAAAGTTAAAATGCCACATTCATTAGTCCATTGCAAATATATAATTTAGCAGTGGAATCGGCTGCCTAGGAATGTGGTGGGTTCCTTCTCATTGGCAGTCTTCAATGAGTGGCTGGACAAATACTTGTTGAGGATGCTTTAGGCTGTTACTGTGTTGGATGGTGGGTTAGACTAGATGGTCTGTAAAGTCTCTTCCAATTCTATTACATATATAGATGTATTCATCAAAATATTTTTCCAAAATTATTCCAACAGGAATGTCCTTTTGTTCGTTTGTTGTCTTACTTGTGCCTAGCTAGTATACAGTGCATAACTTTGTTCTTGGCTCAAAAGCTTACTAAGAATACTTCCAGAAGCTTTCCTCAAACTATGCAAAATTGAATTATGCAGAAGGACTTTCTACCCAGATTATAGAGCTGTAGCATAAGTAGATACTTTTTAGGGACAGGGACTATATGCTATTCTGTTGAGTTACTGTCTGCTGATGTAGATATGCGCCTACTAGAGAGTTTCTATGTTGCTAAACATGCCATGAAATTAGTTTTGCTTTGTTTCAGAAAGATTTCATCTCTGTATTTGGCTTTATGCTTGTTTTTCAAACTTTCTGCTACCATATCCTATTGTATCTCTTTCACTGCTGTTCATTATTGTACTTTGCTCAGTGAATGTCTAGCTGTTGGTTATATTGTATTTTCACTTGCACTGTGTAATCCACCTTGGATCTCAGTGACAAACTATAAATAAATAAATAAATAAATAAATAAATAAATAAATAAATAAATAAATAAATAAATAACCACATATCATTCCCATCCTGGCAGTGTGGTTCCCCAACTTAAAAAAAAAAAAGATTAGTATTTTGTGGATTGTGCATCTACTGAAAATAACTAGGTTGGTTACATCATGGCATAATGTATTTCGTTCCAATTGTACTTTTAAAAAATACCTGCTATCCAAAAATATATCTCAAGACCACTTGAGATGTTGCATTTATATTGTAGTTGCTTCAAAAAAGTTGAAGCACATGAATGCTAGTCCAGGTGTGGAAGCCGTTTGTATGAAGAGACTTCCCATGAGGTTTACGTGGTTTCTGGAGACTGTGGTTTTATTCATTCTGCTAGATTGAATAAAATGAATATTCTGCTAGAATTTTATTAACTGAAGTCAATGGATCTACTTCTGTTGGCCCATAATTCTTCTGGCATTGGCCTGATTAATAACCTTCCTGGTAGCTTGTCATTCTTTCTTCTCCACTACTCATGGCATCCTGAAGATAAATCTGGATTATCTGGTCCCCAAAACTGAAAATGAGTGTGCTATTTACCATGCATGGGATAAGAATAGTACCTTTGTAATTGAGATCATCTTGGCATGGCATAGATGCCACAAGAATCCAAATGTCTTTTCCTCTTGAACTTCTCAATGTGCACATGAAATTCTAGTTCATTAAACTGAAAACTGCACATCTAAGGGATGCATAATGTCACTGAATGTGTAAAGATTTTTTCTGACAATATGCAAAGAATGAGCAATTAGCAGAGAATCTCATTAACATGAATAGAAATGCACAGCTAAATCTTCTGCAATCTGCTAATAATGCAATATTTGATTATTAACAAGGCAGGAGACATTTCAGCAACTTAATCTAATAAAATATTGCGTGTCCTGCATGCTGTATTTTGTGTACATCATTGTTTACATGGCTTTCAAGAAATTCTCTATGTAACTTGTACTCCTCCCTAAGTTTTTTGTTTCTACTCTCCATTTTCTTTGTGGTTTTTTCCCTTATAATGCCTTAGATAAGAGGTCCCCATCATGTTAAACCTGTAAGCACTTCTGGAATTTTGAGAACAAGGAACGGGTGCTAGCACAAAAAGGTTGCCATGGGGGCCAGGACTGGCACCCCCAAGCTGCCATGGGATGTTGGGGCAGGATGTTGCCTGGAAACCCATCTGTGGACACTATGACAACAGTGCACTCCTTGTTGGAGATCATTGTTCATGATCATGTTTATGTTGTTTCACTACTTATGATCACGATTATGTAATTTAGTTACTTCTTAGGATATGGGGATATTTACTTGCATGTTTCTTATATAGATTTTTTAAAGAATACCTCAGAGTTGAGTAATTGTATTTGTATGCAATATTAGAACTACAAATTGGATAGAAAAATAGGCTTACTTGTACATATGAAATATTATTTTTAAGAGGCAGTGAATACACCCTGACCTGAATAGCTTAGGTTATCCCAATCTTGTTGGATCTTGGAAACTAAGTAGTGTCAGCCCTGATTAGTACTTGGATGAGAGACCACCAAGGAAATCTATGGTTGCTGTGCAGAGACAGACAATGGCAAACCACTCTGAATGTCTCTTTCCTTGAAAACCCTATGGGGACACCATAAGTCAGCTGCAACTTGATGAAAAAAAATGGATATACATAATAAGTGTGAAACATAGGCCGTTTTCACATGTCATTAACGTCGTGCAACATTGTGCAACACTTACGGAAACTAGCATCTTTATAGTATAATTGCTGACATCAACGCTCCACAAAAATGGAATCATGATGGGGTGTCGTTCATTAATAACAAGACTGCAACCCTTCAGCAATATTTTGTGATGGAAGAGGTGAACCTGGAGTTCGTGACCAAGACCTGGGTACGGAAAGGTGAAACTGTCAGCCTGAAAGAGCTGCCCCCCCCACAGGTTTCTCGGTCCTTCACCAGTTGTGGGACAGTGGCCGGGGGGGGGGTGGCAGTGCTCATTCAAGAGTATCAGGCTTCTCCCCATGCCAAAGATTGCCAGCATTGATTGTGTGGGCCTGGTGTGGGATGCCGAGGAGAGTATAGCTATCTGTCTGGTGTACTGATCGCCTAGTGCACCAGCAGATTCTTTGCCTGACCTGTTGGAGGAGGTGGCTGGCTGGTTCTTGGAGTACCCCAGGTTTTTGATCTTGGAGGACTTCAGTGTCCATGCTGATGATGCTACCTCCTCACCGGCCATGGACCTGATAGCCTCCATGGCGGCATTAGGATTCTCCCAGTTTGTATCAATGCTCACACATCAAGCAAGACACACACTGGATTTGATCTTTGGGGTGGTGATACAGGTGGATCTGGACAAACCTATAGTAATGCCATGGTCAGGCCACCTTGTCCTGAGGGCTCATCTGGGCACCATGACTCCCCCCCACACACACACTTAGGCGACGAGCTGATTTATGATCGCGGAGTCAAATGGATCTAATTAAATTCCAGAAGGCTCTGCAGGATCCAATACCCCCTGGTGGCTCTTTGGATGAGTTGATAGAGGACTGGAATGCCCGTCTCTCTGAAGCTATCAACAAGATCGCTCCCTGTCGCCCTCTCCAATTCAGGTGAATCTCCCAGGAGGAGGTAGGCAGGGTCCTGCGTGCTGTGAAATATACCACATGCCCACTGGACCCGTGCTCATCATGGCTGGTGAAAACTAGCAGTGATTGGATTTGGGCACTTTTAGCTGACAACATTAATCTTTCTCTGAGTTCTGGGATTTCCCCAGACTCACTGAAGGAGGCAGTGGTGCAGCCCTTATTAAATAAACCATCACTGGATCCTGTTGATTCAACTAATTACCACCCAGTTTCAAATCTTCCGTTCCTGGATAAGGTAATTGAGAGGGCAGTAGCGTAACAGCTGCAGGTATACCTGGATGATGCCTCTATCCTGGATCCATTCCAGTCCAGCTTCAGGTCTGGCCATGGTACAGAGACGGCTCTGGTCACCCTCACAGATGATCTGCAATAACACCTGGATCGGGGCAGGTCGGCACTGCTGATACTTTTAGATTTTGCAGCAGCGTTTGACATGGTCAATCATAATCTTCTGACCCATCGCATTGCCGATGTGGGGATTCATGGGACAGCCCTGCAATGGCTGAACTCCTTCCTTCACAGTTGGGGCCAGAGCGTGGCACTCGGGGAACAGAAGTCCTCTCACCATTCTTTGGTATGCGGCATCCCTCAGGGGAAGATTCTTTCCCCGATGCTGTTTAACATCTATATACGCCCCCTCGCCCCATTAGCTCACAGCTTTGGGCTAGGTTGTCACCAGTATGCAGATGACACCCAGCTCTATCTGCTGATGGACGGCTAGTATGATCTTGCTCCGGATTCCTTGGCCAAGGGTTGAGGCTATGATGGTATGGTTACATCAAAGTCGCCTGAAATTGAATCCCCGGAAGACGGAAGTACTGTGTCAGGGTCATGGGGTGATCGAGTTGGGGACCCGGCTCCCAACTCTCAATGGGGTACAATTGAAACCTTTGCTCAGGTCACGACCATTGCCAGGTCTGCCTTTTTTATCTTCAACAGGCCAGGCAACTGGTGCCCTATCTTTTGCCACAGGACCTGGCCACAGTAATCCATGCAACGGTCACCTCCATGCAACTCACTCTACATTGGGCTGCCCTTGGGCCTGACCCAGAAGTTACAGCTGGTCCAGAACACAGCGGCACGCATCCTTACTGGAATGCCAATCTGAGCGCACATTCATCCTGTGCTGTGCCAACTGCACTGGCTCTCAGTGGAGTTCCGGATCCAGTTCAAGGTGTTAACTTTGGTGTTTAAAGCCCTTCACAGATTGGGGCCTGCATACCTGCGGGACTGCCTCTTGCATTATGTCCCCTGCAGGGCCTTGTGCTCTGCAGACAAGCAACTCCTGGTGGTCCCCGGCCCAAAGGACATCCGTCTGGCCTCAACCAGGGCCAAGGCTTCTCCTGCCCTGGCCCCGGCCTGGTGGAATGCTCTCCTGTTGGAGATCTGGGCCCTGCGGGACCTGTTACAGTTGTGCAGGGCCTGTAAAATGGAGATGTTCCACCAGGCCTTTGGCTGAGTGTCAGCATGTGTCCCCCTTCTTTCATCAAAGACCATCACTTTTTCTGGGGCTGCCCTCGGCCATCTGCTATGCCCATATACAGACTCCCAAATATTTATTTAAATAGCCTGCATCTGGACTATTTTAATGACTTTTAAAGATTACTATTGATTTTATGGTTTTGATTGATTCACTGTGTTTTATGAAGGTTGTTAGCCGCCCTGGGCCCATTTGTGGGGAGGGCGGGGTATAAATCAAATAAATAAATAAATAAACCAGATCTGCTGTAATCTGGCCAAATGTGTGTTTAATCTACATTAAATGTATGTGCAAACAACCAAACTCTCTGATCCTGGTTTTCAGGGAGAGTGGAATACAAATGTAATTAATAAAATAAATAAACAGATAAATAAATAGTCCAAGCCTGGACACTCTGTAGGACCCCTAGTCCTCCTGTGGACTCTACCTGTCTGAAGGATTTGTTATCTGACTAGGGTCCTAGAGCTGATAGATGCGTTAATATATGCAGGAATGTAGCCAAGCTGCCGTTACTGAGTCTGAGAAATTAAAGGTGAGAAGAAGGCTTGTTACTGAGTCTGAGAAATTAAAGGTGAGAAGAAGGCTTCTGGAAAAGTAAAAGTTGTGGCAGCTGAAGCAGGATTAACTCCTATCCATAAAACCAGGAGAGAGTTAGAGAGATGCCCTTTGGGGCAGATAATATCGAGGGGATTTGTGTTGAACTTCTAAATTTGTTAAGTCTCCAGAATCCCAAAATTTGAAATTCATAGAATGGGGCCTGGTGATGTCATAGGGTGAAACTTGGATATACCGTATTGAATAGTAGAACTAACAGTAGTATTTCCTCACTCCATTATGAATTATATGTATGTATGTATGTATTTATTTATTTTTAACACGCCCTCCCCACAAGCGGGCTCAGGGCGAGGTACAACATTAATTAAAATACAGCTTAAAATCAACTATAAAAACGGATAAAATGCAGATAAAAACAGATAAAATACTGTGCCCCTTTCGGGGCAACCAGAGGGAGTGGACTCTCCATACCCCTTGTAGAGGGGTATCCCCCTTGTAGAGGGAATATGGTATCTATTAATATGTACCCTCATAATCTTGTGTCTTCAAAGAGATAGGCTATTTACCGCTCAAAATAATTTACAAATTATTAAACATTGACAAAAACTATTAAATAAACCCCAAATATAGTACCAGATTTTTCCTCCTATCTCCAGCCTACAAAAATAGTTGGACAACTTTGGAGGTCCTTTTCTTCTTGTTCCCTTTCTAACCAAGTGAGATGTGGTAACAGCCTGCAATCCTTCTGTTCTGAAGGTGCTGTTGATAAGAGCCAGATCAGTAAATGAGAAATCATCAGCCATGCAAAATTTTATCCTAGATGAACATACTGACCTGACCTGTATTACCAAGACCTGAATAAAGGAGATGGGCAGGATAAATCTGTCTCAACAGTTTCAGCCTGAGTTCACAATTTGGAAGCAGCCAAGATTGGATGGGTGAGGAAAGTGAATCTAACATGAATCCATTCCTGTCTAGCAGTCACCAAACTATGAAAATGTGTACCAGATCATGGGTACTGAGACGGAAGTTCTGTTAATGGGCTAGTCTAGAATTTAACCTGCCAGATGGTTGGTCATTTGGAGCATATCAGCTCTGCTTGTTTGTTTTTAAACTTTATTTTTATAACTTTTCTAATAATATACAAACAATAAACAGGTGTAACATCTTAATATATACAATTCAAGAATGTCATGGAAAGTACAGTTGTTTATAAGAAAAAAGCATAACTATCTGTATACCTATTGTTTTTAAAGAAAACATTACGTAATTGTAAGTAAGTGGGTCAGGAAAGGTTGCTTGCTTTAGAATCTAGAATCTAGATTGTTAAAATTATCTAGAAAAGGAAGCCATTGCTCAAAAAGAGTGGATTGGTATGAAGGGTTATCTATACAATGGAGACGATCTGAGATTTTATCCATGATAAAAAGCCCCATAGTCTCTTGTGCCACATTGAAATAGATGGTACATTAACACTTTTCCAAGAGGCAGCAATAAGGGCTGCACAGATCATGGTAAAGATTAATGTTTTCCTTATAAAAGGGATTATGGGATCCTCCCAAAGACTCAAAAGAATTAAATCAGGCTGCATTATAACAGTGTAACTGGTGGTGATCTGTTTTGTTCAACCACCATTGGGTGCCTGTTAGTTTTCCCTTCAAAGCACTGGTTGTGACTTTAAAGCACCAATAGTGTGGGGCCACAGTGTCTGCGGATTGCTTCCTCCCATTAAGGACTGCCTGGGCACTGAACTGATCATTGAAGGTCCTTCTCCATGTATCATTAATATCTGATTTATGGTGGGGGCAGGTTTTATTCTGAGGATACAAACTCTGAATCAGGTAATAAATGCGTTCTTGACGAAAGGCTTGTAGGCTGATTATTCTAGGCCTGGCACTTTGGTTAGTGAAGAAAGGAGAGGCATCTTATCCTGTAATCCTTTGTAGAATTACTCCAGTCTGAGCCCATTGAAATGGTTGGAAAAATTTAGATTTTGCCATTTGGTGTTCCTGTGGTATTGAAAATTTCCCCCCTTTAAACATTCATTCCTTTTAACTGTTAAGTTTCTACTCTTGGTGTTAACAGACATTATTTTTAGACATCTCTTCACAAGATAATGAAAATTCAGTACTGAAAATCTGTTAAGAGAGACTTTCTGAGGCTGATACAATTCGTCTTGGATCTTGGTAATTCTCAATCCAATTTTGTAGAAACTCCACCCTGATGTTACCAAATTAGTCCCCTCATAATTAAAGAGAAGCCATAATGAATCTGAAGTCAACATGGTTTTTATTTCCAGAAAGAAAAGTCCATTAAATCTGTCCAGAGCTATGTTTCCTGGGAAAAACTGTAATTTTTCACTTTTTAATCCAACTCAAGTCCAGCCAGTGACATCTTCCTTCTTTTCATCACCAGAAATGCCACCTCTAAAAAGCAATACTGTACTTTCAGGAAGAACATCATGCTGTTTCAGGTAACATGATATAGTTGCTTTTTATGATGTCGGTTACTAAAAATCTACATCCTGAAAGTGATAGTTTGGCAAATTAGGGCTCTGTTATGTCTTCAGAGTAGCACAACCAAGACATCCAGCTAGAAACAATGAAACCTGAATTAAGTTTGTAGTCTGGTGCTGTATGTGTGATAAACACTTACTTCATCATTAGATGACATTCCATGAATCTTTATCATTTTAAATTGGCTTAGAAGGCATCTTCTTGGAAGTTGGAAGTTAGTACATTCACACCCATGCTTTAGTTTTCAGCACATCATTTCCTTTCCCCTGTAAGTACTCCCAAAGGGTTTGCCTATTTTTAAAAATGGTTTGCCATTTGGTGGTGAAGTTGCAATATGAACTAAAAACATTAGGACTATGCATGGGTATGACATAGAGAACCTTAATTATAGGCAATTTATGTAAGAAGGCATTATCAGGACTCTCATTGAAAAGTTTGGAATGAACAAACTACTTTGATGCATTTTAATACAACTTATTTCTTTTAGCTTTCACTCTCATGTAGAGATAAATCCTATTCCTCCCCCAGTCGGAATAAAGAGGCAGACACAAGGTTTGAGAACTAATGGGCTATTTTATTTGGCAACAACATTAACGGCAAACATTAAGCAAACACAGCAAGGGCCTAACTAGCAGTACAGGTCCGCCTTGACCTGCCTGGGTGAGCCCCACTGCCCCAGGTGTGAACTATCCATGCACATGGATGGGATCCAGCTAGCCTGGAGAAATAGTTTTTCCCCTTCAGGCTCCTACCACCCCATCCATAGAGCATAAAGAAGGACTTGTATAGGGGGTCCCATCCAGCAGTCTGCCTTCACAACTGGCAGCCGTTAAACATGCCAGCCGATCCTGACAGACCCCAATTACACCAACAATGGGGATGTGCCAATGGTTCTCATCAGCCGGCTCACTTCTCCCAAAATCTAGGGACCACCTATTTCAGGTTCCACCATGGACCAATTGCCTAAACCCTTGTACGCAGTGCAAGGTAGGTGAAAAATACCTCTTCCCGCAGCTAATTGGGGAAAGGAGAAAAAAAATCCTATCTGGCCCTGAAAAACAGCAACCAGTTAAACCTGCACTATGACAAGGGGGGTGGGTGGGCCGAGCATGAGACAAACTGCAGGGCTAGAGAGGCGGAACACCTTTTAATGGACTTAGCTCCACCCTTCGCTCAGATTCCTGGATAGCCAGGAAACACTAATCTGCTACTCTGTCCTCCAAGGGAGCAATAGGTGGCCCCCAGCCCAAGCGGCTGTTGCTTGCCTGCCAGGAGGACCAGATAGTACGTGAAGAACTGGTGAAGGAGGAGCATGGTTAGGAATTACCAGATTCTTTAATTTCTACATAGGCAGTTGAGGAGAAAACAAAGAGCTGGAAACATGGATCTGGCTTATCTGTACATATATGTTAGCCCAAGTATCGTATCAGTTGCTTCTTCTTTTTAAAAGGAGGGGGCAGGCCTTGTTCAAGCCATGCTCATTTCAGCCCCTCTTCCCCCAGTGTTTGTACTTTTTTTCTTGGTGTAGCTCCCCCAGTGTAGTTGTTTTGAGGGCGCTAATTGTTTGTGCCAAATAAAGGACCCAAAGGCTTTTTGCAGATTCTTTATTGAATGTAATCCATGTAAATTGATTCAGCAGATTGTTTCAGCTTTAGTGGTTTCAACACTTCAGGGATGGTGATGGAAAGTTTCTCTGTATCCTCTTGCTATTTAAGCAGGAATCAATGTCTGAACTCACTCTGTTACCAAGGTCTATCCTTACTAAGTTGTGATTCAGACAGGATTGCATGTGACGTATATGTTAATTCCTCAGATTCTTCCTCTCTTACTTATATGCCTCTCACACAGTTTCCTTTAACTACATTACACATACTAGTCTACAGATTAGAGAGATCTACTGTAATTGCCTGAAAGAATGATTATTATCTCTTTTCTATATAATTAGGATCAAAGTTTAACTTTCAGATCTTTGATTTTCTTCACTAATGTTCACCTTATTCATTTAAAAAGTTGGAAGATACAATCCCTGGTAGCTTGCAGGAAATGATTAAGTGGAGTGAAGACCATAGCATTTAATCTGTGTAATAAAGTAAGAAGTGATCATCATTCTCCGCCCCCCCACTCCAACACAATTAACCTCCCTCCATTGAAACCTGTAGATAATGTGTCTTAAATGCCAGTATTCATTATTTAATACTATTTGAGAAGGTACAAACAGTCCATTTGAGTCAGTACTAATCTTAAAATAATCAAGACAAGCTTTTCTTTCCCTAACTATAGTGGGCTTGCCTCTGCATTCTTTGTGCAGTGAGGTTATTTGCACCAACATGGAATTTATGCCAGATATGGGCCAGTAACTACCAAAGTTCATAAGCAAGATTGCCCTCTCTACCATCCAGAAACTTTGACACTGTTATGAATGTTGATTAGCCTCTAGCAGTGGGATAGAATAATGCACAAACTATGCCATATACAATATGAACAGCAGCAAGTTCTTCAGAAGGCAAAGCTACCCTGGCTTTAAATACAACACTCTTGTATGTATGTATCGATTTCTACTGGCTTTGTTTGCTGCAGAGGTATTCTTAGCTTTGATCAATATGCAATACATGAGATAATAACAGAACAATAAATGGTTGCATGGAGCAGTCTAAAGTTACAGTAGACACTGCCCTTTTCATTGTGCAGAATAAAATTTGTATCTAGAAAAAAATCATGTGCACAGCTGGTGTTTTCTTTGAAGTTTTCTCAGAGAACATGGTAGGGTAATTATTATATTTATAATTACCAAATTGTCCTAGAAAGAAAAAAACTATTTACATTTGAGTATGTGCAGAATATATTTAACTTTTAAAAAAGAGAAACTGAGCTATAAATACGACCATGATGCCACTCCCCCCCCCCAAAAAAAAAGAAAAGAAAAAAAGAAATACCCACCACTTGGCAGGTCTGTTTTAAAAAAGCCTTACAGAACCCTGTTAATTGCTAGTTTGCTACAGTTGTAAATGGTGTGGGTGGATGTGGCTGTATAAGCATACTAATCTTGCTATTGTGTGTGTTATATGCTGTCAAGTCACCTCCAACCTATGCAGACCCTATGAATGAAAGACTTCCCAAATGTCCTATCATTAACAGACTTGTTCAGATCCTGCAAACTGGAGGACGTGGCTTCTTTATTCAGTCAGTTATTTTAGGTCTTCCTCTTTTCCTACTGCCTTCCACTTTTCCTAGCATTATTGAGTTTTCCAGAGAATCTTGTCTTCTCATGATGTGATCAAAGTACAATAGCTTCAGTTTTGTCATTTTAGCTTCTAAGGAGAATTCAGACTTGATTTGATCTAGTACCCACTTATTTGTCTTTTTGGCTGTCCAGGGTATCCGCAAAACTCTCCTCCAGCACCACATTTCAAATGAATCAATTTTCTTCCTGTCAGCTTTCTTCACTGTCCAACTTTCACATCCATACATGGCAATGGGGAATACCATAGTTTGGATTATCTTGATCTTGGTTCCCAGAGTATTCAATGGTTTTTTGACCATTTCAGGTATTTAGCCATTTCAGCATGTAGTACAAGAATTGCATTCACATAAAGGTGTTTTTCCTCCTTAAAAAAATGAAGAAATGGAACACTTGGATAAGAGGAAAATAAACTATGTACCTCCCTTGAGTCAATTTTCCAGTCTATCTAACTTCCAGCGCTGGAACAAGGCTAAGCAGAGATGGTCTTAATGATTCTGGGGCTCTGGGCAAAAGTCTAGGATGGGGCCCCGGAATCATTGCCACTACCACTCACCTCCACTCTTCTGGTCCTCAGGTGAGGTTGGTGGGGTCCAATGCTGTTGCTATAAGCCAGCTTCCCATGATGGGACAAGTACAAATCACACAAATAATGGGACTGGTTCCAATTCAAATAAATCGCCAAGGGAAAACCCAGGAACCCAACACTAACAATAATGAAATATCAAAAAGCTTTAATCACAGTGACAATCTCATTTTGTAAATATATTTCATAGAAAACATGGTACAAAATTGAACAGTGCAATAAATATACATATGCCAAACACTAATAAATAGCCAACCCAAAATATGAGCATGGCTAAATTCCATCTACTTCGGAAAATTAGAACCAAAAAGGACCCAATAGTCCATATATGTCCTGCTGTAGTAGACGAAAAATGAATTCTATGCTGCTGTAGATAACTGTGAAAATGTCACAGACAACTGAATATGCATAGTCCATGCCGGAGCTCACAATGGGGTCTCCCGATGGATGGTGACAATGGCTAAGCGGCTGATGCAATGTAATGCAAACCGGAGCCCCCAGCGGGGGTCTCCCGACAGGTGGCAACAAGCCCGCCAGCTACAATTGCTCGTTTCGGTAACCCTTCTTCTCGGCCTATAGCAGTCAAAATCTCTTAATGAACCGGATCATACCGACACTTTCCTTCTGCAATTAACGCTAATTCCAAGCAGGAATTAGCCGCTTAGCCATTGTCACCATCCATCGGGAGACCCCATTGTGAGCTCCGGCGTGGACTATGCATATTCAGTTGTCTGTGACATTTTCACAGTTATCTACAGCAGCATAGAATTCATTTTTCGTCTACTACAGCAGGACATATATGGACTATTGGGTCCTTTTTGGTTCTAATTTTCCGAAGTAGATGGAATTTAGCCACGCTCATATTTTGGGTTGGCTATTTATTAGTGTTTGGCATATGTATATTTATTGCACTGTTCAATTTTGTACCATGTTTTCTATGAAATATATTTACAAAATGAGATTGTCACTGTGATTAAAGCTTTTTGATATTTCATTATTGTTAGTGTTGGGTTCCTGGGACAAGTACAAATGGCAGCAGTAACTTTCTTCTTTTCCTCATCTTTCAGGGATCAGGGCTGTGGGCAGTCCTCCCCCAAAGTGTGCAGCCCAGGGAAGCTGCTCCTATTGCCCATTGCCTTAGACCACTCATAAGGCTAGAAGAAAAATGCTGAAATTAACCATCTGAGTGCAGCATGTAAGACCATGAGGGAAGCAGAGTTTTGTTTCCCTTGCTCTGTTTTAGACTTCCTTCTTTATTTATATGTTTGCCCAGTTAAAGGCATATCAGTGAATATATAGATTCCAAGACTGTCAGATTAGAGATTGGCATAAAAATTACATCTTGCCATCTCAGCCCTAAACAGCAGAGATTATAGTGGAGTTTCATGAGAGATTTTTAAAAAAATCAAATCTTGTGAGAATATAGCAGTGAAAGATGAACTACTTTTCCCACAAAACAGTCTTGGTACATAATTGGTAACTCCTGTCTGTTTAAAGAAGAATATCAGTTTCAGCATAGTTTATGAATGCTTATAAATCCTGCTGCTATTGCAGTTTCATAAGAGATGAATCATTAGTATCTGTAGATATATACTTGATTTGCTTCAAGTTAGTACACCAAGGAACAAATGTAGACTTCCGCTGATACAAGAACTGCTGATGTAGAAGCAACAGATTTCATAAAGATTAGGTAAAAGAATCTTTAGATCCACTAAATTGTGTACTGTTAAAAGTTGCTTATAGAAATTATAAATGGATATCATTTGTACATTCTCCCCAATTCGTTATAATGGAATTTGAAATATTCATCAGTGTTGGGAAAACACACACACTCAGCTAGTGTTTCCTTCTCTGGTATTACAGCACACTTGTTTTCTTCTTCTTTACCTTCTATATTTATACCAGCTAGGGGCTGGTTCACGCATGCACGTGCGTCACTTGATTTCTCATTCATTATTTACTCAGCACCTGATGAATGGCAACAGAATGTACGAATTACCTCCGTGTAAAAGTATTGCATTGAGGTGACTGCAACTTGTGATGCAAACGTTCTGTCTATTGTGTCAGATGTCCAAGGTTGGACATGCAAGTAAATATTCAAAATATGGAAATTCACAAGGGGTTCAGGGTTGGTATCAAGATAAAACTAGGGAAGAAAGACCACCCATAATTCATATAAGCAACAGTTTTGTTGAGTTTTACAATATTTGCTCAAAAGGAAGATAACCCTGAATGTAAGATTCCCCCCTTAATTTTTTGTGTATATAATATTTTTTAGTATTGGACATAATTGTGTAACTTGTATGCAAATGTGACCTCTTCTTTTTGATGGCATAGTTGTGAAAAAAATAGTCTGGCATTTGAGTAAGTAGTGTACATTTTGAAATTATCACAAGCGCAACCTAAATCATTTTTGAGAGGTGCGTTAGACAATGATATAGATGACAGTGTCATCCCCTATGAAAACATCATGGAAAGCCACCTATTTGTCTTGCTGTGTATTGGCAAAGGCAGACCTGGGTCTGAACCCACAGTCTGCCATCGAAGCTTACCAAGGTGCTTTGGCCAGACATTCAGCCTAACCTACCTCACAGGGCTATTGTAAGGATAGAATACAGGAGAGGAGAATGATGTTTATTTATTCCCGCTTTGGGGAATAAATGAAATAAATAGTAAGTAATAAAGCAATACTGACAGATTATCTCCTTGTGCAAGAGTTGAAAACCTTCAAGAACATCAGTTATTGAAGGACAGGGATGCTGTTTTTTTAATCTTATGTTCTCATGTCTGCTTAGACTTCCTTCACTGTGTCTGTCTTTTTTAAGTGTTCCTATACCTCCGGTCTAATTTAATTTCAATACATCGTGCAAGCAATTTCACATTTATTTTAAATTTATTGGCATATAGTTTTTCAAGATATTTCTTCTGGTCCTTGTTAGTTAGCTTATCTATGAATTATGGGGAATGGGAGTTAGAGAACAATGAGGGAACCTGGACCTTCCCTCCATTTTAAACCTCCTGGGCTGAGACAGTCTGTACACGACTGTCATTGACTGGCTTATTCATTTCATTGAAATAAGTGATGATTCTGGAAGTGAGCACAGAAGTGGTGATAAATTGCTCACATATCTTATTCGTGTAAAAATGATCCTGTGTGACCAGCAAACTTGTATATCTTTTTCAATGGGGAAATGCTTTGTGCTGAAAAAGATGAGCTAAACAAAAGTATCCTTATTTGGGAGAAATGTGATGGGTCCACCTTTGACTTTGCACAAGGCCACAGAAACATGGAAAAGACATGAATGATTCACTTGGACATTCTGTATAGTTGGTTTTATGCCGCATGCACAATGGGACTGAGAAAATGAGAATACACAATTGAGAATAGGATATTGGTATAGAACTATAGATGGGCACGAACAGCAATATGAACAAAAAAAAGCCACAAACAGCCCACTCTGCTGTTTACGAACAAGCTGTTTGTGAAGGCACATTCTAAATGAACAGGTGGTCATTGCAAGCCTAGTTCGTAGCTGTCCGTTGCTGTTCATCAAGCCGGACAGTCTGGCACCTGCAATCAATTCCCTTGGAAACTTAGGCAGGGATTGTCTGAACTCTGTCCGAACTCCTGCTGTTGCCCTGGAAACCCCAATCTAAGCCCAGTTTAGCTTGATAGGCAGGTCTTCCTTTCAAGTGTGGAGCTCCACATTTGTTACAACAAGGTAGCAAAGACCAGGGGGAGGGGGCTCCCAGCTCTGGCTTTGGAGAGGGAGAGACAGCTGCTGTTGACATTTTGATAGAGTGCGCTGGAGCTTGAATTTTCTTTGTGTGTGGTAGGATAGGGCTCTACCCCTTCAAGTTCCAGGTCTGCTGCCAGGCTCTGGGGCCAAGCTATTATTGGTACCTTTCCTGCTGTCTGCTCAGGTCAGATTTCTGGGAGTGGTGCAGTAGGGATCTTGACTTGGATGATGGCTCGAGGACAGCCTGCTGGCCCCCACAAACAGCCAACCACGAACAAGTTCGTGAACAGGGCCATGTTCATGGTTGTTCGTGAGTCCCTGTTCGTGGGTGGCAATGAACAACAAACATCATGTTTGTTTGTTTTTTCTGTTTGTGCCCATCTCTATATAGAACATCATCCCAGATAGTAATGGCTAGAAGAGCAAAAGTATGTGAATTGTTTTAAATTCTCAAAATGTGTTTTTCCTCCCCTTGTTCTACCAAACACCTGCAAAGCAGAAATGTTACTTAAAAAACAGTGACTTAAAAAAATTGAGATCAGCCACCTACAAATTTCAGTTTGGTTCTAATTTTAATTCTAATATTTTAAATGTTAGCCAATCTTTTTTCTTCATTTTCATGTGAGTTTATTGCCTCTCCCCCTGTTCAATGGTTACATTGACCACATACACACACCCCTGATGCAGCAAGTATAGCCTGTCTGATTTCCTGGTCTAAGTAGGTATTTCTATACAGCTCAACAAGTTATTTTTGCTTACTGTTCCCATAAGAGATAATAGCATTGGTTAATGTACTGTTATAGATTAAACTGACAATAAGTCATATGGATTGCGTAACTCTGAGAGAACTCTGCGATCCAGGTTAAATAAAATATTGAGGAATTGCAAAGAGCATCACATTGTCAATAACCTGTTTATGTCTGGCCTGTTGATATTTACAGCGATGAAGCTCCAGGCAGCCAGTTGGTTACAGATAAGTTTCGCATTGACTGGGATTCTGTGCTTGTCAACTCTGATAATGTCATCATAGCTCGGTTTGATGGAAGAGGGAGTGGATTCCAAGGCCTAAAGATTCTGCAGGAAGTCCACCGTTCCTTAGGATCAGTTGAAGTGAAGGATCAGATAGCAGCTGTAGAGTACGTATGTGCAAACATTTCTTCTGTTTTGATACATTCTTAATTTAAAACAATCGACTGAACTGTTTGTATGTCATAGCTTTTGTGTGCTGCCTCATTAGAGAAAAAAATCAAGCATGCACTGAAACATGTCAAGAAAAATAGGAAAAAAAAACAATAAATCCCAAAGAAGAAATCTTTGAGGTTGATATATCTGATAAAGCAGACTTCTGGGCATGGTCTAATTTCTCTGCTGTTTTTAACCTTTGATATTTTTCTTGAATGAATAAAGAGCACATTCCAGATGGTATGTATAAATTTCTAAAATGTATCATGGCAGTTTGTACAAGATTACCTCAGATCTGAAGAATACAGCTCTCTTTGTCCTGCTTCAAGCAAAGGTGCTGTTTTAGAGTAATATGCCACTGTATTAACTTACTACACCCAAAGATGATTCAAAAGACCTGACTGCCCAATAATAATTTATAATTGCTTGCAGTTATAATTAGGGGTGTGCACTTCGGTTTTCCCAATTCAGGAAAAATGCCCGAATCGGACCCGATCTGTAAATCTTAAATCAAAGCTCCCCCCCCCATGGGCCAGCTGAAGTTCCCACCACCCCACTTACCCCACCAAATTCCACCCCACTTACGTGGGCCTTCCTGTTGGCCGCTGCAGCAGCAGAGATGGTGGCATGGTAATGGAGACGGCAGCTGCAGCTTTCCCTGCCACCCAACTGGCCGCTGAGGAGGCAGTAGTATGGCAGTGGAGGCAGCAGCTCCGGCCTTCTCCACCTTCCCACTGGCTGCTGTGGCAGTGGAGACGGCAGCATGGCAATGGAGGTAGCAGCTGTGGCCTTCCCTGCCACCCAGCTGGCCACCTCAGCAGCAAAGGCAGCAGCTGTGGCCTTCTCTGCCACTCAGCTGGCCGCTGAGGAGGCAGTAGTATGGCGGTGGAGGCAGCAGCTCTGGGCCTTTCTGCCTCCCAGCTGGCCACAGTGGAGGTGACAGTTCTGGGCCTTTCCACCTCCTCATTGGCTGCAGCACTGGCATAGGCAGCGGCTCTGGGCCTTTCCACCTCCCAGCTGGCTGCAATGCCGGCAGAGGTGGTGGCTCCAGGACTTTCCACCTCCCAGCTGGCCACTGCAGTGGCAGAGGCAGTGGCTCCAGGCGTTTCTGCCTCCCAGCTGGCCACCATGGCAGCAGAGGTGGCGACAACTCACCCTCCCGCCACCCAGCTGGCCATCCCACCGCCCAGCTGGTCATCCCAGCTGCCTCTCGGCCTGGTAAGTGGGGTGGGGGTGGAGGAGCTAGGTTGGGAGGGGAGTGAGGGGGGGGCTTGAGCACAGCTTCCCTCTCACTTCAGTATGCTCCAAATCTTCACCGAGCATACCGAGGCAATCTACGTACCCAAATCTGAAGCAGCAAGCCGCTTTCGGGTAATACCGTAGCATTTTCACGCTTCAGGTAAACCTGAAACAGGAAACCCAAATTTGGGGGGGGGGGTGCACACCCCTAGTTATAATCCTATGACAATTATTTTCCAGTTATTTTATTTACAATCTAAATGTACACATCTATGTGATTGTAATAGATCTGTTCCTAAGAAATACCATCTTGTGTAGCACTCACTGCCTCTTCTCATAGGATCTCTCTGTATTCACTGTGGCCTTTTAAAACAACTACATTATGTTCCATACTGTTCTATAGCATATAGAATTAATATGTGTGTGGCTGCCTGCTTTTATCTAAATGTCTGATGATGTGAGGCTTCCCTAGGGAGCCTGATAGAACAGCCACTACAAGATAATTAAAACTGACCAGCTTCTGTCCTCCTGCTCCTGGTAAATTTGAAATGGAAAACCAGTACAGGAAAAAATTTATTTTGTATCCTTAGGGTTCTTCAAACTTTTTTTTCCTTATTACGTGTCTCCTCTCTTACCTAGGTCAGATTTCTATGCTTGAGTCGTGTTTTGATCCTGTAATTAAGCTGGAAAAGAGTGGTTCCGATGTCCTATGCATGAGCAATAAATATTGTGCTGTAGGCTCATATAATCTCTTTAACGTTTTATCAACTTATATTGCTGCTGAATTTCTTCTGCAAGGTAGTTCATAATTGTGAAGATTGTCAGGATAAAAAGTATAACCTCCAGCAGAAATTATTAAAAAGCTAAAAAATGAAATACAAGCCATAAGCAAAATAATGTTTATTTTATATTCTGTTTTTAAATCTGGGTAATGAAATAGTAACAATTATGAACATTCTTTCTGGAAATAACATTGCCAAAATCTGACTTTTTAATAATATACTATTACTGTCTCTATTACAGATCATTGCTGAAACAACCATTCATTGATTCTAACAGGTTGAGCATATTTGGAAAGGTAATATTCAGGAATGAGAAAGCATAACAGCCAGTTCTTATTAACATCATTTTTTTCTGTTCTGAATCCTTTGTTATTTTTTTAAAAAAATGTTATAAATAAGCTAATTTTAAGTGAAGTTAGCAATCAAGGTTTAGTGACTTGAGGACAAAACGCACACATACCCCAAACTATAATACCCAACCTGTAGTTTACAACAAATTTCAATTCATATTTTATGTTCTATTTACTTCAGTGGTTATAATTTACATGAATGTTCAACTTGTGTGTCATACACTTAGGTATAGTTTTTTTTTCTGTCATGAAAAAAAGTTCGTTCTTTCTCTCTATATTTGAGCTGGCAGGTTATCGAGCATATGTTTAAAAGTCACAGATAACTTCCTGTATGTGACTTACCTGGTTAATAGTGCAAGACACTTGTTTTGAGCTTTTTGTACAAAAAACTCCTTCAAGAATGCAAAACGGCTGTCTACTAAATTTACAGTCCCCTTTAACACATATTTTACATGCAAACCAATTTACAGTCTATTGTGCTATGAATAATGTCTTCTTCTTCTTGGGGGGGGGGGGTGCTATCTGTTCAAGGTATCATTGGCTAGTGTCAGCTGCTGGGTGCTGTTGCTTCAGGCATTAAAAAGAAGAGCCAGACAAATAGTTTCACCTTTAGTAAAAAGTTAAATAGATTCTTACAGCTCTCTTTCAAACAGCTTTTATAACTTAACCACCAAAAAAGAGCTGTATCTTTCAGATGTTGATGTTTGCTGCTTTCATAAAAGAGGAAGAGTAACTCTTCAGACAGCCACCTTTTGTGCCCTTTCTAGTTCAAAATCTCATCATGAAGGCTGCAGCAATTTGTGAGCACATACATGCACTATAGTAGAGATTTCACACATTCAGCATGAAATAAAATAGCTGAAATAATCACCACTCCCTTATTTTAATAATCCCAGAACATTACCTACACTCTATTAATATTGCTGAGGTTTCAGTCAATGTGACAGTTCCTTACACAACATGATATTTCTACTCAAAAGCCCATGGCGCTGTTGTATCATGCATTCCTCAGCTTATTATATTATGCCTGTAAAATAGGGCTGTCCACCCTTCTTTTTGCACCAGTGAAGATCATCCCTTTTTTTCAGACCAACAACAGCCCTAGACATCTGTATGAAAAGTTTGTATTTCACCAAACCCAGATTCACTACCATGAGCCCAGTGCTGAGGGGCAGGTGCCAGTCTCCCCCAACAAGGGCAGGAGGTGGGCTTGTGTGAAAACCATGCCTCCCAAGCCCTTTCCCTGCCCCTCACTGCCCAGGCCAGCCCACAATGTGGTGGCTGCCATGTGCCTCCCAGCTCTTCCTCCCATGCAGCCTGCAACCGAGTCCCTCCAGGTTAGTTTGGGTGCCTGTGTTTTCTAAAAATTAAGGATTTCTAAAAATTAATGGACACACCTGAGAAACATAAGGTCCAAACTACACATCGCACTAGTGGCACTTATTTGGATTTTACAATGTGTAAGTTAAGCTCAAAAGGTAGCTTTGGTGTGTCCATGTAGGAAAATATATGAGTGCCTGTCTTTTCCCACCCTACCAGTCTAATAGCAGCTTTGTGGGAGGGTGATTTTTCTTGAGAAATGGCACAGAAAGAAAGAGTTAACATTACCTACGTACGTCATCCCGGCTCCACTGGGCTTTAATGCACATTACACAGTTCGAGAACAGATCATGGATCTCCAATGTAGTTTGATGCTGAGTTATAAATGGAAAGGAAGTGTATAGATAATTCAAATTACTGGCCAACTTCTTTACTTTTGCCCCAGTCAGTACCCCTCTGCCTTACTGGAAAATGTATCACATAGTTTCTTACCAACCACTTTAAAATAGAAAAGTAAAACCACCTGCAAAACATTGCAGTGGATGGGGGCGGGGGGGGGGGGGGGGGTGGCGGGAATGATAGATGGAAGAAAAGGGTGGATGGCTATCTTTTCCAGTCCCACTAAACCCTTTCTTTATTTTCTCAATCCCTGCCCAGTCTGCCCAGTCTCTCTTGCCCATCTTCTTGCCCCATTATTCTTTTCTCCATCCCCCATGCTCTTTCTCTCTTTCCCTTTCATTTTACCCACTCCAAACTAGAGCTTGAAGTTAATCCCAGAAGACCCATGGTCAGGATCTCCCTTTTTTGTGTGTGTAGATACTCATCTGCAGCAACTCGCGCATACACACACGCACAGACAAGAATAGCTGGGGAGATTGTGATCTACTTCAACATTTTTATTTTTCATTAAAAATCTATATTATAAATTGTAAAAAAGTCCTATGGTGACAACAACCATAGAATTATAGTTATAGTTATTGTTATTTATTTCATTTATAGTCCACCTTTTTCAATGAGACTCAAGGTGAATTACAGAACATGATCAATTGAACAGCACAGGTCAAAACAATGCTGTGGGCTAGGATTGAAGAACTGGGATACAATGCAAGCATATAATATAAATCTGCCTAAGGCAACAAAATAGTAAATGTAGGCAAAATACTACCTAAGGCAACAAAACTATTTAAGGTTTGGCACAACATAATGAAGAAAGGTTACAGAGACAGAAGAAACTGAATTAACATATTGATTATCTTTATTTACTTGTCATATAGTTAGGGATAGTTGAATAAAAAGGCTTACCAAGTTTCTACTGGTGGCGGGAATTTTCCCACTGCCAGCAGGCACTTCCTACTGCCGCTCAGCTGGGCAATGGGGGAAAATTGCAGGAAAATGGAGGGGGGGGCAGTATCCTAATGTGCTGACATCAGTCTCTGTGCATGAAGCCAACTAGCATTTGGGTAAAAAATGAATAAGTCTCCCTCCAGTTACTAGCCTTGTGCTAGTAACCCTAATGGAAGACAACTCTTGGAATCAGAAATTGTACCACTCTAGAGGCATATGGAGATTGATACTATCCCAGAGTCAAAAAATCCTGGCACGTAGGAAGCTTGTTTGACAGAGATAAGGATTCTGGTCTAGCCTTTTCCTAACACGACAACTTTCCAGGCAATCATTCAAAGGTGATCTCATATCCATTCAAAGTAGTACAATTCTAGATAATATTTCTAAAAACATCTAGTTCTGCTTTTACTTTTATACTATTGAAAAATGACCAAAAGCTTCATTTATGGTATAAGTGATCTTATAATTGTGTACATTATTTAGGGATGCTAGACCCCCCCCCCTGTGGGGGTGGGGGATCCCCCGCCCCCGCTCCCCACACCTTGCCCCCACTAACCTAATGCCCCCACTTACCTAACGCACCTTCCATGTGTACTCCCCTGCGGTGCTGCAGAGCGCCTCAAAATGGGCACGATCCGCGGCAAAATGGGCCTGTTTTTGGGTGCTGTGGAGAGCACAGGAGTGCTCCTGCGCTCCACAGCGCCTCAAAACAGGCCTGTTTCGGTGCAGGTCGAGCCCCTTTTGAGCCCCTGTGGAGACTGCATGCACTCCCATAGGCTGCGCGATGATGTCACTTCCAAAGTGATGCCATCACACTTGTGGGGGCACGTGCGCGTGCTTTGCGTGTGCACCCCCTCTCCCCCAAGGTAAGTTCCAGGCCCCTCTCCCCCACCGGGAGGTTGAGGGGGCCTGGCAACCCTAACATTATTAGATACATATAATTTTCCATATCTCTGACAGTGGACCACACTTCAGAATATCACTGTGAGCAGTAGCATCAGGCAGCATATAGCAAATTCAATGAGAAGCATGGATTTGCCCCTCCAGTATCATAAAAGTCATTTATGAACCCTACTTCAAATTCCGTCAGAATTAAATGTTAGATTATCATCTGCTAGGAGTAGGGCACTTCAACAGTCATGCCAAGACTGCAGAATTCTTCCCCTGAACAGGACTAGTTCGCAGTATCTCTTCTTTTGGATCTCTCTATTTTGCAAGACTTTTAATGGCTTGATTTAACTTAATGAGAACATTCATGAAAGTTTTCTGTTATTTTTAATTATTCATGTTTTATCCTGATGGTTTTATTGATTATTTCATCCTTTGGTGTCTCTGTTTATGTTTTTCTTGTAGTGATGGCAATGTTTATTATTCTTTTATTTTCAACCACTTAGAATGTTTTTAAAACATAAAAGCAGTGTGTAAGTTTGCTACCTAAAATCAAAATACATTTTCATTAAGTCTGTAGTTGGCAGTAATAGGTACAACTGAACTCACATTAGCTTGTTTTGTAGGGCTATGGCGGATACATTGCGTCAATGATTCTGAAGTCCAATGAAAGACTTTTCAAGTGCGGGACTGTGATTGCTCCAATTACAGACATGAGATTGTATGGTGAGTATTTTGTATCCATTTGTTCATGATCAGGAAGATCAGTGGAGTTTTCTCCCTCTCTGTGTTTATACATTACATGATAGACCAAATCTAGTAATGGAACTGTTGGTGCAAACTTAATAAATTCTTTATCCTTTTAGAGCTATCATTTAATTAGGCCCATAAATGTCAATATTCCTCATCTGGAAACAATTTGAAATAAAGTTTCTTTTTGCTTTCCATGTACAGCATCAGCTTTTTCAGAAAGATATCTAGGTCTTCCATCTAAGGAAGAAAATGCCTATCAGGTAAGCAGGTTGCAGTGAAGAGCCTGAATGTATGGGGATGCAAGAATATTTGAAATGTATATGTTAAAGATGTGTGTATTCCTATGTATATATTTTTCCTAAAGGCATCCAGTGTGCTACACAATATTCATGGCTTCAAGGAAGAAAATTTGCTAATCATTCATGGAACAGCTGACAGTAAGTATTTGCAAAAACCGTTCCATTCCCACTTGCAGTTTGTTGTACAAAGAAGTTTGGTGAAAGATAGGCATGTGTATTTTTGATAATGCTGAGCTTTATCTGCTCCTAGAGGTCCATTTGTCAGATTCTATTGTCAATTTTAGATCTTAACAGATGACCTTTCTCTTAACTGAATATTTGTAACTCCTAGCAACCATAGGTACCAATTTCTTTAAACTTCATAAAACACCATGTTATTGGTGAAAAGCAATCGAAATTAATAATTGATAGCTTAAATATTTAATCAGCTTTTAAATTAATCCCCATTCTGCCCTTGGCAAACATAGAAGGAAGCAAAATCTTTAGCATACAACAACTTACATAGTGCTAAGAGTTTGGTGCTTTTATTATAATAGGCTATTATTTCTTTTTTTTCGTCCCCATTTTGAAGCTGTATGTTTACAGCGACCCATATTATGATCCTTCATTATTTTCTTTAGATCTTCCCATGTTCATCTGAAGAAGCTAGATGAGATACATTTATATTTCATATATACAACTATCTGCATACATATATACAGACATGCAAAACACTGATAAAACTGTGTTATTGTGCTGACAGAGCACATATAATATAAAAGAGTATTAAAAGAGTATTAAAATGAATATATTCAATTTTCTATGAAAAAATATCAAAAATCATGTAAACTTTATTTAATCTAACATTCAATCAAAGCAGGATAAAATCAGTAACACAGGCTCAGCTATTAGAATAAATTCAACAATATCCCTAATTTACAACTGTCTTGTACCATGTCCATCAGTGTTATGTAGAATATTTACATAACACCAGTGAAGATGTGTTAGATTCCTTCTTTGGCTGTCCTTCAACCTCCACAAGTCTCTCCTTCATATAACCATCCTTTTTCCAAATAATGAATTATTTCCATTCTATTCTACTCTCCTGAGCTCATAGCATTGGAATCTAGGTGCCCAGGTTATTCCCGCTCCTTACTACAGACATCTCAAGGCTGGCATATCTGACTCGATAGGTGTCCTACAGAGGGCAGAGGCAGCATCATTTTCCCTTTCCGTGGGTTGCTATCACTGTTCAAGATGTATTTCTGCTGTGTGCAGTGAGGATCCTACACTGCGTATGATAAATGATTAAAAACTGTGGAATGACTTTTAATCAACTTTAATCTATTGATGTACTGGGTCTCCATTAACACATATTCGGTGAGATGACACAGTACTAGTGCAAATCCTTTATTATTGTAGGTTAGATGCTTTGAACCACAAATAAATCATATTTGTCATGTACTCTGTGAAAAACTGTTCAGGGGATCATCAGTAGCAGAGCAGGATACAGTGCGTCGTGCTGCAGCTTGAAGTGATATCAGTAGAAACCTTCTGAAAACAGCAATAATTCTTCTGAGAATGCACCCGAGAAGAGTTCACACAGAAGTATGGAGGGAACTTCTGTCGATTCCCTCTTCTTGCTTCATTATGCTTTATTACTAAGGATCCTGTGACCTTTAACAACAACTTTATGAGGTGGTTCATGAAGTTGTAGGAGGAAGCAGAAGTGATCAGTTAATGTGCCTGCATGGTTGCTGAGTGCATTAGTGTCTCTGAGCTTATGCCAGCTAGCCTTGTAACAACACTGGTGTGCTGGTGCTGATGAGAAATTGCAGATCCCTGAATGATAGAGTCTGCTGCTTCCTGGAAGTGTTTAAAAGGCGCTCAGGAAGAGCAGACAAGAGAAGGGACATTTTCACATGTCTTACTAGCTGCGGAAAATCGTGCAAAACTCCTGGAACGACGGCATCTTCCTGGCGTGATCTCCTATCATGACTCCAGTTCATAGCACAATGATGTCAGAAATGATGGGAAATTACGCCACGAAGATGCCATCATTCCAAGAGTTTTGCGTGATTTTCCACAACCGGTATGACGTGTGAAAAAAGGCCAAAGTCTCAGCAGAATGAAAGCTGAGGTGGAACTGTCTCAGGGCCAAGCTACGAGTGATGAATGACACAGGTTGGACACTTGTCAGCTTCCCTCAAGTTTTGATGGGAAATGTAGGTGTCCTGGTCTTGCAGCTTGGCTCTCCGACTGCTGTCCAATGGACTTTTCAACGGTCACTTGTCCAACATTCCGCCAAGCTGCCTACATTTGCCGCTTACGGTTAAAGGCAGGAAGGAGGGGAGGCGCCGTGACAAATAACACCCAAGGCCACAACTTTATTAAACAAACAGCGTAAGGGAGTATTGGCGCAGCATATGGATCAGATCCCCAAGAAGCATCGGCTGACCCGCCTGCCAGCCGATGAACCCAGTCCCCTTCAGACCCCCGCTGAAGGAGAGACCAAGGAGTGGCATTAGAGGGGAACACCCGGTGTACACCCTTTGGTGATTCCCCTGCCCCCTGGGAATGAGATGCCCTGGCAGACCCCGAGCTGGGCTTGCACCCTCACAACTCATTCCCAAGATTCCATATGGGAATCCCCTTATGAGGAGCCTGCGCGCGCAGGCCCAAACTCCCCCCAAATGGGATCTGATCCAATGCCCACCGCTTAACAGTTGTGACAAGAAAATGAAAGAGGGAGAGGTGGGAGGGAGCACCAACGCCAGCGACTAACTGGAGGCCGGGCGAGGCAGGCCGGGTATAAATACCCGAGCACTGGACCAGAGGGAAGACTGGGGCAACGCGGTCCGAACGCAAGCCCCGCCCTTCCCAGCCTGAATCCCAGGCCAGCGATTGGGTGGCCCAGGATTCAAACTGATTGGTTGCTGGCCGGTTCCGGGAATCCTGGGCCAGCCCTCCACAATGGCGGCCGCCGCGTGCTCCCTCCGTCCAGCCCTGCAGCGGCAACCTGGCCCCAGGTAAGCCTGGAGCCTTCGTTTCCCATCAAAACTTGAGAGAAGCTGACAAGTGTCCAATCTGTGTCATTCGTCACTTGTAGTTTGGCCCTCAGATTTCATGGTCCCTGCTGAGAAAAGGAGAAAAAATAGGGAGTGAATTTTAAAGAATTAATCCTTGAGTATTTTACTGCTCTGCTCTTTGTGTTTAAGCCATGAGAAAACTAAAAAAAGACATGGTCAATGATGAGGTGACATTTATTGGCATGTACTGGAAGTGAATATTTGAATACTGTTTGACTTGTTCACCAGGAGGTAAATATTGTTTGACTTGTCACAGTTACAAAGGAAAACTTGAAAACATGTTTACTACAGTGCATAAATAAAGAAGGATGCCAGTACATATAAAGTTTTGCTTCTTCACTTTTCAGGGCTATCCAAGACCATATCTGCCTGGCACTAAACCTTACAGCCTTGTTTGTTCATCCTATGGCATGTATCCCATCCTTTCCTTTTGAGACCTTTGCAAATTAAAAAAAACACATGCCAAACATTCAGTTCATTATACACATTCAAACTGTGTATAAATGCAAATTAGTTTAGTTAAATTGCATGAATATTTCTTGTTAGGGATTCACCCATCTGCTGGAGTTTTATCACTCCTGGAATTTGACTACTCTCCTTAGGGAAATAATCAAATCCTACAAACTTCCCCTTCAGCTGATTGGCTTAATTTGTTTATAGTCTGACCATTAACACAGGCTTATCCCTTGCTGACTTCCTAATAAAAATATGAAGCTCAGTAGGAAGCCAAATAAAATAAATAAATAAATCCAAATAAATCCTTTTATAAGTAAATCTGATAAAGTCCTTTTATAAATAAATCTTTCCAATACTGAGCCCACTTGTGGGAAGGGCAGGACATAAGCCAAATAAATTAAATGAATAAAAAATAAATATTACTCAGCTAAGCAAACAAGGAAATTACTGTAACTTCACATCAGGATTTTGCTAATAAGTTTAAAAGATGTTCTAGTCTTATCTAATATATAGTACAAGGGTAAAGCCAGAGATCATGATTAGGAACTTTCATAGTAGTTTTTTTCCTCCTACTGTTCCATTACACTAGTGAAAAGTTTCCTCTTCCATTGAGCATTTGAGATGAACTGATTTTTTTATCTCTAAAGTTTAATTTCTGAATCTCGGCAGTTTCTATTGTTTTATGACAGCTGTTTTTTCTATATTTATAGCTTTATTGAATCTTGTGCAATATTATCTTATTGTAAACTGCCTTGACAACATTTTCAGAAAGGTGGTATACAATTGTGTTAATGAAAAAATTAAGTAAAATGACAGGAACGAGGATGTACGGCTGCTAATTAGCTTTCAGAAAAGGCAAACGAGAGAAGCCTAATCACATATCTGTTTCAACCCTAAGGAGATGATAGTACAGGGCACAGAAAATCATTATGCTGCAACATGAGCTTATGTTTATTTTTCATAGTCCTTTTCAGATCAGAACTAAAATATAATCTTCTTTCCTAATGTACACAGATGCATACACCAAATCTTGGTGATGACATTGTGAATATTAGCATATGTTGATAGCCCAAACCTTTCTTTAATGGAGCTACAGGATAAGAACATGTTTGTCTGTCCTGGAAGTACATTAAAGTAAAGGTGGGAACCCCAACTGAAATTTCCTTGATCAAGATGTTGTACCTCAAGACCATTTATGCCTTCAATAAATATACCTATTATAATTTCACTTCAGCCATTCCTATGCATCATATAGAATCAGGGTATCATTGTGTCTGTAGAATGGCATGGCAGATGATGATGCAGAAGAAGAATAAGGACAGGATGTCTGTAGGATGACATATTTGATAACCATTCTGTTCTTCAATGTGCAAAACCAGCCGACATATGTTGTGTTAATATACTAGTACTATATACTTAGAAACTTTATAAAATCATTTCAAACAGTGTATTAAAGAATAATAACCACATCATGGGGGATTTCACTTTACCCTTTTAATGCGGTTGAGATCCAGTGCTGGCCTGAAGACCTTGGAAATTCTTTTGAGTATTCAAAATGTTTCACATATGATTTCAGTAATCTTTACAGCAACCTTGTAAGGTAGGTCAGTATTATTATCCTAAAAGTATGCTTAGGGATATTCTCCTCCATTATAAAAATTAGACTGGAGAAGCAAGTGCTGATTTACAGTGCAAGCCGAAGCAGAGTTTCTTAGTTCTAAGTCAAATTAAGTCAGTCGGCATAGAAGGATGTAATTTGGATTGCACTTAGAGTTTCTTATTTAAGGCTACTTAATTATTTGACAACTGAGATGAAGTTGAAACAATGATCTACGCTAGCCCATGGTCCATGAAAAAAGAAAGATATTCTCAAAAGTGCCAAGGAAATATATTTTCTGTTATCAGTTCTACATCCTTGCATGCCTGAATTCTTAATAGTTGGGGGCTTTTTTGTGGTGTGTTTGGGGGGAGGTGAGTATTTACTTAGCGTTAGGCTAGTTTGTAGGATCTGCTTCAAATTAATAAATGCTTATCACTTACACTCAGATGTTGTTATCCCATAGCTAAAGTCCATTTCCAGCATTCAGCAGAACTAATTAAACATCTAATAAAAGCCGGAGTGAATTATACTATGCAGGTATGTAATGCTAAGGTGTCTCCCGTGCATCTTCATGTTCTAATTTTAAACAGTTTCAGTAGGTTTACAATGATTGTCCTCTTCCTGCAGGTATTTGAGAACCCATTAGGAGTATTGTCTTTTAGCCAGAGTATTATTCAATGAATCTAAACCCAAATTCAGACTTTGATACATGTGGTGCTAGTGCACCAAGGAATAAGGAATTGGATCTAAAGGTCATTTTCTGCTGATATAATGGAATAAAACTTTTCTGCTTTCCCCATCTCACTGCGGACCAATAAGCTTTCCAAAATGCTGCTTCAGGGAGAAAAGAAGACTCTCAGGAACAGTACTGAGGGGCACTGGCAACAATTATTCCCACTTCTGCTAGTGGAAAATAGCTTTTGAATTCAGTCCAAAAGAAGCAGAATGTTACTTCCCCCCCCCCACACACACACACAAATACTCCAAAATACTTTCATTTTAAGTAACCTTTCAAAATGTTTTGGTTCCGTTCAACGTAAAAGGTATAAAAACCCTTCTTTTAATAAAGGTGAAACCATTTAGTAATTTTGTATATGTTTTTATCTACAGAAATAAGTGGTGCTCCATGTACCTTTTTCAGCACCTCATAGTTAACATTTGTTTTTTAGAAAGTAGGTTTTAAAATATCAAAAGTATTTCCTAGTTTGGATTCTAGCTCCTGAATATGGAGCAAGTTTGTGGAAGATCTTTTCTGCCTTCTACTTCCCCCAGTGCTCCCATGTCCCTCTGCGAAGCTACTGCTGGAATTTGGGGCACACTCAAGAACAACATACTGTGTGGTGTGGGGAGCTGTAGCAAGAAGACAGAATAAGTCAAAATCCGCCCCCCCCCCTTCCACAAGCTGACTGAAATGGAAGGAGGATAGGTCAAGTCATGCATTTTTTCATTTATATGTTTCAGGGATAATATGCAGAGAAGTTTCAAATAGCCTGCACCCACATATAACAATTTGAGACAAATGTGAGATTTCGCAGCTTTCATTTTACTTAGATGTATATGCACCATAAATATTTTAAGTGATTAGTATTTTGATTGGAAGCATTGTGAGTAGGAAATGAAACAGAATCAGGAAAAGAAAGTAAAACTTCAAGACACGCAGTTTGTTGAATATGAGTTTCATAATTTATGCTGCTCAGTCCTTAATATTGTATATTGTTGTTTGAAGTAGCACTGAAGATGCTCTTGCATGAACTCTGATGGAAATTTTTTGAACATGACAAGATAAGTGGGTCATTTGGAGACTTGCTGATGTTACTGTTCTGGAGTTATCCTTATATGTATTTTTCAAACCTGTTTCTGTGTTTCTTGTTTGGTTGATCTGGTTGCATTGGCTTAAAGCTTATTTTACTAATGTCACATGCTGATGTCATTTCTTTAAGTAAGAAAATCAGAGGTTTAAAAATATAGGAAGGTGGGCTATGTTGCTCTAATTATTCACTCCCCAAACTGGAGCAACATAGCCCCAACTTTCATATATTTCCTATCCATGCATAGTTGTTACTGCCCATTTCAGAGTTCTGTACAAAGAAATGGATAAGAGCATCCTCAGATCAAGTGTTTTATGTTTACAAAGCAGCAGTTTTATTGGGAACTTGAAATCTGAGCTGTTGCCTCTGTTATATGAGTTTAGCTAATGACTGACTCCTATATTTGCTACCACTAAGTGAACTGTCTCTGTCTTTGCTGGAAAGTCATTTGTGAATTAACACTCTGTTTACTGGATAGAAAGGAACAAATAATGAGAAACAGCCAGCCGTATAATTCTCTGATAGGCTGTGAAGTACTGTTGAAGCGTACATTAGAAGTTAGGAAAGATGGTAAGCAGAGATGCTTTGGAGACATGAGTTTGGAGACTTGTGTGACTTGTCTGATCATCAAAGCAAAATGTTTATTACTAGCCCCTTTTAACATTGATAGTTATTTTAGCAACTGTGTTAAAAAGGTTGCTTGCTTTAAGGAACTCCAGTATGTGTACCAGTCCCTAAAACTAGAAATATAAATGTTAACAGCCACAGTTCTACCAAGTAGTCCTAATGTAATTACTTGTTTACTAGCGCAGCAAAATTTATGATTAATTTATAATTCATATAATATCCACATTCTTTATGAGATTGTATACCAGGATTGGATGTAACCCAAGAGTTTCCATCAATATTTGATAGAAACTAAATATTCAATACCTTGAAACCATCATGAAAACCTAATAAAAAACACCATTAATCGTCTTTCACTGCTAAATCTCTTGATGTGAACTATGCTGGTTTAAAAGACAAAGTTTGAAATTTGATTTTAATTTTTTTTTAGCTGTAGGCAAAGCCATAACATTGCCTATTATCCTTTTTTATGTTGATACAAAAGAATTTTTTACAAAGTCCAAGATAAAATTAATTCTTTGGCCATATAATCTCATTTTTAAAGTCTATTAATTTTTTTCTTCACCTAGATCTATCCAGATGAAGGTCATTACATCACGTCAGAGAAGAGTAAATATCATCTTTATAGCACAATCATCGGCTTCTTTAGTGCTTGTTTAAAGGAGGAAGCGCCAATTTTACCACAGGAGCCAGAAGAAGATGAATAAGGAAGCTTATTTGTACAGAACTGAGGAGACTTACACTGACGCTCATTAAAATCATAAACTAGAGTGACTATAAGAGATCAGATTCTACAGAAGCCCAAGGACAGCTGAAGGACATACCAGTGGAACAGCACATTTTGTAACAATGAGCTAATAAACTGGGATTTGAATATACAAGTCCAAATGTATTACCAAGGACAAAACCTATACTTTTATGGAAGGTCAACAGTTGGTTGCAGTTTCCTGGGAGAAATTAATTTTGCATAAGTGTAGGGTTAGTGCATGTTGATTCTGTTAAGATTCACTGTTTGTTCCGTATGTAGTTGCTCCATCTTTTATATTTAAAATGTACATCACTTCTTGACTTCAGCATAATAGACACAACCTATCATCAGTATTAAGGCCACTAATATTTAAATGGGAGAGCTGCAATCTAACACTATTGTAACTTTACAATAAGTGCAATTCTTTCACTGTCAAGCATAAAAATATTGACTTAATAAAAGTCTTTTGTTATAGTTTACATGGGTCAGATATCAAGTATACATAGCTTTGATATTTGCCCCACACCATCCCCAAATTTTAATATGCAATATTATTGCTGTACCTACTATAAACCAGTAAGCAAATTTTGGTAGCATATTCTTGGACTTTATGTATATACAAAAGACTCCCTCAGCAAAACCATTTGAGTGCTGCTTGAACATTTTTTCCCAAGCCATACTTAAAGCTATGTTTAAATTGGTATCAACAACAGCAGTAACTCCCTAGTTATAAGTTGTATTTTTTAATTTACTAAGAAATGTTTTGGGTTGTGTTTTTTTGTATTGTTTACAGTAGTTGATAGTTTGCTGGTTATGCTCTAATTTTAGAATATGCTAATTGTCACATGTAAATTAGATACATGGATATTAAATTATAGTTTCAGATAAAGAAATTTTATTAACAATGTAATGCCACTGAGTAATACTTTACTCTTACAATGATGAAATTTTTTGTGAAGTGGGTTCTTGTCTTTTCTCTTACAGTTAGGCTGAGATTCTGTTCTAATGTTTACTGAGGTAGCACATCACAGAAGAGTCTGTCAGTTTTTATTTGGTCTTTCACTGCTGCCCATTAAGTCTGCTACAAAAAAGATTTAAATTTAGCAAAGTAACTCAGATGTTTTTCCTGTTTGTTGGCAAGAAAGCCTCCTGATGAATGAGTTTTATTTTATTATTTTATTCAGGTGAAGATCCTGAAGTGCATTCCTGTTTTTGTCAAGGTGAAATAGAGCCCTAGAAATTGATACTCTGGAATAAACAATGCAGTCAGTTTTGACCATCAGAATATTAACTTCCATGATTGAAGTCAAGTGTTATGTTCACTTTATTTTTGATATATTAAGTGCTGTTGCAATGCTCTAGCGAAATGTTGTTCATCTGATAGAGAATTGTAATTTATTTATTTATTTATTTATTTATTTATTTTGCTCTTGACAGTTTTTATTAATATTTTCTTGTTGAATGAAACCTTGGGATTTTCCCCCAAGATTAAAATGATTAAATTCAGCATAATTTTGAAAGGAATTTCAAATTTCTTGTACAGAGATTTTCTCCTGTATCATTAACAATTATTGCTTGTAAGCAAAAATTTTCAGGTTCAGTTTAGCCCAATTGAAGCATTTTGTTTCCATTGATTAATTAGAAATACAATGGCTTAAGATTTCTGCTACAATCTGTGGGATTTAACAGTGCTTTGTTGTCCAATTGCTCCAATTAACCTGTTAGTTAATATTTTTGTTTAATTTGTTCAGCAAGAACAGAAGCTTTTAGTATACTCCTAACGGAAAACCTTTCAAACTTTATTTAGAACATCTGATATTTAAATAATACTTGCTCCAGGTGATATACAGGTATGCAAAATGTTGAGATGCCATAGAAAGGAGAGACTTTCTTCAGGAACATACCCTTTCAAATTTGATTTTCATTCTGTATCAAAAATATGGTTTCAGATATTTGAAAACAGGTTGTATTTGGGTATATGACTGCCTACTTGGTAAAACTTCATGCTCCTCATTGACACAGGTCAGGCTGCCCCCCCCCCCGCCCCCAACACCAGCTTTTGAATGTACTAGGTGCTGGGCATGATATAGTTGCATATATTCAAAGTTGGTATTATATCCTTAGTAGGCAACTTCTAAAAACTATTGTAGGTGACATTTTCAAACAAACTGAAAATCAGTATTTGTTGCAGTAGTGCACATAGTGATTAACCCACAATATGGAAAGCTCCCTGTTTCTTGAAAAAACAGTTGATGCATAGCTGACTATGTCCGACCAGTTTGTGAGATATGTTAATGAAAGGAGGAGTAAGAATATCTGTTTATAAGGGTGGGGGAGGAGGCCCTGATAGGCTGGTACAAAACCTTGGAAATGCAATGTATACATTGATGAACCATGATGTCTTCATAATTTAGAAGCAAACACACTATATTTGTCCAAGACAATGTGGGATGAAAATGGATGGCTGGTTAAAAGAAATGGGAAAAATCTGTAGAGTATACCACTGTGTTTAAATGTCAGGAAGGCAGTTAGCCAAGAAATACATTTGCTGTAAAGCACAATATCAAACCAATTCTGAATTATCTGATTATTAAGTTGTGCTCTACTGAGGTAATTTTCACACATGTATTCTTAGCAATGCAATGACACCAACATGAAATGCTGACCAGCATGTATAAAACAGTTATCACTGGCTAAACAGACAGATTACTTCCAACAGAATAATTTAGATATATCAAAGTGCTTCCCAAAAGCAGCATTTTGGCCTGCAGTGGGGAGGCAAGAAAGTTTACCATATGGATAGAAGTCTTTCCATTAATGGAAATACTCTGGTGGATCCAAGTCAAAGTTTCTTCATGTAGGTTGTTTGCATTAGACTTGTTCATTTCTTCCATTATTAATTGCAGTAATTACAAAAATGTACATTAGGTAATTACTGTAACTAATATGAAAACAAATTCTCTATCTAAAATAAAAAAACTCATGATTTTCTTTTGTTTTGTTTGAGCAACTTTACTTTCTCTATGACTGGACCTGACCTGTCTCCTTTCTCTGTTGTGTTTTCCTAATAAGGGCATACAAAGCTGTATTCCAAGAGGGGAAAGAGTTGCTGGGTTTTGTTGATTCATTGCAGACAGTACACTCTAACATTCCATATATATGTGAGGCAGTCCAATATTGAAGCCTGTGGAGTGGAACTTTGAATCAGAAAAGAGCTGGTTTCACATACTTCAGCTTGCCTGTTTATAGGGAAGTCAGAAGAGTGATTGCATGTTTTCCTGTGCAAAAGTACAGTGTAGTATTTTATACTATATTATTCCTTTCTTACTTTTCTTAGCTTTATTTTTGAACCAAGTTTCTGTTTCGTGTGTGCTGTAATTCATTCTGAAGCATTTTATTGTTTTTACATGGGGTTTGGTCCCCCCACTTCCTGTCTTTATTATTTGCCTTGAATTCTGTCTTGCATTGCCACTTCTTCCCAATTTTTTATTTAATCCTCCCCTCAGTCTTAGATGAGGAGAGGCAACATGGTATAGCTTAATCTTGTCTGATCTCTGAAACGAAGCAAGGTCAGTAATTGGATGGGTGACCACCAAGGAAGACTCTGCTGAGGAAGGCAAACCACCTCAGCTTCTCACTTGCCTTGAAAGCCCCTTACTGGGATCTCCATAAGTCAGTTGTGACTGAATGGCTCATAAGCATGCACTATTTGCTTCAAAGCTTCAAAAGAGCTGTTTTATACAATAAATAGTGGGAAGCCCACGTGGGCACTATATTTAGTAACAAGCGGCTGCCAGACCTAGCTCTTTGATGACTCCAATGTTTCTGTGTAATACTTTTTCATATTCACACACTGTTTCTTCTAGGTAAACCCAAAATATTCAGATGTACCTAAAAATTGAATGTGAATAGACTTTTTGTGCAACGATAACATTGGAAGTGCCTTCTTCTAGGTCCTAGATGCTGGGTTTATAATAAAGTATACAATTTTCCAAATTTAGAAAACTAAATTGACCCTAGGTGGAATAAAATAATTTATTGAACAAAATTGGAGTTGTCTTTGAAAGTAATAAGAAAAAGTTCCATGATGGCTTTAAGTGGATGCCTCTGTATATTGATTGGGGAACACATGATTTGGAAGACTGGAGAAAGAGCTATTAGCCATCTCTTAGCTCTGGTGTGAATTAATTCCAATTAACCTGCCACCTTAACAAAATGAAGTTTGTACATTATCATGCCGGACTATCAAATGTAGCTGCAGTGGAATTTATTCAATGGAAAAACTAGGCAATGTACCTTTTTATTGTGCCATAAAATTGATTAACATGTCAAAATGCATCGGAATGTTTCATAATAAAATATGTTGCTGGACATTACCATTTGCCAAGCAAGGAACAAAAGCTGCAACCTATTTGTGATGCTTACCAGCCACATTAACATCCCTAATTGTAAATGACAGAGTAATTAAGGTTGAAAAACATCCCCCAAAAGTTCGTTCAGCAATTACAATACTTCTGTTTGTGAGGCCAGCTTAAAGACTTAGGGTGTTTGGGCAGGTTAACAAAAACACATGATGCATTGTGTGGAGAAAAAAGGCCACAACTTTATTGGTAACAGCAATAGTAGTGTTGGCACAGTGTAGGATGTGGATCCCTGCATCAGCTGACCCGCCTGCCAGCCAATGACCCCTCACCCTTCAGCCTGCCTGCTGAAAGGGAAACCGCGGGGTGACAGTGGGAACCCAATGGGAAGCAGGCTCTGAGTTGTTTCCCCACCACCTGAAAGCAGGCATGCTCTGGCAACCCCGAGCAGGGCTTGCCCCTGCCCTTGCCTCTTCCAAGATTCCTTATAGGGATCCCCATCTATGGGGAAAACTGTGCACACAGGCCCTGATTCCCCCCAGGGGATCCGAGTCCAAAGCCAAAACCGCCATTAGATGCCAATACTCGCTGGACTATGAAGAACTCTCAAAGTTTCAAAGCTCCTCTGGGAATGGGTCTGGGTCCCAACTTGCTTCTGGTGCCAAGGCAAAGAACCACTCCATCTGGAAGCGAGACAACGCATTGACGATGTTGTTATTTGTGCCTGTTACATGCTTCACAGGGAAGAGATGTTAGCTTCCAGGAATGTCAGGACGAACCTGCGTACCAAACACATGACCCACTCAAAGCATGAGGAATGCCTGTTGAGGATCTTGACAACAGCCATGTTGTCACACCAGAACAGGACCCTTTTGTTCCTGAAGAGTTCTCCCCAAATAGTGACTGCTACCAAGATGGGAAAGAGCTCAAGGGACAAAAGGTTTTTAAGCAAGCCTGACCCCTGCCATTGGGGAGGCCACAGCTGGGCACACCAATAGCCCCACAGGTAGACCCTGAAGCCCCCACTCCCGGCAGCATCTGAGTGTACCTGCAGGTCAGAGCCAGCAGCCCAAGTGTCTTGCCACAAAGAAACAGCATTATATTGGATAAGGAACTCTAGCCAGATCCATAAATCTTTCATGCCCTAGTTGACCCTGATGTTATGGCAGGGGGAAGAAACTGCTTCTTTTCCCCTGGAAAGCCAAGAACAAAAAAGCGAGCCAGAGGTCACTACCCTACAAGTGTGATTTAGATAACCAATATGAGGCTGTAACTCCTTGAGTGTACACTTGGGCCGGGATAGAATGGAGCATATCAGATCCCACAGAGACTGTAGCTTGCCTGTTGGAAGCCAAGAGCATCTGACAATGGAATCAAACTCAATCCCCAGGTAAGGGAGGCACTTTCCATTTTCTCCCCAGCTAGAGGGATGCCCAATTCAGCAGCAAGGGCTTGGAATTTAATCAGTCTGTCATGGCAGGTGGAACTGCTCCCCCCCTTGAGGTGGTAGCCTACCTGGGGTGGGCTCTGCCGGGCAGCAACACAGCTCCTGTGCCCTACAAGCCCCAAGGGAGCAAGTCGCATGTGTCTCAAGCAGTGAGGGAGGAAGCCCAAGCGCTGCTGCTGGCTCAGGGAGACAGAAGCGGGCCCCAGATAATGCTCCAAGAAGGGAACAAGCCCCAGCTGTGGAGAACGGCCACTTAGGAAGCCTGTGAGGCAGCTGGCCCCAGAGAAGGCTCACAGAGAAGGGAGCAGGTACTGGCTGCAGAGGCCAGCCACGTAGGGTAGTCTGCGAGGTGACAGGCCCCGGAGAAGGCTCCTGGAGAAGGGAGCAGGCACTGGCTGCAGAGGGTGGCTAATGGCCTACCACCTCGCAACCCCACCGCACTGTCCAGACAAACTGGCCTTCCCCACAAAACAAAATGGGCAGCTGGAGGTAGGCAGCTGCCTCCTGCAGAAGGAGCGCAACATGTGGCTCCACAGGGACCCAGGCAGCTCTCAGCAGCCAAAACGCCAAATCGCTGCTTGGAGCCTAACTGCTTTGTGCTCCCCACCAGCTCCCTTTAAATAGAAGGGGGCTGGATCTGAGAGAAAACTTATTATCTCAGGCGAGGGGAAAAGTTCCCTCTGTATTTCTCCCAGCTGGCTGAGTATTTTGAATAGCGCAGCTCCCTGTGTGTCTCAGGGGGCTACATTGGAGCCACCAGACAGGAGGCAGGGAGCCAAGCTGCCCTCCCCTTGCCCACAGCCTCTAAACTCCAGCCCCGTTAAATGGCTTATTCTGAAGGGTCTTCTAAGCCTGAATACTGTGTTGGGCAAGACTGACTGATCTCGTAAGGTTTTGAAGAAGCCTATGACTGTTTAAAAAATTGCAAGTAGCTACCAACAATTTGCAAAAAAAAAAGTCATATTTTTATAAGGATCAACCAAAATATCACAAGACAAAGTGAATCATAAAAGAGCTTGCAAATGCTCATGTTATTTAGAACACTTCACTGTAGAATGACATGAAATGTAGATAGATGTCGCAATATTTTACCACAGCAAGGATCTGCAGTGGGCAAAATAATTCTTCCAGTAATACTCAACTCTGCTGTGGGTAATTACTGGGAAGCAGAAGAGTCAGGCCTGTTTGTGTGTTCCTATTATCAGGGTGAGTTTATCCAGACTCTGAGCCAAAACCAATCCAATGTACTCATCAGGCATATCCCCTACAAATATTTACAGATGTTTGTGTAAAGAGGGCCATATATTCATTATGTGGGGTGTTTAGTGTAAAGAACAAAAAGGGGGAAATAAATTGTTTGAGGTGTGGTGAGAAAGGATATTCTAAGAACTGTGTCCCCCACCTTCTCCCCTAATTCACTATATTTCTGTAGGTTTGAAATGTACAAAAATCAAGAAGATGATAACAACTAAGGTGGCTGAGGAGGTGAATTGTCAGTGACAGGGAGAAGGAGCTCAGAACTTGCTCGGTCCTGATCTGTTTATGCTTGTGCGGTCACACATGGGTCTGGTTTCTGTTCTTCTGTCATCTCTTGCTGTATATTTCATTTCCCCTCTTTTCTCCTTCCTTAAAAGATGAGAGCAATGGCATAATGGTAAAAGCCATGTCCTGTATGGAGCTCCCAGGAAAAAAACCCTGGTATCTTCATATTGAAGGAGCTCTGTATGGTGAAGACTTTCTC
This sequence comes from Eublepharis macularius, assembly GCF_028583425.1. NCBI lineage: Eukaryota > Metazoa > Chordata > Lepidosauria > Squamata > Eublepharidae > Eublepharis > Eublepharis macularius. The sequence continues at coordinate 170,988,739 of NC_072791.1, read as the reverse complement.
TGCCTGAGATCCAGGACAACTAATGCCAGAGTAGATTATATGAACCAATGGTTTGACTCTGTCCAAGTCAACTTCAGATATTTATATCTTTTCAGAATGACAGAGTGGTATATACAGGAGCAGGCTTAGCCAGGTTTGATGAAGGGGGAGTTAAATACAAATTCTGTGTGTGTTTGCTCATATAGACACATACACACAAACTTGCTCTCTGTGTGAGTGTATACATAATGTGTGAGTGTATACATAATGACAACTAGCAATTCCTTTGGATTGGCACATTCAGTAAAATGAATCAAGCATAAGTAGGTCAGCAAGAGAGCGAGAGATAAATTATAAATCTGGTGCGCAAGTTGATTGGCATCCAATCAATATGTTTTGAAATATGAATGGATGAAGCTGCTACCATGATTATACAAAGTTATTGACTTAAATTCCCAGTTCACAGCTGAAGGCAGCCTGCCATGTACCTCACCATAATAAATCTGAAATAAGTGCTCAAATATAAGTGGTAAAATACAGAAATAAGCAATGTTGTGAAAGCTGTTATAGAGATTAGTTTATTGATAGAAATATTCAAAAGGAAAAATAGGGTTGTTGTTATCTACCAAAATCCAGACTTTTCTGAGTTTTCGAGCTATTACTCTAAGTAACTATCATAATGCACTTTTTTTACACCTGCAAAACTTTCTTGGATGAATCTAAAAGAGTCCAGTAGCACCTTTAAGACTAACCAATTTTATTGTAGCATAAGCTTTCGAGAATCAAGTTCTCTTCGTCAGATGCATGGTACAGAAACTGGTCAAATATAGAAGAGGAGGGGGGAGGAGAGGAGGAGAGAGAAGATGCAGTTAGGGGGGCAGAGGGAGGGTGCAACCAAAACATTCCTTTGCTAGTAAATGTAAACATCTCCTTTTGGAGTGGAGATTAATTGGCTTGTGTGAGGCTTCAAAGGAGTTTGCCGTGTTGGTTTGTAGCAGCAAAACAACCAGACCATCCAATTCCAATGTAGTATAAGCCTTCGATAACCACAGCTCTCCCCGTCAGATGCATCTGACAAAGAGAACTGTGGTCCCCGGAAGCCCACGCCAGGTGCCACTGGGCTCCCCCAGACCCCACCTCTGTAAAGGAAATCTGTTACCTGTGATAATGTGATAACCATTCATAATCCCTATTCAGTCCCATCTTGATAGAGTCAAATTTGCATATGAATTCCAATTCAGCAGCCTCCTGTTGGACATTATCTTTACCAAGTTGTGTGTGTAATTGAAGAGAAGAAAGAAATCCTTGCACTTTGTAATTCTCTTGGCTGCATTCAGGTGAATGAAGTGACATCTCCAATGAAAAATCATTTGTAAATGTTTACTGCATGAAATTGCAAAGACCTGTGGTATATATAATGAAATTTTCAGTCACTGGATTTAGTACAGTGATAATAGAAAATGCACATGAAGAACAGAAGGAAGTTCCTGGATGAAAGGAAGAGTCCATCCAGCATCTGGTTTTCTACAGTGGCCTATCAGATGCCGCTGGACACCTTAGAAGCAAAGTCTGAAGGTAACAGTCATACCTGATGGCTCGCTGGTCTCAAGGGCACACTGATTCTGAGCGCTGAGGTTACATGTAATCATAGTGGCTAACTGCATCACTACCCCCTGTGAATGGACTCAGTCCTTTTTAAAGCCATATAAGTCACCACATCATGTACAATGAACTTGATAGTATTGCACAAAGTAATGCTTCCTTATGTAGATCTTAGTAGATGGATATCTGATGCTGAGCTGAGCCAAGTGGTAGTATGGCTGGCTGCTGGGCAGCTACTGACTGCCCAGTTTTTGTCAGCCACCTGATGCCCAGATGCCAGGAGGCTTGAGGCCGCCTAGGTAGCTCTGGAGGTTCAGGAGCTGGCATGCTGGGGAGTTGGAGTCGGAGGGCAGCGGCTAGGAGAGGCACCTGGCGAATTGATGGGGGTAGTGGAGTGGAGAAGAGAGAACAGACTGTTTGGGCCAGCGAAATTGGGCTGCAGAGGAGGCAGCTTAAGGAGCGTAGCATGAGACCAGTACTGGGTCTGGATGGTGGGCATGGTACATTGCTCTGCCTGCCTACACCTGCTTGGGAAGCTGGGAAAGCATACCCTAGATTGCACCTGAAAGACTGTTGGAAGCAGACCTGGGAAATCAGGCCGCTCTATTGCATTAGAGTTGGAACTGTAGGTCACTCTTCAAATTGGTTGAGGGATCGTGGATTTATTAATGATTGCAAGTTGAATTTTTTCCTGGGGGTCATTGGAACTTGTATTTGGGGATCAATTAGCTCTTAAAGGACAAAGAAGGGCTAATGCCCACTTAATAAGTGATAATTTAATTAATTACATGCAAGTTGGAATTAGTTGGAAGGCTGGTGAAATTAAATTGGGATAGAAATGATTTCTGGGCTTGGTAAATGTGATTGGGGGTATGGGGAAATATGAGTATATTGAGACTCATATTGATGTAATTGAGGGGAATCTGAGTTTTGTTGCTGTGTTGTATTATTGCAGGGTATGTTAGGGGGTGAAGGTTGTGGGGGATGGTGAGAAAGGAAACCAGGATGGCGCTGGGGATCCCAGTGCTCTGAGGTCGAGGGAGGTATGGCGGTGGGACAAGGTTTTGGAAGGGAAGGCCACGGAGACATGGCAGGGCTCGGTGTCCTTCCAACCTTTATCCCATCCCGAGGCATGCTGGTTGTGGGGCTAGGAGGATGAATTACCTCCCATCAGCGCTGATGTTGTGTAACGCCAGGTCTATCAATAATAAGACCAAGATTCTGCAAGATTTCTTTGCAGTGGAAAATGTAGACCTGGTATGCGTGACTGAGACCTGGGTGAGGGATGGCGAAACAGTCGCCTTGAAAGAACTGCCCCCCCCCACAGGTTTCTTGGTCCTTCACCAGT